>NC_080188.1:36078999-36706272 GCF_030028045.1 Hippopotamus amphibius kiboko
ATTCCTTGTTCAAGTTTATATACTCTAAGGAGCAAATCTGCAGCTGAAATTGTAAATTCAAATCTTTAATAGTCAACTATGCACGCTATGAATTTTCTATATTACGTTTTCCCCTCTGGATTGGAATCCTGCATTAATTACAACTGAGCATATTATTTGTGTGAATACAACAACAATGTGGTTACAATAACTAATGAATTAATATGTCTTATGAGAATTTTTCAAGGTCTTTAATACAATAGAAGGAGTTATTATTCTGTTATGGGAAACAATCATGAAATTGAGACTTAAAAATAGCTGAAAAAATTTCCAAAGTTTCTCAAAATGTACCTTTCCAGTTTTGAATTTGACATAGGTTAATTAAAAACACAAATATGGTTGGATTGATCAGAGATATATACTGGGCAAGTCTGTCAGTTTTCCCATGGAATACAGTTTGGTAGGTAAGGATAAGGGGTTTGGAATGGACTACCAGGACTGGATCTGGACTACCTGGATTGGATAACTAACCTGTGCTTCCAATGATGGTACATTGAGTGGTTGTGAGAACTAAGCGGTATATTAGTTTCCTGCTAGTACTGTAACAAATTGCAGTAACTTAAGGGCATAAAACAGCACAAATGTATTTTCTTACAGTTTTTGACTCAGAAGTTCTAAACAAGTTTCATAGTTTCTTTTTGTTAAAGTCAAGGTGTCGGCAGGTTCCTCTGGAGGCTCTGAAGGGAGAATCTTTTTTTTTCTTTTTCTTTTTTCCCAACTTCTAGTGGCTACCTGCATGTCTTGTGATTATATTTAGGGTGACATAGATAATCCAGAATCATCTTTCCATCTCAATACTTAAGTACATCGCATCTGTAAAGTCCCTTTGGTCATATTAGAAAACATTCACAGGTGCTACAAGTAGATGAATGTAGGAGTCTTTATTCAGCCTACCACAAGTGGGATGATGCATATATAGTACTTTACCTCTTGCCTGGCTCTAAGCAAAGGCTCAATAAATGCTAACAATTATATTATGATGAAATACAACCAATTTATAGTTATACACATAGACATCATTTGTATCCCTCAAAGTCACACTACTGTGTGATATGTTATTCAAAGAATGTGGGTGACAAAAACAATAAAATTAAAAATTATCTTTGTCTCTGAGCATCACCTAGTGGAATCACTAGAAACCAAGCACACTCCAAAGTGCTGCCTTCCCCTCACATGATCCTGAGAAGGCACCTCTGTATTCTACGCACTCTTAAATCTTCTTCTTTCCACCTCTTTCCTGATTCTCACTCTTGATCTCTCGATCTGCAAAGATGTCCACTTTTACATTTTCCTGTGTCACTGACATTTTGGCACTGCTGCTGATGCATCCTAGCTTTGTCCCTGCCAACTGGATTTGCTCCACTCACCATGAATCCTCCACCATGGGTGAGATGCCCAAAACTTTTCTCTCTTCGTCACTCTGATTCAGCACTAGTTTTGGGCCCTTCTCCTCCCCTAGGTTTCTATTTTTTCTTTCTTTTACCAACTTTATTAATTGACATCTATAGGTCTCTTATAGCCTTCTCTTGCAAGACACTTCAAGCAGCTTTCCCTAGGCTAAAATGGAAGACGTTACCATCCGCTGTCTCATTGACAGAAGATGTTCAAGATGAAGCTCTTCTTTTTGCCAAGTACAGAGTGAGTTTTCTGTTGATCTAAGATGTGAATAATGATTAAAACTTTAGTGCACATCAGGCCTGTGTTGATGAACATGAAAGCCACAATCTCTGCCTAAGAAGTTTATTAAGTATGGGGGAAAAAAAATGAAACAGGCAATTATAATCCAGAGTGATAAGCTATAGAATATTAGACATTTAGGGTGCTATGGGAGCACATAGAGGCAACTAATCCTAATTTGGAGGGTCAGAGGATGGTTCCTGGAGAAAATGTTCTGTAGAATGAGACTTAAAGCATCAACACTCTTTAATGAAGTACAAGAGAGAATAGGACCAATGGCTGCATGGAGAATACAGTTTTCAAAGGAAAAAGAAAAGCCTAAAGCAGATACTTGGAGAATAAGAGAGGCTGGTGTGTGTAAAGTTCTGAGTGAATTTCAGAATGGCTGAAGCATTGGGCATGACAGGAGAAGGGAGAGAGAGAAGACTGGAGGGGTTAGCCAGATCCTGAGGACCTTGAGAGTGATTTTAAGAAGTTTAGATTTTATATAAAGCATAAAAAGGAATTCCTGAAGTGGAGTGGTATTTTAGGACTGGTGTTTAGGAAGAGCATTCTTTGACTCATATTACAATGGAAAAAGGGCAAATGGCAAGACTGGAGATTGATTGGGTAGGGCAGTGTGGAACCTATTACAGTAATACAGTTGAGCTTCATTTTAACTGGTGACTGTGACTGAGTAAAGTGGACAAGTTTAAGAACTATTGTATTTAGGAGGTAAATCTCACAGTTTTTTATGCTTGTTTGAATGTGAATGTTGGGATGAAATGAGAGAGAGGAGTTCCTGGTGCCTGTCACGTATAGATTCTTAGTTCTGAGCTCAACTGTCGGACTTTAGGTCCTTTCATGGTTTTTTCTATGAAGACCCTTCATTTTTGCATGAAAAGAACTGACAAGCTAGAGTTCATGGTGCACTCATAGATTTTACCCTTCTACTAGGCCCCTGTTGCACATATACTTTTTATTATAATCATTATTGTTTAACCATTGCATAGGATTCGTTTCTTCAACCCTCCCATAGAATTAGATGGAACTAATTCTCACATGCTCCACAAATCAAGAAAAAGATAGGAAACATATGGCTACAGATTAGTCAGAAAATCTTGTTATTCAGGAGGTGAAGGCATTTTGATGAAGCCCCTGGGAATCTTTCAGCTGAGATGTCTTGACAGTTTCCTTCTGTTCTATAGGAGGTATTAGAGGTGATAGTCTTGTTAGAGACAGTGAGGCAAAATTTTCCTACTCAGCTATCTATTTTCATGGTCGTTTCCTAGTGTGATTCCAGAATGTTGTAAGGTACTGAATTATTAGTAGATCCAAACAAAAAGGCAAAATGAAAGCTTTCATAACTAGGAGATGAGAGGAAATCTTTATCCAATAGATTATTTCTCCTCCCTTCTGAGGAATGGCCTTGGACTGTCAAATCATATCCAACATGACCACAACACACACTATGCAGCCATTAGGAATTCATCTCCTGTTATGATGGGAATTGGTAAGGTCTGTGGTTGCAAAGCTCTATATAGATGGCTAGACTTTGCAAACAATGCGGGAGAAGGACAATTTGTGGGTTTCTAGCATATGACAGAATTCTTTAATTTTTTATTAAAGGATGCAAACAGTTTACACAGTTGTCTACATTTTATAACAGAGAAAGCCAGGCAGGTCAAATTTCAGAAGGATATGAAATACTCCTTTGGCATGCCAATGCGTTTCTCTTTGTATGCTCTATGGAGGACCATGAACAAATATAATAAAATTAATATTCAAAAATAATGCAAAACAAAACAAAATGAAAAAACAAAACAAACAATGCGAGAATAAATATGTTGATAATTTTTGATTGTATTACAGGAAGGACTTTTAAAAGCACAAATGAAAGAAATCATAAACGATGGACAGTTTATGTCCCTTAGAAAAATTTCTATACACAAATATTAATTGAATCGAATGTAATGACAAACTGGAAAGAAAAGACATGATTAAGAAATATGACAGAAAAGTAGTTTAGAACCTTTACTTCTTATTTTTTAAAGAAACAAATTCACAAGGAAATTTTAATTACTTTAGGACAAAGTTTGGAAATAGCTCACAGAGAAATATCAATAGCCTATAGGTGTATTGTGATGACCACTTTTTTCCCCTTAAATTCTCCAGCAGTTATTTTCTTCTCTTCTGACATTACTCCATGAAATTCATTTGGGGACTCCACTCCCAACTCCACTGGTGAACCATGTAATCTAGGCTCAAGCCAATCAGTAGTTCAGGGCTAGACATGTGTCCTAAGAGGATCCATTCAGATCTTAGGCTCTTTCTGGGAGCTACTTGTAAAGAGACTTTCCCACTGAACTTGAACCTAAGAATATATGATGTTGGAGTTACTGCAGCCATCCTGCCACTCTGTGGAGCCTGAGAATAAAGTTTATATACAGAAGAAAGAAGAGTATAGCAAGTAAACAAATAAGGAGACTAGGAAAGGATGATACTGTTTGGAGCCTAGAAATTCAGCTGTGCTTGGAAAGTAGTTACAACTTTTTTGCAGAATAATATGTTAATAATATTAGCTAATAGAATATATGTTAGTACACTAAAAGGTTAACATATTCATATTGCATATATCTGATTGATATAATTACTAATGATTTTAATTTCCTTTTTTCATATTCTATTTCCTAAATTTTTCTAAAATGACATTCACTACTTTTGTTAATTTTTATCTTTTTGTATTACCTTTATAAATAAGAAAAATATACATTATTAATGTGTGTTAATGTTAATTAATTTGATCAATTGTTTGAGCAATATGACTTAATATATGTGAATTTAGTTAGACTTAATAAACATTTACTCTCAGATGATAACATGTTACCAGTTAGCCAGATTGTGAGGTTTGAGGATACATACCTCTAGACTACCAAGTCTGCCCAAGACTTCTGACATCAACTTCAAGTTTTGGGGGTTACCATAACCACTCTGAATTTGAACAATTAGCTAGAAGAACTCCAAGAACAAGATGATTACAGGAAAAGACAATGTATGAAAATATCAGCCAAGGGCAAAGTCTGGGAGGGTCCCAGGTGTGAAGCTTCTGTTGACTTCTGGATGACTTACTCTCCTGGCATTGATGGTGACAATACACCTGAAGTATTGCCAACCAGAGAAGTTCACCTGAGTTTCAGTGTCCAGAGTTTTTACTGAGGCTTCATTACCTAGGCGTAATTGATTGATTGGTTGCCTGTGTGGTTTAACTCAATCACCAGGTAGATTACTCTGCTTGGACTGCCATAACAAAATACCACAGACTGGATGACTTAAACAACAGAAATTCATTTATTATAGTTCTGGAGGCTGGGAAGTCCAAGATCAATGTCTTGGTAAGGTAGATTTCATTCTGAGGCCTCTTCTCCTGGCTTGTCAATGGCCACCATCTATCTGCTGGCTCACAGATAAAGAGTTATCTGGTGTCTCTTATAAGTGCACCAATCTCATTAGACCAGGGCCCCACCCTCATGAACTTGTCTAAGTGAAATTACCTCCCTAAAGCCCCATCTCTAAATTCTGTCAAATTGTGGTTTTGGGCTTCAATATATGAGTTTTGGAAGGATACAAACATTAAACCCATAATACCAGGTCAATTGATACCACAGGATTCAAAGCCCCCACTCTAAACCACGTGGCTGGTTTTTCTAGCAGGTCCAGCTTCACACTTAGGTCCAGTGTGGCCAGAGCCCCCAACTTTAAACAAAGAGATAGAATACCTGGCAGAAGCTGAGGGCAAAGGCTAACCTCTTTTGGGGCAAGGTCAAATTCTTTACCACATAGGTGCCATACATATATACATGTATGTGTATGTGTGTGTATATATATATATATATATATATATATATATATATATATACACACACACAATGTCTAGTTTTTAAAAAAACATTAACTTAGAAAAGTGCAATAAGGGAATATCTTTATTCTTTCCCCTTTTCTGTGTTTTGATATAGGCTGTTCTTTCTCCACCTGATGACAATATCTCTGGCAGATGCTGTGCCTGTACATAGTCACTGTTAACTATAAAAATGATCTTATTTAATCTTGAATAAAATTTAAGACTTTTCTTTTCCCTTTCCTCATACCTTATCTGTGGCCTGGTACTACCTCTTTCCCTCCACCTCCTTCCCAATCCTTCTGATACTGCCAGGTAGGGTTTAGATTCAACAGAGAAATAAGCAAATATTTTCATTGGTTGGATACCGATGTAAACTGGCTCTCAATATACTCTGCCACATCAGGCATGCATGGGTTTTTGTAGGCTCATACACAACAGATAATACTTTTGGGCTGGTCTCTTTACACCCATTTATTAGTTCTGTCCCCTAGTCCACAGCTCCAGGTCAAGCCACTTACCCACAGAAGCATACGTGTTTTCCAAGGGAACTCATATGCCTCCTGGCTCCATAAAATGCCAAATTTAGCTAAATTTTTCAGGTTGATAGGAAATGACCCATTCAACATCCCATCAAATGTCCTATAACACATAGCATATGTTACTATGCTCACTTGCTGCCCAGAAGAGCTAAGGCATATGGCTGCCTGCTTGCTGTACCATCTTCTCCCTTCACCTTGTCATTAAGTGTTACCAAGGCTGGCATCATCGTCTCCTCTGACTTTCCCAAGAGAAGTGTGTACAGTCTTTCTCTTCACATTACCCCCATATCCGAAGACTCACATCAGTTTTTCTTAAGAATTCTCTCCTACTTTTTGTCATTAGATCTGTAGCTTCACAAGCATAAGATCTAAATAGTGAGAGAGATGCTAATCTTCCCTCTTACAGAAACTCTATATGAATAATTTTGGGGAGCACCTCTCTTCACTTGGTGGTGGTGGGACAGCAGAAACACTTATTCCTTCCCGTGGGGGAAGGAAAGAGTGAGGCACAGTTTTCTCTACTCTTATGAATTTTCTTTAAGTAGTTTTCTCATGAATCTTCCAGTCATTTTTAACAAAGACTGGAAGTGGGTGATGGTAGTTGATAGTCAAAGAACCAATTTAATCACATGTTATTAAGTTCTGTGGGAATATATTTGTGGCTTTCTTTGAGTGAGGGAGTTATGTATCACCTACTGTCTGCAGCTTTGGAGATTTCACCAAATTTTTCAGGTTGATAGGAAATGTCCCATTCAACATCCTAAAACATACAACATATATTACTATGCTCATTTGTTGCCCCTCTCAAAACTAAAAAGTATTAAACTAATACAGACTTAAGGAAAAATATTATTTCTGATTGATAGATCTTATTCTAACCTAGCACTTCCTAATGCTGCTTTAGAGAAGGACTCTTCTAATGAAGGGACCCTTGGACTCCCAGCATAATAAAGATTCTGAGAAACAGTGATCTATGCTAAAACCCCCAATATTCAGTGGATTGAAATAACACATTTATTCTTGTTTATCTGTGTCTTGTGGGGCTTGGCTGATCTCACTTGAACTTGACTAGGTGGCACTCTGCAGACAGTGGTGTCTTAGATCCTGCTTCTAATTAAAGGTTGAAGCCAGAGTGGGCATATTCAGTGTCTCTTATTTTCCTTGTAGCCAGAAATGTCCCTTCCTCTCATAGCACTGGTACAGAAGTGCAAGCTAATAAACACAAACGTGGGTCCTTCTAAGGTCCAGGTTTGGCACTGGCACATTGTTACCTGTGCCCATAGGCCTTTAATCAAAGGAAGTTATTTGACCTAACCAAAGTCAAGAGGTGATGAAATACACCAATGATGAGGCCATGGCAAAGTGTAGGTGCATTGAGGGGGGAAGAATCAGGGCAATAATTCAACTCAACCTAAAACAGCATTGTTTGATGAAAATTTTGCAAACTTTATATATATGACCATGAAGTTCTTTTTTTAGAAATGCAATACCTAATAAAATCCTAGGTGCTTTGGGAAATATTATCCTAGACCATTCTCAAAACGTGAACAATAAACTGTCTATTGGGTGAGAGATTAATTCTAATGATTTGTCTCAACAACAAGCAAACTTACTTCAAACAAGTAATGATGAAGTCATCAACCAGACTTCAAACTTGGAATCAGAGCCTATCTGTGCCACGCCTTAGCTGAGTGACCATGGGTGAGACTAAGATAAAGAATAAGATAAGAAGAATAATAAATTCTGCTTCACTGAAAAGTGGTGCAGAGGAAAAGAGATGATATGAGTGATTTAATAATAATCTATTTTCGATATTATCTTGTTTATTTTTTACCAGCATCATCTGTGTATACTAAATTCCACAGCTGTCATGTCTTTTCTTAAACGATTCAGTGCCCTTCAGTTTTAGATGGTAGTTGTGAACTTTTTACTGCTTTATAACCTGTATCCTCCAACTTTTTTTTCTTCCTTACCACCTCCTGCTCCATCCTGATTGCATCATCTCATAGTTGGACAGTCTCCATGGTTTCCTAACCTGCCTCCTCACTGTCTCCTGTTGCCTTACTAACCACCAATTCATTCTCCAGTGTACTCCACAGTGTACTAATGGGGTATTGTAAATAGAAATTGACTCATATTCATACATATACATGGATACACACACATGCAAGTATACACACGCGTCTCATTGTTTATAAAAAGGTCAAAATCCTTAAAATGCGATACAAGATACAAAGTCTTGCATTGTATTTGATCCCTATTTTCCTCCATGTCTTGCAGCATTCTTCCCCTCGATCTTTTTACAACAACCACATCAATCTCATATTTCCTTAAAAGTGTCAAACTGTCTTCTGTTCTTGCCTTTCCAGGGACTGTTTCCTCTACCAAGAGTCCTCTCTCCACTAACTCCCCCTCTCCTTTATGTCTCAGTCAATCACCACTTCCTTGTTCAAGCCTTCCAGGACTCTCCACCTTGGTCAATTCCTCCAAGTTTTCATAATCGTGGTATTCCTTTCTGACACATTTGTAGGATAAGAAACCTTTCTTTTCCTCTACCTATTTTATGTTCCTTAGCTGGGGCTTTGTAAAAATTAGACTGGCCAAAGACAGATTAACAAGAGAAAAACAACAAAAATTTATAGACGTGCATCACACGTATACACAGGAAAACACCCAATGATGACTAACCCAAAGGGGTGTTTAGAACTTAAATTAACATAATATCTTAGGCTAAACCAATGAGAAAGAAGTTTTAGACTTCCAGGCAGGGAACTGTTACCTGGAAAAGTGTACTAAAAAAAGGTTTAGTAAGGTTTGTTATGCAGCTTTAAGTCAGTAGGTGCCTTCTTCATTGATAAGCAGTATTAAAAGTCCTTCTCTTTCTGGTATGGGAGAGGGAAACACATTTTACAAATAGAAATTTCCTTTATAAATGTAAATGTATAAATGTAAATTTCCTTCACGAGTGGAAAACTTGTGCCCTGTTTTTAGCGCTTCTTTTGCACCTGCGAGTGCTCTATGGCCTTATGCCAAAGAAGCATATTTTGGGGTGGTGTATTCTTGTATCCTTCACATTACGTATTACAATGGCAATGTTATATTTCTTTGTGGTGATCATTTAATTAATGTCTGTCTTACTAACTTGATTATAGGCCCCAAGAGAACAGGAGACATGCTGTATTTAGTCACTATGATGTCACTATGTCTTGCAAACCACCTCCCCCAAATTCAGGAAATACATTTATCGGATTATTTTGACTATTATTTCTTATAGTATAGGATAAGAATAGTTTATAATATCTGGGATTATATTATTGTAGCATGAGGAAAAGAAGGAAATATCTTGTATAGGTATTCATTTATTGTCATAGAACGATTCCAAGCTTTTTCCTTAGAATCTGATTTCTTTTTTAAACATTCTCCTTTAAATTATGTCTCAATAAAGAGGTTCTATCTTTCTTTGTAACTTTCCTTTCTTCTTCCTTTCACATCCCTCTGTCCTTTCATCTTTAAAACATATCTTTTAATACTGGACCCTAAACTAACCTGATTCCATACCCCAAAAGCCTGAGTTTTGGTAAATCCCTCAAGCTTCCCCATCAAGCTAAAGAAAAACTGATTTACAGGAGTGTATGAAACCTCTACCATCTCAAATTCCTGTTATAATTAGTTTCAGAAGAACAGATTCATGTTATGTCTATTTCTATTCCTTTCCTCATCTGTGACAGGGGAATGAGTCATTAGAATTTTAATGTCTGCATTACAAGCCAGCAGTGGTCTGTTGTTATGCTTTAAATACTTAAATATTCTGAATTCTGACTGGCTAATCTATTCTACCTTTTACTGTAAGAAAACAGAAATGGGCTGCTTATCAAACAAGAGAGAATGGAAAGCATGGAAAAGGTCAAATGAGTGCAAAAGCATATGTCGACATTAAATGGTGACAGAATTAGAAGGCTTGCTTTTGTGACTAAGATTGAAATTGAAACATAGAATGTCACCACATGAATCCTGTAGATTCACAATAAATGTGGTTGAAGTAGGAATGGAGAAGAATTAACTATTTTAAAACAATTATATTGCATTTGAAAATGTAAAAGGACACATTCTTTAGCTATAGGAAATGATTCAAATAATGATGCAGTGATGATAATGTGATGTTCTGAACTCATCTGAATGCAAAATTTTTTGGATAAACATTTAAAAAGAAGCCAAGTCCTATTCTTGAAGCAATTCATAAATTTCACTACTAAGATAGTGTATCTTTTCAATTTGATTTTGTACTTGTATGTTTTAAATTCAGAAATAATTGCTCTGAATTGTAAATTGTAAGGTGCTATTTTTAGAAATGAATTTGTGTCTATTTCATTTATTTTTTGGCTACATTTTAATCTTCATATTCAGGTTTTTTTTTGTTTTGTTTTTTGTTTTTTTTTTGGTCTCCAGAAAGACTGCCAAATAATACTTCTTTAGATTTCTAATTTATCTTGTATTTAAATGGATTTTCAAATAAGTCATTCTACAAGTTGTCATTTCCTTTGCTGTAGATTAGTTCAAATTTGCTTTTAACTTATTTCTCATTACTTTTAACTGTCACAACAATAGATTTCTGCCATCATTTCAGGACTGAAAGCTGTGTGCCAGCCACCAATTTAGATTTCTTTAAAAAACACTCACATTATCTGTGGACTATTCAGAATGATTGTTTTTCCTACCACTCTCTCCTGCAGATTTCCTTTTCATGCTGCACTGCATTTCAGAACCTTCATTGTAGAAAAAGGAGCTAAAACTATAAGAGTGAGACTCGGTCTAATAACTAAATGAAGTTTGTAGTGTTATTTGTATGGCTCAGTCTTCTCTACCCCCTTTATCTTCCTAAGTGCTTGGCAATTAAATTAACTTATTCCTTTGCTAGGTGTTGAGACTGTTACTGAACTCAGGTTTGGCTGTTTGCCACTTAAAAGGCGATACTCAAGAGGCAAATGTTGGTAGAAAGGAACGATTGCTTTAATCCGAAAGCCAGTAATCTGGGGAGAAGGTGGATTTGTGTCCCCAAAACCAACTTGGAAGATTCTGCTTGTCCATGACAGTTTTTGAAGGGAAAAGGGTGAAATAATCTCAGTGAATCATCAAGGCAGGAGGTTAGATACTGCATCATTCTCCATTAGTGCAGACTGGCTGACGCCTCATTATCTTTCTTCAGATTTTATCTAGACCATGTGATCTGCCTGCAGGATTGCTAAGGGGGCTCCTGGGGGTATAGAGCTAGTCATTCCTTAACAACTTAATTCTTCATTCTTCTTTTAATCTCAGAAAAGAATCAATAGGTTAGGCAAGGCATGGTGTGCATTCAGTAGAGCATAAGTCAGGAGTTAGGCTAAATTGCCTAGCGATCTCATTTCTGTAGTTAGGTTCTTCTAAGGTTAAAGGGGAACATGATTGGGTAAACAGGAAAGGAGCAAAAGAGCTACTCTCAAGACCTCTACAAGGTCATCTGAAAGGATCTTTTTGTATATGGATAACAACTCTAAAGCACTTAACCATTTATCATAAATTGGTTTCTTTGACTTAGAAATTGCTTTGTTAGCCAGCAGGCTCAGAGAAAAGTTTTTTTGATCACTGATGTTATCTATAGATATGCAATCTGTAGCAGCAATAGAAATCTTGA
This sequence comes from Hippopotamus amphibius kiboko, assembly GCF_030028045.1. NCBI lineage: Eukaryota > Metazoa > Chordata > Mammalia > Artiodactyla > Hippopotamidae > Hippopotamus > Hippopotamus amphibius. The sequence continues at coordinate 36,090,800 of NC_080188.1, forward strand.
AAGCTGAGAAGCAGCTGTGGACAGAAATACAAGATAAGTTATTGTTACTCTCATAACAAAAGTAAAGAGCTAAATTAGCTGATTCAGAAGAAAATCAGAATGTCGTGCTTAAGGATATAATTTTGTATTTCATGGAAGTTGAGAGGTAGACAACAAAATCCTGTGTGCAAACTAACAGAAAAATAGAGAAGGCCCAGAAAATGGAAGTCACTATTAAAGCATGTGATTTATAGGTCTGCCAGAGGGGACTCTAAGAGTCTCGATTTCAGTGAAATTATTTGAAAAATCTATTCAGAGATGTGCAATGTAGAGGGCAAGGGGAGAGTGGAATAAAATTGATAGAATCCTTCATCTTCACATGCTCAACACATGACTTAAAGGCTCAGTAAAAGTGCAGTTGGTAGTATTTTAAGTCCATGATATATAAAGGAAGCTGTGTTGTCATGAGTCCTCATTAAAACTGACATATTCACAGTCAGATTAGACAAGTTCAGTTCAATATGTATGCATATTGATTATAGCACTCTTTTTTGTCATTGCAGAGGGGAAAAACAATCAAACTTGGAGAATGCCCTGGACCTAGGACTTTATGTTTATAAATTCAATTTTATTTTCATTATTCCCCCTCTACATTGTTTTAAGTCTTGAACCAGAAGATGAATGGGTCAAATAAAGAAATGCTTTGTGGGTATGTGGATTACTAAAAAACCCAAAACAAACAAAAAAACAAAAGTAAGAGGATGAAAAGCATAATCTGATATGGGCATGGGCAATATATGTGATGTGGTAATAAAGTGTGGCTCAAATGTGACCACACATCCCAAGACCTCTGTAATTGTAAATACCTAATTTAGTGTGCTATTTCAACCTTGTTGTGTCTGAAACATGCGCAAGAGCATCTTACAAACAAGGCTGACTGTGCTTGGAGGAGTCTAGGTCACTTTATCAGTTGCAACTCTTTAATGATATTAAATTCATTTGTTCACTAAGACTGAGGTGAGAATAAGAAGTAATCACAAAAATATACGATTTCTATGGTCTTTGAGATTTTAAAGGGCTCTTAGGGGTAAGTGAAGAAGCAATCTGTCAAAAGAACTGAGTACGTGTTATGCTAGAGGCAGTATGCCAGCTAAGGAAGTGGGCTACAAATGAAACATAAGACCCAGTTAAGACTCTGAAACAACAAACTATCTTGCGTGAGAAACACAGTCTGAAGCAACAACCAAGAACAATTCAAATCTCTGAGATCCAGCCTATCAGTGCCTAGAATATATTGACCATCATTAAATGTTAAATAGAATTCATTCATTTCTTCATTCATTTGAGGAGTGGAGACACCACTGGAGTGGGCACAATAGTATGTATTGTGCTTTCTTCAGTAGCTCTTGACACCACCACATCTTCCTACATATTGGGACATGGGAAGTAAGAATGGGAGGTGGGGAGGTTGCACAGGGTTCGCAAGAATGACCTTTTGATAATCTTTGTTTAACTCAGTTGCACTTGGATATATTTATGTAGAAAAATGAAGAATATAGATATAAAGGAGGAAAGATAATTTTTCCTCTATCTGAGTTCTTGTCAGAGACCCCTGTAATAAAAGACTAATTAACAAAAGAAAAACAAACAAGTTTATTAAAATGTACAACTCATGTATACCTGGAAGATACCCAGGAAAATGTGCATAACTCTCTGGGGTAGCTTAGAAGTCGGGCTTGATTGTCCTTTTAACCTAAAGATAAAAAAATGTGTGTGTTTGGGGGAGCCTGGTAGTGGAGAGGTTACTAGGAAAAGCTTGATAAATAAGGATAATGTTTGTTATGATGACTTAAGTGAGTGCCTTCTCTATTGATAAGATTCTCTTGTGACTTAGACTCATCCCTCTCTTCCTGGTATAGAGAGGGAGACAGCTGTACAAATGAAGATTTCATTTATAAATGTAAATTGCTCTTTCAAAAGGGTCCCTTCTACTTCTTTTCAGAGCTTTTCCTATTGTGTTGTTTCCGAAATAATCAGCTCAGAATAATACTTATGCCAAAGAGGCACATTTTGGGGTGGCATATCTTGCTGTCCTTTATAGAAGAATATTGCTTACATAATTATCTAGGTCAATATAACCTAGAAGAAATTTTAAATTGCACTTATATGTGTTAACTTCATTAATTTTATATATTTTTTTGAATATACAGGAAAGGTATACAAAAGTGTCAGGTAATTAACTAATACAAATACTTTTCCCCCTCAATTTTATGTTTGTGCTATAATCAACATTTTTTTTTTTTGTTTTTTTTGTTTTTTGTTTTTTTTATTATTTTTTTTTTGGGGGGTACACCAGGTTCAATCAACCGTTTTCATACATACATCCCCATATTCCCTCCCCTCCCCGAAGCCCCCCCCCGAGTCCCCCCCACCCTCCCCGCCCCAGTCCTCCAAGGCATCCTCCATCCTCGAGCTGGACTCCCCCTGCCATACAACAACTTCCCACCGACCATTCCACAGTCGGCAGTACATACATGTCTGTGCCACTCCCTCGCCTCCTCCCAGCCCCCCCCACCCCCCGCCCCCCCCCCACACCCCGAGCTCTCCAGTCCATTCTCTGTATCTGCGTCCTTGTTCTTGTCACTGAGTTCATCAGTACCATTTTTAGATTCCGTATATGTGAGTTAGCATACAATATTTGTCCTTCTCTTTCTGACTTACTTCACTCTGTATGACAGATTGTAGTTCTATCCACCTCATTACATATAGCTCCATCTCATCCCTTTTTATAGCTGAGTAATATTCCATTGTGTATATATGCCACATCTTCTGTATCCATTCATTTGTTGATGGGCATTTAGGTTGTTTCCATGTCCTGGCTATTGTAAAGAGTGCTGCAATAAACATTATGGTACATGTTTCTTTTGGGATTATGGTTTTCTTTGGGTATATGCCCAGGAGTGGGATGACTGGATCATATGGTAGTTCTATTTGTAGTTTTTTAAGGAACCTCCAAATTGTTTTCCATAGTGGCTGTACCAACTTACAGTCCCACCAACAGTGCAGGAGAGTTCCCTTTTCTCCACACCCTCTCCAACATTTGTTGTTTCCAGACTTTGTGATGATGGCCATTCTGATTGGTGTGAGGTGATACCTCATTGTGGCTTTGACTTGCATTTCTCTGATGATGAGTGATGTGGAGCATCTTTTCATGTGTTTGTTGGCCATCTGTATGTCTTCTTTGGAGAAATGTCTCTTTAGGTCTTCTGCCCATTTGTGGATTGGGTTATTTGCTTTTTTGGTATGAAGCTGCATGAGCTGCTTGTATATTTTGGAGGTTAATCCTTTGTCCGTTGTTTCATAGGCAATTATTTTTTCCCATTCTGAGGGTTGCCTTTTAGTCTTGTTTATGGTTTCTTTTGCTGTGCAAAAGCTTTTAAGTTTCATGAGGTCCCATTCGTTTATTCTTGATTTTATTTCCATGATTCTAGGAGGTGGGTCAAAAAGGATGTTGCTTTGATGTATGTCATAGAGTGTTCTGCCTATGTTTTCCTCGAGGAGTTTTACAGTGTCTGGCCTTACATGTAGGTCTTTAATCCATTTGGAGTTTATGTTTGTGTATGGTGTTAGGAAGTGTTCTAATTTCATTCTTTTACATGTTGCTGTCCAATTTTCCCAGCACCACTTATTGAAGAGGCTGTCTTTTTTCCATTGTATACTCGTGCCTCCTTTGTCAAAGATAAGGTGCCCATATGTGTTTGGGCTTACTTCTGAGTTCTCTATTCTATTCCATTGATCTTCCTTTCTATTTTTGTGCCAGTACCATACTGTCTTGATCACTATGGCCTTGTAGTATAGTTTGAAGTCAGGAAGCCTGATTCCACCAACTCCATTTTTCCTTCTCAAGATTGCTTTGGCTATTCGGGGTCTTTTGTGTTTCCATACAAATCGTAAGATTTCTTGCTCTAGTTCTGTGAAAAATGCCATTGGTAATTTGATTGGGATTGCATTGAATCTGTAAGTTGCTTTGGGTAGTACAGTCATTTTCACGATGTTGATTCTTCCAATCCAGGAACATGGGATGTCCCTCCATCTGTTTGTGTCGTCTTTGATTTCTTTCATCAATGTCTTAAAGTTTTCTGCATACAGATCTTTTGCCTCCTTAGGCAGGTTTATTCCTAGGTATTTTATTCTTTTTGTTGCAATGGTGAATGGGAGAGTTTCCTTAATTTCTCTTTCTGCTCTTCCGTTGTTAGTGTATAGGAATGCAAGAGATTTCTGCTCATTAATTTTGTATCCTGCTACTTTACTAAATTCATCAATTAGTGGTAGCAGTTTTCTGGTAGAGTCTTTAGGGTTTTCTATATATAATATCATGTCATCTGCAAAGAGTGACAATTTTACTTCTTCTTTTCCAATTTGGATTCCTTTTATTTCTTTTTCTTCTCTGATTGCTGTGGCTAACACTTCCAAAACTATGTTGAATAACAGTGGTGAGAGTGGACACCCTTGTCTTGTTCCTGTTCTTAGAGGGAATTCTTCCAGTTTTTCTCCATTGAGAACAATGTTGGCTTTTGGTTTGTCATATATGGCTTTTATTATGTTGAGGTAATTTCCTTCTATGCCCATTTTCTGGAGAGCTTTTATCATAAATGGATGTTGAACTTTGTCAAAAGCTTTTTCTGCATCTATTGAAATGATCATATGGTTTTTATCCTTCAATTTGTTGATATGATGTATCACGTTGATTGATTTGCGTATATTGAAGAATCCTTGCATCCCAGGGATAAACCCCACTTGATCATGGTGTATGATTTTTTTAATGTGCTGTTGCAGTCTGTTAGCTAGTATTTTGTTGAGGATTTTTGCATCTATATTCATCAGTGATATTGGTCTGTAGTTTTCTTTTTTTGTGACATCTTTGCCTGGTTTTGGTATCAGGGTGATGGTAGCCTCGTAGAATGAGTTTGGGAGTGCTCCGCCTTCTGCAATATTTTGGAAGAGTTTGAGAAGGATAGGTGTTAACTCTTCTCGAAATGTTTGATAGAATTCGCCTGTGAATCCATCTGGTCCGGGGCTTTTGTGTGTTGGGAGATTTTTAATCACTGCCTCAATTTCTGTACTTGTGATTGGTCTGTTCATGGTTTCTATTTCTTCCTGGTTCAGTCTTGGAAGATTGTATTTTTCTAAGAATGTATCCATTTCTTCCAGGTTATCCAATTGATTGGCATATAGTTGCTTGTAGTAGTCTCTCATGATGTTTTGTATTTCTGAGGTGTCCGTTGTGACTTCTCCTTTTTCATTTCTAATTCTGTTGATTTGCATCTTCTCCCTTTTTTTCTTGATGAGTCTGGCTAATGGTTTATCAATTTTGTTGATCTTCTCAAAGAACCAGCTTTTAGTTTCATTTATTTTTCTTATGGTTTTTTCCTTTCTTTTTCATTTATTTCTGCTCTGATCTTTATGATTTCTTTCCTTCTGCTCACTTTGGGGTTTCTTTGTTCTTCTTTCTCTAGTTGTTTGAGGTGTAAGGTTAGGTTGTTTATTCGATCATTTTCTTGTTTCTTAAGGTAGGACTGTATTGCTATAAACTTCCCTCTTAGAACTGCTTTTGCTGCGTCCCATAGGTTTTGGGTTGTTGTGTTTTCATTGTCATTTGTTTCTAGATATTTTTTGATTTCCTCTTTGATTTCTGTAGTGATTCCTTGGTTGTTTAAGAGTGAATTGTTTAGCCTCCATGTGTTTGTATTTTTTGCAGTTTTTTTCCTGTAATTGATATGTAGTCTCATGGCGTTGTGGTCTGAGAAGATGCTTGATATGATTTCAATTTTCTTGAATTTGCTGAGGTTTGATTTGTGACCCAAGATGTGATCTATCCTGGAAAATGTTCCGTGTGCACTTGAGAAGAAAGTGTAGTCTGTCGTTTTTGGATGGAATGTCCTATAAATATCAATTAAGTCGAGATGGTCTAATGTGTCATTTAAAGCTTGTGTGTCTTTATTTATTTTCTGTTTGGATGATCTGTCCATTGATGTAAGTGGGGTGTTCAAGTCTCCCACTATTATTGTGTTCCTGTCGATGTCCCTTTTTATAGCTGTTAGCATTTGCCTTATGTATTGAGGTGCTCCTATATTGGGGGCATAGATATTTACCATTGTGATATGTTCTTCTTGGATGGATCCCTTGATCATTATGTAGTGCCCTTCCTTGTCTCTTTTAATAGTCTTTACTTTCAAGTCTAATTTGTCTGATATGAGTATTGCTACTCCAGCTTTCTTTTGCCTTCCATTTGCATGGAATATCTTTTTCCATCCCTTCACTTTCAGTCTATATGTATCCCTTGGTCTGAAGTGGGTTTCTTGTAGGCAGCATATAGAAGGGTCTTGTTTTTGTATCCATTCAGCCAGTCTGTGTCTTTTGGTTGGAGCATTTAATCCATTTACATTTAAAGTGATTATTGACATGTGTGTTCCAATGACCATTTTCTTAATTGTTTTGGGTTTGTATTTGTAGGTGTTTTCCTTTTCTTGTGTTTCCTACTTAGAGAAGTTCCTTTAGCACTTGTTGTAAGGCTGGTTTGGTGGTGCTGAATTCTCTTCACTTTTGCTTGTCTGGAAAGCTTTGGATTTCTCCCTCCAATCTGAATGAGATTCTTGCTGGGTAGAGTATTCTTGGCTGTAGGTTTCTCTCTTTCAGGACTTTCAGTATATCCTGCCATTCCCTTCTGGCCTGCAGAGTTTCCATAGAAAGGTCAGCTGTTATCCTGATGGGTTTTCCCTTATATGTTGTTTGTTGCTTTTCTCTTGCTGCTTTTAATATTTTTTCTTTGTGTTTAATTGTCGTTCGTTTGATTAATATGTGTCTTGGTGTATTTCTCCTTGGGTTTATTCTGTATGGGACTCTCTGTGCTTCTTGGACTTGGTGAATTATTTCCTTTCCCATGTTGGGGAAGTTTTCCACTAGAACCTCTTCAAATATTTTCTCAGACCCTTTCTTGTTTTCTTCTTCTTCTGGGATGCCTATAATTCGAATGTTGGTACGTTTAAGGTTATCACTGAGGTCTCTGAGGCTGTCTTCTAGTCTTTTTATTTTTTTTTCTTTTTCCTGCTCTGTGGCGTTTATTTCTCCCATTCTATCTTCCAACTCACTTATTCGTTCTTCTGCCTCAGTCATTCTGCTGGTTATAGCATCTAGAGTATTTTTAATTTCAGTTATTTTGTTATCCATTGCTGTTTGTTTTTCTGAGTTCTTATGAACTGTTTCTTGTACTTTCTCTATTTTGTTATCGAGATTTTGTATCATTTTTACTATCATTACTCTAAATTCTTTTTCAGGCATTTTTCCTATTTCCTCCTCATTTATTTGGTCTTGTGGGTTTTTTTCCTGCTCCTTTGCCTGCATGGTGTTTCTTTGTTTCCTCATGGTTGTCCAAGCTTTTGGGGTTGCTTGTCCTGGTGATAGAGGTGTTTATAGAAGACTGTCCAAGCCTCAGACTGATGTCCAAGTATTGGATTAAACGAATATTCAGTCTCGGAAACACATACATGTATAAGACACACAATTATTGAATCCGTTAGGACATAAGGCTCTAGAAAGACCTGACAGAACCCCAGTGTGCTATCAGATATTCAAAGAGAAACCCAGCAGAAATTGACAACTGAAACAGAACAAATCAGAGACAAAAGCAAAAGCAAACAAACAACAAATAACACCCTACACATACAAACATCAATCCAGGGAGATTTTGTAAGCTAGGATCAAATATAGAAATGAGCTGGAGTACCACCAGAGAGAATGGAGATTCTCAGAATGAAATTAGACAACTGTACTAAGAACTAAGATAAAGACAAAAGCCTAATATTAATACCAAGGCAGTGCATCATCTGGAGAATAGAGCAAGGAGTCTGAGCAGACCGATAGTGTTGCTTATAAGTATGTTAAGATAAAATACACTTAAAATGGCCGGAAGAAAGGGGAACAGAAGAGCGTAATGTGGTTGGAAATATGCAAAGAAAAAGAAAGGAATAGAAGTGTATAAAAGAAAGGGATGAAAGGAAAGTATGAAAGATATTTTGTCCGTACTACCAAAAACTTAGCTAGATATAGAAGTATATAAAAAGGCAAAAAAAAAAAAAAAAAAAAAAAGAATAAAAAATATCCTTAAAAAATTATGTTGTAAAACTTGTAGATCCCTTAGGGCTAAGATCGTATTTAATAAATCAAAAAAAAAAAAAAAAAAAGTGAGAGAGAGAAAGAAAAAAAGAAAAAAAATCCAGAACTGATCCCCGAATGGACCAGTTCAATAGGTATTGATACTACTATTTCTGTTTCCTTAGCGTCTCAGCTGTAAGTGTCCTTCTCCTTGCCTTGGGTTTTTTTTTTTTGCGTTATTCTGTGACCAGCAGAGGTTCCTTTATTGTTCGTCTGTAAGCCTCGGTGTGTGGGGAGGGAGAGGGTACAATAGTGGCTCCTTCTCCTGGGAGTGAGTGAGCAGTGGCGCACTGTTGTTTCAGTCAGGCTTGGAGGTGCCTGTTGCAGAGGGCGCTGGTGGCTCAGGCGTACACAGAAAGTCTTAGAGTTGGGCCTCTCTTGGGGTTTTTTCTTTTTGATGCTGGTTTTTTATTTTTTCTCTCGGCAGCCTCCCTGCTGCTGGTGTTGCAAGGAGTTTTAATCTAGCCCCGCCCGAGCGCCTGAGGGTGCTTGTTATCCCTGAGCGCCTTAGGTGGCCCGCAGGGCATCTCTCCGCTGCCTGTTGCAGAGGCGCGGAAAGAGAGGGAGAGGCTATGCGCGTGGCTCCTCCCCCCCGCCCGGGAGCCTGCAGCCTCCAGCCACCATCATGGCCGGGCAGCTCTCAGGGACGGGCACTCCTCTCTGCGGACCTCCTCCCTCCTGTCCTCTCAGTCCGTCACCCTACCGGCAACAATGTTTCTCACCCTGAACCAGCTCTCCGGTTCCCACGCTCCCGCTCCTGGACCCTCCGTTCAGCCGCGGATCGATGTCTCGGTCCGGGAACGCTGGGCTGCGCTGCGGACCCTCCGTATGTTTCTCACTCCCTCCCGTCTGCCACAGCTCCGCCACTTCACCCTCTTTGAGCCCTCGTAGATGCCTCCCTACCGGCTATGTCGGGCTCCCCGCAGCCCTTTCTGGTGTCCAAGGCCGTCTGCTGGTGTTCAGCTGGTTCTCTGTGGGAATGGCTGTGTCCTTCCGTGCATTCCCAATGCATCTGTGGAGAGGGATGCACTCCACGTCTCTCTACTTCGCCGCCATCTTTTTCTCCTTCTATAATCAACATTTTAAAAGATGTTATTTTGTTTATTTTTCTTCAGTAGGGTCCTCCAAATTATATGAGTTTTAGGCCTCATAAAACTTTTATCCATCCCTTATAAATATTTAGCAGTAATAATTTAAAAAATAAATTTGGTTTAAAACATGAACCCTTAGTCTCTTAACCAGATGTAAGCTATATTTTTGGCATAGTTTTCTATCAAGCTTGTGATAATGAGCCTATAAGTATTAACTGACTCAAAAATGACAGAAGGGGCCACTACAGCAGGCAGGGAAGTTAGTTGTTACAGTCATTAAATAGGAAAAAAGCCATAAAAATGGAAGTGCTATGAATATCATTGTATAATGTACACAAAACTTGCCACATATTGCAATGAAAAAATCTTAGTATAGGAAAAATATATTGATATCTATAAAAATATAATTATTTGAACTCTTAGACATCATCTTATTTGAAAAAATTGACTTTCACATTTTTTCTTTATCAGGGTTCATCAACACTGAAAGGTCAGTGTCTTTGAAATAGCTCAGGAGATTCATTAATAGAAATTCTCTTATAATAGTTTTCCAATAGAAGATTTTGAAAACAAAAAATTCTAGAAGAACTGGTCAAGGATCATTTTTTCCTAGATAGAGCATGGTGTGATATGTACATTTTTTAATAGTGGTAAGCATGGTAGACTCTAAAATGAGACAATTGTAATATCAAGGTATTATATCAATACAATATCTTATTAATTTACATTTCCAAATACTGAAATTTTTGATTAATGCAGTGTTTGGAAAAATGAATCTGCATCTGCAAATGTGATTCTCTCACCTAACAATATCTCCCTACAATTGTTCTTCTATTCTTCAAATTCCTCTTCTTCAAAGAGCACTTCCTAACTGACCCTCTTTAACACTCTCTCCTCTGAAATCTTATATTACTTATTGTTTTACAAATACTCTTTATAAATTATTCCTCACTGCTATCTTAATTCTCCATTTTTCAAGTCTAATCTCCTCAATTAGCTTTTAATCTCTATCAAGACAGGATCTGTGTCTTTTGACTTCTTGATACTGCTCACAGTAATGTGTAAGTAATTAAGATTTAATGTGATTGAATTTAATTTAATTCGATGTAGATTCCAATGGATTTTTTTTCCAATTAGATGGTATGAGACTTTTATCCATTAAAAAATATTCAATTATTACTAATGTCATCCCTTTACACTTATCCAAAGGATGAGCTAAGACTTGTTATATTTTGCAATCTTGAGATACATTTCATAGGCTTTTCATCTAATCACTTTTCTATTCATCTTCTACAAATTCCAGCCATAAAATATAACATCCAATTGTCTCAGCTCAGATTTACTATAAATCCTTGTTCTACAAGAAACCATGTATTTATATATTCATGATAATATTAGATATAATAAAAAGGACATTGATAAATTTTTAAATATATTATTCAAGAAAGAGATGATAATGTATCAGATCAGATTTCAATACTGAATAAAGGAGATAACTTCTGGATAGGGGGGATTTGATTACTGGTGCCTTGCCCTTTTCACCCACAATCTGACTACTCTCTTCAAACATTAAATACATATATATATTTAAAACCATTCAAGGTTTATATAATCAGTTTGTTGAGCTGTCTAAATTCAATTCCTTTAAAAAAATGAAGCAGCTTTATTTTTCTTCAATCACTGCCTTTAGCTATGCTGTAACATATCTCCATTTCCGGTGCCTTAAACAATATTGAGAGAGATTCCCTATTTCCAGTCAATATCACTTATTAAAACCAGTTCGGTTAAAAAATTGAAACTTAAACTCTTTTTAAATCTCATCTCCTCACCTTTACTTAGCACAGACCAGATTCCTGACTCCCACACATGAAGTGAGCACCGAGGAGCATGGCTCTGGGATATATCCATCACCTCTCTCATCCACGTCCAAAATTTTTTCCATCAGGAATTGAGGGTATGATTTAGGGGGCAAAATTACTTTCATCGTTTCGGAGGGAAGAGATACAGTCCCTTCTTTCTGATTACAAAGCTTCTCAGGACAGATGGCCATTGGATGAATAGTCACCCTAAAAAGATATGTCCAAGTCCTAGCCCCCGGTACCTGTGAATGTAACCATGTCTGGAAATGTGTTTGCAAATGTAATTAAGGATCTTGAGATGAGATCATCCTGCTTTTATAAGGTGGTCCCTAAGTCTAATGATGAGCACCCTTATCAAAGGAAGAAAAGGAGAAAACACAGAGACATACAGAGAGGAAGTTCATGTGAAAATGGAGCCAGAGATTGGAGTTTTATATCTAAAGCCAAGGAACATCAAGCATTGCTGGTAGCCATCAGTATAGCCAAAAGTTTGTGCTGCTGTCATCCTCTTGCTTTGAGGTCAATTCTCATTTATGGCCTCCTGCCAAGATAGCTCAGATATTCTGTTGTATTCCCCTGATCTCTGAGAAACCCAAACATTTTCAACATGACAAATACTGAAAACAGGTCACTCTAGTCCTTTCACTTCTGTACCTCTCTCTACGTTTCTTGTCCTGCTCTGAGGAGTCTAGTACCTAACAGATGACTAACTTAGGGAATGGTATGCCAGCTCTTTCTCCTGCAGGATGTCCATTTTTAAGAGCACTGCATGGTTTCAGATTTTTGAGAAGCAGCACTTCCTTCCCTATAGGGAGGGGAACTAATAATATTTCTCTAAGAACTTACAGTTTCTACAAGAAAAATAATCTAATGTTTCTCTCTCTCTTACTCCACGAGGACCCACCCTCTTTCTTAGACTGGGAAAGAAGATGGAGTAGCAGCTGATGGTAGAGTTGAGACTGGTTCTCCAAACCCATAATTAACTCAGGAGTCAGGGTGGGGGTAGACAGTGTTTGCCCTTAGCTGTTGACCAGCTCTCTTTAAAATGTTGGATAGTTAGTGCCTCTTTGTCTTCAACTTTGGTTGCTAGTCACTGATTTGGGGGGCACTGGGAGCCATTTCACTGAATAACATTACATGTACTTTACATGAAATCCCTCCACTAGTTATCTTTAAGTTTGTGGATTTAAATCTTTAATGTGAAAAACTGTTAGCAAGATTTAATTTTAGTATTTATTTGCTGTCCAACTGAACTCTTCAATTTACTTCTTTGTAAAATAAGAGAACTGGACAAAAATCAGGTATTTCTTACTCAAGTGATTTTTAGGAGTAGAAGGGAAAATAAATGCACAAAGTAGTCACTGTGAATGGAGGCTATGAGCAACTTAAAAGTGTCAATACTTACCTTAGTTATTGACATTGTTTGTCACATCTATTGCAGCAGGTCTTCTGGAAGCCAGTTCCTAACCTCTGCTAGACGGCCTTTAATGTCCATTCCACATTGAATTGTCCGTGCATCTGTTCTCTATGCCATTTCAACAGTATGAGGCCATTTTTTTTCTTGTCATAATGATTGGAAGTGGGTGCTACTAGTCTTTTTAGTGAGAAGAGACCAGAAATATATATGCAATTCTCCTTTGTTCCACATGATTTTCAAAAGGCACATAGGGCATTCATGCAGGGAAAAAAAATCTGTTCATATTTATGTGAATAGAAACTCAATTCTGTTTTTTATAGAGAGAGATATAGACTCCTTGCATAATTTTATAGAGATATTTTTCCAGAAATACACATTACTGTGTATATTGAGGGATTATTGCACTTTATTTTGTTTAAAGTCTTACCAAGCATTATTTAGTATCAGCCATTTCCTTCACAAAATCATTTCAGCAGCAGCAAGTTATTCATAGAATCTGAGCCCCCAATGCTTCACACCTGAATCAGGTAGCGTTTGTAGTTTTGAATTTCTGTAATTATACAGAGAGAGGCCAGCATCTGACTATTTCATGAAATTTTCTTGTGTAGCTGTGCCTAAGAGTGCACATATTGAACTTCATATTTTTTTCCTAATAAACTGCTTTCTTATTATTTATACTTAAATAGCAGATAGGGCATTATATAGCTATTTCTTAAAACACTGTGGGTAGGTAGATCTTCATATCTATGGTCTTCATTTTGGGGTGGTAAAGCATGTATTACAAATTATTTGCTATAAAAAGGGATTGTTGGTTTGATAACACTGATCTACACCTACTTCCAGAGATCTGTAAAATTCCAAAGGTCATCAAAATTCCAGAGTACACATATATGTACGTATATGGATCTTCACCTATTTCCTGGTATATATATTTGCAATGTCCTTTACCATGTCATTGTCCTCGCACTATGATATTCTTTTTGGAGTCACCGGGGGTTTAAAATAGTTTGGTCTTATTGTAACATAGTAAAAACTTCAGCCTGACACCGAGTTCCAGATAAACTATTCATTTGATGATTTCCTGAATAGAGGCAGTTTTCAATTCTAGATTTAAGTACAGCTCCTTAAATATTATCTATGGTTATTTTCAGATTTTTACAAAGTTCTTTTTTGCCATGATTAAAATATTTATGAGACTGAGGAATTTTAAAATTCAAACTAGTAAATTGGAAGCTCAGTGTTAAATGGCAAAGCGTTTTCAACATTATAATGAGAATGGATCATTTTATTTTCAAATCCTTTTTCTTTCTAACTGAATCTAATTAGTGAGCACATGCTAAAAAAGGTGAAAATATTAATGAGATATTCATAGACGTTTCATAGAATGAGGTCAGATAGTATCACCTATATATATATATATGTACATATGTTATAGAGAAAACTCTCATTATGCAAGGTAATTGTCACTTGTCACAAAAATTTTCCATAGAAATTACAGGTGGCATAAAATTGCAAGAAGCCATTTATCTCATCTTTCCCCTTTCAGTTATTTACTCCCTTTTGTCTATAAATGAATCTTCCTATTTGCTCACATTTTTAATTCCCTTTAATTACAACTAAAAAATAAGAGAGTAAGAGCATTTTCTACTACAATTTTAAACTAAAAGTTGCTCATTCTGCAAACATGGTGAGCACCTGATATAGTTAAAAGGAAGTGTAGATGTTGTTAGGGATAGAAAGTGTGGGAGAGGATTTATATCTCTTATTTCTCCCCATTCTGCAATTATGGAAAAAAATAATTTACGTTTAAAAAAATTTACATATTCTTTAATTTATTACATTTATTAAGCTGGGCAACAAAAATAAAGTGATTTTTAGGATAGGCATTTCTGAATCTTTTTTCTCCCTAATTTGTATTTTCATTATTTTATATTATTTTCATTTCCTTCATAAAGTTTGTTATATCTGTGATATAATGTCTAAATTTGGAGACTGAAATAAAACCCAAGTTGACATTATATATGAACAGGAGTATAATCCAGAAGGAATACCTTTATATTGTTCATAATTGTTTCTATTTTGGACTATAATTATTAAAGGAATCTGCTAACAGAAGATTATTTGGCAGAGGCTGTAACTACAGTGTTATGTAACACATAAATAGCTCCTCAAGGTAGCAACCTAACTTGAAGGAACCTATAACTATCGAGTCCCTGAGGGGTGCTTAATCCAGAGTTCATGGCCAAAATTGTACGCAATATTTTAAGCATTTTTCTGTGCGTGAGTGTGTGTGTGTGCGTTTGTAATTTTTGAGGGGGTGGGGTATGGCCCATTTAATATCATCAGATTCTAAACTCTGATGGCCTATGACACCTGAACCCTTAAGATTGCCTGAAACCTCAGCTTTCTGCCTCTAGATAATTCTATAGGAAAAGATTTAATTTCCCCTCTATTTTAAATATTTCACTGAATACATAAATCATTCTGCTCTTTAACTGATAAAGGCAATATATTGTTTTGGTCATTAAAATCCACTAACATTATTGGCCTTGACAGGCTTGCTCAAATAAAGACTAGTTCCACTTCATTTTTAAGCCAATCAACTTTATCCAAGTGACATTCCTGAAAGTTGCACATTTTATTTGTGCATTCTAATGATTTAATTTAGTAAGCTTAATAAGCTTATCTCTAGTCAAAGATAAAACATGACATTTATATGACTCTAGGGTGTGTGTTAGGACTGGATTCTTCCTGTTTCAGTTTCAACCTAGACTCTATTTTGATGATATCAGATATCAAAGTGAGTGTGAAACAAATCTACCCATGAAGATTTTAAAAGAAGCTGATTAAGAACCGACTCTTTTATGTCTTGAACACTTTCACGTACTTAGAGACTATACAAGAGGGTCACGGTGTGAAGAGAAGAGCTTATGAAAGAGATGAGTAAAGATGTTTCTTTGGAACTGCTGCCCTACTTGGCTGTTCCATCCTCTTGAGGAAGAGGCATTAGGAGGGGTATCACTTCCCAACCACAAGCTTGAAGAGGGTGGGCTTCTGGGCTCACAACTGGCGACTTTTGAAATAGTCAGGAAACTTTGATTATCTGTTTCTGACAAAAACAAAGCAAGGCTTTTGTTTGTTGGGAGATTTTTAATCACAGTCTTAATCTCTGTACTTGTGATTGGTCTGTGCATATTTTCTATTTCTTCCTGGTTCAGTCTTGGAAGATTGTATTTTTCTAAGAATTTCTTCATTTCTTCCAGGTTGTCCAATTTATTGGCATATAGTTGCTTATAGTAGTCTCTCAAGATCTTTTTTATTTCTGTGGTGTCCGTTATTACTTCTCCTTTTTCATTTCTAATTTTGTTGATATGCATTTTCTCCCTTTTTTTCCTGATGAGTCTGGCTAATGGTTTATCAATTTTGTTTATCTTCTCAAAGACCCAGCTTTTAGTTTCATGGATCTTTGCTATTGTTTCCTTCCTTTCTTTTTCATTTATTTCTGATCTGATCTTTATGATTTCTTTCCTTCTGTTCACTTTGGGGTTTCAGATGGAGAGACATACCATGTTCTTGGATTGGAAGAATCAACACTGTGAAAATGACTGTACTACCCAAAGCAATTTACAGATTCAATGCAATCCCGATCAAATTACCAATGGCATTTTTCACAGAACTAGAACAAGAAATCTTACAATTTGTATGGAAATGCAAATGACCCCAAATAGCCAAAGCAGTCTTGAGGAGGAAAGATGGAATTGGTGGAATTAGGCTTCCTGACTTCAAACTATACTACAAGGCCACAGTGATCAAGAGAGTATGGTACTGGCACAAAAATAGAAAGGAAGATCAATGGAACAAAAGAGAGAATTCAGAGGTAAACCCAAGCACATATAGACAGCCTATCTTTGACAAAGGAGGCACGAATATACAATGGAAAAAAGACAGCCTCTTCAATAAGTGGTGCTGGGAAAATTGGACAGCAACATGTAAAAGAATGAAATTAGAACACTTCCTAACACCACACACAAACATAAACTCCAAATGGATTAAAGACCTACATGTAAGGCCAGACACTATAAAACTCCTAGAGGAAAATATAGGCAGAACACTCTATGACACACATCAAAGCAAGATCCTTTTTGACCCACCTCCTAGAATCATGGCAATAAAATCAAGAATAAACAAATGGGACCTCATGAAACTTAAAAGCTTTTGCACAGCAAAAGAAACCATAAACAAGAAAAGAAGACAACCCTCGGAATGGGAGAAAATACTCACCAATGAAGCAATGGACAAAGGATTAATCTCCAAAATATACAAGCAGCTCATGCAGCTTAGTACCTGTGGGAAAACATTCAGATGTTTTTCTGAAGCCTTGAGAATGTAACAGAAAATATGGCTAAAAGTAGTTAAAGTACATGGGCTGAGCAACTGGGGGCAGGAGGTCCTGCTTGTGCAGTGGAGGAGCAAGGGGTGTGGACTTAGGAATGCCGAGTCAGCGCAAGTTAGAATGCTTCTTGCCCACGCACTGATTGTTCTTCTGCTGTTCTTGCAAGGACCACTGCCCCCAATCATGTGAGGCCCTTTGTACAAGGAGAAAATTGGTTACTTCAAAGAAAACATTAATTGTGGAATGTAACTGGGAGCATGGGAACCTAATGCTATCTTACTTCCTGAATGCCAAGAGCTCAATAAAAGCAACGTGGGATGAATCAGCCAGGCTCTCGATCCTAGAGGTCTTGAGTCCCCCAGTCCCATCTTTCCCATAAGTCTGTCTTTGTGTTTCTTTATGCTTTGCAGCACCTGTCATTTGCCCCAAGTTGCTGAGCTGGTGTCGGCAAATACCAAAAAAGCAAATAACCCAATCCACAAGTGGGCAGAGGACCTAAACAGACATTTCTCCAAAGAAGACTTACAGATGGCCAACAAACACATGAACAGATGCTCAACATTGCTAATCATCAGAGAAATGCAAGTCAAAGCCACCATGAGGTATCACCTCACACTGGTCAGAATGGCCAGCATCCAAAAATCTACAAACAACAAATGTTGGGGAGGGTGTGGAGAAAAGGGAACTCTCCTGCACTGTTGGTGGGAATGTAAGTTGGTACAGACACTATGGAAAACAGTTTGGAGATTCCTTAAAAAACTAAAAATGGAACTAGCATATGACCCAGCAATCCCACTACTGGGCATATACCCAGAGAAAACCATAATCCAAAAAGAAACACATAATAATGTTCGTTGCAGCACTGCTTACAATAGCCAGGACATGGAAGCAACCTAAATGCCCATCAACAGATGAATGGGTAAAGAAGATGTGGCATATATATACAATGGAATATTACTCAGCCATAAAAAGGAATGAAGTGAAGCTATATGTAATGAGGTAGATAGACCTAGAGCCTTTCATACAGAGTGAAGTAAGCCAGAAAGAGAAAAACTAATATAGTATGCTAACTCATATATACGGAATCTGAAGAAAAAAAAAAAGTGATACTGATGAACCCAGTGACAGGGCAAGAATAAGGATGCAGATGCAGAGAATGGACTGGAGGACATGGGGTTGGGGGGGCAGGGGGCAAAGGGGAAGCTGGGATGAAGTGAGAGAATAGCATAGATATATATACACTACCAGCTGTAAAATAGATAGCTAGTGGGAAGTTGCTGTATAACAAAGAGAGATCAACTCGATGATGGGTGATGCCTTAGAGGGCCAGGACAGGGAGTGTGGGAGGGCATTGTGGGAGGGAGGGGATATGGGGATATATGTATAAATACAGCTGATTCACTTTGGTGTACCTCAAAAGCTGGTACAAGAGTGTAAAGCAATTATATTCCAATAAAGAGCTTAAAACAAACAAACAAAGCAAGGTAATGCACAATGAATTCTGAGGTTTTTCCTGCCCAGGAGACCCAGAGAAAGAGAGAAGTTCTGACCAAAAGCTGCTGCTTTGGTGGCTGTGTTGGGATAGGATCACCCTCTAATATCTTGTCAAGGAAAAAAAAGTGTAATTGATTCTGGTGCACCAGACACAGACCACACTATGAAGATTTGGCAGAGAGAGGGGGGCTTGCCCATTAGAGATCTCAGGAGGAAGCAATGAGGGCTAAAAGTGCACTCTGGATGCTCTGGCACTAGGGCAGAGTCACAAGAGTCCACATGTAGTAGAGACAGATGGACCCAGAACAATGTCATTTCAAGCAAGAGGAGGAACATAGAACCATTTTGAAGCTCATAAAATCAAGATCATGAGAGAAAGAGTCGGCTTTGATTATCTGCTAGGTGCACTGAAGGCACCCAGAGGTTCACCCATCTTCATTGCCGAGGTAGCACAAAGCCACCCAATGAAGTAAATCTGGGAAGGAGCTGAACAGCAGCTTGCAAGTAGGGAGACAGAGAGGACCTAGTAGACAGCAGAAGCACTGGGTACCACCTATGTCTGCCCTCCTTGAGCTTTCAATTGGGGGAAGAAAGAGATTTCAAACAACATCAAGATTGGAGTGTTTTGAGTATATGATAGTGGATATTCTAATTATTGAGATGAAATAGTATCTGCAGACTGAAGTGACCATATTGTGATCTATTCCTCAAGAATATGCAAAAACAGCCTTGGGACCTACTGAGCTTCCATCTAGCACTAAGGGAGATGGTTTTTACTATATAAAGTTTAAAGAGATGGTGGGAGAGCAAAAGAAAGTTGTGTTTTATTCATGTATCAAGTTCTATTTATTCCTCACACTAGTTATGCTGTTTAAATGGAATCCAAGCCATTAGTACTCATACTGATAACTGATTCTTTTTTTTAACGCAATATACTTTTTTTTTTTTACAGTGCCATAGATAAGTAGATGGATAGAGTCTAATAGTACTTAGCTTTCAACTGATATGTTTTAGTCCCCATCATTTTCACTATTAAAAAGATAAGTCATGAATGCTTAATCCTTGATGTGTGTGTCGTACTATTTCAGCTTATATATATATTTCACTTCCAAGCTTAGTGATTCTCAGAAGAATTTGGGTGCCACTTCTCTTAATGAGAGTGTGTCATTTGGGGTCAATACTCATGACTCCACACAACTGTGTCTCCCACCTCACTCACTGGAGATGAGAAAACTCTGACTTTTAGAAACAGACTGTCTGGAAGTCATAATGTGAAATTCCCTTCTGAACGAATTCAGCTAAATCACATTTAATATCAGATTTTAGTGACTTTCTCATGATTGTTTATCAGCTTTCTAAGCTCCCAAATGACTCTTTAATTAATTGTTCCTCCTTTACTGGCTCATTTTCTGTCAGGTCCCTTTCCTTAGAGCACTGTTTTACCTCCCCCCACCGCCCCCATATGGCAGAAAGGCTGTCTGAGATTCCGCTGTTGTTAAACGTAGCCCAGTATCGTTTAAGTACGTTACCTTGATGATGCTGATGTCACTCAGGTACTTGGCCTACAAGGAACTAGCACAATTTCACTTATTTCACTTTAATGGGTCCCCTTGGCTTTGAGGCTATAAACTAAAATACCATTGCAGTCTCCTCCAGCAATCTCAAACTTAATTATTCCACTCCAGGAAGCTGTCTGATGGCCCTGCAGAGACCCGCTTTTGCTCTCAAATGCAATCCCTTATTGTGTGGCAAAATTACCTTTGTTTCCTGTTCTTTTTTTTTTTTAATTTATTTACAAACAGCATGGAAAAGCACTTCTCAGCACAACTTAATAGGTGATTACCACAAATTTGATTTCAAGAATTTAGATTGGATATTTGTCAGGGTTTTCTTTTTATTCTTTCCAATATAATCATGAAGACTTCTTAAATACTATTCCAAGTACTGGGCATTGTGGGTAATGTGGTGTAAATTGCCAGGACAGCTGACTCAAATCTTTTCCCCTGCTAAGTTTTGATATTATTTATTAAGTTTCATAGTTCAGATGACACATCTTATATCCCTATCTCTACCAATATCTTTTTTGCTGCTTTGAGCAAATTTAGTTTTCTAAACTAAAATTTCTAAGTGATTTTGCAGAAAGCAGAAGAGAGAGTGATAGAGACACATTGCAAGAGAAAGAGCCAGAGATACCAGAGATTTACAGATGTTGTCATTTGCAATATACAGTTATCTATGAAAATGCGAATGGTCACTAACACATTTGATGAGTGATTGAAATTTTCTTTTTAAATTTGACATTTATACTGTAGAATAATAATAATATGATTATTTTCACAATTTGAATAATAACCAAGAAAAAATCAGTTCATAGTCAAAAAGAAGATTGAACTGAAAGTCAGAAACTCTGTAATATTATACAAAGGAATATTTGGGCTCTATTCAACACTTTGCTCTATGGAGACTAATAAGAATGTTATTTCTTGCTTCTGTCTTGCATTCTTTAAAAAAATGAATGTGTTGTGTTTCCTACTAATAACATTTTCTTTCCATTGCTAGTTTTTAGGCTTTGGAAAAAAAATTGTGTAGTGAGAGAGCCTGGCTTTATTGTACTTTATGCGTGCAAGTAGTTTTTAATTTTGTCCTTTTAAGCCTAATGCTCTCATCTGTGCAAGAAGTTAAGTATGTGAGAATTAATGTGCTCCAGTCAATAGATGAAGCAATAAAATATAACTGAAGAGAAAGGATCCCCACCATACACAGACGTTATAGACATTTAATTCCCTATGTGGATGGGATATTTACTTCCCTGGACTGAAGCTTCACACAAAACAAGAATTAGATTTTCTTCATTTTGAGCTTGCAACCCTACTTCACTTAACAACTGTGGAATTGAGAAAGAAAAACAGATGCAGGGACAGATAATATTTGGAAAAAGAGCCAGAATGAAGTTGAATTCCACTTGTTTATTTTGGGTTTCAGAGAATGTGGAGAAAAAGAGATTGAATTTAAACACACAAAAACAACAAACACTTTTTTCTAAAACTCATTTTAGTTTATCCTCCCTGAACAAACTGAACAATATTTAGTGAAGCTCTGCATGAGTCCCAGTGACCAGTTTTAAATTAACCGATGGTCAGGGGAGAACTGGTGAATGCATCAAAGATTGACAAGTCATTGCAGACAGAGCAGGCTGATGCAGGTTTCATGTAAGTTATTGCTTCAGCATGAAAGGTTCCCCATAAAATGGGTTATTATACTTTGCAGACACATTGAAAAACATATAGGTATTCATAGGTGTTATTTGCTTAGGCTTAGACATATCCAAAAACTAATATTAAATTTTTGATATTAAGAAATGCCAGTTTAAGTAATCTTAAGATCTAATATCAAAGACTTTATGATTGAAAGCTAATATACCAAAACATAAAGTCTATATATTGTTACCACATAAGTGAAGTATATAGTTTCCTACTCAAAGGGAACTAATAGGTTAAAATGGCACAATAGTCCTGAAAGAACTTCAAAAATGTTTATATAAACCTTTGGCTTTCATTGAGATCATAATATATTTCACCCTCTTACTACTCCTACAAAGAGATTATTTTCCATATTCAACAAAGTAAAAATTATATTTTTAAGCAAGTGTCCTTCTACTACAGGGGCTGATTTGTTCAACAAATGTTAGTTAATGGCACTTAGCGCTGTGTGACTAGGTTTGCTTCACTCCTGGTTCATCAAACAGAAGACTTTTAGGCAGGGCACATACACATTGTGTGGTGTCTGAAATTTCTAAAATTTTTAAAGGAATGAAGTACAAAACTACACATATCTACAGGGACCCCTCCTAGGGTCTTGGAAGGGGTGTGGTCTAGTGAGGGCCCCCGAATTTAAGCTATGTTAGCTTCATAGTTAATCTCACCTTGGTTTCTTGTAATCTTATGGAAAACACAATTCTCCTATCCTTTGAATTGGAGACAAATGACATCAAACCTGAAAAAACAGAGAAAAGATGCACTCTCCTTGGCTTTTCAATACAGTGCTGAACAAGATTTTCCTCAACTTTCCAGCATCAAATGGTGATAAATGTGCCTTTCCCTACCTCTTTCCTGGTGTTATTATAAGGACACATTGTTTGGTGGTGGCAGGGGTGGGGGGATTGATCTGAATGACAGGTGGCAGGAGATGAATCCCACAGCATCAGGAAGTGTGTTATGGAGATAGGGTCCAATACAAGCAACTTAAGATCTCATAAGTATTAAGAGATAGTGTGGAGCCCAAACTGGGAGTGAACCTAGAGGTGTCAGAGCAGGGATTCAGGCCAGGGAAACTGAAGTCATGACAATTGTTCATATACTAACTGAGACTGGGTTTTGGTAACACATTTATGGAGCATCTACCTATTGGCCATGTGATATGCTAGGCCCTAAAGATATACATACAACTGAAACTGACCATCAGGAAATTAAAAATCTTGTGGGAGAGGTACCTTCTTCAACAGGTAGCATTGAAATAACTGATTTCTAAATTGTAGAAACCTATGTAAGTCATGAAGTACCTTGAGTGATTACAATTTGTTTACTTAATCAATTCGGAAATCACTCCACTCCTCCACTCTACCTGCAATGTATCTCCTTGATTCAGGAGGTGGACCCTTGATTACCTCCACTGCCATTTAACCCAATCTCTATGCCATTTCAGTTTTTCACAGATGTTGGAACTTGGTTAGCTTTTGGATGGTGCACCTGGTGCAGGACTTGCTTTGCATCATGAAGTTAGTGGTCCCATGTTTAGATGTGAGAAGAATTAAAAAATGGAGTGACAGATAATTTTATTGGTATGCTTCCTTCACTATAGAAGTGAAGGAATATCTTGCTTCATGATCTCATGAAAGAGGAGGTTCTGGCTTCCTTCTTCAAGTGAGACAACCCTTCCCTTGAAATCACTGCATAGTCTCTGGAGAGAAGGTGCCCTCATAGAGTTTTTGCTCCTGGCAGCTTTGAATAGCACCAATGACTTTCATATAGTCAGGTACAGACTTCATCCATCGACGGTGTAGGGGGGGAAAAATGTTCCGCAGTCCTCTTACAGTCTTTGGCTGGGTCTGAAAATTAAACTAACAAAAAGCAATTAGCCAGAGAAAAGTACACAATTTATATAAGTTTTATGTGACATGGGAGCTTTCATTAAGGAAATGAAGACCCAAAGAAATAAACCTGAGTATTTTAATGCTAGGTTTGATGAAGAGTACACAGTTGTGTAGATATACAATAGGTCAGAGAGTGTGAGGCAAGTATAGCAAACTGGGGAAACTTAGCAAGGCCTGTTTGTTCAAATTCTTCTTGGTGTCCCTTTGTCTTTGAAGAGAAGGATGCTCGTTTCCTCTGGGTATAGGGAGGGCACCTCTCATATAGGGATTTCATGATCTGTTTCAGAGAAGGACAAGGTTGCGGCTGGAGATCAGAGTGATCTTCCTGCTTCTCAAACTCCTTCAACTTAAAATATTCAGTATGCCAAGGTGACACATTTGGGGGTAGCATGTCCTGAACCCCAACAGCAGCATTGGAAATATTTGATCACTCCCTTTGCCTTAAAACACTTTCTTCTCCTGACCTCTGGGACAAAATTCTCTCTTGGTTCTCCTCTACCTCTTGAGTTGTTCCTCCTGAGCCGGCTCTGTGAGTTTTATTCTTCCTAATGTCTACAAATTGGAGTGCGCAGGGCTCAGTCTTGAAGCTTTTGTCCTGTCAATCTATCTACACACTTCCGGTGATCTCATCAGATCACATATATGGCTTCAAATGACATTGATATTGTGATGACTCTAAATTTATATCCAGCCTGAACCATTTCCATGAAATCCAGGCATGTATGTTAAACTGCCATAGGCACCTCCACTTAGATTTCTCAAATTAGTATATCAAAATTTGTATTCCTGATTTTCTTTCTTAAACTAACTTTTCTCACCTATGATCCTACCTCCAACGTCAATTCCATTATTCTAGCTGCTCAAACAAAACCTTTGAAGTCATCATTGATTTCTCTCTATTGTTCCCACCCTACATCTAAACCAATAGTAAATCCTGCCACCTCTGTGTTTGCAACCCAATATAGAATTGAATTCTTACCACTGCCATTGCTACCACCTACATACAAAACACCATTATTTCTTCCCTGGACTTTCGCAATAGCCTTATAACTGGTCTCTATTATCACCCTTGTCTCTTTACTACAGATTAGTCAGGGTGATTCTTTCTAACATGTCAGGTTATGTCATCCCCTACAAAGCCCTAGAGTGGTTACCCATCTCCACAAGGCTAAAATCTAAAGTCCTAATTATCTGGCTTCTATGACATTTGTGCACTCTCAACCTCTAGTCTCCTTGCTTGCTTAGGTCCAGATATGCAGGCCAATTTGCAGTCTCTTGAACATGTGGAACATGTTCCAACCTCAGAATCTTTGTACTTGCTCTCCTCATCATGCTCTTAACCAAGATATTTGCATAGCTTATCCCTTACTTGATTCTTAAGTGTCATGAGACAGAGAGGAGCTAACACCTACCACCTGAAATTCTCTATTCATCTTATCTTGATTTATTTTCTTCATATAAAGTATTGTCATTTGACATATTACATATATTGTTTTCAGCTTTTATGAAATATAACTGACTTACAATTTTGTGTAAGTTTAAGGTGTACAATATGTGATTTGATACACTCATTTTGCAAAATAACTAACCATACTAGGGTTACTTAACATTGCCATCACCTCATATAATTACCATTTCTTTTTTGTGATGAGAATATTTAAGATCTACTCTCTTAGCAAGTCTCAAGTATATAATACAGTATTGTTAACTATAGTCATGCTGTACATTAGATTTCCAAAACTTTTTCATCTTATAACCAGGAGTTTATACCCTTTGACTGACATCTCCCCATTTCTTCCACCCTCAGCCCCTGACAACTATCATTCTACTTTCTTTTTCTATGAGTGTGACTTTTCTCCCCTAGCTTCCACATAATAGTGATATAATACAGTATTTGTCTTTCTCTTTATGACTTACTTCACTTAACATAGTACCTTCAAGGTCTATCCATGTTGTAACAAATGATAAGATTTCCTTCTTTCTCTTGGCTGAATAATATTCCATAGTATATATGTATCTCATCTTCTTTATCCATTCATCCATGAATGAACACTTAGGTTGTTTCATATCTTGGCTATTGTGAATAATGCTGCAATGAACAAGAAAGTGCAAATACCTTTTTGGGATCATGATTTTCCTTCTTTTGGATTTACAACCAGAAGTGGGATTGCTGGATCATATGGTATTTCTAACTTCAATTTTGTGAAGAACCTCTATACTGTTTTCCACAGTGGCTGAACCAATATACGTTCCCATCAACAGTGCACAAGTGTTCCCTTTCCTTCTCAACCTCACCAACATTTCTTATCTCTTGTCTTTTTCGGTAGTAGCCATTGTATCAGGTGTGAGACGTTATCTCATTTTGGTTTTGATTTGCATTTCCCTAATGATTAGTGATGTCTAACATCTTTTTATTTACAAGTTGGACATTTGGATGTTTTTTTGGAGGAATGTTTATACAGATCCTCTGCCCATTTTAAAATCAGATTGGGTTTTTTTTTTTTTTGCTATTGAGTTATATGAGTTCCATATATATTTTAAATGTCAACCCCTTATCAGATACGTGATTTGCAAATATTTTTTTCCATTACATGTCGCCTTTTTATTTTGTTGATTGTTTCTTTTGCTCTGCAGAGGCTTTTAAAATAGTATGATGTAGTCTCACTTACTTATTTTTGCTTTTGTTGCTTGTGCCTTTGCTGTCAGTTTCAAAAACTCATCTCCATGACCAATGTCAAGGAGATTTTCTCTCATGTTTTCTTCTAGGAGTTTTATGGTTTCTGCTCTCATGTTTAAGTTTTTAATCAATTTTGTGTAAATTTTTTGTGCCTAGTATAAGGGTAGGGGTTTGATTTCATT
This sequence comes from Hippopotamus amphibius kiboko, assembly GCF_030028045.1. NCBI lineage: Eukaryota > Metazoa > Chordata > Mammalia > Artiodactyla > Hippopotamidae > Hippopotamus > Hippopotamus amphibius. Next base: position 36,117,252 of record NC_080188.1, read on the forward strand.
TAATGTGATTATCTAGTTTTCTCAACACTATTTATTGAAGAGATAATCTTTTCCTCATTGATTATTCTGGGTTCCCTTGTCAAATATTAGTTGACCTAATATGTGAGGGTCTACTTCTGGGCTCTTGAATCTGTTCCATTGTCTATGTATCTATTTTTCTGCCAGTTTCATACTGTTTTGATTACTATAGGTTTCTAGTATTGTTTAAATCAAGAAGTGTGAGGCTTACAGCTTTTTTCTTTCTCAGGATTGCTTTGGCTCTTTGGGGTCTTTTGTGGTTCCACATAAATTTTAGAATTGTTTTTTCTATTACTGTGAAAAATGCCATTGGAATTTTGATAGGAATTGCATTGACTCTATAGATGCTTTTGAGTATTATGGCCATTTAAACAATATTAACAATATTTGTTAATATATAGAATTAGTAATGATATTTGTTAAATGTCTTAAGGAATGCTTAAAAATATTTGGAAAAAATAATTCCAGTATCCTATTACACAAAATTGAATGTTAATATGTTTTCAGGAAAAGGTTTCTAAAAAAATCTACCTCAAATGAAAGGGACTATTTTCCGGACAGCATAAATAGTGGAATTTAGAATAGTTTCTTGGCTGTCTGGCTTTTCCACCTTCTATAGTGTGCATAAAGAAGACCCATGTCAATTTGGTTGGTCACTGTGTTACTGTTGGTGTATTTCCTTTTTAACTTTAACAGATTTTATTTGAATAGATGACATGTGCACATATTTCTGTGATGGCTTGGTGTTGCTCACTTGGTTTACAAACACCCAGGGATGTTGGGTTAGAAGCTGCCAAGACATTCAGCACCCATGGGGCTCTTTTTGGTCTATGTCAGCTTTGCTTCTCAGGTGGGGTTAATGACTATTCTTTCCAAAACTTGACAGTTGTATTTCTAGTATGCAAGAAGTGTTTCTAACTGCTTTCAGTGATAGGCTTAATCTAGGAGTAACAAAAATCTTATTTTTTTACCCTGGGGCCCTTCAACACTTCAACATGTGGGACCAGAAAACTGTCTTTTTTAAGAAGTGAGAGAAATTGCAAGTATATCTGAACAATTTTGGGGAAATATAATCTGTGAAAACAGTGTCATTATTCAACACTTCTGAAATGTGAAAATGAAATAAACAAAACCAAACCAAAGGCACCATGAGACAGAATACTTTGTAAAATAGATAGAATTAACTAAAGTCTGCATATTTTTGGTGGCTTCAGGTTCTTAACATAAAGCCAATACGGAAGAGAATGTAAGCAAATGGCTTCATGACAATGTGCCAGGAAAATAACCCTATAAATACTGAGTTATCTGTATCTAACCAATGTGCAGAATTTGTCAAATTTCTTAAACTTATATTTGTAAGAAATATCTATAGGACAGTTGTTTCGCTTTCTTAAGTTTTAATTTCTTGTTAGAAATGTTTTTACACATTTTCATGTGTTGAAAGGCAATTCAATTATGCTTTATAATTACAAAATATTTCTACATGAGAAAATGTCATACCCTAAAGTTCAGATAGATTGAAAAAAGGTAAAAAATTCTTGAAAGGTCTTTCTGAGGAAGTGAAAATTAAGATCAATTTATCAGTGAAATCATTTAGTCTAGAGGGTAATTTTAGTTAACGCTAAGTCATTAACATATATTTTAATACTTTTATTGAGTACATATTAATCTTTTAAAATATCTTAAACACCTTTTAAAAATTCTGGTTCTTTCTACTATGATTGATATTAAATATTAGATAGAGGGTAGACATAAGATGATAAGCCCTCTAAGGAAAATACATTTACTTCACATATGTTTTCTATTTTCCAAAATAATCCCAAATTTATATGTATTTTCAATGTAATGTGACAGTGTTTGGCATAATACTTGACATATGATGGCTATATCAGTCTGGATTCCGGGTTGCAAGACTCACTAACAATAGCTGGCTAACTTATCAGAAAAAAAATTTCTTGGAAGTATATCAGGCCATGACTCACAAACTTAATGAGAAGACTGGAGAATCAGGCTCAGAGAAAGGGAAGCAACAGCATTAAGCTTCCCAGCTCTGGTCACATTGCAAAGTTGTCTAATCTGGTCTCCATGAGAAAACACTGCTGCTGCTGAAAGTTGCCCTTCAGGAATATATTAAAAATTATGTCTTTGTCTTCACACCACAAGCTTTCACGTCCAGCTCAAGATTCAGTGTCATAGGTAATAGCATTCACTTGACTGATACTAGTCAAGTGCCTGAATCCTTACTGCCTTATGGAGAGACAATATCTGATCCTCTTCAGCTTGACAATTTACACTCCATCCAAGACTTAAACAATGGGAGAATCCCCTCCACCAATAAGAAGAAACTTTGAATAATGGAAAACTTTGAATAAACACAAACAGATATCCTCTAAACTTGGCATTCTATAATACATAGACAGTTGATTATTGTTATGTTTGCTAAGTTCTATTAAAGTCTCCTTGAAAGCTGAATTAGTCAATACTTAGCATTGCAATAAGGAAAAAATACAGAATTAGGTTCCTGTGAGCCTCTGGCTACAACACTTTCATCAGCCAACCAATGTATAACTTTATTTTATTTGTGATTATGTTTAAAGACACCTTATTTAACGTAGGAGGGTGAGTCAAAAATTATCCGCACTCTGGTTATTTTAAAACTTCTGTTGGCCGCACTGTCTTATCGGCACTTTCCATTCAAGGCTACTGTCTCCCCAGTCACTGCTGTGCAAGTGTGAACATGTTACATCAGTTCATTTGTAACTGTAGTGCAACCAAAAATGGATGCTCCACTTCTGATTTGCATGAAAAAGTGTGTAGTGATTTGTTTTTTTTGGTCTGAGGGTGTGCAAGTCTGCACACTTCTGCCTACACTGTTGACACTCTGCAAAAACTTCATTTTGAGATGTTAAAGCATTCTCCCTATAGTCCTGATCTTGCTCCATTGGACATTCACCTGTTTGGTTCCCTGAAACAGCCTTTTGAGGACAAAGATCCACTTCTGATGAAGAAGTGAAAACAGTGGTGCATTCGTGGCTCGCAGCTCAGCCTAAAACATTTTTAAATGAGGGAATATGAAATCTTGTTGAAAGATGGGACAAAGTGTATTGAAAGGCAAGGAGATTATGTCAAAAAATGATGTATTTGCCTTTTCTAAAAGTTAATTAAAATAAATTCTATAGCCAGAGTGCAGATAATTTTTGACTCACCCTCATGTATTATTGACCCATTAACCTTGGATTCATGACAAATAGCACTACAACTGATGTCTGAATGAAGCTTGTCTAATACATGTATTTTCTCCATAAGACACATCACAGCCTCTGGACTTTTGTAACACAAGATAGTACATTTGCATTATGCTTGGGGGCCATTTTAAACACCAAAATCATCAACAAAAAGCAGAAAAATGCAGAGTGTGGTGCTAAATAAACTGTGAAAAGCACACTTGTTTACAGTATGAGAGCTAAAACAAGAAGGTAGAGTGTTGCCTTGTTCAGTTTCCAAAGGGAACGTGAGTGCTGGTAGCTGAAATTTTTTGCTGCTCTGTGCTTGAGTATGTCTGCAAATGACAGCAAAAATGCCACAAATGTTGACTTTGGGGTTACAAATAAATTTTAGCAAGTAGTTGAATTAACAAATTTGAAAAGTATATACATATATATTTGGAATAACAAATAATGCTGTAATTTTGCAAACTGTAAATGCAAACATGAATATAAAAACTGAAATCATAGTAGTGCAAGTCAGTGACCTAACACATCGGAAAATTCTGTATTGGCATTAAAACCTTTCAATATTTACAATTCTTAGTCTATTTCTATTATTAGATACATGTGATAATGTGGGAAGTTATATATCTGTTCTCTATTTGGTTGTCCAGGTTAATTGCTAATATTTTGAAAACCTTTTTTACATCTATGAATTTTCTTATCACTTGCAGGTTTTAGTTTTGCTCAGTTATATCAAAATCTCTTAGCCATTATTCAGGTATTCATTATAAAAACTAGTACCCAAGTTTTGTATACTATTTTCAGTCTCTAAACTACATTTAAAGGTAATTATCTAACTAATTGCTCTCCTTTGTTCAAGGATATTCAGATTGAAATAAATTTTTTTTTATTTACACATCTGATGAGTTGGATAGACCTCATCAGACAAATGACTTGTCTGAGCATCTGCAAAATTAAAGATATCAAAACATAAATAAATTCCTAATTCCTGTCAACATTCCCTCCTTTGGTTTCTTTCTGGACATTAGCTGAAAGTCAGTATGGCTTAGTGCTCTCAGTACCTTAATGTTTGCAATCTTTCTCAGCTTTTTCTTGGACCACTGACTTTTGACCTTTAGTTTGTGTCAATGAAAATAATAATATGAAATATATTTTATGAAGAAATGAGAATAACTATCATGTCCAAAAACCATGTTCCAGATGGAAAATCTTGTCAGTCCTATATTTATTGTTGGCATTGTTAAAACTCTGGCAAAGGTGGATCAGAAGGATGTGTCAGGACTGATTTGAAGCAAAGGTTTAGATCAAGGATATGGTAAACTTTTACATCAACACGAGGTTGAAAAACAAATCATAATAGGTAGGAGTGGTCTGGCAGACACCCCAGTTCTAGCTGAAATATATCAGATGGTGGAACATCTAAGAAATCAGAGAATGAATATGATTGATTCTAGAAATTTCAGGCTGCTTGGCCTTTGCTCCATTTTATACTACCTCCTAGAGTGGGTAGGCTCAGGTCTCGAGATATCATTTTAAGCAAGAAAGAGGTTGGAAGCTTGCAGGATAAGGTCAGACATGTTAAAATAATATTTTGAAAATAATAGGTCTACAATAAAATTAGGTACAAGTATATGAATCTCTGAAGGAAAGTGAATTCAGTTCTTGGAAAATAATAAAGAAAAATGGCAAATCCTCTAAGACCTAATATTTCACATATTATTTATTTGAAGTAAAAGCAAGTTTTCATATCTAAAATAAAAAAGAAATACCATAATACATTGATTCTGAGATGTACTTTTTCACATTTTTAACATCTCTGGAACCTGGAAGCATCTTACAATTAATGGCACCCTACAATTAAAATTGCATAATTTTTTTCTTCATGAAACAATGAGGCATGTTACAGTTGAAGGTAACTTCGATTTGATTAAGTATAGTAATATGCCTTAAACTTAGAAACAGATATTCATTAGTAAATGTAAGATTACTAAACTGTACAAAATAAACATTTTAAAGTAAATTTAACATAATACTTTACAATTTAAACCTAGAGCTCAGTGGACCCCTTTCAGGGGTCAACTTTCTGTTATTTTGTATACAGTTCTTCTCATATATGTGTTTGTATGTATTTTTCTCCATAAAGAGTCTGTAGTTCTCATCAAATTCTGAATCAGTATTCAAAAATTGAAAACCATCTTAAATAGTTAAGATGATTAATTTTAATATCCCAAATAATTATATGGTAGATATTTTCTCATGACTACATTAAACAATTTATATAGATAACATTTTTTTCTTTTTTGATTCTTCATTACTCTCCTAATATCACACAGATTAACAGACATGAGTCCACCTAAGTTTATAGTAGAGTCCATCACTTATACACAGGAAGAAAAAGTAGAAAGGACTCTCTACTATTTGAGTTCTCAAATATACCCCTATATTACATTTTAGTGTCTAGAAAAGTGTCAATTTTCATATTGACATTTAAAAAATGTTTAAATCAAACTTTATAATTTAAAATAATTTCTAATTTTAAAAACAATGGGCTTTTTTTGGTTTGTTTTTGGGGGGGTTTTGGTAAAATACATACAATGGGAAGAAAAAAATATCACACAAAATTTAACTATTACACCCTCATTTTAGATTCTAGGCACAGGGAAAATGGGAAAGGGACGCCCTAAAAGGGGAACAGAATGTGAGAAATTGGGGAACAAAGACAGGAATGTAAGTAAGATTTTTTGTGGCAGAGATTGCTAGGAATTTAGGAGCAATAATGGCTGCCATTCAATATTTAATCTTTATTTTTTTTGTTCTGCAGTAATGGTGCTCCAGTAAAGTATGGGTTTGGTTGAAGTTTCACACAACAGCATTATGTTAGTTTCACCTTGGGCAATGAAATAGAGGCAGGTCAGACATGTTTGAGTGCAGCCTTTTCAGCCAGACTTGCTTAGGCTCAGATTCTGGCTCCATGTGTAAATACCAGCCTCTAGGTGCTTCATTTAGCTTAGCTCCAAAATGGGAGTAAAGTGTGGTTAATGCATAGAGTTGTTTCATGATTAAATCTGCTAATACATATGAAGTTCTTATACCACTGCTAGGCATAGTCTAAAAATTAAATACAAGTTTGGGTGTCAAATCACATACAGAGAGCTGGAGCACCCTGAGGTAGCATGGAGATTTACTAAGTAACTTAAAATTGAACTGAGAACATGGATTTAGAGTGAAGCATCCATACAAGTCTATGGGTCCCTTCTGCAAGTATCCTTTCTAGTTCTGTGTGGTACCTCAGGAAGACTCAGAAACAGTGGGAGAGCAATGAACCTGCTCCAGTTTCATAGAATGGAGGCTTGGGTTGACTTTATAAGGCTGTTAATAAAGGGTAACTCTGCAAGGCTGCATGAGTTCAAAATGTTCTGGTTATATATGCAAAATAGAAAGTAAAATATCCCAGTCATCTTGCTCCTCAGAAATACCCTCTGTTGAGAATTTAATTTACAGAATATACTTTTTTTCTTCATAGTCTTAATTAAATTATTTTACTTTTGAAGGAAGAAAAATATGTGCCCAGAAATCATTTTCATCTCCTTGAATTGACCAGCGTGAAAATACCCCTCTGTTTTCATTGCATTTGAGGTAAGATGCTGCTTTAAAAATTGGGAGACAGTGTTACCAAGCCGAACATGAGTCCACTGCCGTGCATGGTAAAGCCAATCTATTGACACTGAGTTGTGGTGAAGGGAAGTGCAGCATTTATTGCAGGGCACCAGTCAAGAAGTCCAGGGCACCTAGAGCTCAAAAATACCCTGAACTCCCGATGGGTTTTAGGAAAGCATTTTTAAAGGCAAAGAGAGGGAGGGACATCCCAGGGTATATGATCAGCTCATGCACAATTCTCTGAGTGGTTGATGGCAAGGTAACAGGGCTGTGTCACAGGGGTTAATGTTGTCAATCCCTAAGCTCCAGTAGGCCTGGAGGCTATGTGCTTATGGTCAACAAGTAGTTAATATCTTCCAGTAGGTGTTGGTTAAAGCATCTGTAAAAGCTGTTATCTAGGTGTTTGAGAGAGGAGCTAAAGCAGAGTATATGCGGGAGGGGTCTATCCCAGGAAGACCCCACAGGGTCCTGCTTAGTTACAACTGGTCTTCTGGTTTTAACTTTTTTATTCTATGTAAATTTCTTCATATCTCAAGGACTCAATTTCATCATATTTTAAATGAAAGTATTTAGCAACTCTTCCCTAAAACAACTTCCACATCTAAAATTATATAATTTTGTGTTCAATAGCAATTTGATTGATTGGATTATAACAAAAGTTCTTTTATTTCTTTTTTTTCCTTTTAATTTTCATTTACTTTTGCATTGGGTCTTCATTGCTGCGTGTGGGCTTTCTCTAGTTGTGGCGAGCGGGGGCTACTCTTCATTACAGTGTGTGGGCTTCTCAGTGTGGTGGCTTCTCTTGTTGCAGAGCACAGGCTCTAGGCACATGGGCTTCAGTAGTTGTGGCTCGTGGGCTCAGTAGTTGTGGCTCACGGGCTCTAGAGCACAGGCTCAGTAGTTATGGCACACAGGCTTAGCTGCTCTGTGGCATGTGGGATCTTCCTGGACCAGGGCTCGAACCCGTGTCTCCTGCATTGGCAGGTGGATTCTTAACCACTGCGCCACCAAAGAAGTCCCCAAAGGGTTTCATTTCTAAAAGCAAGTATTTTCTTTCTCTTTTCTGAAAATCGTTATTCAATAGTCCATAGTCCACAACCTCTAGGTTTCACCAAAGTCACAAGTCTAAATACTTCAGAGTAACTGAGAATGTGATTCTTGATTTTTCTCTGTATTGGGTAGTATTACATCTCCATTGTATTTAATTGCATATTTCTTCATTCTTTTAATAGTGAGAGATTTGATGAGAGGTTGTTTTTAATTTAATAGCTGTACTTGGCTGCAGGTATACTGACAATCTCGGTTAACTAGAGGCCATTTGATGGAGGTAGACTGACTTGCCCTACCTACTTTTAAAGAGCCTTCAGTCAGGATGATCAGTTTATAACATTTGGAATTATAACTGGTTGTGACAGTGGAAAAGGAAGCAGATAGATCTGTAACATAATCTGGGGAAAATAAAAAGAAAAGAAAGGGTTAGCCAGAGATACACCAGATAAAGCAGTAATTTCTAGAATTTTTTTTCTCTAACCTCCTATAGACTTTGCCTTAGTTACCCGTTACCACCCAAACTGCAGTTGTAATATAACTCACTGTAGGTAGATGTTCTTTAGACTGAGTAGCACATAAAGACATTATTTAACTATTTGTACTTAAGTTACCATGTTTGTTTCTGGCATCAAGACTAGTAAACAGAGGCAACTTTGAGGAATGTTGTAGGAATCTAGAGTTGGGAGAGCCCATAGCAAGTAGATAATTGAATGAGAATTATAGACACATTGATGGGTGGCAGGGTGATATGAAGAGAACGGTGCAGAGAGGGAAGAGAAACTTGCTAATAAACAAGTTCTCTGAAAACTTACTTTGCGTTTTAATTTTCCCTAAATGCTAGCCCTCAATCAAAATTCCTAAGGAAACTGGGCTAATTCAAAATGTAGACGCTCTAGTCTGAGATGCTTTGAGTTTATTTATTCAGCTCAAGGCATTTGCTCTCTATATATGTTATTTTAGGATTATGATGCCAGATGTTTCTTGTGCAGGATGCTGGCAATGAAATTCTTCACATATTTACCTTTCGATTTTTATCTGGGAGGCTTTGACTGAATGCCACGTGACTGGAATTAAAATAAATATAGAATCCAATTTTTTCAACTTAAAATTTAATAACTCTTCTCACAGAGATATACTTATTAAAGTTAGTCATTGATAGTAGGCAGTTTTCTCAGTTTTTGTTGATTTTATCTTGTCTGCAATCATACGCTGTGAAATAAAATTAAAAATATATGATTACAGTCCTCTTGGTAGGCTGTTGACTATTTTGAGTTAAAAAGCATTCTGTGCTGGCAGCAGAAACACAGCAGCAGTGGTCTAATTTCCTCCAATCCACTAGGTGCCTGCTTAATTGCAACCTTCCATTTACTAGCTCTTTGGCTGTATTCCATCTTTGCTTGTATTCCATCTTTGCTTGTATATTTTTTTCATTCAGTTTATTGTCCATTTCTATTTCATCCAATAACATATAATACAGACTGTGCCTGTTTTGCTCCCTAGCTTGCACACATTCAGTTGAGTCATTTCTATATTTTGTTATAGAATTGATTTTAACTTTTTTCTTTTTTTAACTCAGAGAAGAAAGACATTCATAATAAAGCTTAGTATTTAAATTTTTTCCCCTAAATGTCAGAACATTATGGGAAATAACAAAGGAGTTTAAAAGTCATCTCAACTGTCAAGTTGATGAGTTAAGTGGTAGACACTGGGGGAAAAAAAGATGTTGGTGGAAAAGTTTTGTTGCCACATAATATATATTGTGAATTGGTTTTAATAAAAGAAAAAACTCTTAGAACTAGTTTTCAAAACTCTCTTATGTGTATCTGATGATAATAAAATTCTTCAAACCAACCAAATATATATTTTTTAATTAAAAAATCTTTTATTGAAATATAGTTGATTTACAACATTGTATTAGACAAGCCAACCAAAATATTGAAGTCAAGTGAAAAATACAAAATTTATTCATTTAATGTATCATGATTATTTAAGTACTTATTGATTATAAGCATTTAATTGTATACATGTAAAATACATGGAGTTTCTATCAACTGAAACAGTTTTGTCATTTTTGTTGTTTTCAAGTTGTACAGAATGTGTTAGGTTCAATAGAATTAATGATATTGGGTTTGGTTTATAGTAAATTTATTCAACTTACTTAGATTGTAATCCGCATGAGGGTGGGGATCTTGTCTAACTTTTTTAGCATCATAGTCTGAGACTAGTGCTAAATATAATACCTGGCAATGAGCTTGAGGTGTAAGTGAATTTTTCCCATATAGACATGAGGAGACCCACACTTATAGATTTAACAACAATACACAGCCAGATATATACAATGAAGTTTGGCCAAATGCAGAATGAGTTTAACCTTGTGAAGTCTGTTGTTAGCAGTTAGAAGACAAAATCAGTGAAGTTAGAGAGAAGCAGAGACAGAAAATTCTATCTAGAAGCTAATAATGTTAGCTTTTTTAGATTAAAAAACATTTAAAACAAATGTTAGATTTTTTTAGGTTAAAATAAATGATGGCTAGGCGTTGGGGGAGGTATCAAAGGAAAGGGGAAACAAAGGATTATTTTAGAGTGATGAACATGTTGTGTCTTGATTGTGGTGCTGGTTACATGTGTGTATAAAATTTGCCAAAACTCATAGAACTATTCACTTAAAGCAGGTGCTTTTTACTGTTTGTAAATTACATTCCTCAATATGGTTAATTTAAAAAATGTTCTGAGAGAGAGAGAGCGAGACATAGGTAATGCCTAATAATGTGCCTTTTAAAATACTTTAGCCAGAGAAGTATTTTACAACCTGACTGGAAGCCTAACCTGGAAATAATTTGTCAACTTGGAATTTGTTCACTAGAAAATCAATGACTGTCATTTTCATTGTTTTCTTTTCCCTTTCCTGGCTATTAGCCACTGTGGAAGCAGTGCATAGAAAATAATAAAGGCTAGAAGGGACCAAGAAATCTCCTTAAGTTCTTTAATTACTGTTACATAATTAGTTAGAAATTAGGTCACTCAATATAACTCACTGCATTTCTGAACAAACATTTTTGTAATGACATCAAAATTCCAGTTTTTGAAGAGAGCTTTTTATCTCTAATTTTGCTACCGTTGCTCACTTTTATTCAGTCAACAACAGACACTTTGAGGGTCTGATTATAAGCCCTGTCTAACTTCAAATTATGTGATTCTTTAAGCTTTTCCACTCGAATGCAAGCTTACCCTTCCAACTTTAGTGCTTAACAATGAAGTCATTATGTCATACGCTGTAAATAAATAACATGGATAAGTGAATTACTCTCTCCAGAGGATTTTTTTTAACTTCCGTTAAGAGAGTCTAGATCAGCCAATTTTGAGTTTTGTGTTGTTTTGTTTTGTTTACTACTACGTTCTACAAAAAAGTATGTAATATGTTCTCATTTGATTCTTAGCCTCCATTATCTTAAATTAGAATGCCAATTTCATTTGCATCTAGGATCTGTATGTATGTTGCATTGACTGTTTTGTCATACTTAGTAGCTGTCCACCACATTTTGAAAACTCCTTTTCACCTTTGGTGGAATTTCCTTCCTTATAAGTCTTATCTTCTCAAGGAAAATATCAGGAATTTACTTTCCAGCCTCCCTTGAAACTAGGCCATGGAATTAGAGGGCCCTGCCAATTAGAAGCATCCATTCAAGAGTTTGATTTGGAAGAGGAGCTACCATTACATGTTTGATGTTACCTGGTGTACCAAGCCATATATTTGGGTGTGTCCAGTAACCCTCCACCATCATGTGAGTTCATCCATTCCATTAATTCATACCTATGATTTCATGAGAAGTTCCCAATGACTAATTAACAGAGGAAGAAAAAAATTGAGCTTGGTTTGGTTTATAGATTGTTCTGCATGGTATGCAGGAAATGTGGACCTCTGCAGTGTTAGAATAGTACTCAGGGATGTTCCTAGAAGAAAGTGGGGGAAGAATTAATATCCTAATAGGGAGAATTTGGGGCTTTACCTCTCCATGTCCATTTGCCTTGCAAGGAAAAAAGACATTAGGTACTTTTCACACCCATTCATAGACACTGACTAATAGGCCGGATCGGCATGGACTGACTTAAAAGGAACGAGAATGGAGGACTCTGGCAAGGCACTTTGAGGAAGAGGTATTTAGATAGAAAACAAAATACACCTAAAGTGTGAGATTATGTTTCCCATGTAAATGATATGCTGAAGTCTCACTGTGCAGGGGATTATTATATTCAGATACAAAGGATGACCCAGCTAATAAAAATATCAGTAACCATGCCAGTACAGAATGGATTCATTCTTGTTTTCAGTAAGGAGGATATGCACTGAATCAACATATCTTTCCTTTAACACAATCTGACCAGTTTCCGACTATATTAGACTTCCAGTTTGCCAATGGTAGAACCTCATAGGGTAAAACCCTTAACACCTGATATAGATAGATAACAATGATACCTGTGGGATAACTAATCATGAACTGGACAGTGATTTGGTCTTACTGGAATAAATTACTATTTTGGATCTGGATATTTGGATTTACTGTCTCTTTTTCATGAATAATATCTGTGGACTGATTGAATGCCTTGTGTTTTATTATGGTATTCATGTACCAGTGCTTCTGATCCTGGAACTCATTTTACAGGGACAGAAGTAAGGCATAGATGTATACTCCCTGGATTTAGAGGTCTAGCTTTGTACTCTGTCACCCAAAAGTTGCTGGTCTTGCTGTGTACAAGATTATTGAAGACACATTACGGCACCAGTCTTATGAGGCTAGAATGCCATCTTGCAGGATGTGGCATATGTTATATACCACTCAGTAATATACAGTGCTTTTTCTCCCAAAGGTCTGAGAACAAAGAGATTGGGAATCAGAATATAACCTCTCACTTTTTTACCTTACGACCTATTGACAAAAATTATAGTTTATGGTCCATGATTTTGGGTTTTGTTGGTCTGCAAGTATTAGTACTCAAGAAAAGATTGCGTCCATCCTGGCACACAACTGTGTTTCCATAAAACTGGGATCTGAGACTGCTTCATGACCGTTACAAGCTTCTTATGAACAGGAAAAGAAAGGGGGTTAAAGTGTTGCTGGAGTGATTGATTATCAAAGATAATAGGGGACTACATAATGGGTAAAGGGATGAATATTTAAAATCCTGGTTTTCATAGCACTATTGTAGCTAGTGGTAAAGTGAATGGAAGGCTACCATAGATAGGTACACAAAGGAAAAACCACCAAGACCTCTGTATCTAAGGAATAAAGCTTGGTTACTATGCTAAGTAAGAACCCTGAACAGCTGAGGAACTGGTTGAGGGAAAAAGAAGTCTAGAATATGTAGTAGAGAAAGAAAATCAAAACTTGACATGATAAGCCATTCCAGAAATAAAGACTATAGTGTCTGCTCATATTACCTGCAGTTTACACATATTTACATAATTTAAAATATTTTTCTCTTTCCGATTCTGCTATTTTATATTTATATATTTTTATTTCATAATTTAGTATATAAGAGAATATAAAGATGCACTTATGACTTAGAAAAATAATGACTATCATCTAGATACCTTAGATTTGGAATTAAATGGAGAAACACATGGAGCTTTGGATTTACCACTTTAGAGTGAGGGCACTTGTATTTTCATTCATATGAAGTTGCAATATGTTAGTCTGGGACATTTTCTTGTTGAAAATTTAAATATGAAAGGAAAATATGTGGTGATGTTGGGATGTCAAGAAATAAATAGTAGTGGATATTTGTCATCTGTTGTGGCCATTAGCATGTTTTGAACACTCCTCCTCTATTTTTGAATTTCTAGTATTAGGAACCCCACATCTCCAAGGTGGAAGTCCCCTTCCCCAGGTTCTCTTTTAGCTAAAATATAGATCTGTGACGTAAGTACTACCAATCAGACATATCACTCAAGAATTCTGTTCAGAAGAGTGTGACATGAGGAGGAGGTACTCATAGGGTGGTTCTGGCAATTGTGGCAGAACCTGATGGAGAGATTTCTTTTTTTTTTTTGGAGCATAAGTAGCAGAAGTCCTAATGGCCATTTTTCACCTAACCTGCTAAAATGGTTTCTATTGTTTGCAATCCTGACTGAAACATACATTCAAATATATGGCACCTGAGTGTCTGTATTATGTGCATGTGTGTGCTTGTATGCATGTACATTTTAGACACATACGTAATACACAGCTTTTCCACAGGTGTCTATTTATTTATAATATGTTCCCTAAACATAGCGGAACTCAAAGGACAATCTGGATGAACAATTGATATACATATATGTGTGTGTGTGAGAGACATAGCACTAATTCAATTTGAATATTTCCTTGTTTTTAGAAATTCTAGTATGTAAATTTTCAGACTACCTCCCATTTTTATACTTATTTGATGAAATAAATTATTTATTTTCCAAGTATCGTGATTATGGAAAAAATAGATTATGAGATTCTCAGCATCACCCAACTGCACTTTTGAAATAGTACCACAGCAATTTTTTTTTAATTTCAAGGTATTTCTGCTCATATAAATCCAATGATAAGAGAAAATTCACAATTTCACTAAATAATATGAAAGGGTACATATCACATATATAACCTTTAGAACATTATTTCTTAAAATAATTTTTAATAGTTTGAGGCTACTATTTTTATTCTTTGCTTAGTGGCTTAGTGATTTGGAAAGTCCAAGCACTTACTAATTTTTTCTTGTGTGTGTGTGTTTCAATTCATGCATACATATTTTATGAGAGTAAATTTATATTTTAAAAAAATGCTCTTGTGTTTACTATGATTTCTTCTCATTAAATGAGCCCAAGTTACTCAGTAACTGAATTGAACACATTTTGAGTGAATTAAGCAGCATCTAAAACAATAAGTTTTTAAACTATTTAAGCAAGTAGATTGTGTCAAAGACAACCTTTTCACTAATAAACTGGTCATTTTCCCATGTGGTGCTTGTCTCTGAATGGCCAGGTTCTCATTCAGCATGCTCCTCTTCTTTAGCCTTCACTAGGCTCTCATACCTGAGTTAGGAATCTGAAAGGCACACAGTCTGTGCAGGTTTATAAGCTTAAGGTACTGTCGTATATCTTTTGCAGTTCAGCATGGCATCTATACACAATTAGAGGGAAAAAAACTCCAAACAATAGAGAGGCCTTCCATTTAAATATTTCCATTTAAATATTCCTTCTGGGTTTTCTGTCTTTATTTCCTCTGGTTTCTAGTGCTTCCTTTTATTCAAGCATTTAAAGAGGAGGTATTTAAACAGACCAAAGGAATCCCATTCTAGATGGATAGTTTCAAGAGCTCAGTTCTGATGTCTTCAGGGCAAAGAGAGCAAAACAACAACTGAGCCTGGAAAGGTTTTGCGGAGGTGTAAGGAGCCTGGAAACAATCCAGCTATTCTCATCAGAGTTTGTGTGAACTCCTGTCATCAGCAGGGATTACATGTGAAAGAAAAGAAATTCTCTACTCTGCTCACTTGCTGCTCAGGGCAAAGCATTAAATCTCCAAGTCCCTTCTACTTGTGAATTTTAATTGATGGGGCTGGTACACATAATAAAGCCATTTTGGCACAAATGACATATGCTGGCATTTAAGCAAGAATGACAATATTAATTTTTTCTTCATTCCAAATTAGAAAGGCAAAAAAAAAAAAAAAAGAAAAAAAAAGAAAAACCTTGTCTGTCAAACAAAATGGTTTTTTTTGTTTGTTTGTTTTTTGTTTTTTATTTTTTGTTTTTGTCTTTTCTTTTCTTTTTTTTTTAATTTGGTTTCCAGGAATAAAGAAAAAAAAATAATTAAAACAAAACTTGCCTATGTCCTTTTAAAGCAGTTGGTTAATAAGCTTTGGCTTACGATTTCAATCTGGAATTTCCCTAGACTACCCTATTTATGATAGAGGCTGGATTTTACAGTGGCATTTTATGTGCCTGCTCTACATTTTAAAGCCCAGCCCTGTTGTTTAGGACCAGAGATGGACACAATTTAATTCTGTTTATTATAGAAATCAAGTGCTTTTGGAGAGAGACTTGTGAGCAGCTGTTTAATATTGTCTTTCTGCTAATATAGAGGTTCATTTCTCTTGCCCTCTGAGGAAATAGCAATTCATGAGATTTCTGGAGGCTCTTTTCTACAGAATCTGTTGCCAAGATTTAGGAGGAAAAAAGATTTGCTGTTAATTGGTGGGGCTGGCTGTCTCTGACAGGTGTCAATTTAAGACCTGTGCTTCAGTAGGATTTCAGAGGATTCTGCAAAGACATCAATAATCAAAATAGAAAAAGAAAACATCATTTTTGTCATACAATTTCTCAGCCTTTTTTTTTTTTTTTTTTTTTTTTTTACTTTTTGCAGCTAAATTCAGTATGAAGTAGGTTTTTGAAATAAAGATGGGCAAGAATCATTTGCCTTCCTCAGACACTGTGTTCAATAGTTAAGGAAAGTTAAAATTTTCTTTTGAAACCAATACAGTTAAAATAATTAAGCAAGCTTTAAGGTGAAAGAATTGTTTAAATAATTGTACTTAGAGTGGTAAATAACTGAAACTCAGAGTTTCTTGAAGCAGGGCCTTGGATATAGCATTTATGTGTCCTACAGTGATATAAAGGAGACTATTAGACTTGGAAAATTTAAACGGCATTTGGCTCTTAGGCCGTTTCTTTATTTGGTATTGATATGAGTAAAAATATCATCCTCCAGGATGGGACATTATCATATTCTCTTAAGGGCCAGTTCTGGCTCTATACTCACTATCTCACATCTTAGGGTCCTTTTTGTTAGCGTTAAGAGAGAGACAGCCAACTGTATCTAAGAATTTCAGTGATGCTATGAGTCAAAGAATAACAATATCCAGATAATTGTCTTATTCATAAGTGAATTTTATGAATATAAACTAAATGTGAAATACTTTGACAGTTGGAATAACATTGAGGAATTATTAAATGGAGGAGGATTTGTGCTACGCATTAATTTTGGGCCAAATGCCTGTTTAAATTACTCCTTGAGAGCATACCTTGGTGGATTTCTAAAAGCATGTGGGTGGTCTTGTAGGTGTGTGTTTTCTGCATTAAGACTGTGGAGGTGAGGTTATTTCTCTTTGTGTTCCATGATTACTTTGGTTTTTTGTTGTGCATGATTTTGGAAAAACTAGTTTGGATTTTTTCTTTTATGGGTTTTTCCCTTCTGCAAAAAAAAAAAAGGTACTAAATTTAAAATTTATTGCACAAACATCACATTTTGACTGAGTTGTGTAAAATGATTCAGAAGCAAAGTGTTTAAGAGTCAGGCAGTGTTTGCAACCTGCCTGCCTAAGAAGCTGATGTATTAGAGTACAAATTTTATCTCTTCCTCTTGGAAGCACCTTGTGAATCTGCATTCCAAGATTCTGTTTTTTGTTTCCAACTCAAATAAGAAGTACTACTGAATTAGGTGGTAATCAAAATATACAGGATGTTTACCTTGTAAACTTGGCTTGTGAAGAAAGCTCTTCAAAATAAAAGATAATAGGTATACACTTATTTTATGGAAAAGAAAAAATTTAATAAGATATTTTAGTCCCTGAGATTTTTTGGATTTCAAGGAAGCATGCAACTTCAGGATCTCAGAAGCAAGGATGTTGGAATAAAAGGCAGAAGAAACTTGGGGACTTGATGACTGTGTTGCTGCCATCTCCATCCTGGTCTATCTGATAGACAGAATGACAGTTTTGTTGTTGTTGTTGTTAAACACTATAAACACTATTTGTTTGTGTTGTTATATAAAGGTGAACGCAATACTAACTGAAACATTTATTCAAGCAAATTGGGGTGGGAAAACTGCATGAATCTCTCTCTATCTTTCTCACTTTCCCTCCGGCCCCCTCTCCTTTTGGGTTGGGAAGTGAGGTGTCATAGTCATGCATGTAGCAAAATACACTTCACATAAAAGGGAAATAAAGCCTGACTTCAAGTTGTACGCTCTGTATTCACACTTGTTTTCTCTACTGCACAGATATTTTAATAGCATTCATCATTTATGGGCATGATCCTGATGTTATTTTATTCAAGATCAGACTGATGATGAATGAGATAACAAAAACCCTGACACAGAGTGGCAGTCAAAATATGTTGTTTCCTCTTTCTCTTTCCTCTTGGAAATGAGGCAGTGGTAGAGTTCACAGAGTTCACATAGGGATTAGAACACTTTTGGGCATTTTGAAGGTCATGCTATTCTTGTATGTGTTTAAAACTGAAATTACTGATAGTAACGTGTAACCACATGTTATGCTGTAGGATACTATTTGGGGAGGGGGGGAATTAAATTTATATCCTACATTTGCAAGCATGTTTTCCTCAGCTGAATGGAAAGAAGAATCAAATTAGCTGGTGACTTTTAAAAGGCAGTACAATTTCTGTTTTCAAGAATTTTATAATCTTGGACCAAAGAGATCTTTATCAGCCTATAAGAAGATTAGTATTTCTAAAAAAAAAAAAAGAAAAAGAAAAAAAAAAAACTCCAGTATTTTACATGGGAAATGACAATTCTTGTTTCATTGTATGTGGAGAAACTGGTGGCTTTTTAAAGTTGTCTGTTTTCACAATTTAGTTCAGGAGAAAGCTATCACCTGAACCATTCACTTTTCACCCCCTTGAAATGCCACGTGGGAATGCATTTAAAACAACTTGAACTTTGTGCAAGAGTATGATCCAACTTTAGTCTTGTCCTGTATTTCAAAAAAATGTGGGTAATTTTCATCAATTACTTTTACATATGTTTCTAGTCCTCTGTTATGGCTGTATCAACAGGCAAAACTTGTGGAAATAGTACCAAACAGTGATCCTGTTTTAATAAGATTTTCAGTGTAATTGTATGTGTTCTAAAGGTTCAAATAACATTTGGATCAACTGCCAAATTTTGGGGGTGCTTAGCTGAAATGAACTTCTGAACTTCTGAATAAGTTCACTTTCCCATGTTTGAAAGACTCTTCTAGTGAAAACAAATTCTTTGGTCTGGTCAGGATTTATTTACAATTTTTTTTTTTATCAGTCTAGCCTGCTACATTTGACCTGTATATGTCTTTTCTACTTAGCTTACTACTAAGGAGTAGAACAATCTATTTCAGAAAATGACAGGTATTTTTTTATAAGGTGGCAAATACATATTTTGAACTGTGTCCTATTATGTTCAGACTGGGAAAGAAAAATTTTCTTTTAATTTATGTTTGTAATTTATATTAAATTAAGCTGAAGGCTACATGATGTCATCTCTGACTATAAGAGATGATGTTTTCCAATTAACAAAAGCAACCAAACTTTATGTGGATTTTATAATGCCCTCCCCATTTGTTTTAATACATGTGTGATCCTAACAACTCTCTGTGAAATTTTTTATTAATCTCACTTTATAGGAAATGAAGGAGTCTTAAAGGTGTAACTGGTTGAGCATCTGAGTTAGTTCTCAAGCTGAGATATTCTAATTTTTGGTCCATTTTTCATTCTCCTGCGCCAAAACTACCTCATATGATTAGCCTTTTTCAAGAGACAGAAGAAAACACAATGAGTAATGTGGAAATAGGTAGATTTTATCTTTGAGGTACTGCAACTGTGCTGTTAGAGGAATCAGTAGAGGTAAGCAGGACACCGAGGCTTATAATGCAGGAAGCAATGCTTGTTGTATGGGTACGGGCTCAGTGGATTCGCATCCAAAGACTGAGCCTTGAACCAAAGGAGAGCTTTTCCTTTTATAAACCAGTTCCCGCACTTTTGGGAGCCTATAGCTCTGTTTATCTATGCAGAAGCAGTGTACAGAAACCAGAGTGCATAGGTTAGTTTTTCTTTATCTTGTTGACCCAGATATTTGCACTGCCCCTGGCAGGGTCTTGTGAAAGAGGCCATATGTTATTTATTCCCTAGGGCTTGCATTTTCCTATGTTTGCTTTGTCCTTCCTTGTTTTTGTTATTAAGATGCCTCATTCCCCCCTTTGATGCTTAGATCTGACTTAAGGTGCAATAACATCATTTTTATTGTGCCTTACTGGTTGATATTTCCATAGCTTCATTGCATGGGTGGCCGTTTTTCTCTCAACTAAATTTTCAATGAAGTTTGAAATTATCCGTATAATTTAGGAGACAAAACAGGGAAGTAATAGGAGAATTCCCAATATTGTGAGCACACTTATTATTAGAGTTTTATAACCACCTAAAGTTGAGAACCATTCTTCCAGCCAGCCAGTAACAGGGTTTTTAATTCCTGAATTTCTAGCCAGTTTGCCAATGATGATAATCCTTTGAGGGCCTTAGTTATGGTGCCATCCAGGGTGGTGTTATTGGGGATAAAAGTACAGCAGTCCCTCCCAGCATGACACACACTCCCCCTTTTTCTGCTAACAGCATATCTATGGTAATTCTATTTTTCCAGATCATGTGGCTAGTGGTGTCTATCTGGCTAGCCACCCCTTCTAGGGCCTCTCTAGTGTAATTAATAAATCTTTGCTGGTTGTAGTAAATATAGTTTATCCAATCTACATTTTTGTTAATTGTTACCCACCAGAAAAGAAACAACTCAAATCCTGCTGCTATCTGATCTCTGGCCTTGAACTCGTTGGGGACTCCCCAGGGCACTCCTATTGAGTCTAGATATACATCTGGGTTGAAAGATCCTGGTATGGATCTTTTGGCTCTTGTAGGGGGACGGAATACCAGGATGAATGGTATAGCCAATTGAACCAAGGCACATGTTCCCATGCATCCAGTGGGCAATCTGTCTAAGAGAGTCCGATTTCTGCAGTATCACCAGACATCGGCCTGAGGAATATTTGTTAGAGTAATTGGCTCCTGGGTCGTGTGACACGTCTGTTGGCTTTACGCACTCTGACAGATCTCCCACAGGAGTAGTGAATTTTTCTCCCCTTCTAGAGAGACACAAAGAGTAGTTCAGCTTTCCCACCGAGAATGAGGGTGTTACCCTCGGGTCTGACTCACGGATCGCCAGGTAGAGCAGGGGCCAACTCCTACATGTCTCATTTCTCCAGACCTTTTTGTCTTGATAGAGTGCCATCATGCAACCAAATCTGGAAGGATCATTGTCCCATCCGAGAGGGAACGGGACTACCTGTGCTTGTGGTCACCCTGTAGCACATGCATAACAGTCACTTTTGTTTAGGGCCAACACTGAGAATTTTACCCATTCTATCTAGGCATTTGGCCCCCCATATCCTGTTTCAATCTCTATGGTCTGTCTCAGATCTTTTACTTCAATCACCTTTAGTTGTTTTGGATTATTTACAGGCTGTCGTTCTGATGTTTCTTTTTTTGGGGGGTAGGCGCTATGGAAGTAGATTTAACTACTGGACTGCTGACTAAAACTATTTTGAATTTTCCCTGGGGGTCCCTTCCAGACACATCAGTTCCCAGTCCATAAGTCTGAGGGGCTACTACAGGGAAGGTGTTTATTTCAACAGGGTTATTAGTAGAAAGGATTATCGGATTACATTGTAATGGCTGGCAGTTACAGGGTGTAGTTCCTTTGTAAATATGTAATTTTGGCTTCAGGCGGTCCCATCCCTGCCTAAGTTGCCACCTGAGTGAACTTGTGCTGGCTGTCCACCCTTGATACTGAGTGGTCCACCATATGTCATTCCAAGTCAGACAGGGTGGCCCCATGCTATTATCTGTCTCAGGACAGAGGTATTTACCTATCAGGGAAAGTTGTTTTTGTGCATTTAGATTTCCACAGGGTATGACTTGGTAAGCATCAAACTTTACAGAAAAGGGAATGGCTGATCTAGTCACAATAATGGTCAGCTTGATAGGGAAATAGGGGTTTTGGGTACTTCCTATTGCAACAATTATCCCAAGCATCCAATAGCAAGCAAGCAACTTATAAGCACGAGGAAAAATGAGTAAAGTCCTTTCCCCCAATGTCCAATCTTCAGGAGCAGTAGACGCTAATCCCACAGCTAGATTTAGTGCTAAAAGTGCAGCTAAAATCAAGAAAAATGGATTACAGTCCATGGGGAGGTAATAATAGTCTTATCTGTCTTTTTGCTGTGGCATCCTTTCTCAGGCTTCCACCATGCATAGATCAGTCAGCCTCCGGAGTGACTAAGGCAGGGCTGTTGTCTTCCAGGGTTCTAAGTGCCGCAACACATTTCTTTTGAACAGTCGGTTTACATGGGGCCATTGGATCAGGGATGCACTCCCAGTCTGGAGAGGCTGGCTTCACTTTGCTGTGGTGAATCCAAGGTGTCACCTCAGCCACCTTTATTGCAGTAGGAATGGATAGAATAACAGTGAACGATCCCCTCCAGAGGGGCTTCAAAGGCTGGACATTCCATTCCTTCACCCATACAGTATCTCCGGGTTTGAAGGAATGGACGTCAGTAGTTAGACTTACAGGCAGTCGTTCCCCAACCCAGTGATCTATATCGGTTAGGGTCGAGCCAAGAGCCTGCATTTGTTGCCTTAAAGTGATATTTCCTATTTCTTTTAAATCTCCCATTATGCTCTTAACTATAGGGGATGGTCGCCTGTAGAGAATTTCAAATGGAGAAAACCCAGTCCATTTTGTGGGGGTTGTCCTAATTCTCAACAGGGCAATAGGTAGCAGTTGATCCCAATGTAAATGAGTCTCCTGACATAACTTGCTTAGCTATAGTTTTAAAGTTCTATTCATTTGCTCTACTTTCCCTGAATTCTGTGGGCTATAGGCCGTATGTAATTTCCAAGTAATTTTTAATCCTTTGGCAATTAACTGTACTATTTCTGCCACAAATGCAGGCCCATTGTCTGACCCTATGGTAATTGGAATTCCAAACTGGGGGATGATCTCCCTTAGAAGGAGCTGGGCTACTTCTCACGCCTTTTCTGTATGGGTGGGAAAGGCTTTTACCCACCCTGAGAATGTGCACACAAATACCAACAGGTACTTATAGCCCCAGACAGGAGGGAGTTCAGTGAAATCTACTACAATATTTTCAAATGGAGTCCCTCCAACACTTTGTGACCCGGGAGCCATTACTGGCTCCTGGCATGGGTTGTTTTTGGCACACAGTTCACATTGTTTGCTTATTGCCCGAACGATGCTAGAGAGCCAAAGAACATAGAAGTGTTGGCTCAGGGTAACTTCTAAGGCTGTCTGACCCCATGTGTTCCTTGATGATATGATTTGACAAAGGCCGGGGCAAGGGCTTCTGGGATGGCTATGCGGCCATCCTCAAACTGCCACCATCCACTTGGGAGATATTTTCCTTTCTCAGTTTTAAGCCAAGTTTCCTCATTTTTAGAGTACCAAGGGTTCCATTCTGTTAGGGCATAGGGGAGTAAAGCAGTAGTTAAGGCTGCAGTTTCCTGAAGTTGTCTAGAGGCCACTAGTCTTGCCTCTCGATCAGCGCGATGATTTCCCCTAGCAGTTATTGTGTTTTCCTTCTGATGTCCCCAACAATGCATAACTGCCACTTTCTTGGGGGCCCATACTGCATCTAGAAGTTCAAGAATTTCTCTTCCATATTTTATATCTTTTCCTCCTGAATTAATTAACCCTTTTTCTTTGTATAGGGCTCTGTGTACATGGAGAGTGGTGAAGGCATATTTAGAGTCACTATAGATATTTACTTGTATACCTGCTGTCAATTGAAGAGCCCTGATCAATGCAATCAACTCTGCCTTTTGGGCAGAAGTTCCCTTTGGCAGGGGCCTAGCTTCTATGGTGGAATTTAATGTCACCACCGTGTATCCGGTCAACCGATCTCCCTTCTTCACAAACCTGCTACCGTCAGTAAAATATTCTACATCAGGGTCTTTGAGGGGCTGATCTGTTAAATCTGGTCTGCTAGAGAATACTTCATCCATGACTTCAATGCAGTCATGGTCTGGCGGACCTGGTCCCACTGGCAACAGCATAGCTGGATTGAGAGTTTTTACCACTTCCAGGTGGACGTGGGGGTTTTCACATAACATTCCCTGATATCTAACCATCCAAGCATTGGTCAGCCAATATTGTCCCTTATCAGAGTTAGCACTGCATGTGACACCTAAACTGTCAATTCTTGTCCCACAGTGAGCTTGTCAGCCTCAGCGACCAGGAGAGTAGTAGCTGCCAATGCTCGCAAAGAAGGGGGACATCCTCTAGCAACTGTATCCAATTGTTTGGACAAGTATGGTATAGGACAGTGCCAGGAGTCCAGAATTTGAGTTAACATTCCTACCACTATCCCAGTACATTCATGTACATATAGAAAGAAAGGTTTTGAGACATCTGGGAGCCCTAAACTGGGCTTGTTAATGAGGGCTCTTTTGATTTTTTTCAAATGCCTCCTGTTGTGCCTGTTCCCACATTAATGGTTCCCTTTTCCCACCTTTTGTTGCTTCATATAAGGGTTTTGCTATTACAGAAAAGTTGGGTATCTAAATTCTACAAAAGCCTGCTGCCCCAGGGAATTCTCGGACCTGGCGTCGGGTTGTAGGGACCGGGACTGAGCAAACAGCTTGTTTTCTTTCTGGGCCTAGCTGTTGTTGTCCCTGTGAAATGTGGAACCAGAGGTATTTTACGCTTTCCTGGCAGATCTGGGGTTTTCTTTTAGATACTTTATAGCCTGCTTCCCATAGGAGGGTAAGGAGGTGTTGGGTTCCCTCCATACATCCTTCTTTGGTTTTTCCAGCTAGTAAAATGTCATCCACATATTGGAGCAAGGTACAGTCCAGCTGGTCAGCTGGATAAGCCCTAATCAGTTGCTAGGGCCATCCCAAAAATGGTAGGGGAGTTTTTAAAACCCTGTGGCAACCTAGTCCAAGTCAGCTGGCCCTTGTCTCCATTTACAGGGTTTTCCCATTGGAATGCAAAAATGTCCTGACATGGTGGAGCTAGACGAATGCAAAAGAATGCATCCTTTAGGTCTAGACAAGTAAAGTATGTTGCTTCAGCAGGAATAAGTCCTAATAGCGTGTAGGGGTTTGGGACAACTGAATAGAGGGTGACAGTACCCTGGTTTATGGCTCGGAGATCTTGAACTGGCCTATATTCCTCCGTGCCTGGTTTCTGTACAGGCAGGAGAGGCATGTTCCATGCTGACTGACAAGGTGGTAGAATCCCGTACTTTAGGAGCTTCTCCAAATGTTTTTGGATCCCAGCCTGAGCCTTTTGGGGAATGAAATACTGTCTTTGGTGGATTGGCCTGGCCCCAGGTTTTAGTTCTATCATCACTGGGGGAAATGTTTCTAACCAGTCCAGGGAGGGTTATCCTCTGCCCATACCCCAGGTATTCAGAAAGGGAGCTCGGGTCCTTCTCGTGGGTTCTTCATGGTGCTATAGAGGTGCCATTCCTCTTCTCAGGGGAAAATAAGAGCCAAATTCCTAGTCTTGGACTTTCCCGACGTCAAAGCCGCTTGTCCTTGTGAACTAAAGGTTATCTGGGTTTGTAATTTTCCTAATAAGTCATGCCCCATTAGGGCTATGGGACAATCAGGAAGTTATAGGAACTCATGGACCACCTCATGGCCTCCTAGCCTGCATCGCCTCGGTAACAAAAAGGGATGGTGCGCTCGACCACCCGTGGCCCCCACAATGGTGGTTTGTTTTTTCGAAAGAGGTCCCACCAATTGTGTTACTACAGAGTGTTCTGCGCCTGTGTCTACCATAAAGTCCATGGGCTGGCCCCCTGCAGTCATTCAGACCATGGGCTCCTGGGGGCCTAGTAAAATGGAGCCCGGTCTGTCCTAGTCTTCCTCGTATCCTTCCATGGCGGCCAAACCCACACAGTCATCGGAGGAGGTCTCATATCTCTGTCGCCCAGGCTGATATTGTCCCTGATTACTCGCCCCCTTTCCTCTCCTTTATGGCCTGAATGACGGTCCTCTGATTGGTGGGGACATTCATTATTCCAGTGTCCTTCCCTACGGCAATGGGTACATTGGTTTGGTCCCAGCCTGGATCGTGGATAGGTTGATTTCCCCTCTAGACTGACTTCCAGGCCCCTGCCGCAGCTTCGACCTCGACCTCATATGTCCCTTTCTTGGGGGCACCCTTTCCTTTCTGTAAGAGCAGCTGTAAGGCAATCTGGCTTTCTCTTTAATTTTCTTTCAGCCTCCTGTTTAGCTTCTTGGTCTCGATTAATATAGAGCTTGGTGGCTATCTCCAGCAATTGACTGATATTCATCCCAGCAAAACCCTCAAGCTTCTGCAGTTTTTGTCGGATATCCCCTTGGACCTGGCTCACAAAGGCTGCATTAAGCATCCTCTGGTTCTCTGTGGCTTCAGGATCAAATGGGGTGTAAAGGCAGAATGCCTCACACAGTCTCTCATAGTATTGGCTCGGGCTTTCCCCAGGCTCCTGGAACACCTCAGTGGTCTTACTCATGTTCGTAGCCTTTTTCCCTCCTTTCTTTCCATGTAACAGGGCCTCCTGGTATTGTTCTAGCATTCAAAGGCCTTGGATTTCATTGGGGTCCCACTGGGGGTCTTCCTCAGGAAAATAGCATTGGGCATATGCCTGGGTGTTAAGAGTGCCTTCTGGTGGATGTTCCTCTAGCCACTGCAGGGCAGCTTGTGTGACTCTATGGCGCTCTACGGTGTTAAATAATGTCAATAAAAGCTGATGAAAATCCACCCAAGTGGGCTTATGAGTTTGAATTATGGACTGCATCAAATCAATCATATCTTGGGGCTTTTCTGTATACGAGGGGGTATAGTTTTTCCAATTTAGGAGGTCTGTTGTGCTGAAGGGCTGATATACGAATGTATGCTGTCTGCCCTGTATCTGTCCATCCTGATCATAGTAGAGAGGTCCCTGTGTTACCCTCAATGGCATCTCTAGGGCTGCCCATTGACCCTGAGTGACCAGTGGGCTTTTCTCATTTCCCTTCTGTTCTCCAGGGTTCAGAGACTTCCCCCTACGAGGTGATTTGGAGTCTGAGGTCTGGGGCATAATGGGTGAGGAGGCTTCAGATGAGCTACAGACCTTACTATTCCTTGCTGAGTCAGTAGCAGATAGGGGAGGGTATAAGGGTACATATGGTGGAGGCACTTCCTCTGGCTCTCCCACTAGGACCAGCTTTTTCAGTTTAGGCTTGCACCTAGAGGAGGCTATTGTCTGTGCCATCAGGCTCTTACAATTTTCCTCTAGGCATAACTGAAGCCAGGGTGGCTTTATCAGGGCTACATCCTGCCATGAGTCTATATATGGGAATTGGGCTGGGTATCCTGGGTCCCCTGTCACTACTTTATATATCTTATTGATTAGTCCCCTGTCCAAGGACACCTCCAAGGGCCATCCTACTCTGAATAATGGCCACTCTATTTTGCACAAGGTATGGAGTTTTCTAGGGGTTTATTTAACTCCATAGTCTCCTGAGTATCCCTTTTTAAAGTTCTTAATCACGCATTCTAAAGGGGTGGGTTTACTTTGCTTGCCACCCATTTCCTCCAATCCTATCAGACGACACTCACACACACAAGGGAGGGTAGGAGTAGGAAAATAGGGTTTTGGAAATGCACTTCATCCGTCTCCAGCCACTTCCCTGGCAGAAATTTTCAGGCATCTCTTATCATTGGTGGGATGGAATAACCCCCATGTCAGGACTTCTATGAAGAGAACCACCCTAAGCCCTATGAGGATTGCCACAGAACCTGATCAGGACTCAACACTTGCTTTGACCTTAATTGATCATCTTATTTACTCACATTCATTCAACAAGCTCCAGCCCTCTGCCCAATCCTTTAACCTTAGAATTGTGGTTTTGCCTCCTCCTCTCCCCCTGAGAGGGTCTTGGAGGTTACCTGGGCAACTCTTGGGAGGTGATCAGGCTCCCCTTCCATCACTTAAGGATGGACCTATTAAAGCAGAATGAACCCAGCTTCTTACCAGTCTGTCGGGCAGTGCTCCCTTCACTGGTTCCTGCACCTCTCCAGTTTCTGTTGTGCTCTTGGAAGTCTCACCCTGACATGCTGGGAGGGCTAGTTTCCTATGGATCAATTGGTCTGCTGGTGCCAGGTGATGTCACAACCCTTGGTGTCCCAGGAATCATACCCTGGAGACAAGGGAGGTGAAAGCACCGTCTCTGTATACCATCTCCCATTCCCGGATGAGCCCCCAGAAATGGAGGAATTGATAGAGGTAGGCAGGACACCAAGGCTTATAATGCAGGAAGCAATGTTTATTGTACTGGTACAGGCCCAGTGGATTCACATCCAAAGACTGAGCCCTGAACCAAAGGAGAGCTTTTCCTTTTATAGACCAGTTCCCTCACTTTTGGGAGCCTATAGCTCTGTTTATCTATGCAGAAGCAGTGTACAGAAGCCAGAGTGCATAGGTTAGTTTTTCTTTATCTTGTTGACCCAGATATTTGCACTGCCCCTGGCAGGGTGTTGTGAAAGAGGCCATAAGTTATTTATTCCCTGGGGCTTGCATTTTCCTATGTTTGCTTTGTCCTTCCCTGTTTTTGTTATTAACCTGCCTCAGTGTAACTCAGATTGGGTCTTGAACCCATGGGCCAGGACTCAACTTGAACCCATGGGCCAGAACCCAGCCAAAACCAAGACTGGGACTTGAACCCACAGTCTTTTAATTGAGATCACATACCTGGCCTCAGGACTTAATGAAGCTTGGGTTCTTGATGTCTCATCACAGAAAGAATTCAGTGATAGAAAAAGTGATAGGTAAGAAGTGGATTTATTTAGAGAGAAACACATTCCACAGGCAGAGTGTGGGCCATCTCAGAAGGTGAGAGCAGCACCAGGGTATGGGATTGTCTGTTTTTATAGGGGTGGGTAATTTCGTAGGCTAATGAGTGGGAGGAGTATTCCAGCTATTTTGGAGGAAGGGATGGGGATTTCCAGGAATTGGGCCACTGCCCACTTGTTGACCCTTTATGGTCAGCATTGGAACTGTCATGGCACCTGTGGGTGTGTCATTTAGCTCACTGATGTGTTACAATGAACGTATACTGAGGCTCACAGTCTAGTGGAAGTCTCAACTGCCATCATGTATCTAGTTGGTCCTAACCATTTATGTAGTGTCCTGTGGGGCTATGTCATTCTTCTAAAGGTTGTGCCCTGTGCTCTTCCCTCCTGTTTCAGTACCAAGTGGCAAGTTTAAGTAGAACTGGAATCTGAGATAGCTAAGCCACACACAAACCGAAGTTATGGGCGAGAAGTTGTGATTGAGAGGAAATGCCTCCAGCAAGAAAGGAGGTGGTCCTGGTTTCCTATTTTCTAGATCCAGTCTGTGGCCCACCTGAATCATGAGGTTCCTCTCTACAGTTTTTTTTTTTAATAGAAATAAAAAGAATAACAACATAAGAATCTGATGTCCTCCAGTAAGTAGTAGAATCAAAAGACATTTTAAATTTTGTTTTAATTTTTAGAAGGTAGAAAAATAGCTCTCTTTCTTTCCAACATCTCCACCCAAAGAAAATGTTAAAATTCTAAAATATTTAAATGATTTAAACTGAATCTAGAAAAATATTCAAATTCTGTCATAGATCCAGTTAATATATTATTATGAATTACTGCAATTGTTTGAAAAATATCTCTATGACTGAATTCAATCATTACGGGAGTCTCTAAATGTTAATCTCAGGCAACTATTTCTTCTTCTCTGAAGATTCTTCTGAAATTACACAAAAACCTTAACAAAAACAACAAAGATACAGTACTGCCATTAAAAATCAAGAAAAGCTTTTACCAGAACAGAAAAGGTTAAAAGGATTCCTAGAGAATAGAAAGCAAGCGATAAGACAGAAGGAGGAAGAAAAGAAAACTGTGGCCCTGGGCACTAGACAGAAACATAGATACTCTCTAGAAACTCCAAGGTCAGAATCTACATGTACAAGTGGGAGTGGGCCAGGGAGCAACCAGCACAGTGACTTATTACAAAGCTGCCTCTGTCTCGTGTAAATAAATAGGCTGGCAGTAATGACTTTTTACCCTTAGGCTCAAGCCAGGGAATCGCTCTAGAGTTTGTCATTGGCCTCAGGGGTGAATTTATTGGGGGGAGAGAAAGAGAGAGGGAGAGGGAGAGGAGAGAAGCACAGTGAAATTTGAGGTAAACAGACTTAAATGATGAATGCAAGAAAAAGACTCCCTTATCCACCCCCCAAAATAAACAAAACTCCACAAACTACATACCTCCTTAATTTGTACAATGTTGTTTGAGGGAAGGGAGTTTCCAGTTGTCTACAGAGTGGTTCTTTATCTATATACCCTATTGGCAAAACTGTCACCAGGCCCAGCCCAACAATGACCTGAAACTACCAATTAGTGTCCCTCATTCAAGGAATGTTGTCTGCTGAGAGGAAAAATATCTATCTATCTATCATCTATATCATCTATCTATCTATCTATCTATCTATCATCTATCTATCTATTATCTATCATCTATCTACCTAATCATCTCTACCATCTCTGTCTCTATCTCATCATCCTCTATGTACAGAGGAAACCCATGCTAGCCAACTACCTACCTAGTATTTCCTTCAAAGTAAGACTCACTCCATGTGCAGTGGGTACATTAAACAAGAAAAATTCATATGATATAATCATAAAAGCAACTTTATTTTTGTCTTTCACTGTGCCTTTTATCCCACTGGTCAGGCAGAATAGATTTTCCTTACTCTTTGATGAAAACTCATGATTTTTCTATTCACTCTTCATTGACAGAAAATTATTTTGGTTGCTGTAAATAGTCTGGATTCATGCCTTAAAAATTCTGGTTACTATATTGATTGACTCTTCAACATTTGTTCAAAGATAAGACTTTCCCCAGATCTCTCAGCATCTATGGGTGGGTTGCCGGCTTTTAGGGAATGGGTTATTTTGATTTCTTTCTCTCTCTCTCTCTCCCTCACCTCTTTCCCTCCTGGTAAACTCTTACTCGTCAAACCTTTGAGAAGAAAGATAATGGGAAAATATCACTTATTTCATAGGATTATTGTGAGAAATGAACAAATAAACCATGTTTAGTAGAATCCAAGACTCTAATGATTGAAAACCACACTTATTTTACATACTACTGAAAAAGGAAAAACAAATGTTGAAAATTAAACTATGACACCATACTTTAAAAATCACTTCTACTGATTTTTAATTATTGAAAGAATTCTTTTAAATTTATTTATACATAGGTGTTTTTTTTTTTGACCTTTCTACTATATACATAACAAAGGGAGCTCTAAGTGAAATAAATTTATTGATATAGTTCTAAAACCTTTTCAGTTCCAGTCTAACAAGTTTGAGTCACTTTTGACTCAGTGCCATTGATATCTGTGTTTTTCTACATGCTTTCCTTTCCATGCCATAAACGTCACTAGTGATATGGCATTTCTCAAAAGAATGTTCCATTACTGTTTATGACATTTTCTTTCAAGTGACTGACATTCTTCCTACAAGTTATGATGAAGGTACTTCTTAAGCTTATCAGAAGATATCAACAAAGGGGTTTTAGACAACAATCAGAATTCATATTTTTTTCCTCAGAAGATCCTTAAATAATTTATTGATTAAAATATTTAGAGGGACAGTTGCCTAGTTATGGCACAGGAGCCAAATAAAGGTATAACAATGACAATTGTGCCGTAACTGGCTAATAAAGCGTGGATCATAAAACTACTGATTGTCTGATCCATCTGGATTTCAGCAGTGTTACAATGTAAGAATGTAGACATCTTGAAATTGATGAATTATAATACACATACACACAAATGAGCTTGTTTTCAAATTGGGGTCACATCAGGTCACTCTTGGAAACAGGAGTGGTTAGTGAGCTCAGCACCTAGCAGCTACCACTAATACCACATTTGGGAGATTTTGCTGCAGCAGCTGAATCAACAGCTGGGATTCTAAAATCCCTAACTTGCACATAGGATTTAGCTTTCTCACCCACAAAATTATGGTCCTATATTTACCATCTGCGTGTCACTTTATATTTATGAAATTATAAAAATAAGGATTTATTGGGAAAGAAATATTTTTGAAAATAATTTTAAAGCATAGGTCTTAGAAATGCAGTTCTTGATAAGATATGGTCCATTAGACATAACATAGCTCATTAACAAAGTTGATATTAGCTAATAATTTTTGAAATTATTGAAGTTATTGAAAGGAATCATTATTAATTTAAAAAAATCATGAGCTATTGAAAAGGCTATCTTCTTTACCAATAATAGCAAAAAGTCTTCTAAATTGCTACAGAGTTCACTCAATGCTTTATTCTTTTGAATGATATCAATTTCAATATACCATGGAAAGAACAATGAAAGCTAATCTTGTGGCACCTTTGAATGTCTTTTGTTTTTTGCCTTGTATTCAAAGGGCATTTGCTTTTTGCTAGAGGGTTTGAATTGAAGGAACGGCTGCCAAAATGTGGGTCACTTTGTCAGGTGGAGGATAGTTTGAGAAACAAAGAAACATGATTCTACCAGACTAATATACACAGGTGAGATGCAAATCTCCTACCCACTGTTCCCGTTGGTGTCATTAGCCCTCCCGTCCATAAATAAACAGCCTCTCTGAGAAAGAGCTTCTAGGTATTATGCTGCTCCTTCTGAGAGGCATGATCCTGCAGACAAGGAAAGAGCGATCAGAGGGAAAGTGTTCCCCAAACAGGTTATCACCATAGACTGAGGCATTGTGCTGGTCTAGGGAATACAGGGCATGACTTCTATGTGCTTCTGCACAGTAGTGCGTCAGTTCTCATATACACTTTTCTCTTGATAAGGAATCAGTGAGTATTTGCATGTCTCTGTAGAATGGTCATCTTAAATTCACTGTTTATAGTATTTCATAGATATGAGGAACCTTAGGGATGAACCTCTTACAGAGGAGAAACATTTTTATATTTGCCTTTCTCGGGAACTTATTTTTCTTACTGCAAATGACTGAGTTCAAGTGGGAGTGGAAGTGTTTTTGGGGGTTTTGTTTGATTGTTTATTTTTTGTTTGGCACATTATCATTTTAAACATACTGCTTAGTTTGGGGAGGAGAAAAATCAAGAAGAATTCTGCTTGAAATGTTTAGTTGCTCTTTCTCCGGATTTTTGGAAATTACTTAACTTTTACAAAGACACATTTTCTTTGTTTCAGAATAGCTTTAGGTTTTTAATCTGATGTTAAAGTTTATAATCAGAGATGATTTTATTTGTTTTTCATGAAAGTTTTCCAGTGTTAGTAATTTCACAAGTGTATGGTCCTAATTTAACATAGTTGTTCCGAAGTAAAAATAAGCAACTCTGTCATTGTGAGGCTTTAAAAAAGGGGGGCAGTCTTCCAAGCGAATTATAAACAAATCGACCTTCTTAAGATTTTCCTTCTTATCGAAAAACTCATTCTTTGCCAGTAAGCCTCATGATTTTTTGTGGCCAGGAAAGCATAGTTCTTAATGGCTCATTATCCTCAGGTTCCTGATCCAGACAAGTAAATTCGAGCCCATGCCTCATGAAGAATGATTGATTTAGTTACAAGTGCATAATTGTTTTATTAGGAAGAATCAGGTCGTTAAAGCTTTAGGGGAATGAGTAAGTTAGAGGTGAGGCTGACTAGACTTACCTTGATGTGGAGACACCCAAGTGAGGGGAAATCAATTGGCATTTATGTAATACTCTATGATGCATGAAAACTATTCCAAGAAATTGTTTCTTTTTCCTTTTTTTCCCTCAAAAGAGAGAAATCAGTACTTTTAGTTAAAATTTACATTCCATTTATGCATAAAGGTAAGATGATTTCAAGGTATATGAAGCTTCTTGAGAGACAGAACTTCATTCTAATTTATATTTTATGAATACTGCTACTACGGACTCAATCTTTGTAGATAAGGCTATTTTACTTAGGTTTACAAGGGAGAGAGGAGCATCTTATAGAAGCAAGTTGATACTGTAAGAGTAAAGAAATATATATATATATATGACTGTATTATTCTGTGGGCAATGTGATATGCCACTAATAGATTTATAGGGTTATAGAACTATAATAATAACAAAGCAGTGACTTTTGCATTTTTTGCAGAGATATGCTATTTCACAGAGACACTGCAAATTAGCCACTTCAATGTAATCCCAATTACTCAGGTGAAAACTGAGTTTCAAGGTCACCTTGGTTGTGGGAACCAGACCTAGGCTTGATTCTAGGCCTTTTGGACCTGGAGAATATTTAGGTAATCCTATTATTTTATATATAATGAAATAAAATTTTTGAGATTTCTGATTGTTCAAGATCATAGCTTAAATTGATTCATATTAAGCTTTACTGAATCATTTAAGAATTTATAAATACATTTTATTATAAAGAATTTAAATCATATAGATGCAAAAATTAAAATAGGAAATCATCTTTCTTCTCTATCTATACACTTTGTCAGGTTGCTATGAATCATTTCAAACATAGCCCTGTGTATTTAACCACAAAGGAACATGTTTACACACATACACATAGCCTCTCTCTCACACTGTCTGATTCATTTATTTATATAATTAATAATAATTGTCATCTGTTTTCTGCAGTCTGATTTTTAAACTTAATACATGCAGGGAAACTCTTGTATTTAGAATAGCTACACTATTCTTTGAAATTACTACATAGTATTACATAATAGATAAAATCCCTTATTTGTGATCTCTAGCCTATTTGTTAGATAAACTGTGCAATCCCTAGTGCTTTCAAAGGTCAGCTCAATAACGTACTAAATTCTTATTTATGTATAACATGAAATGTATAGTCCTATGATTAGGCCTCAGTCTTTTAGTGAGCCTGCACCTCTGGACTGTGTACTTCACAAGGTGTCTCAGTTTTTTTTCCCTGTTAGGTGGGATAGGATGGCTAGAGTGGACTGGAATTGGGTATTTTCCTTCTCCAGCTTCTCCAGAGCTGTTGCAGTCAGAAATTTCCTTTGCCCAGGTCAGTTAGGCTCTGATAATATCCCAGGAGGTTAGGCTTTGTTAACTAGTTTTCCCCGAGGGCAGGCCTTGTTAAGAAGAACTGAGTGCTCTGGTTTATTTCAAAATGGCTCGCTTTCCCCTCGTTCTGCAGGAAGTCCAAGGGTATTTTCCTAAAACATATACCATGAGAACCTGATCAGTGTCCTGGAGGTAAATCTCACAATATTGTGGGGCTCCCCTATGACAGGATCCCCTTGGGGCTTTTAGCTGTTAGAGTTGTCTGCTGTTTGTTAATTACAGTTCAGGTTTTCCTGCCAGGGCACTGCTTCCCACAGCATCAGTCTTCTGGTCCAGAAAGCAGCCGTTTCCTGTACTCACCTGTCTCTCCAATCTTGGGGGCTGCAGATTGCCTGTGTCTTCCCCTTTCTTAAGAATCCTAGATGAGTTGTTGATTCTGGGGGTCTGTTCAGCTTTTGGTTGTTAGGATGGTGTGGCAACTTGTAATCTGACACTATGTTTTCTTTTACATCTGATTATTGTTGTTTATAGGAAGACTATTGATTTCCACCTGAGTAGTATATGGTAAACTTGATAATTAGTAGCTCTATTAGTGCTTAGGTTTATTTTTTTATTTTCTAGATGGAAAATTATATCATCAGTAAAATCTCACTTTCTTTTAAGAATGCATACTTATTTTCATTAAAGAGATAATTTGGTTTTATTAATGTGTTCTCTTGTTTATTTAGTTTGCATGCTTTTTTATTTTCTAGTTTAAGAATTTGTACTTTAAGATTTGTTGCTTTCTTTTTGCATCTTTGAACTCCTTTTCTTGTATTTCTGAACACGTTTCAATTTTGGGGGTTGTTTTGACTGAATTCAAAGTTCAAAAAAAATTAATGTTCCTTTTGTGATATTATGTTCCAGGATTCAATGTTATTGATGGAAACATATTAATATAATTCTCATTCTTTGTAAGTATGCTATGTTAAAAGAAAAAGAGAGCAACCCCCCCCCCAAAAAAAGGCCAAGTTATGAAATGCAAATAAGGGAAACCTAAATGACTAACAGTTATATGAAGAGATGCTCATATAAATTAAAACATGCTGTTGTACTCATCAGGCTGGGAAAAAGTGATATAGTTTTATGGTTCCAAATGTTGGAAGATATTTAGATAGAAATCTTGTGCACTGATGTTGAAAGTACAGACTAGTTCAACCACATTGTCAAGATATATCACTTGGTGAAATTATATATGCCTACACCAAAACCTAGCAATCTAGCTCCTAAGTATATATCCCAGAGAAATTCTACAAAGGACATAAGGAGACATCGATGATGGTTTGCAGTAGCAGAGAGTTAGAGGCAGTTGTCTTTCATTGGGAGAATGGACGTGTGTGATGTGGTGCTTACACTCTAAAATGTACCATGAAGCAGCTAGTGACAATGGCTAGATATACACATAAAACTTGATAGCTCTTAGGAACAGTGTTGTGTGGGGGAAAAAAAAAGGAAGAAAGAAAAACATGTTTCCAGTAAAATACCATTTATGTATATAAATGCAGAAAATAAAACTTTATATGTCCTTACTAACATAAAAGAGTAAAAGGCCAAGAGTAGTCAGGATGTTTCTGAATAATGAAATTAAGAGTAGAAGCCTAGCCCTACAAGATATCAGGACTTATTTTGAAGCTTCAAT
The DNA here is from genome assembly GCF_030028045.1 of Hippopotamus amphibius kiboko. Taxonomy (NCBI): domain Eukaryota; kingdom Metazoa; phylum Chordata; class Mammalia; order Artiodactyla; family Hippopotamidae; genus Hippopotamus; species Hippopotamus amphibius. The sequence goes on from NC_080188.1 coordinate 36,153,771, forward strand.
CATTAAAACAGGTACTCCCGTAAGGAATGAAAATAGTACAAAATAGATTTGGAAACATGCATTTATTGCACTTCAATTTATGACAAAAATGACATGATCAGTGAGTGAAGAATGGGAGGACATTTAGTTAGTGAAATTGTAAAAATGCTTATTGACGTGGAAATATCAAAAGGAGGGGAATATACGAACACTATGTACCCAACAAAAAAAGGAAAAATAGAATATTCATGAAGAATCCTAATTATTCCTATAATTATATTCTAAATAATCAGGCATTTAGGCTTTTAAGTAGTTTTTAACAAGTGTAATTTAAGATAAAATTTCCAGTTGGTTAGATATTTTGTTTCTAAGTTTTAAAACTTTTCAGAATGATTACATAGTTAGCTAATAGAATCTATAGTTTAAAATATATTTTGCAAATTATTGAGGATTTCATATGATCGATGTGTATAATGTTCCACCATTTGTTGAAAAGAAAATATAATTTCTATTATCATTGTAATATGTTTATATTTGATATGAATTATGTGTCATACTTCTGTCATTTGTATTTTCTGTTTTAGTGCTTTGTTTATAGATTCTGCTATTTAGTTTTAAATATTTTTGTTTTTTATAAATTCTATTTCTACCATTTTGGGGGGTTTATACTTTTATTTTGGTATTCATTGAGGTAACTTTATAACTTTGTATAATATGCTTAAACATCTGTACTAATTGATAGGCTTTAGAGTGTCCCCTCTATTGGCCACTATGATGGTTAAAATAGTACATTTATAATTCATCTCTCTTTATGGCTACTCCAGTTACTTGGTAGTTGTGTTGGTTTTCATAGATGTTAAACATTATGAATGAATAGACACAAACCAGAACAATTGTGGATCTGTTTTTCTCTTGTCACATAATGTCCCCTCCTTAGTCTTGTTTGCAGATAGGGTTGTGGGGAAATGATGATTACAGATTTGATCCCTGCTCTTATCCTCTTGCAATTTTGTTAAAATTTCTGTTCTCTTCTGAGGTTCATTTCAACTGCCTGAGTGTATATAGCTCATGATCTTAAAATTGCCTCTGTATTTTCTTTATTTTTTTCCCTGTTCAATTCATTAGTTTCATTGAATGCATCACTTCTTCCAGGCAGAAGATGTAAAAGAGAGCAGAACTTGAGGTCTCTGGCCAAGAAGCTACTAGGGAGGGACATAGGAAATGGAGTGTTTCTTAAACATTTGCCCTTGGCCATTAACTTCCTTAGAGCTTCTACTCTATTTTCTCTTTTGATCTCTGTTCCAATAGAATGTGGCTTTCAAGATTCAGGGAAATGTTTATTTTATTTAAAAAAATAGCATTGTAAGTCTTTTTATGAAAAAAATAAGCACATTCAAAAGAAAGAAAATTATATAATATATCCCCATATATTCATCACCCAGCTTCTATAATTATCAATTCCTGTCAATTAGATTTATCTATACTCTATCCTGTTCCTTTTCCTTTCTCTTGGATTATTTTGGAGAAAACACCGCATATCATACTCTAAGTTATCTATGTTTATTTTTGATGTATCTCTAAAAGATGGCTCATTTTAAAATATAACCTCTCAATACATAAAAGACTAGGAGGGTTTCCTTAATATAATTGAACATATAAAGATTGTTTAAATCTCCCACAATTATATCTCACTTTTTTAAAACAATTTAATTCTTCAAATCATGATCCAAATAAATTCCATGTGTAGCAATTGGTGGATATGTCTCCTGTGTCTTTTAATCTATAGCTTCTACTTCTATCTCACTATTATTTTCTTGCAATTATTTAAGAAAACTTATAGCTTGTGTTATAGAATTTCCCACAGTCTAAATTTTGCTGATTGCATCCTGTGGTATATCTAAATGGGTCCTCTATTTTTTTCCCTATAAATTGATTCAATTGAGGCTTGGTGTTTTTGGACAAAGCTACTTGATAGATGATGCTATATTTCCATTAGAAGGGTCATTATATCTGCTTGTCTATCTTTTTTTGTGAATTTACCAGATGATCACTGCTAGATCCACTATTTCATAAAGAGTTGTAAAAGGGTGATATTCTAATTCAATCATTTATTTTCAATTATTATCTGAAAAACTTAGATGAATAAAAAATTCGCCCCCCATCAAATCTTTGTTTATCTGAATTCAGAGCATGTAGGGATAGAACTACAGGGTAGATGCTTGAGTCTTTTCCCCATTTACCAGATTTCTAGATAATGAGTTGGCTTCCTAGCATCCTTGCAAAATCATGAATTAATCTTTTAAAATATATTTTTCAAAGAGCTTATGAATTTAAACATTTGATGTGTTTTAAGCAATTGAAATTATTATTCTTATTTATGTTCAGATTTTCCTAGATTTGGATAGTAGGTGTCTCCCAGTTGTCTTCTGTGTCCTTTTGACATGATTTCAGTAACGTTTGCCTCCTTAATGTTTGGTTTGATAACAGGTTCTTGACTCAACTTGCATATTTTCTACCCCAACTTGCATATTTTCTACCCCAGTTCCTTAGTGATAAATGATATTTGGAAACCAAAATCTGATTAAAAGTGATATTTATTGTCCCTGTATAGTCTTTTCAGTAAAAGAAGTAGGATATGTTTTTATAAATCATATATTCATGTTTATACTCCAACTCAAATTTAACAAATTTAGGAATTCAGGACTTTTACTTAACCAAATTCCTCTTACATGTGAGTGTTCTTTCCTCATGACCAAAATTCCAGTTTTCAATGACAGCATTATTATTATTCATTCATTTTTTCCTGTACAGCACACTCAGGGAAATAATACTAGCTCTCAAAAATATGATTACTAAAAATAGTTTGAGAATTTTTTTCATTTTCAGCTTTTTTCCCTTTTAGTATATATCCCATTAGGAATGAACAATTGATTTACTGTGTTTTAAAAATCGCTTGAAACAGAGAGTTCCTCTCAGTGTAGTTATTTTTATCAACTCCACAAGGCTGTGCTCATTTTTTATTAATCTTCTGTTAGGATTTTAAGATTTTTAAAAAGTTCTTTTTTTGTATTTATGGAAAATATTTGTTATTCTATCAACTGTTTTCATTTTTTTCAAATTTTTTGTTTGTTTTTGTTTACTTCTCCACTTCAAAAAAATATAAGCAAATATGCTCTTTCTTAGGTCTATGGTAGGATTTAAAGCATTTTAAAAGATGAATAACATCTGTGCGTGTGTGTGTGTGTGTTTGTGCATGTGTATGTGTATGAGAGAAAGAGAGAAAAAAAGAGGGAGAGAGAGACAAAAAGAAAAAGGGGGAAATAACATGGTTTCAAGAATGTGTACTAAATTTTGGCATGGCAAGTAAATTTGTTTGAATTTATGGAAACTTCTCAAGATGATTTCATTGTATATATTTATAACTGGGAGTCTGTTTAATTTGACTGTTAATAGGCTAAAGTTTATAATTTACACAACTTTTTTTTTCTAACATATCCTCTGAGATTGTTTACTTTACAAAGCCTATGTGATTCCACTGAGTTTATTTGAATAATTGCGAACATGGTCTTCATTTATATTTTAATGTGTAAAGATATCTTCGACAAATACAAGGTCATTTGGAAATATTCTTTTTATTAAAACATTGGAATTTAGTAGATTTGAATGTGACTTGATAATATTCACTTTTAACTGAGAATGAAATAAGCCTATCATTATTATATATTAACATTGCTATATCAGTTCCTCAAATTTAATTTAACATAACTCTAATCTTTGAGAATAATTTTTCTAGTTTGCCTGTTTTGGTGACTGCCAATGATCCTTGCCTCCCAGTATTCATGCCCTAATGTTGTCTTCTTCTACCTTAGACTCAGATTGACTCAGTAAACTTTTCTCCAGTATTTTTCATTGCTTTTATTTCTTCTTATAGCAGTTACATATATCAATAACTGTCAAATCCATGACATGTTAAAAAGAAGACTTTATTTACTAGGATTCTAGGCAAAATGCTCATTTCAAGAAATGAACTTAATGGATGATGGATGACCCTTTGCAAGTGACTAGTCATGGTTGAAAATATGTCAAGATTTGGAGGAAATGTAGTGAGCAGTGTGACAGTGTAGCGGTGCTGGGATGGAGTGGGAGGAAAGAGAAATTCTTAATACCTTGAAAATGAAACTTAGGAGCATGAGACTCTAAAGGAAATTTTAAAAAAATGCTTAAAAGTATGATGGCACAGTTTATGTTATCCTTGGCCACACTTCCAAGAAAACCTATAGTCAAACTCTTCTGACTGGTCAGTGTGTAAAGAACTAGAGTCATATTTCTTTGTGGTGGATCCTGAGTTTTACAGCTGGAGGATGCTTGCCTAGTTTTACATGGATTTTATCTATTGTTTCATGTGTCTTCTTCCCTGAACGCATCCTATCCATAATCCACATCTGCTCTTCTGACTATCAATGCATGGAAATACCATCTAACTTAGGACTCAAGATAGAAACAAGAAGTCATCCTTAACATTTGCCTGCCCCTTCATTTTCATAATCATTCATTGAGTCTTGTCAAGATTCTTCCTGAAATATCTCTCAAATTTGTCCTCTCTGATCACAACCTCACAGACATTGCTTTAAGTTAGAAATTCCACAGCTGTGTTCTGATCTATTAAAATAGCTTCCTGACTCTTGTGCCTATCTTCAGAATCTGTCTAGCTCTAAACTATTCTCTCCACTTACATTAATTTTTATTTCAAAACAAAGATATAATACCTCCAAATTTTAGATAGAAAATCTTAAATGGCACTGAATTACCAACTGTTAGAAGCCCAGATACCTCAGGATGACATGCATGTTTTATCCCATTGGCCCAATATATTTTTGGGGATTGCACTACTATCCTAAAGAATCCCTTAACTGTAAAGAGAATCTGCTACTGAGGGTCTTGATAGCATTTGTTTGGTCCAGGGATGGACAAAGGACAATGCAAAGGCAATCCAAAACCCTTTTTTGGGGAGAGAATAGGAGAAAATTTGGAGTTGGATTAAAGATATATAGAGAGAAAAAAATAGAGATTGAAACTTGGTCTCTCCCCACGTGACTGGACCTCTTTCATGTAAATTTAAGGAACTGTTGGCATTCATCTTCCTTCTTTAATGTGACCTGAGTAGTAGAGATGTAGATATGTTGAGAAAAATCATTTAGACAGGTTATTAGAAAGCAGCAGATATGTAAGATCACAGACCTTGCTCCTCAGGTCCCTTAAAACATTCTAGTTGCTGATTTCCTAAGATGTGAGTTTCTACTTGTCTGTAGAAAAAAAAGAAAAAGAAAGAAAGAAAAAAAAAGAAAAAAAGAAAAAAAAAAGCTTAAGCCAATGAATCTAGTGGTATTGGGGAAAAATAGAAAATACAAGTAATTCTGCTAGTTACTAAGTGAGAAGGATAATTTTATTAAAGTTTGTTCAATTTAAACACACAAAGAATTAACAGAGATTTGAAATTTGTTATATCTATACAAAAAGCTATATATATATATATAGCTTTAATGTTGATAAGGAAACCATTAACAGGATAGTAACACAATCATTCATTTGTCTTTGTCTTTAGTTTATCTGAAAATTTAAATCTGCCATTAGTTCAGAAAAAAAATTATTTCTCTGCAAACAGTACTTAATGCATAATTGGAATGAGATGTATTTTCTCAGTCAGATGTGAATTGAGGCAAACTGTGTCCTGTACCCCACCTCTAGGTCACCTATTCATGATTACATGTTAGATTCTTGTCAAACAACAATGTCACTGTAAGCTATGTGGAACTTCTTTGTTGTCCCAAAATTGAGTATAAGGCTTAATGTTGAAGATAAATGGGCTCTAAGTACCCAATTTTTAAAACAGGCCACTGGTAATTAAGTGTAGAATCTTCCCACACTTCCCACTCTAATCCCTGGGTATTAATCTTGAGGCATATCTCTGATATTGGCTAGACTATATTGGAGACACATATAAATATGTAACTAGTGATTTAAGAAGGGCCATTTCTGAGAGCAATAAGTGCTCTGAAGGATACAAACACTGAATGTGATAGAATGTGACTGGGGCAGGGACTTTGAATAGGCTGGTCGCAAGAGAATGAAAAGATGACAGTTGGGCTGAGATCTGAATGATGAGATTGTTTTAGCTACCTGAATACTCACAGGGAGAGTATACCATCCAAAGGAACAGGTGCAAAGGTTAGGAAGCTGGAACATGTATGAAATGGTTAAAGAACAGAAAAGTCAATGGGCATCTGAGAGGCATAGAACAGAATAATTAGTATTATGACTTTTCATGTATTTGCTAGAATAAATCTGACTTTAATAATATAAACTATTTGGCCTTTTCAATGTTTCAGTATTTAATAACAATTAAATATATCTTAATTTTATATTCAGTGTTTATTTGAATTATTTTAATTAATTATAAAAATTGTGAATGATTCTTAGATACTTTTTGCAAGATCAAGTCATATGTTCTAAATGTAGATCAAGTCATATGTTCTAAATGTAGAATGAGGCTGGTTTTTATAAGAAATATTGTTCATTAAGACATGAATATCCAGAAGTTTTATATAAAGTTCTATCAGCACTTTATAGTGAGAAAAGAAAGAGTTAATACCACTCAAAAAATTTTGTTTGAATATAAAAGGAAACACTATTTCTCATGTCAGCTATGCTGGACACTTTGACCTTGTTCACCTAATGTGGTTATCAGGTAGGATATTTCTTTTTCTTTTTTTTTTTTATCAAAACACAGATTTCTTTTCCTAGAGGAATTGGCAAGCATATACTTTTTAATTTACTGTAAAACTTTAAAAGTCATCACTTTGAGCAGATCTTTATTTTAAGATCTTAAGTAACTGATGGAGTACCATAGGATTTTAATCCATTGATGACTTGCAGGAAGTTATTGTAAGTCAATATACAAGGTTCATCAGCGCACTGTCTAAAGCGGCAGAAATTGGCTCACAGGCATAGGTGTAATTCAGTACTGTAGTTGTTAGCTCCATTTGTCAATATGGAGAAATGAAGGCTAAGAAAGATTAATTAGGTTTGCCAAGGTTACAAAACATTGGAGTGACAGAACCAGAAAAAGAGCCTGTGTTGTCTGACACCCAAATCTCAGCTCAGAGTCCTACATAATTTTGCCTCCAGCTAAACGTTACCGGTTTGGTGGATAACGGGCTCAATGCGATGCTTTTTACAGTGACTTTTTGGTAATTAATGACTAGGGATGCCTTCTCTGTTCTTTCTAAGACGTTAAACTGTTTCTCAGTGAGTTCTCAGTCATGAATCTTTGTTCTGTACTTGCCTATATTTCTCACCCCATTGACTTCACAGCAAGATGGAATACAGGAAAGATGTAAAGCCTCTGCCCTTTTTTCCATTAGTGACAATATTTTTCCAGTTCAGTTACAGGTTTAAGCATAGGCTCTTTGTTAGCCAATTCATCCAGTACCTCACTCACACAGAGCCCAACACATACAAATGCTTCCTAAATCTTTATGTCCTTATTCTATTAATTTCAGAGACAAAGTAATGTGATTTTTTACTTTACATCTTTTTATTGTGAAATATGTGAGTTCTGCAATAACATTGATAAGATGGGTTACCAAGGATTATTGATTAAATTCTATTCATTTTTGAATAAGTATGTTTTAACCCCATTTCTCATGGGTTAGGATTTGTTTCATAAATCAGATATGCCTTTGTGAAATGTAGCAAAATTTTGAGAAATGTAAATAATGACATTGAATTTTGCCGGTCAATAGTATGATATAATACATTTAATTAATTTTCTTACCACATCCCAAAGGCAATTGAAAATGGAAGATTCTTCCTCTTCAAAATGTGCTGAGCCCACTTGTAATAGTATATCTTGATAAAAAAGACTATAGCAAGGTATAAAGGAAAGAAAATGCTATAAAATGCCTTGTTGCTCTGGAAGCAAAAGTACCTGGATAATAAGTTGCCAGTCAATTGAGATTTTACCCTAGCTAACAGAACAAGACATTAGTAACACTAAATGTGGAAAGAATATACCCAAAGCTGATTCCTAATTTGTGATCTGTAAAATATTTGGGTGATTTGTTTATCATTTGCAGTTTTTCATTTAAAATACATGTATTATAAATTCTGATTACATTTTAAAAGCTTAAAAGTGAAGAGTTTTTTTTTCCAGAAATTTCACACATTTTGCCTTTGAATTTAACCAACATAACTTAAAATTATAGTTAATATGTCTGATTCCATACAGTTTCATTTTGTTACCTATAATTCAGTTAACAGTATTTCAACAAAATGAATAAAACCCATTAAGTTTTTCAGAATATACCCTTCTGGTTGTTATAATTCCTAGTTTTTTCTTGCAAGGAGAATATTTGGCATAACCATATGCATCTGTTAAAAAAGTTAACATCTAATCTAAAGAATTTTTTCTCCTTTGATTGATGGACAATTTGTAAAGAATGTAGTTTGTCAAGAAGCCTTTCCCTTTTCCTCCCTGAAATCCCTGTTTCAAAGCAGTGCTAGCAATTTCCTGTCTGTGAAGGCATTCAAGGCATGAGATATCCTTGTCTTTGACAGCAAAGGACGTTTGTTTTGTTTGAGCTGCAATCTTATCAGTGACAACAATAAAATTGTCAAGTGTGTTATTTGAAACATCAAATTCAATAAAAGCCTTTGTGTAAGTAAGGGACATTGCATACAATAATGTTTTCTTTCTTAAGCAATGGAACACACAACTAGACTTTGAAATATTTGTGGATTAAATGGTAAATATGATATAATTACAAAAAATGTGATTACAAGGAATCCAGGAAGCCATTTTTGTAAATGATAGAGTGCAATGTAAGTTATTTGTTGAATTACATATTTGGAATCAAAGGGACTATAACAACAAATCGTTTAAAAATGCAAATAAATTTTAGTTCTCAACAAAGATTTGAAGTCATATATCTGAATTGCCACTAAGAAATGAATAAGATAAAATTTAGACTTCTATATCTCTGTTTAGAAAATCTCACTGTCAATCAGAAATAATAATTATTCATTTAGTTTCCATATTGGTTGAATCCATGTCTTTCTGACCCAACTTAGACCCATATTTCTGAATGGATTCAGTCTTTGTAAATGAAAGGAAATTTACCTAACTACCTTGTGACTTGCTGAGGAAAATTAGATAAGGATTAACTTTAAGATTCACAACTTTTAAAGTGTTACAATTTATTCTACTCCTGACAAAATCATAATTACATTGAATCTTAGAAAGAATTTCAGTTAGAATAAAATTCACAGTCCTATGAACATATAACTATATTCTATTAAATTAAAATAGTGGTAAATTCGTAACAATATAATATTCTATGCACTGTGTAATAATTATGGAATTATTAAAAGTCACCAGTTTTTATTTTTAGCATCTGTGAAGCAACTCTAATTTACATTAATAATTATAATTAGAGCATATTTTTATTTTACAACCACAGAAACATTTGTCTTTAATTTCTTGGTTTCTTGCTTTGCATGATTCCTAAAATATAAATTTAGACAATGTACCTTGAAACACAAAATTAGTAAACATATATAATAGGGATAAGACTATATTATAATATTTTCTTATTTTAAATGTATTGCATTTTCTTGGAACATTCTAAAGCCAAAGGGAAAAACATACATGGTATTTCAGTCCTTAACAACAAAATTTTAGGTAAGAATTGTCATATTTTTTCATACGTATAACTGAAAAATATCCTCTGAAGTTCTAGTCCTTCTGGAGTAATGTGTAAGCTACGTGGGTCCAAGAAGATGCAACTTCTTTTTAATAGATGGGGGATATAATGTGTTAGCTTATGTGCAAACACATCTGAGGGGGTGTCCAGAATAGAATCCATTAATGTTTAAAATGCACCTAGGGTGACATTAGTGTCTAAAATGGAGAAAAGGAGAAGGATAAGATTATCATTACAATTCTTTCTCTTCTGCATTTTATTTCGTCTTTGCTTCTTGTCTTCCTCTCTTACTTGTTTACGTATGTACACCCCTGATTCACATACAGTCCAAGACTGATGGTCAGATTTATTTCTAGATTTGCTACTGAATTGAATATTTCCCTGCCACTGAGTGAGCAAACTGCAGGAAACTATTTAGGCATTTGGGAAATAATGATTTTATTTTTAAAGATTTTACTGAGAAAAAGCGTTACCTCTGAATTAGAGGACTTTTTAGAAGTTGAAATTAATAGGTGAGTGCATAATTAAAGTTACTTAATTTGAGAGCTCTATATCCTTTAAATTTTTTTCAAACCATGGAATATTTAATTGATGAAGTACACCAGAATGAAAATGTCTTAGACCCATTTATTCTTTTTATAACATAAAAAGTATATATTCATAATATATATTATTATTATGTATGCAGTTACTAATCTAATGATAATGCCAGCCAAATATTCTAAAATTCAATCGATAAGTCACATGATTTTTCCTTCAAATGTGTAGTGTACATACAGCTGGAATTCCACCTCACTATGTTATGTCCAGGCATTTACCAGATTCCCCTACTCCTGGCAATCTCCAGGCAATGCACATACATCTGTTCTGATCCCAGTCTGCACATCAAGCAGCCACCTGGCTCTAGAATCCATCTCTCTACTCTGGTCAGTTTACCATGTGCTATGTAGCTTGTCATCTCACCCTTTGTCTTAAGACTGACTTCTCTCAGGTGACTATTGCAGTCCAAACCGCTTCATTTTAAGTTTGGGCAGAGAGCTGGTGTTGCAGCTCCCCACAGGAATCACTGAGAACAAGTTGTAATGTTTAACAAGATTTTACTGAAGACTTGGGAACAATAGAAGAAAACTTTAAAAAAGATGCTCTATAGAACCACTCTCAGTACAAGCCAGTATCAGCATTGGTTCCTCCTGCGCCTACCACGGGGTCTGACACATGAAGGTGGTGGGTCAGTAATTTTTTTTGTGAATTCCTTAATGAAATTAAATGTTTGTAAAATCCATATATTCAAATACATTCACAGAGTTTTAGAACTAGGAACCTCTTGATCTCTAACCTGCCAACTTGCATCAGGGTTCTGTTTACCTCCCCTGGGAGAGAGTGACTTTGAGAAGCTGTCTATTCCAGGTCTCATCTCTTCAATACTAACACTAACTAAGCCATTTTCTCATGCTTATCCAAGTATGAGGAGTATTTCTGAAGTAGTCATTATAATATGTTCTTATTCTAATATCTTCCATAACATGGAATTTTTAAGGACAAAAAATACACATTGTTTTAGTTGGTGTGATATCAGTCAGCAACTCCATTCCTGTTTTGAATTTCTTTCCCTTTCCTCTGCCCCCCGCCCCCTTTGGTTTTTCTGACTCTGTCATCCTTGAAACTTGGTGCTCTCACTATGAGGCCCTTAACCACTTGTCTCCACACAGGTCCTACAAGCTCCTTCCCACCTGTTCCATTTCTCATGACCCCCTCCAGTCTGGCAACGCTACCAACTCTCTAAGTTTATCTTTCATCTGAAGAAGGAGAGAAGTTAGATCAAAAGGAAAGACATTCTACAATCAAATATTCTGCAAAATTGCCCTTGGGAAATCTCCTGAGAACTTCTATCAGTGTAAATAAACATGCTAAGGAATTCTGAAGCCTAATAAGCCCAGCTCTCCCAGAGTTGGGAATTCATACCGAGGCTGCCTTGGGTGTGCTGGACTAAAGTTAAAGGAAACAGCTGAGCCTGGAGCAGCTATCAACTTAAATTAGTAAGATGATAACTGATACACAGGCACATGTATGCATTTATGTTTTACTCGATGTTTTCCTTTAAAGTAAAATTATTTGTTTTCTTCATAATTTTTAACACAATATTAATATGCAGTAAAATGCTAGCAAATTTTTGTAGCAAGCTATTTTTTTGAGAAGCTTTGAATGTACATATTATTTAATAAACTTTTAATCCTTCTATAATCACATAGTATAAAAAGATTAGAGAATTACTAAACTTATCATTAATAACATTTCTTGATTTGCTTATTCACTACTCATTGAAAAAATGTATCACTTACACATGCAGATTATCAAAGGAATGATGATTGGGTCTTTGGAGAGGATAGTTCTGACATTCACAAAGTGAAGTGGAACACTGGTCAATGTCAGAGGTAGAAAAGAACCTGTTATTTTTTTTTAAATTGAAGTATAGTTGATTTACTATGTTATATTAGTTTCAGGTGTACAGCATAGATTTGATATTTTTATAGATTGTACTCAATTTAAAGTTATTATAAAATATTGGTTATAGTCCTTGTGCTGTACATTACATCCTTGTATCTTACTTATTTTATTTTTTGTTTTGTTTTGTTTTTTGGCCATGCCATGCAGCTTGCAGGATTCTTACTTCCGCAACCAGGGATTGAACTCAGGTCCACAGCAGTGAAAGCACTGAGTCCTAACCACTGAACCGCCAGGGAATTCCCATATCTTATTTATTTTAAACCTAGTAGTTTGTTTAAACCTCTTAATCTCCTTCCCCTATTTTGCCCCCACCCCCACCGGAAGCACTAGTTTGTCCTCTGTATCTATGAATCTGTTTCTGTTTTGTTATACTCTTTCATCTTTTTTTTTTTTCAGTCCACATACAAATACAATATACAATATTTGTCTTTCTCTGACTTCCTTTACTAAGTATAATACTCTGTAGGTCCATCCTTGTTTTACATATGGCAAAATTTCATTCTTGTTGTGGCTAACAGCCTATTGTATGTGTGCCTGTATGTGCATATTTGTGTGTGTGTGTGTATGTATATCACATCTTATTTATCTGTTCATCTGTTGATTGATACTTAGGTTGCTTCCACATTGCAGCTATTGTAAATAATGCTGCCATGAACACTGGGATGAATATATGGTTTCAAAGTAGTGTTTTCCTTTGAAGAGAAATTATTTTAGTGATAGCAAGATAAAATTACTTAGCCAGGGCAGTAGTGGGTATTCGAGAATGATGGGAGGTGCATTTGGATTGATAGGAGAATTCTTAAAGTTAGTAAATAAATTTTGCATTGAGGGAAGCAGGAAATATTGAGTTCAAAAATTTTTAATTTGTCAAAGAAATCACAGTAGTTTTACAGCTTTTTACTTAATGTTAATGCAGCAGCTGGCCATGTTATCTAACAAAATGGCAACATTGCTGTATACTATGCTCTTATAACAAAAGCAATAAAAATGTATGTATTCTGTTCATTCTAGAGTTGAAATTGTAGTGGCACACTCTATTACTTACATAAAATCCAGTAGTTCTCCCAACTTAAAAATGATAAATTTGGCAAAAATGTCCAAGCCTCTGAAGTAAAACTCAAGTGACAATTATTTCGGAAGCAAATCCCAAGTGCAAAGTTGTCTTGTGAAGGAAAATGTTCTGAATCATTTTCAAACATTTGACAGAAGCTGTGAATCTTCTTTGTGAATCTATAGAAAAAAAATCTAGAGAAAGCAACTGAAAGTTAGCATCTACTTAAGAAAACAAAAATATTCCTTTATGTGTATCATGTGTGTGTGTGTGTGTGTGTGTGTGTACTAGATCTTGTATTGATTTTGCTACTAATGTAGGAAGCAACATAAGCCCAAGCATCCCATGCCAGCTAGAGGGATACAAACTAGGAGCATATTGTTATTTAAACTCTGACAAACATTGTTGCAGGTGCCAAGATAGGTGCAAAATTTTCAGATTATCACCTGGTTTGTTTGCAAGAAGGAAAAGAGTCATGCTGCTTAGCGGAAATGTTATAGCATTGTGATTCTAACACTTACTCTCTGTGCAAGAGAAACCCTTAAACTCTTCCATCTGCAGTGGTACTTCATCTCATTGAGAAGACTCTCGGCCAATTGTATAGCTGTGTGATGGCAGCCAAAAATAAAGAGACTTTGTAGTTTAAGGATTACAATCTATTAAACTGTCTTAATTTTGGAAACTAGGGATGCATTTTGATTTCTTTAGGTCATGTATTTGTTAGATTTCTAAAAACAACCCACAATTGAATTAGTGAAGAATTCACTATTCATACCTCCAATCTTAAGTCGAACACATATACAAGAGTAAAAAGAGGATGCCATTGCCATGTTTAGTATTTTTTACATGAATGTATTCTGCTGACTTATCCTAGATTCTCACATGCTGGATAATTAGCTATCTGTAACACTCCTATTTTAGAGTACTAACTGCTCACATTGCAAGTGTTATCTGTTGCCATTTGCTTGGGTGGCACTGTTCTTATGAGCTACTGATACTCATAAAAGCCAAACAATATAGTGCATTTAGATGTTGGAAAATCTTATGTATTATGTAATATTTGATTAACAATAAGAGTGAATATTGATAAGGGACTATGTGCATTGGTTGTTCCAGTAGCCTACTGGTGGAAACAAAATTACAAGCTCATTTCACATCAGTATGAAATTTTGTGAATTGCTACAAGAAATAGTCTGCAAATTAAAATGATATTAGAACATGTCTGTCCGGATTGATGGGAGAAGAAAGAATTTAGTATTTGAAATTCCATATAATCTGTATAGTGTCTGACCTCCCACAAGCTGTCTCCTAGTTCCATAAGCTTGAATTTGCTTTCTATCTCCTGACTCCTCATTACAACTTTTTGCACATTTCTTAATAGTGACTAGCTCAGTGTCAGTAGAGCTCCTTTTCATCTCATGAAAACCCCTCAGTGTTCTCTGTGGCTTGGGTCATTATCCTCATTTGTTATCCATCCAGTGCTCCATTTTATGCAAACTCTACCTCTTGCTCTATTTTATGCTTTCTTCTCCCTTCAACTGAATGTGCAGGACCAAATAAACCTGGCATCTGGATGTATAGCGGCCGATATTTGAGAGTCTGCTCTGTATCTTAGGATCTAAATTCCATCAACCAAAGCACTCATAAGTTCTGGTTTGATTGACATGCTGTTTATATTATGATTTGCATATTAAATGCCTATAAATTCAGTACTTTGAACATGTTGTCATACAACTGTCACATTAACAGTAAAATAATTTTTGCATCTTTATCTTTTTGCCTTGTGACCCATTTTTATTTCCACCACCATTTTGTACACGTACACACACACACACACACACACACACACACAGAGGCACATCTCCCAAATCCCTCAGTGGATTAGACCTGGGGAAGGATCCCTTATGATGCTGTATAGAAGAGAACAGAAATTCCTATTACCACTGAACCATAGTTTGGAGCCTGAATTTATTTTCTTTGCACCTCTTGGACCACTAATTTAGAAAAAAGATAGATTATTTAATGTTAGCAGCTTTCAACTATTTTTGCTTTAGACTTGAATATTATTACATTTCCAGTTGCACTGGCTTTATAAATTGATCCCTGTGGAACTATTTTTTCCAAAGGTAGTGTGCCTTCTTTCAAGCCTGGATTAATGCCATTGAATTTGCCCTTTGATGTTAATAATTAAGAAAGAATAAATACTCCTTGTGGATTTTTTCTTCAATGTAATTTAAGCTTCGTTTCTTTCTCAGTAATAGCTATCTGATAAGATTTACATCAATGATAAAGACTAATTGGAGTTCCTGGTTCATTTTTGAACTGTTGAGAATAATACTAAGTATGTTTCTGTAGTCTCTCTGGAATCATCAGGCTCTGTACAGAAAATCTTTTGATTTTCAGAGAGTATATATGGTGAGTATATTTGGTTTTATTCAATCTAGAAACATATATTGTGCACAAGCCATTTTGAAAGACACGATGTAAGAATCAAAAAAATAAGGTAACTTTTCTCAAGTTACTATAATGTATTAGGGAAGATAAGAATTGCAAATAACTGTATTCAAAACAAAACATAGAAAATGTTCTAAAAATGGTAAAATGCATTGTAGGAGAACAGAGAGGAGAGTTTTTTCATTGTTACTCTATCCCCAAGTAATAATACATGAGTAGCCCTAATATATTTGAGGTTTTGGTATGGCAATTTATTTTAAAGTCATCCTCTTCAAATTTTACTAAATAACCACATTCTTACTTTCAAAATATTCTTGGAGAAAAGCTATTTGTAAATGCAGTGTTTCTGATTTGAGAGTATACAGTAGTTACTTTTACTTGATTTTAGCAAATAGTGAAAACATTGTAGAATATCCTAGATACAGTATATATCTCTGAAAAAAATTCTAATATGTGAGCTTTAATCCCACATAAATTATTATAAATTGGTGAAGGTAGAAGTCATTGGGGTAAATTATTTCAGCCCATTGAAAAATAGTATGACTCATTGATGAAATGCTGGGCCATTTGTTTATTTTCAGAAACCAAATGGTATTGAAGGTATTACAGCTACTGGGAAACCAAGAAAGCTTGAAAAGTCTGCAGGAGATTCACAGTGGTACTAGAAGTTTCATTAAGTAGAGTCTTAGTGCCAGAAATCTGGTTAGTGAACTTACCTTGTAGCTGTGTTTGTTTAGTGGAAGCCCATTATTTTTCCTTGGAGTATAGGTGTATTGGGGTGGCTGGGGCCTGAGAGAGAACAGGGGGTGGGAAATCCCATCCTCACAATAACCCATGTCATAACCACTGCATGAGATCATTAATTGAAAGATTTGACTGTGTTAAATAACCTAATTTCTTATGATTGATTCCTTGGGGGAATTTTCCAATGTCCCAAACAACTGAAATTACTTGCAATGGCATTAACTGAGAAAGAATATTTGTTACAGCATAGCATTTGCTATTCTTCCTTAACAGATATATTTTTAACATGTACACCTCCCCTGGACTTTAACATGACCGCTGATAAATGTGAAACATTTCCTATATGCTTGTGGTGAATTTGCTCTTAAGACTAATTCTGGTTTGGGGCATGTATTAGTTTGCTAGATCTGCTATAACAAAATACCACAGACTGGCTGGCTTAAGCAATGGTTTATTTTCTCAGAGTTCTGGAGGCTGGAAGTCTAAGAGCAAAGATGTCAGAAGTTTTGGTTTCTTCTGAGAACTTTTGGTTTCTTCTCTTTTTTGGCCTGAAAATGGCCATTTCTTGTGGTGTCCTCACAAGGCCTATTCTCTGGTATCTCTCCTTGTAGGTGCTAATCTCCTCTTCTTATAAGGACACCAGTCATATTAAACCCTATGACCTCATTTAACTGTAATTACCTCTTTAAAGGGCCTATATCCAAATATAGTCCCAGGGCGGGGCGCAGGGGGAGGGGGGAGGGCTTCAACATGCAAATTTGAGGGGCACACAGTTCAGTCCATAACAGAGAGTTACAGGGGTTTAGATTTGCTGAACAATGAGAAACTCTTAAAAACGACCCTGAGGAACTAGGGAAATAGTATGTGCAATGAGAAGTGGCTTTGTCTGCTCTGTTATTTACCGGCCACTTGTTTTACCCATCAAGAATGGCAACAGTTATTTGAGTCAAGAATCTGAGAATCATTCATTACTCTTCACTCTCCTGATATTTAATGAATTACTTGGGAGAATAAAATCTGTTCTCTCTCCTGAAGATCTGTCCAGTCCATCAACTTTCCTCTAGTCTCACTATGAATATGTTAACTTAGATCTTGGCTAGATTACTATGGAAATTTCCTCATTAGTATTTCTGCCGTTCTCCTAATTTTACCTCCTTCCAATTCATTCCCAGTTTAACATCCAGAAAATCTTTGTATAAACTCTTCCATGCTTCCCCCTGACCACAGAACTTAATGAAATTCCATGCACAATTTAATAAACATCTGTCTACTTCTGTACCCTCTTCCTCTGTCTACTCTTCTTTTCTCCCTCACCTCTTACAACCTATGCTTCAGCCAGACTAAGCTGGCATTTCTTGAGAAAGATCATGTTCTGTCTTGCCTCTAGTGCTTTGTACATGTGGAAATTTTAGCCTGGAACCCTTTCTGCCAAGAATCTTGTCCATATTTAAGGTCTTAGTTTGGACATCATTTTATACAGGAAGCCTTTATGATTCCTCAAATCTGAGTCAGATGCTCTTTTAGGATAACACCAAAACCTACTTTTTGTATTTAAGTAATCCATACTTCTCCCATGATAATATTCTCTTAATATATTAAAATTACACTTTTTTAACCAGTATATGTACCACTAAAATATAAGCTCCTTCAGAAATAGCAATCCTGCCTTGCTCACTGCTATAATCCCAGTACTACTGTTGAGCCTGGCATATGGTAATCCTTCGACAGGATGAAGTTACTGAATGAACGATTAGATTATGGAAACTCTTCTAACATATATCAATTTTCAATAGATCAGGGATTAATGGCAGGGTAATAATTCCAAAATTATAAGCTTTCTTTAACTATATTACTTTTGCTGTCTTCAATATTTTCTTCTGTTTCTATCATTTTCTGTACTGGAGAGTTTTTATATTTTTGGTCCCAAGAATCAGGTCATCACTTTTATTTATTTATTTTTTTCACCTTGCATGTTACAAAGAGAAGCTTGAAAGATGGTGATATAGTGTATAAACTGACAACTGGGATGAACTGAAAAACTGAAGCCCAGCAACCAAATTAACCGAGAGGAAGAAAGTAAAAGGACAGTCTGTGTGACACAGGGGATGCTTTAGGGCACCTGAGGCTGCTGCGGTCAAGTTTCTGACTGATAACAGAGCTGGTAGCTATCATTACTAGATTGCTTTCAAAAGACAGGAGACTCTGCAGCGGTGTGTGCTCGTGCATTTTCAGAGAAGAAATGTCCACCCAAACATCAAGGTTGTAAATTGTGTGTCGAAATGAATTAGAGCTTTATTCTTCAAACAATGAAACTGAAATGTGATTGAAAGTGAGTGAAGCATGAAAAGGAAGCTCATATGCAAAACACTCCCAGAAGAAAGAATGCCTGTGTGATGACTGTGCTAAAAACATATCATTTCTAAATATATGCTATCAGTTTCACTAGGAATTGGGCCCAGGTTTGTAAACATTTAGTCAAATAATAAATTTCAAAATGAAATTACTCTTTACTTAGGTAAAGACTTTGACTATGTGATTACTATGGGAAACGCTTGTAGTCTTTGCTCCTTATGTCTTACATGCCCTCAGTGCTTTATATCCCTTTAAATAAAGTATTGAGTATATTGCTCAATATATATTGAGCACATCAAGTCCTCTGTGGACTGTCAGTGTAAATGTTAGAAAATCATACTTACAGATCTTGCTGTTTTTGTGAGTATAAAGAAACTACCTTGTTGCCCCTAGGAGGAAAGTTGGACTACATGGACTGAGGTAATGCCCTGTTACTGGAATTTTACTCCTAGAAAGGGAAATCTTTGGTAAACAAAGTACAAGTGACTAGAGAATATATTTGTCCAGGCAGAAGTAACTTACCAACAGTTTAACTCTTACACCAAAGAACTAGAACATCACCAAGTATAGGCTTAAGGTTGCCTTCTGTGCGCTGTTTTCATAACTACCTTGATAACAGTAATTAAACACATTTATTGAGTAATTACCATGATGTCTAGGACAAGGCAGGGCAATAGAGATGCAAAAATAAAGATTCTAGATGTTATTCTTGCCATCAGCTTGCTCACAACCCCTTGGAAAGTTCATGATTTTTCTCACTAATATTATCTTTTCAAAACTTTAATCCCATCATGATCCTTTCTTGCTAAGCCTTCAATGTTTTCCCTTTACATCTGGAATAAACTAAAACTAGACACCATGATTCTCAATAGTGCAGCTGACCTAGTCTAAGTTTCTGGTCTCTTCCACTATCTTCTCATCCCTCACTGTGCTCTTTCAGGTGTTTGCATGGTCACTCCTCACGATGTTATTCTCTGTTATATGTTTTTTCCTCCGCGAGACTTTCCCTGACCATGATTTTAACAATCACTTCCCACTCCACACCCCTAAGTCAGTGTCTATCCCCTTTCAGTATTCTTTATAGCACTTAGCACTACCTGAAATGTTTGGTTACATTAAGAAAATCCCACTGAAATTAAGTTCCATGGGGAAAAGGCTTCCTGGTAACTGCTGAATTCATACCGCAGAAATGTGTGGCTCATGGAAGGTGCTTGATGAGTATGTGTTACATGAATGAGTGGCATTCTGGAGAGGCCTCTGCATTTCAGCATATGGTGCCACAGTCCTCCACACAGCAGGAGTTTCCGCACGACTGGAGTGGTGGAAAAAGCTCAGGAAGCCGATCAAAACGTTTATGGAAAATGTTTCATCCTGTCTGCCATTGAATGCATGTTCATAAAATATAATTTGGAACTTGGAGGAAGAGATGCAGAATTTCCCCTCAATTAAGACCTCAATAGTGAAAGACTTACGTTGACATGAGATCTCTCCCGTGAACTTACACATCAAAGTCCTTCACATTCATTTCTTTTCTTTTCTTTTTTTAAACAAAATGCACTTTATTATATTTTATGATATTTTCAGCCAGAAATTCAAGTAGAGTTTGGCTGGATTCTTCGGGTGCTTCACATGGTATTGAGTAGAGTCATGTGGTATATTCAGGTGAGCTGATTGGAAGACTGGGCTCAGCTGGACCCCCATCCCTCCATACATAGTCTCTGGTCACATTTAATTTCTTGAAAATGAATATATTCCTAAAACCTTGGTTATAAAATAAATTTTTACAGAAAAAAAAACTTTTGAAAAAGTAGTAAGTTTTGGTAAATAGATCTCATATTAAATGTGATTTTTATAAAAATGCATAGATGTTTAGAAAACTGTGTTTTCATGTCAGAATTTCTTAGAATATATCTGTAATAGGTATATATGTTGTAAAATTAAAGTGGCACTTCTGGTTATCTTAAAGTATGGGTAGGTTTCAAACTTTACAAATGCTTTACTACAGTGTGCCAAGAAAGCCAGTTTCAAAAATAGTTTGCACTAAATGTACACACATATTAGGCCCTGCACCATACGTTGTTTAAACTGTGTCCCTCTTATTTTAAAGACTGCACTTGCAAATACTAAGGGTGCACTGAGAATGTTTATTATCTACCAATTTCCTTTTTAGCTTGAAAGACAGTACTCAATATGATAAATTACCTTTCTGGTAGAAAATCCATTCCAGAAAAGCCCTCTGAAGTGAATACCTGTTAAACTAGAAGATCTTTAAAATGAATACATTTTATAATGAGAAAAAGAAATTGAAAGGCGAAGCACTGAAATAAAATGCCTGATGCTTGAAGGAAAAAATGAAGCTGGATAACATGTAAAATTTACCTTTTTGAGTCATGCCTCATTAAGAAAAAAGATATAACAGTAGAGGTAACATGAAATGGCAAATGTCATGCTCAAGATAGGTTTTTGCTGCATGTAATCATGTTATTTTAGTTCTTGTGATTAAACTGTAGTCTTGTAGATTGCTTTAACTTAAAAAATCTGATATTGTAAACTGAGTTTTTGGGAGGACATGATTCGTGGATAAGTTTTGAGTTGTACCACCGGGAAACCTTCAGATTGAATTCTTCCATTTTCCATCTACCGTTCAAATTCCTCAGAGCAAATATTGTTGAAGAACATGCCTCAGTAGTATTTCCTTAGAAACACAGTCACTTCTGGGTGGAAAAATATATTACCTATAACACCTAAATAAGTTGCTTCTATGTAAACCTCTCTCATTCCCTTCCCCACCTCTGTACCCGCCCCGCCAAGTCTGTCTCTCTCCTCTGACTTCCTTCCTGACAAGTTACCTTTAAAATGACTCAACGACTGTTTTCTCATTCAAGTCTCAAGTTAAATGCAATGGAGTTTGTCAGAAGGAAGTCAGTCCTGAACTGCTGTAATAAGAGAAGCTCTCCTAACTTGAAGTTTGCAACATAAAAGCTCTCAAGGAAGAATGAAATGGCAGCTGGGAACAGCACTTCAGGCACTGGAAGCAATATAGCAGCTGTTAGTGGACAGCATTCCCCTTATAGATGTCTATGTGATTTTCTTAGCTAGGGACACATCTGTGGGGCATTATGAATCTGCCGGAAGATTAAAAAATTCATTTATACTTATTGAAATGTCTGCAGGAACTATTTGAAGTGTGAGAGTTCTTTGTAGCTTTTACGAGAAGGCCTTTCAGAAGCAAGAAAAGTCATGTATTAGAAAGGCCAGTTTTAAATTTAAACTAAAAAAAATTCTTATTTTAGGGCCTGAATAGTAGAGTGAATGTTAAAAAGTGAAGAAAAAGTAGCATTCTTCTATGAGCTAACAAAATGGTTATTAGTAAAAAACTATCAGTAGGCTAAATTCTTTTAATGTTCCAACTTCATATTATCATTTATATATTAATTTCTCTCTCTGAATATATACATATATGTATACATATATGTACGCATATATATTCTAAAATAGTACACACCTGAGACATCTGCTCAAATGAAGATAATTATGTAAGTGATATTTACATAGGGCTTTTATGTTTTTCAAAAAAATTTTAATTTAAAGTTTGAACTTCAAGATAGAAAGGTAATATAGGGCAAATATTTTTGTTTTCATAGTATGGACTGGGAAAACTGATGTTGTGAAAACGTCTCTGGTTCTCCAAAATTGCCACAGCAATTGAATGCAATACTTCTAGTTCTAAGTCAACACAGTGCCTAGTACAGCACTTAAAAGAGTAGATGTTCATTTCTTTTACATTATGGAGAAATATCTATAATGTTAAGGATTTCAAGTGTTTATGTTAAATTAAAATTATAACATGAAGAATATAATTTAATAATATTAGTTATATAGCATTGGTAAAACATATAAAATTGTTGAAAATAAATTCAGATGGCATGTGGTTTTTGATGAGATATGACAGGATTTATCTTGTTCTTGGAGCAAAATAAGTAAGTGGCCACAGATTACTGCTTAATATATATAAATAGAAGATCAAGAATGGGCATGTAGAAGTAGAGGTCACCTGTCCCCATAGAGAGTCATGATCTCTTGCTTTTTAGTTCCTAGATGTGAGCCAATTCTCAGACCCAGAAATTGTGGACTGAACAGCAGTGATCTCCCTACTCTCTCCCCTAAAAGGACCTAGGGCCACTTATTTGGGTAACCATACACTGGGGAATGGGGAATAATAGATCTGAAGAGGAATCTTGGATGCAGGATCTGCGTTGACAGTGACATTTGGCACCCAAAGTGTTGTCATGGCCCCCCGTTAGAGGAGGGATGAATGTGATCAGGTGATAAATAGAGGTCAGGTCCATCTCACAGTGGGTCCACTGGATCATTCTTGGCCCAGCCTATGCTCATTTCTCTGTTATTTAAAAGCATATTCTTAGCTCTTGGCACAACCATCATATTTCTTCTTGACCTGTAAAGTCACAGCTAGAAGGAAAGAGCTAGAAGTCTTGAAACTTACCCTTTTTTTCAAGGTAGTAAATTAAAAAGCACTGGCTATTCTCTAACTGGCAGGCAAGGAGATGGGGGCCAACTCTGCAGGACAAGGATATCCCCAAGCTTCTCTCTGGGGTCAGATTTAAGCTAGTCTCTAGCTGAGACCACATTCTTACTCTGCTTTTTTCCCTCTGCTCTTTCCACTTTGAGTTCTCCCTTTCTCCTGAGAACATTTTCCCAATAAGTCATTTGAACATTAATTCCAGACTTAGGCTCTTTTCTAGGGAACATATAATTTTTTTTTTTTTTTTTTTTTTACTTTTTAAATTTTATATTGGAGTATAGTTGATTCACAATGCTGTGTTAGTTTCAGGTATACAGCAAAGTGATTTAGTTATACATATTCCTATATCTTTTCTTTTTCAGATTCTTTTCCCATATAGGTTATTTCAGAGTATTGAATATAGTTTCCTGTGCTATACAGTAGGTCCTTGTTTGTTTTCAATTTGATATATAGCAGTATGTATATGCCAATCCCAACCTCCCAATTCATCCCTCCCCACCACTTTTCCCTGTTGGCAACCACAAGCCCACCCTCTGTGAGTCTGTTTCTGTTCTGTAAACAAGTTCACCTGCATCATTTTTTTAGATTCCACATATAAGTGACATCATATGATATTTGTCTTGTTCTGACTTACTTCACTTAGTATGATAATCTCTAGGTCCATCCATGTTGCTGCACATGGCATTATTTCATTCTTTTTATGGCTGAATAATATTTCATTGTCTATATGTACCACATCTTCTTTATCCATTCCTCTGTTGATGGATATTTAGGTTGCTTCCATGTCTTGGCTATTGTAAATAGTGCTGCATTGAAAACCGGGGTGTGTGTATCTTTTTGAATTATGGTTTTCTCTGGGTATGTGCCCAGGAGTAGGGTTGCTGGATCAAATGTTAGCTCTATTTTTATTTTTTTAAGGAACCTCCACATTGTTCTCCATAGTGGGCATAACAATTTACATTCCCACTAACAGTGTAGGAGGGGGAACTTTTAATGTTTGAAATAACATCCTCCACTCTCTACCACCTTTCATTTTCTATCCTCTCACCCATTTGATTTTGCTTTTTACATACCTCAAAACTTCTTCAGGTTATATTTCTAAATAATTATTTTCAAATGTATTCAAATGAACTCCCTAATTAGATTCTAAGCTATTTGGAGATACTTTGTGCTCACTACTTTAGCCCAGACAGAATAGGATTTAAGCAATAGTAGATACTCCAAAAAATTGTTCACGTGAATAAGGAAATGAATTTGAAATGGTCAGCATTCATTTACCTTTAAATTTTGTTGTTCTTTAGTGGGTAGTTTGCTAACATTGCTAAAGGGAAATTTAGTAGCTCAATTTAACATATACTTTTTTCTGTTTTATTGTATGTGTAGATTCAAATACGATCAAGAAAATATTCTGAATAAAATTAAATAAACTCACAAGTAAGAATTAAAAAAAGAATTTAGGAGTTTATATTAATATTAATATAAGTTTAATCTAGTTTTAAACTTAGATTATTTTCCCATATTTACAAAATGAGCTCTTTCCTTTTTATGTTGATAACCTATATCTTGGGTATTCTAACCTTAAATACAATGATATACCTGTACTCTAAAACATAGCATGTTCCCAACTGCTCCCTACTGGTTTCCAGTCATTTTATAAATGGAGCAATATAATCTTTAACTATCCCAAGATACCATCTATCTAAAGAATATCAACCTTTTGCACGTTTAAGCTTCTGAAACTTGGTGTAAGATAGTGGATATATTTTACTATACCTGGTAAGTTATAAAACCCCTATAATTTTTGGAATTGAGTAGATTTTTGGAATGGTTATAGTCTTTATAGCAATATTAACTTATATAAAGATTTCTTCTTTTCACTAAAAATAATTGATTAAATTATTTCACTACATGCTTTATAGTAGCCTTTAAATTTTAGTGAGATAAAAATATAGCACATTAAATCAAGAAGTTGACATATACTGAGAGAAAGCAGGCACTCTGAGTTTATCTCAAACTGTCTTGCATATTACAAAACCTAGAGATTTAAAACCTTGAAACAATATTATTTGGTGGGAGTTTGGAGGCATTCGAACTGACTTGCTGTCCCAACTTTGCTTTATCTAGCAATGTGATGTGAGATATAAGTATTGTCATCAATAAAGTGATTTTATTTGATCAATATTGAGTGAATGACTATATAAATTGCTATGCTGTTTTGACTCCACCCAACTCTTTGCTTTAATCCCATGATAAGCCCATTTGAGTTAAAAGGTCACAGTTGCTCATTTGGTCATAGTTGCCAAACCAGTAAATAGAAACTGTACATGCTTGACTTTTAAGTAACAGTCCATGGATGAAATTAAGAGATCTGGGTGCTACTGATAGAGTGTTTGTAATTCCTCAAATTCATGTATTAAATCCCAACTAAATGTGATAATATTAGGAGATGAGACATTTGTGAGGTGATTACGTCATGGGAGGGAAACCCTCATGAATGGGATTAGTGGCCTTAAAAGAGACCCCAGAGAGTTCCTTTGTGCCTTCTGCCATGTGAGGTTACAGCTAGAAGGAGTCATCTATGAACCAAAAAAGTGAACTTTCACCAGACATTGAATTTCCTCCCAGTCTCCAGACTGTAAGAAATAAATTTCTGTTACTTATACCACCCTTTAGTATTTGTTATAGCATCCCAAATACTCTAAGGCACTGGGTAAGTTGCTCCCACCCTAGAAGAGATTAAAATTCTGGGCTGAATTTCAGACATGATAATGACAGGAGGTAAAATTAGACTCTAGTGAAGGAAGAGGCTCTGTGCTTTAACCCCTCAACCCCTGAGTCTTACCATTCAAGTTTGGGATCATAAAACTGCCAGATAAATTTGGGCAGCTAAGAGTTTAAAGGAGCCGTGCTCTCCAAATTTGTCTGTAAAACTGGAGAACTGCTGCCTTGCAGGCCTTTGCTGTGCCATTATGGCAGGAGAACAAGAGAAGATAGATGGTTATCAGAGTTGGACACAGGGTAATTACATAGCCTAATTTGCCCAGGACAGTCCTGATTTACATCTGCTTTTCAGCAGCATTTGTCTCAGACAACATGTCCCAGTTTCAGATGATAAATTAGATGATCACTCTAGCTGTAAGTGGCAAATAGAGTTTGAAGTAGCCCTACAAAGTTTCTCATGGCACTAGATTGGAATAAGAATGTAGCTGCATTTTACTGTGTCCCAGTCTACTTAAGGAGACACAGCAGTTGAAAGAGGCCTCTATACAGGGACTGCATTTAACTTGGGGCACCTAGGTAAATAGAGAGGTGCCTATGACCATGTAAAATTTACCTGGCAGTAGATACAAATGGCAGTATAGTAAACAATATAACAAAATATTATTATCCCTGGCCACTAATGTCACCATGACGCTGTCAAATCCCTGGATAAAAGGAGCCTAAATTGACTGATCATAACCTGAAATGACTGTTTATCTGAGATTGAATAAGATCATGTTTTTGGGTATGTTTTGAAACTACATTCAAACTTAGTTCAGTGATAGTTAAAAAGGAAAAAGTTGTATATAGGTTGAGGAATGTGTTACCAACTGCAAGTGTTTTTCAAACTGTTTTCTGAGATGTTCTACAGCATTTGTCTCAGAGAGACATCAGGAGGCAATGAGGTACCTTGGGGGAGGGTTCTGAGCTCACCACCTCATCTTCAATCAGTGTGAATCTGTTCCTACTTGTTTAAAAAGGTTTAATTGAAGAAAAGATTTTGCTACTAACATAACAGTGTTAGAATAACCTTTATTCCTCTATTTTTCTCACAGCCCACATCCAACACAAGTTTCACTGCTTCTGCTTTCAGAAGTCTGATCATTTCCTACTATCCCTACTGTTAATCATCATGTTCAAAACCATCATCATTTCTCACCTGGATTAATGCAAGAACCTCCCAAATGGTTCCCTTTTGTTGCCTTTGTTACCCAAAAGCCTATTCTCAACAGAGCAGCTGAAATAATCCTTTTAAACAGATAAGTAAAATCAGGTCATTTCTGTGCTCATGACTCTTCAGTGGTATCCCATATCACTTAGGCCCTACATGGCCTGCCTCATATGGTACCTCCTATCACAAGGCCCTATTTGAGCTGCCGTCTGCTACCTACTATCTCTCTGATCTTATCCTCTTCTACATGCTCTTATTCTCTCTGTTCAGCTGGCTTCTCTACATCACTATGTGCACAAACATACTAATTATTCATCCACTTCAGGATTTTTGCATTTTCTTTTCACTATGACTAGCCCACCTTCCACTAAAAAATAAGTTTAATGACCACTAGACCCAAAGATTTCTAAAAAATTATTTTTATAACTTTAGTTCCATAATTATAAAAATTCATTCATTGGAATACCTGGAATTGAACCAGATGTTCTCTTAAAACTCTCAAAATGTGAAGAACTCTCTCTCTCTGTTGTACAGTTCTACAGTGTCAATTTCCAAAATGTGTATTTGTCTCCTGATAGGGGAATTTTGGACCATTGATGTCAATACCAAAGAAATTACACATAGCATACACTCAACTACCAATGTTTACAAGATAAGGATACCACTGCTATTTTATACCATGTAGCAAAGGATTTAAAAATTGCATTTGTTGTTAAAAATTTATGAACCTTAAAATCTTCACTCTAATAAATTCAAGGATTCCTGTCTTGTGTTCATTTTAGTCTTTCCTGTCATCTTCACTTAGTTAGGCATTACTTACAAAATTAGTTTTATAATCATTTCCATAGTCCTCACATATTTAGGTATTGCTTCTAAAATTAGTTTTAAGATCAAGCCAAAAATACTGTCCAAAAATGTTAAACAGCTATACATTCCTTCTAGAAATAGACACTCGAATGCAAACTTGTCCAGAGAACTGGAGTCTAATAGTCCAGTCAGTTAACTTTTTGAGGACCCAGTTAATTTTTCTCACATGGTAGGCAGCCACTACAGTGGCCCGCAATTGTCCTCACCTCCTAGTATTCACAGCCTTGTGTAATCTTACCCCCTTGACTGTGAGATGGACTTAATTCTGAGGAATAGAATATAAGAAATGATGGGTAGTCATTTTTGAAATTAGATAATAAAAAAATCTATGCCTTCCATTTTGGGTGCTCTCCCTCACTCTGTTACCTTGCCAGTTCTGGGGGAAGTCAGTTTGATGTCCTGAAGCAGCCCTATGGAGGATCCCACATGAGTGAGCTTGGAAGCACATCTTCTGAGCCCTGCCAAGAGCTATGAGTGAGTTTGGACACAGATCTTCTGAGGGCTAGGAGCCATGTGAGTGGACTTGGAAGCAATTCTTCCCAGTTGACTCTTGAGGTGACAGCAGCCCTGGCTGCCACATTGATTGGAGCTTTGTGAGAGATACTGAGGCATAAACACTCAGCTAAGCTCTCTTGAATCTCTAACCATTAGCAACTGTGACATATTAAATGTTTGTTATCACATGATATCATGGGAATATCATGCTAGGGGTATGTTACCTAAGGAAAACATTACTGATTACTACTAAATTCCTCCCTGCTTTTCTAAGGATGATCAGACTAGAATTGTCATTCTCACTAGCCAGGGAGTAAAAATAACCAACTTGAGAAGAAATGTGACTTCACATTGTGATGAGTTTCTTAAATGGCCAATTGGGCACATCAAATATGTTTAATGTACATTTATTTTGTCCTAAAACTCTAGACTTTTCAAAAGTCAGTTTCCTAAATCACTAGCCCAACTTTAGTCTAAAGTGATAAAATTAAGACAATGAAGCCAGAGTGACCGCTCTAGGCCTCTTGCATAAGAAAGTTCACCTAGAGGAGACTTAGTTTTGTTCAGATCTGGGCTACCTCAAAAGGACAGCAGTAGACAGGCTGGTCAGGAGGCAGCAGCCTTGATCTTCATGACTGCTGTCCTTACATTCCAAGCTTATGCCAATGCCCTTTGAAATAATGTATTTTGATCCTTCTGGTCCATCCACATTGGTATGGTTTTAATTGGTCAGAGTCCATTGATATCAATCCGTCACTCATGGCCTTGTTATATTATGGCTCTGGTACCAGGGACCTCTAGCATCACTGATCCTTTTATTTGTGTAAAAGGAGAAACCTTTCAACATTATTTATATAACTAGCACCTCCATGGCTCAAAGCAGCAGCCTGCAGCCTCAGCTTCTCCCAATCTTTTACAGCCTTTCTTTACATATAGGATCATCAGTATTTTTATCTCTACCATTTTCTCATAGCTAAACTTCAATGTACATTTATATATATTTATAGATACATGCAGACATATGATCATACACACATACACACAAATATAAGAATTTTTTTCTTTTTTCCAGCTAAATGCAGTGTAATAATTATGTAACAGTTAATAAAGTAGATAAAATAATGATTACAATAGTCCTTACTATAAACAGGTGACACCTAATATTAAAATGTACAGAAGTACCTTAACTGTAGGCTAAAATTAATCTGTTTTTGTGTCCCCACAAAATAGAAAATAATAGAAAGCTGTCTATTCACACACACTCACATCCGCGTGCCTGCACACACACACATGCACATGCCCACGCTTTTCTCCTTGGAGAATGTTTACCAACAACATGCTGTTATTTGTTTAGGTATTTTCATAAGCAAATCATCTTTAGAGTTCTCTGACAATAGTCCCCAAGTGCATTTCTTAGGTTATTTTTAGTTAGGTGTTGACATATACTAACAATTCTCAGGTTGCATATGTTTGGAAAGTTCTGAATTAAACAAGGTGAAATAAAAGTTGTCACCTCAGGAAATACTAGATTTTGATATGCTTATATGTATTGTGAATGTGCAATGGGGGACTGCAGGATGCAGCATTCCTCAGAAGAACTGATAAACAGGTATTTTTTTTAAAGATAAAATATATTTGGGGAAAGAAAAAGAAGAAAGGAGAGAAAGAAAGAGAGTGAAAGAGGATGGAAAGAAGGAAAGAAGGAAGGAAGGAAAAAAGGAAGGGAGGGAGGGAGGATAGAAGGGAAGAAAGAGAAATGGGGACACATATTACTTTTCCAATTGGTTAAAAGACAGAAAAAAATAGATAATTCACTGGCTGGAATCTACGTAGCATGTTATTGTGCTCTTACATATACAACTATCACATCATAAGTGGCCCTAGAGACAGCTATTAATGAGAGAGCGAGAGAGAGAGAGAGCGCACGCGAGACAGAGGCAGAGATAGAGACAGAGACAAAGAGGGAGGGAGGAAGGGAGAGGGAGGCTGATACCTGTTCGATAAAGGATTGAAGCGTTTAGAAGAAGTAGAAAATTGTTAGAGGAGATCTTTAGGTTTGAGATAAGCATCTTTTAACTATCCAGCACCTGGAAGTCAGACTTGGGTGATGTGCATAAAGGAACATTACTCATCAGCAGCTTTAGGATGGAAGTAAGGTGCGGAGAACACGCAATACATTTCCCCTACTTAGCCATTTGCTTAGACCTTTTAACTAACAGTGTCATTTTTGTCTTACAAAAATGAGACAATTGTCTATTGGAATACTTTATTATATAAAAATATTTCACCACATGAAAAAATCCACGTGATGATGTAAAGTTCCTTAATGAACAGATTCTTGTGGGTGAATATCAGTAGGTATGTAAAACGTGATCAGTAAATAGTTGTCTAATAAAATGGCTGGAATCCTGAAAGTGCTCCTGAATTTCTTTCTCTGTTGAACCCATCTCTTAAATCCTTCTTCAGTCTTAGCGTCATCTCCATTGGCCAACCTCACAACCTCCTTATTTCCCTCCCAGACTCTAGTCCCCTTCTCATCTTCCTACATGCAGCTTTATCCTTCTACAACCATTTTCTACTTTATCATCAGGATTTTTTTCTAAAATGAAATCTGATCATGTTGCTCCAATGCTTATCTGCAGTGGCTCTCTGTTACCTACAGGGCAAAGTCCAAACTATTATGTTGTGTGTATACGTTATTGGAATAGTTCAGTTATTTCACAGCTTTATGCTTTTCTGCCTGTTCTTCCCTAACCTAAAATGCCCTCTCTAGTTCTATGCAATTGATGAGTTCCTACAACTACTTAAAAAAAATCAAGATTTCTAGAAACATAATGGGTGAAAACCCTTTAAGGTGTACATTTAACCTTTTTTTTTTTTCTTATTTAACCTTTTTAACAGGTTTGTTTTTAACATGAACCCTTATTTAAATTCTTAAAGACATCTTTATTTCTTTCTTGTTCTTTGGAGAAAGCTTTAAATCATATCAATGAACTTCAGTTATAAATAGCCCTATGCTTCTAGGAAATAAAGTGAAAATATTAACCAATTCTCCCACCTGAGAGACATGGGAGAGTTAGGAGAGAGCAAAGACTACAAGTGTTTAATGAAGATATGAAATGAGAAATACCTAGTTAAGTAGTTCTAAATAATAATTATTACCAATACAGTATGGTACCAATTGATATTTTATTGTGCTATAAATCTTGCAGCTACCTTCCTGCATAAATACTAAAGTGTGCAATTTAAACTATTCACTGAAAGGGCTTGCCAGATCTGAAGCTACACAAAGGAAAAACAAAAACCAAAAGCCAAAAAAAATAAGCACTTTTGCAGTCAGAGGAATTCCTCCTGACACCTCACTTCCCTATTCAGCTAGCACAGCATTGATTCATTTTTTTCCTGAGCTCGTTGAAGTATATGTGTGTATAGTACTCTTGAATGAATTAATCAGGAGGGGTGGTGGCGCATAAAAAGAGATGATATGGTATTGTAAGAACGTCAGTCACCTGAGGCACTGCAGAGACTGTGCATAGTGTTAAATGGATGATAGTCCTCAATTACGTCCATCAAAAGATATAGTAAGATATAGACAAATCTATAAAGGCCACCTTTATGATTGTCCCGTGCAAACAAGAGCACTGGTTTTCATTCCAACATCTTTGCTTGGCCTTTCTCTTTAAAACGAGGCATCTCTCGTGACTAGATTTCCATGTGCTTCCCCTCAAAACTGCAATGAAACAATAGGTACTTTTTTACATGCATTAAAACATTTGAACTCCTTTCCATGAGAACTGCCATCTTCCAGTAATTTGCGAAAATGACTAACACAAAGGTAAAAAGAGGAGAGGCACCTGATATATGTTTTCTAGGCCTTTTAGAAAATATGGAGTTGTTCTTTTGGCAACATATATATGAATCTACAAGAAAGGTGATACTATAGACATCAAGGGAATGGACACTGTTCAAAAAGAAATACACCACAAAAGTTCCCATGGGAAAACTAGAAGAGTATAGAGTGTACCCAGCAGGCTGTTGGCACTGTGGTAACAGTTAAGGGCAAGAATCTTGCCAAGAGAATTAGTGTACGTATTGAGCATATACACTCCGAGAGCAGTGATAGCTTCCTGAAACTCATGAAGGGGGATGATCAGAAAAGAAGGAAGCCAAGGAGAAAGGCACCTGGGTTCACTTGAAGCCCCAGCCTACTCCACCCAGAGGAGCACACTTTGTGAGCACCAATGGAAAGGAGCCTGAGCAGCTGGAACCTATTCCCTATGAATTCACAGACTGTAAAAGTTAGGACTTCCTTTTTTTCTCTATTGAATAGAATGTAGTATGTCCTCCTCAGAAAATAGTTAATGCAAACTTTGTGTCCTGATTAATTAGGTAATATAGTTACTATTAAAATTTGGTGTTTTTCTTGCTAAAAAAAGAAGTTTGGGCTACTCTCTGCTCTGCATAGAATAGTATAATTCAAACATTCTGCTGCACTTCTGGTGCAACAAGTCACCATGAACACAGAGTGTGTTGAATGGGGCAGATATAGCTTTCTTCAAATCATTTCACTCTTCCATATTCATAGAAAACCTCCCTTGCTTGTCAGACCTGTTTATATCCTTTTCTGGTTTTTTCATTAATTATTAACATCCATTTCCCCCACTAATCTCTTCCCTCCTGATTTTTCTTTAGATCAACTCCACTCATATTATTCAGCACTCCTAGAGGTGAGGAAAAGATAAGAAACATCATTGGAGAGATTAAAAAGATAAACTGGAGAGCTAGGGGTAGGGCTAAAGAAGCCAGAAGAATAATGGGGACTTAATTGTAGAGATACAGTGAAATGTATTTCTCTCTGAAGGAAACAAAATTCAGTGCACCAATTAATACCTTGTTCTCCCTTCTGCCTTGTACACACTCCTCTAGATCAATACTTGTTCAGCTCTTTCTTGTAAGTTAGGACTCAGCTCATGAATTACTTTCTTTGAGCAGCTTTTCTTAATTTCTCTATATAAAATAATTCCCCTTCATCACTTATATCACATCACTGTGTTTTAATTTCTGTGTGTCACCTGAGACCATCTGAATACATTTTATGTCCTCACATGTTAGTTGTCTCCTTCAAATAAAAAGTAGCCTCCATGTGGACAAGGTTCTTGTTTTTCTTTGAAGTCTCTATCACTAGTATCTAAAGAAAAGACATACAATGTTTTTTATAAAGGTAGCTCTTTTTCTTCATAGGAAGTTATAATTTAATTAGAGTGGAATAACTAGAAAAAGACTGAATAGTACAATGCACCTTGAGAGCCATCAGTCCGGGTTCAAGGATGAGAGAAATCAATACGGTTAAAAACATTTGGGAAGACTTCATAAGGGATGTGAGCTTTAAAATGGCCTCTGAAGAACAGGCAAAAAGAAGAAAGAGCATTCCCAGGGAGGCGAACAGCATGCACAGAGACAGTGGGGTGAGAATTAGCTTTAAATGCTACTGAGTGGTTTGTTTCACACCACCTGCTTCTAATTTCTTTCATGAAAAAGTGCCATTTGAAATTATTCTCCTGAATTTTTTATAAACACAAAGCCAGATATTTAACACCATGGCTTCCTGAAGGAACTGGGTGCAGAGGCATCACTTGCCTTTGTGCTCATGCGGCTCTCAATAAGCCTATGTTCAATGAAGTGCTGTCTTTCTGACAAGACGGATGAGGCAGCAGCATTGTGAGCAGCAATTGTAGACCGCGTGGGCTGTGGCTTTCACAGCAGGGATTTGTCAGGCTAGTCTGGATTTCATTTGGAAAACCTTAAGCATATTTTCATGAGGATGTCTACATGGGCTGGCATAAGAGTTTCTCACTATTGCCTTAGGCCAGCGTATACACATTGCCTTCTCTCACCTTTTGATTTAGAAGCTGACTGTCAATTTACCACTTTCTCCATCTGATAAAAACCTTGCCTAAGGATCATTTTATTCCACAGGGTATTTAGTTAGCAGAAGAGAGGCAGCTAAGTACACATTTTTAATATTGGGGAGAGGAGAATTAGCAAAAACCAAATTTTTTCTTGTGACTACCGTTGATATTGTCTTGTGTGTTTGTGACTTTGTGTGGTGCATGTGTGTGTTTTGAGTTTGTCTGTGTGTGAATTGCGTGAGTGTGTGTTTTCCTGCTCCTTTTCTTTCTTTTATTGCCATACTGACAGGACTGTGCCCTTCTGGACTGCACAATGTCAAAACAGAAAGCAATCCATTTTGAAATGGCTATTTTAAAGAATAATCGACTGATGGATATGGAAACCACTAGTAGGAAAGAAAATGAATACAGGTAATAAATTACTAGAGATTTGAGTATTACAAACATTAAAAATATTGAGATACACTCATGACAAGGTTTTGATTTCCTAAATAACAAGGAAAACCTTAATTGAAAGCATCATTTCCTCAATTTCTAATAAGACCTTATGTACGACTAAAGACTAGAGCTGACATACAAAGGCTTAGGGTACCATTATATTCAGAAAAGATAATCTAATCTTTGAAAGTTTCTATAGTTATGAATGACATTTTTTGTGGCTGTTTGTGATATCCTTAAAATTTCTGTAAAACACTTGTATAGAGTATGATGATAAACTCAATATAGGGTTGTTATTTAAAAATCTTTTCCCAATGTGTATATACTCATGTATGTTCAGGTATATGTTATGGTGGCATAGTTCTATAAATATACTATGAAGATTCTCAATACTGCTGTCACCCAATATAATAGGTTACTATCTATGATGAATATTGGATAACATTTAAAAAGCAAAAGTAATTTTTAGCAATATTTAAAACTTATTAAATATATTTTCCTTTAAAAGAAGATACTGTAGAAAAAAGTAACTTAAGCAATGGTGTTTTGGGTTTACGTTGAATGTAAATGATAAAGCAGGATAAAACAAATAACCAACGTAATGCTCTCAGTTTAATAAGCTCATAACTTGGAAATGTGTCACTGGGTGCATTCAAAATACAATGAATTTTGGTTGAACATTTAAAGAAATTATGGTGAAATAACTTAATTATAAAATTTTAAAAATTCAACCATAAATGATCTACTTTTACTTTGAAATGTTATATAATTATTTCAAATCTACTGAATTTGATAAAACATAGAAAGTAAAAATACTAAAAAGATTTGTAGCATTCAGACAGCAGTGCAGTATATCTTCCCAATTGTGATAAAAGATTTACAGGCTAAAGTACAGAACTGTATCTAACTGTCTATTCGCTTATTCATTTATTTGATCCTTTATTCATTTCTAATTTCATTGTGCTTGTTAACAGAGCATTTGGTTGGGTGATTGAATTAATTAGTTTATTTAGTCTAAGTTAGGAATTGCCTAATTGCTCCTGATTGGATTTGGGCCAAAATTTTCCATGCCTTACTCTATAAAAGAGATTGTGTGTCTGTTTACTAGTTAGGGCTCACCTAAATGCTAGGTTGAAAAATAAAATACATCTGTCTTTTGTGACTAAAATTTCACTTTCTGAATGTTATCTCACTGTTTGTCCATATTCCCTTCATTTACTGATGCACTTACATCCTCAAACCCACCTCTTCTGCTGTTTGTTAGTCACTTTATGTGAGGCAAGTATTTCACTTATTAACAACATCTGTAATTTTGGAATGCAACATCTTTCTCTGTTAAGAGAAAGTCAAGGTTTAAGCAGCTAGTGGGTATAGAATTGGGGGAGCTAGGGTGTGGCATTTGAGGAGGGTTTATCACAAGGGAAGATATGAAAGGAGAGAGGAAAACTAACATTTATTAAATACTATTATTACATGCCAGTTATGCTGCACATGCATTTATCCATTTTATCTTATTTGATGCTCATAACAATCCCATGAGTTGGGTACTGCCATCATGTTATAAGTAATATACATTTTAGTAATGAAACCTGAAATTACCTATCTGAGATGGGTGCAAAGTATCTGACTATGCATTAGGAAAGATTCAGCCTCCAATAACTCAGGGTTCCTCTACTGCGATGTAGCCCACTATGTAAATGGCTGTCATATGACTCTTTTATGTTGCCCAAAGGGAATTGGTAACTGGGGAACCGGCACAAGAATGTGGGTCCTCTGGCTATTGCTAATGTAATGAGTAAGTAATAAACTCTTTTTCATCTCTGACCCAGGAATTTCATATCTTCTACCAGCATTCATGAAACTGTGGAAAGCTAACTTGTTAGGTTCCAAATAGAGTAAAATTATGGATGCTTTACAGTTCTTGATAATGATGTCATGATTTGACTGGTGGCTTTATCTTAGCGGTACGTGAAATAATGGTATATTGAAAAATTAATGGCTTCTTGAATCCAATGACGTGTCATATCTGAACATATGTTCCTGAACTTATCATGTATCAAGTCAATGGCATCCACACTTTCTGTCTAAGAATCTTGTCAAATTTCAAGTTTTTACAGCACCGAGTTGACCAGAATATGCTCTAATCCCAAATTTTCATTTAAAATTAGACCTAGAGAGAAACCTCACATTAGCTTTAAAGGCGAGCTCTACTTAACCCTTACTTGAGCTCTGTTTTGGAAAGCATTTGATATTGGCCCACCTGATCAACTCATAGTTTTATTTTTCTTTCTATCCATACCTTGTGTATAATCTCCTAGAAAAGTTCCTTGGAGGAGTTTTGTTTGAGAAAGCTGGCTTTAGGAATTTTTGGCTGTGACACTGTATTCCTTACTCTTTCTTAATGAAATCAATGATAATTTATTACTTTAGAGTGAGGAATAACTGTGAAAGGGCCAAGACACTTCTGTCTCATACATTGTCTCCCTGTAGACAAGCAACATGGGAAGACAAATCATCATTACAAGATTTTGTGGTAGGCACAGAATTAGAGTAAACAATATTAATGTCATTATGTTGTTTACTAGTATCTGATTGAAAAAAAAAAGGCAACAAAACCATTAATATCCTTTCCCTGGGATGCCAGTGCCCAGCATATCATTTGCCACATTGACTTAAGCCTTATCTCAGTGGTTTCATTTTTCAGGATAAGTGCTTTAGTTTTGGACATCAGAAAAAATTCAGGCTATTGATATATGAAAGGAAGGAGACTGAAGATTTCTGAAAAGAAGACATTTCCTGTGGGCATTGTTTGGAATGGGCATTTGAAGATGGCTGGAAATGTAGTAGCCATTTTCAACCATATGCATAACTAGCCTGTAGACAGGCCAACATATACTTAGAGATATAAAGATGGAAAAATTAAATCTCCAACTCACCAGACGCCAGTTCTGTCACTCTATACTCAGCTATTCTCCTGGGTTTAACTTGTATGTCTTTTTTGCCTTCCTTCCCTGGCAGGAGTTGAGGTAGGTAGTGGAATAGAGTAGTTTGAGCAAAAGACAGCGATAAATGGGCTCTCACGTATTTCTTATCACAGCTCTTCTCATTAATTTTCAGCCTAGTTTAATTCTTCCCTAGCTGAGAAAAGAGATATCAGCTTTCTTAATTCATGTATAATTGCTGGTCTTTTTTTTTTTCTTTCTTTCTGATTCCAGGTATAGAATTATCTTAATATTAAAGATTACAATGTAGTGTTCTTTTTCTCCAATGTCCTTTTGAGGGACAGGAAAAGAGCATTGAAAGGAAATGAAAATAAACCAGTTTTTTGATATAATAAATTTCCGATAGCCATAAATGAATGATCCATGTATCATATTTCTATATATGTCATTAGCCATTATACTTTCTTATTATTTATAGGCTTTTAATTATTATTCCTCTAAACAAACTATGGTTTCTGCATATCTTACTCTTTTATGTAATTTCTATTAGTTCTTATAAATTTTATCATATTTCTTCACTTTCATAAAATTATTATTACATTTATTTTTATGGTAGTTGATTGAGAGTTTCAACATATCAGATATTGAAACTCATTTTTCAGACCATCACTCTTAATGAACTTATTATCTGATTGAGTTTTGTTTTCTGTTTTACACTTTAATATTCGCTCTTATTGATAATCACAGAAGAAGTTACACGTAAAAAATAGTTTTCCCATTTCATCCATGCTAGGTGTATTGTTCTGAAGGGAATAATTCTCTTTCATAATCACAAAAGTACCTCCAAAGATAGTTTTGTACTATTTCTTTTGAAAGTGTCTTTTGAAACATGATATTTTCATGACCACATATAATTTCCTGAAGGCTTTTCATAAAAAGCTAAATGGTAGCTTTTATCTCATTTTCTTGATACAATTTTTCACATTTCTATCACAGATTTTAATTTTCTTTCAGCAACTTTATTTTTCAACTTCAAATCATAGTAGAATTCTATGTCACTTCCAAATCATTGATCAGGCTATTGTAACACCTTATTCTCCATCATGATTCTCTGTTACTTTCCTTCACACTCACTGCAGTTACAAATGAAAGAAGGGTCAAAGTGAGATCACTGCAATTGCTTTGCATGTGAGTGAATAGTGACCTCTGCAAGGTAGAGCCAAAGCTTGGAATTTGAGTATGGCAACAAATACAGGGACATCTTAATTCTAAGGATGCCCACCAATAAGTGAACCAGAATATGTTAAATATTGGGAATCAGTATATAGGCCAGCAAGACTCAAATAGGTTTAGAAATATGTTTGAACTGAGTTCTAGATCCAAGATGTGGTCAACATTATTATTTAACAGGGTCTGTAAAGTCCTACCAATATAATAAGGTTGTACACAATAAGTGGTTAAAAAAAAAGAAAAAGATTGTCATTTTTTACAAATAATGTAGCTATTATATTTGTTTGAAATTGCATCTTACCTGAGAGTCCTGAAAAACAGTGGCTTACACAAAATTCATATTTATTATTGTTATTTTCTTTGCACACAAAAGAATACTAGGAGTAGGAACTTCACTACTGATAGGAGTTTTCCTGATATCAGAGAATGAGGCTTCTAGTTTTTGCCCCATCTTCCTTAGGGTGTAATTGTTGTTAATGTTTTCAAAATAGCTACTAGGTAGGAAGGATCAGGACAAAGGGAAAGAAGAAACAAAGATTATGGCTAGGTGAGTCTGTCCTGCCATTTAAATATTTTTTTCCTGGAAAGGCCATTTAAGAATTTCCACTTATACAGACTGTGTCCCATGATCATCTCTACTCTTGAAGTGAGGCTGAAAGACAGTTCTTAAAGCTGCATTGATATATTAAATAACATTAGAGATTTTTTAGTACAGAGAGGAGGATGACCATCAAATAGGAAAAAAATAGTCTCTGCCACAATTAAACATTAGAAAACCAAAGAGAAGTAACTGAAATTCTTGGAAATAATGAGAACATTTACTATGTGGATTATGGTTAAGACAGATAGATAAAATCAAAATGTATTTTTATATGCCAGAAGTTGAAATGTAGAAACAATAACAGGCACTACCAAAATAAACTGTAAATACTTGGAAATTACTCTTAAAATTTCATGATATTTATTTGAAGTGCTTCACACAACTCTCTTGAGAAATGTAAGAAAAAATTTTAATGATTGAAAACATATTAAAAAGATTTTAATGATTGGAGCCATATTTTTGGATGCAAAATAGAATGTTTGAAAAATATCAATTATTTCCAAATTAGTTTATTGGTTTAGTGTAAAGCCAGTGAAATGCCAATTTTTTTCCCTCTTTGATTCTCAAAATTAACAGGACAAATAGTAAGGATGGAATACTAAGATGTTTTTAAATTGTAACAAGGATAGATTTGTGCTACCAAACATAAAAACATCATGTTATAAAAGCAAAATAATGCAATTATGAAAGTATCATAGTAGTGAGCAGGGTTTAGAAACCAGATCAATAGGACAGAACAAATTGTCACAAAACAGTGTAAAATATATACATGTATTGTATTTATCATATTCTTAATATGTTATAAAGATATTATAAACTATTAGGAATGAAGTAGGCTTTTCAACAAATACATGAAAAAGTGTACTTAAAAATAAATAATTGTCAGACCATTGTTATAACCAAAACACCCAAACTCCAGATGAATTAAAGTATTGAAAGTAAAATACATAAACAAATGAACAATAAACAAATGAATTAAAAATTTAGAAAACACTGATCTCAGATCAGAAAGGGCTTTTTGAGCCTTCTAGTTCCTGAAAATTATATCACAAGGAAAAGATTGATAAACGAGCTAGATTAAAATTTTGAAACTATCTTGATATTAAAATACCAGAGAAAACACTTGAACATTCAGAAACATATTTAAAGTAAAAGTGACAAAGAAAGAGGATGTAGAGACATTACCGAAGCCCAGACACTGGGCAATGGAGTACAAATTATAGATAACTAACTGGCAAGTATTTTGTTGATAGCATAGTATAACTAAGCACCAGGATTTGCAGAAAAGCCTTAATTTCAATTTATATAGGATCTACAATTAGCAGGTTTTTATACTGTATTGATAGATTTTCTCAGTATGGACACATCTATGACATGTGCATAATTTTATCACCCTGAGTTATATTAAATCATGGCTTAAATCTCATAAATTCTGATAGATCAATCCAGCAGCATTTGTCCTGATATACATGTATCAATAAAACATAAGGTATAAAAACTTGTTCATTTACTTTATCACCTCTCAAGTTTTGTTACTATATTCTTCCCAATAGTGTATTTCAGCTTAATATGTTTTATTGCTTTGCTGCTATCCAAGAGATTTCTATAGTTCTCATGTTTCTGTTTATTCTTAAAGTACCTATGTGAATATATTTTATTTCAACAATTATAGAATATCTGCTAGCTACTTAGAAATAATTACACTTTGGAAAAGAAAACCACCTTTAAATCAAATTGAATATGCATGGATCTTTAAAAGGTCAGACCTTACTTAAACAAAGCTTACCTTAACAGAGCAATTGATCTCAAGGAGGATCAATTGTGATGAAAATCACTAACTTCAAAAGAGAAGTCTTGTCTTTGGAAAGGAATATGAAATGATTTCTTTGAATTCTAATAATACATATGCCATTAGAAAAATAAAATGCCTCTACCACAAAGAAGATATGGAAATGCATGTGAGAGAATTGATTATGTAATAATTAGTTTCTTGCTCTTTAACTTCATTAGTATTATTCATGGAATAAATGGACCTTATATACCAGCACTACTAGGTCTTCTAAATTCTGTAAACAATTTTATAGGAAATGCTTTTATTCTTAGGGAAAAATTTGATAAGACTTTTCTTGACCCAAACAAATACTGACTTTATTTTGGGTAATGTTAATTCAAGACCTAAACTGATCACTTTTCTGGATATATTATCTTTGAACACATTAGGGAATGAAATACTTCTTTCAGATAAGAGAACTACTTGTGCGTCTAAAGAATTTATCTATAATTTATCTTTGCTATTGTTAAAACAGTGCCAACAATTCTCATTTACCCTATTATCTTACTTGTTGAAAGTAAAGCTGAGCCATGTCCACACAAACCAACATATGTAAATGAAAATTAAAAGTTCATTTTGATCTGTGTAAACATTTGTAAGTAACCAAATGGTGGAATTAAGAAAACACATCATTACTTAACTCGTTGTTCATGTATTACACAGAATTCAACAGCAATTAAATGGCTAAAC
Source organism: Hippopotamus amphibius kiboko (assembly GCF_030028045.1). NCBI lineage: Eukaryota > Metazoa > Chordata > Mammalia > Artiodactyla > Hippopotamidae > Hippopotamus > Hippopotamus amphibius. Next base: position 36,196,094 of record NC_080188.1, read on the forward strand.
CTTCATTCCCTTCTTCCACATTTCTAGTTTAAATGAAGTTTTTACAAAATATTTAAAATTTAATAGATATTTTAATAAGTTAAATTATTTTGTCTTTTCAAAAATATACCTTGTTCATAATAAAATGTCTTTTTCTTTAAGGGAAGATATTGTTGTATGTAATACTCACTGCTTGTGATGCATAGACTTGTCAGAATTATATGATAATGAGTTTGAAATGATTAAATGAAAGCCCTTCCTAAGTTGCTGCAGTATGAAGACTGAAAAAGAAGGAGATTTTAATGGGCTTGCAAAAGAAATGCCATGATGTCCCTGTTTGGCCAGTGTGGATGTGTTTTCTGCTTGGACCTTGTGTTAGTTTGCTAGGGTTGCCATAACAAAATATCAATACCACATACTGTATGGCTTAAACAACAGAAATTTGTTGTCCCACAGTTTTGGAGGCTAGAAGTCCAAGATCAAGGTGTCAGCAGGGTTGGTTTATTTTGAGCTGTTTCTCTTTGGCTTAGAGATACACATCTTCTCTTTGTGTCTTCACATGGTCTTTCTTTGTGCATGTCTATGTTCTAAATCTTCCCTTCTTAAAGGACACCAGTTATAATGAATTAGATTCAACCCCAGTGGCTTCATTTAACTTTAATTACTTATTTAACAGCTCTATCTCCCATATAGTCACATTCTGAGGTAGTGGGGGTTAATATTTCAACACATGAATTTTGGAGTGACGTAATTCAGCTCATAACACACCTCGAGTGAGAAATGAATCTTTCTGCCAAAGGAATTTAAACATCTCTGTCATCATCACAGTAGGCAAGACAGTGATGATGTTGATAATGCTGACTAGGGAAGAAAGAATATAGCTTGTAATTAACACAGAGTAAGAAAGCTGAAATTAAAGTGTGCAGTAATACCCAGCCATTCTTTTCAATTAAAAAAGCTGGCAGTCACCATTTTGGGTAACATATTGCAAGGAAGGAAACTGATATGATTAGTTCTACTAACTTAAGGTGTGAGTGCTATTATGTTTAGCTATTTGTGTAGGTACCAGAATGCACAAATGGTCCCAGAAGACCAAGAATAAAACAATCAGGTGGCAAGTGCTTTGGCCTTCCAAAGTGACGTGCTACATACTTATGCCAGACACGCAGATGAAGAGGCCAAAACTCAATTTTGCAATCCTTGTCTCACTATCTACCTCAACCTCAAAAGTTGAGCTTGGGAATTAGAGGGAAGATTTTTTCAGGAGAGGCTTATACTTGTTTAAAAGGAGTAGGGGACACTGTGCTTTACCTTATTTCAAGTCAAGGGTGATGGTCCTGACTTTCATGCTTGCAGTTTGGGAGCATAGTGAACTGGTATCAGATGCATATCTAAACACTTTCCCCACTTACATTCTCCTCTCAAAAAGTTTAGAGGCCAGAGGCTGGCTGAAATGGCCTATAGCATCAGAATAGAGCTCTGTGTTAGGACAGTAACTGCACTCTAACTCCCAACACAATAGACCAAGACTATGTGTTTTTTGTTGAAAAGATCAGGGCCACGTGAACAAGAGAAAGCTGGTCATGGGCTGACTTAGACATGATCCCCATAAGACATCTCAAATAATGGAAGAGAATCCAGACAACCATAACACTACTCCATGAAAGAAAATGATGGCTTTAAATATCTCCCTGGTCCAGAATGTACCATGACCCTCATGACAGTACTAGTCATGTATAACCTTCACACTAGCATCATGTCCAAGTTAGGGAAGAAGAGAAACTTATACTTGAAATGTAATTCAGAGTTCTGACTATTAAATATAATAGACATTTAAATTGTATAAATGATATTGGGCCCATAACTAAAGGTGAACAGAGAGCTTTTATTTCCTAAGTCAGGAGATAGGATTCAAGGCCTGCCCAGGATTTCACTTGCTAACAGGAAAGAAACAAACTTACAGGATAGATTTGAAAGAGTACCAAGGAAGAAAGAATATTGGTTTCTGAATTGCAGGCAAATGCCATTTGTTTGATTAATGCTTAGATAAAAGTAAATTCTGCTCAAGCCTTTCGAATTATGGAAGTATTCTTATAGTGCTCTCTTCTTGCCAGATTGTCCAAGAAATGATGAGCTTTCAAAAGGTGAGAAGTCCATCCTCCACATTCTTGTGGATTTACCTTTCTGTGTTTCTCTGAGTCCTTGTCACAACTTTGATGTATTGCTATGGTTGAGTCTTCACTATCTACAGTGCATGAAATTCATCTAGGCTCTGATTCCCAGGAGAAGCTAGCATGATTCCTTGAAGGTGAAGAATTGCACCTTGTTTATGGTAAGTTCCATTAAGAAAGCTTCAGTTAGATTACAACCTGTGGTTTTCTGCAATTGTTAACAATATACATAGACATCATCTTCATACGCCCTGCCACCTTTTTTTGTGCTATACCAGAGAGTCCACCAAGTTGCTTCTATTGCTGCCATTCATCCCAAGAGATAAACAAGTTTCACTTGGCTGCCATTCAAGGATGGCAGTTAATACCCCTGATTCCTTCCTGTAGAGGCACAGCCCTGCCCTAACTTTCCCATCCCCATGCACTGCTAGTAGATATTCATGGAAAAGGGTGCAGAAAGAATGATATGCTCTCTTAGCTCTCAACAAGTCACTCTACTACATCAACTTTTTAAAGAATTGGTACTTCATTTCTTTCCTTTCAACAAATAGGTTTGCAAATAGTAACAAAGTCCTTAAAATAATGAATATATATCCTATTGCAAACAGCCTGGGGCAAACTATAACTTGTTTGTGATAGGAAGTGATGCCTTGAAACTTTCATAAAGAAATCCATCCCAGATCAGAATAGAGAGAATGATCTTAACAATACCAGTTAAAAATCACTGTTTCTTTACTGAGAAAGTGAAATAGATTTGAGAATTTTCTAAAATCTCTCTCTCTCTCTCTCTCTCTCACACACACACACACACATGTGCATAGTACTCTACACTGTTTTTCTCATTACATGCTCATAATCCAATCAGTTTCAGTAAATCCTTTTATCATCTTTGTAAAGTGATGTTAAAAAATCATTGGTTTAGGTGGAATTTCTCTGTGCATTAGCATCAGACTTTGTACCGAAAGTTGGAAAAACCAGGGAAACAAAATATATTACAGAATAATGTCTTCAAGAGGTTAAATTCCACCTGGTGTCAACATAATAGGGGAATACATTTCATGGTTATAATTGTCTATTTTAAGCTGGAGAGCTTAATTATGACTGGCAGATGAGTTTTTCCCCAGAAGTAAGTATATTTGTAAATATATTAAAAATGCTAGGGAAGGTAGACAGCTATCTAAATTTGCATCTCATTTGATAAATATTAAATACTTTGGAAAGACGAGAGGCATCTGCACTAAGACCTAATTGATCTTGATTAACACATGAAAGTCTTCACCATTGATAAAGTTGCCTTGAGGAGTTAGGACCAGGACCAGTACATAAACTAGTCTGGTAAGTAATATTCTCCAAGCAACAATTAGTTCCTTTCCAGCCCCTCTGATATTTGCTGTATTATAAACTAAATGTGAGAATTAAAAGTAAAGAAAACGGGAACTAATTAAGCAAAAATAAGTGTAAATAATTTATTAAGAAACCACTGGGTTTAGAGTGGCTGAAGTGTATCATGGATACTGTGTGTACAGCAGGATTTTATTAGAGTTTTCATAGCTTTTAAAAGGAAACAAACTGTTACAGCTTAGAAGGGGAAAAACCTAGGAAAAATTTGTATAGCATTCTATTCTCTACATTTTCATAGTGTTCTATTCTCTACATTTTCAGATATTTTCAAGGAACAAGTGACAACCAAACAAAACACTTTTACCAAACCTCAATATTCCTTACATTGTAGACACTGAGGTACAGAAAATGATAAACAGGGAAAGTAGAAACATATTAGAAGACAGTATCTAAAAGGGGACGTAAGTAAATAAAACAATACTCTTGAAATATTGCATGCCACTCTCACATTTTTTTCTTTATTCAACATTTCTGCACCCTGGGAACCTCTTATAAAATTCATCGCATTATTTTGTGATGGCGGCAGCAGGATAGCAACCAGGTGATCACATTCTGACAGACTTCAGTAACACAAAAATAGCATTAACACACGACCCTTGGTCTAAGACAGCTGACTATGATGTACCAGACAACACTGATCAATCAGAATTTGAGTTCCCTTTATTCTGACAAGTCTTCCTAATATAAGCCATCAAAAGTAGTTTAAAACTTTGTCGTCTTGCCACCCTGTTTTTAATAGAACAGGTACATACCTCAGCTGCTGTCTTTTCCTTTATTGAAAAACTGACAGAGCATTACAAACTGCATCTTCCTTAAATATTTGAGGCCAGCTGTAAAACATCAAGATATGTGGTAATAAATGCATCCATGATGATGTGCTGTGAAAAGAAATATGCGTAAAACTGTCAAAAGGCCAACAAAACAAAACAAAACAAAACAAACCCCAAAACTTGAAGAGCATGATTGAAGTTAGAAAAAATAATTTTGCTAAGAAGGCAAAAATATAGTGGAAAAAAGCCTGGATTTAGTGGTCAGGAGATCTGACTTCTACTCCTTCCATAGGAGCTAAAACCTGGGTAATGTAGGCAAGTTACTAAGTCTCTCCAGGCTTTCCTGCACACATTTAGAAAATAAGGAGGCAGACCGGTGATTTCCAAGGTTCCTTCCAAAGCCAAAATCTGATGAGTTTTTTAGTGATTTGCAATTGTTAGAAAGAAGACAAGAAAATTCAAATTCTTGCTTAACAATCTTCAGATGAAAACAAAATTTTCTTTTTTAACTTGTAGAAACTGTAATTGAAATACAAATGGCCACTACTCTCTCTATATGTATTTTTTGCAGCTTATTTTTCCAGCACTTGGCTTGATATTTATTTCTTGTGATCCACTTTTACAAATAAAGAATTCAATATCATCAAAATTACTATCAGGTATTTATCAGGTACTCACATGGCAATGAAGCAAATGTGTATGGGGTTCTTAAATTTTTTCCTTAGACCTAATGGGCCTTAAAGGGGGCTTCTTCCTGAGCTTCTACTATGTGTAAGGAACTGTTCTAGATTTTAATAATAAAGTGGTAAGCAGGACAAGCAAGATGTTTGATCTGATCTATCTTACATTCTAGAGGAGGAAGATGAAGATTAGCAAATTGGTAAACAGATGAAGGAGTAAGATCATCTCACATGATGATACGTTTTATGAAGAAAGTAAAATGAGCTAGATGAATGCAGATGTATTTCTATTAGTTCCTAATTTTCCTTTCCTATCATAGGGAGAGTGCCTTCTTTATTATGTAATTAACAGCTACTGGTTTAAAACAAATGTCCAACCTGGACATACACCTATTCCCATACCCAATGAAGAAACCAGCTTAACCCAATGCATGTAACGTCTGTGTAGTTCCTCCCTGTCCTAGTATTTTCCATTTCAATTTAAATCTGGAATTTAAGATATCAAAATGGATCTCTAGGGCAAAATCTGGAGATAAAATTTACCATTTTAATTAATGTACTAGATGATGAAATATTTAACATATATGAGAGAGGCTGATTAATATTAATTTAATGTGTTTTTTTTTTCCTTCCTCTAAAGACGTACTGAGATGGGGTAAGTTTTGAGATAATACTATCCCTTACTTTTTATTATTTGGATTTTCTTTACTAGGTACTTTTTTGGAGATGTATTATCTGAAAACACAATTTGTTTAGTGGAGAGGGAGGAGGAATGGATGAGTGCCAGGCTAGATGTGCTCTCCTCAAGGCCACTGAAAGTCCATGTTTTTCTCTGTGACATCTGCTGAAACAAAGAGCACCCTAGGCTGTTTGCAATTCCCTATTTCATTGTGTGAATAAGAATGAGCTTTTCCAGGCCACAGGTCCTGGGGAGCTCTGCCTGTTCTACGTTGGAACTCTGTAGCTGTCCTTGGGATGGAGTGGGCTCATCCCTGTGAATCTGTGCAGTTTACTGCTTACTTAGTCACAGGTGCAACTTGTACCTCTGGGCTAGGTATGCTACCTTTATTTTCAAGGGGAATTAGTACCTTCCACAATGGCATAGAGAAAAGATAATTATTAGTGGTAAGAACTTGAAATTGAATCCCAGTTCCAAACTGTTCTAATACTACTATTACCAAAAATAACAATCATGATAATAAGAGCTAATATCAATTGTATTTTAGGCAAGTCCAAATGCTTTCTGTATTATTTCAGTTAATATTTGTAATAACCCATGGAGGTAAGTACTCTTGTCCTTTGGTGTCTGTGGGGGAATTTGTTCCAGGACGCTGCAGATACCCAAGTCCAGTGGCTCAAGTCTCACATAAAATGGCATAGTGGAGTCAGCACTCAGTATCCACGGATGCAGAACCCCTGGATACAGGAGGGCCAAGTGTATTATTATTAGCACAGAGAGATTAAGTATTTTGTTCCAGTTGAGAGTGGTCATTTAAATGTAGGTTTTTAACTTAAATTCTCTTGTTCTTAGCCACTACATGTGACAATGTTCTTAGGTTTCCTTAGAGTCCTAGATTTAGTTTCCTCATGTAAAATAGGAATAATAATGTAATAATGTTTCCTTTTCCTCATATATGTGACTGTTATATATATTTGTGTATATATATTCATAGAGACATATCTATCTCTGTCTCTTGTCTCTCTCTTTCTCTACCTCTAACTCTTTCTTTACCTCATCATTTAGCACAAAGCCTGACCAATGATAGGTTTTTAATAAACAGTAGCTCTTTTCTTTTTTTAATTTTTAAAATTAATTTATTAAAATTAATATATTAAATATAAAATTAATTTATTAAAAATTTTCTATTGGAGTATAGTTGATTTACAATATTGTGTTAATTTCTGCTGTACAGCAAAGTGAATCAGTTACACATATACATATATTCACTCTTTTTTAGATTATTTTCCCATATAGGCCATTACAGGGTATTGAGTAGAGTTCCCTGTGCTATATAGCAGCTTCTTTTTAGTTATCTATTTTGTATATAGTAGTGTATGTGTATATGTCTGTCCCAATCTCCCAATTTATCCCTCCCCCCCTTATCCCCTGGTAATCATGTTTTCTACATCTATGACTCTACCTCTGTTTTGCAAATAAGTTCATTTGTACCCTTTTTTTTAGATTCCACATATGTTATATCATATGCTATTTGTCTTTCTGTGTCAGACTTACTTCACTCAGTATGACAATCTCTAGGTCCATCTGTGTTACTGCAAATGGCATTATTTTGTTCTTTTTTATGGCTGAATAATATTCCATTGTATATATGTACCACATCTTTATCCATTCCTCTGTTGATGGACATTTAGTTTGCTTCCATGTCCTGGATATTGTACATAGTGTTGCAGTGAACATTGGGGTACATGTATCTTTTTGAATTATGGTTTTCTCTGGGTATATGCCCAGGAGTAGGATTGCTGTGGCATATGATAATTCTATTTTTGGTTTTTAAGGAACCTCCATACTGTTCTCCATAATGTCTGTATCAATTTACATTCCTGCCGACAGTGTAGAAGGGTTCCCTTTTCTCCACACCCTCTCCAGCATTTATTGTTTGTAGATTTTTTGATGATGGCCATTCTGATGGGTGGGAGGTGATATCTTACAGTAGTTTTATTTTGCATTTCTCTAATTGTTAGTGATGTTGACCATCTTTTCATGTGCTTTTTGGCCATCTGTACGTCTTCTTTGGAGAAGTGTCCATTTAGATCTTCTGCCCATTTTTTGACATTGAGCCACATGAGCTGTTTGTGTATTTTGAAGATTAATCCCTTGTTGGTTGCTTCATTTTTAAATATTTTCTCTCATTCTGAGGGTTGTCTCTTTGTTTTGTTTATGGTTTCCTTTGCTGTAAAAGCTTTTAGGTTTAATTACATCCCATTTGTTTAATTTTGTTTTTATTTTTATTACTCTGAGAGGTGGATCAAAAAGATCTTGCTGCGATTTATGTCCAAGAGTGTTCTGCCTATAGTTTCCTGCAAGAGTTTTATTGTGTCTGGCCTTATATTTAGGTCTTTAATCCATTTTGAGTTTATTTTTTTGTATCGTGTTAGGGAGTGTTCTGATTTCATTCTTTTACATGTAGCTGTCCAGTTTTCCCAGCACCGCTTATGGAAGTGGCTGTCTTTTCTCCATTGTATATTCTTGCCTCCTTTGTCATAGACATTAGGTAACATGTGCACATAGGTGCATGTGTTTATCTCTGGATTTTCTATCCAGTTCCATTGCTCTATATTTCCATTTTTGTGCCAGTACTGCATTGTTTTGATTACTGCAGCTTTGTAGTATAGTTTGAAGTCAGGGAGCCCGATTCCTCCAACTCTGTTTTTCTTCCTCAAGATTGCTTTGGCTATTCAGGGTTTTTTGTGTTTCCATATAAATTGTAAAATTTTTTGTTCTAATTCTGTGAAAAATGCCATTGGTAATTTGTTAGGGGTTGCATTGAATCTATAGATTGCTTTGGGTCGTATAGTCATTTTCATAATATTGATTCTTCTAGCTCATCTTTTCTTTACCTGTGTAAGGTGCCTACTCTAATGTTGAACTGAACCCAGAGAAGAAAGCAAGAAGTTGGTATGCATCAGTGACAGTTACATTTGGTTTAATTACGTCTGACAAATTCAATGAATTTACTGAAGACAAAGTCAACTCTGATCTTTTCTGGTTCCTCACACAATGGCTAGACTATAGAAATGTCATTACCAGCCATTTATGAATTCCTACACATTTGTAATTTTTTATTTATACTAATAATGAAAACCTATTGTTATCACTTCCTTTTTATAGATAAAGGGAGAAGGGTTACAGAGATGAATGACTTGTTTTAAGTCATACAGAAAGTGCCAGTTAGGGTATGTTTGTGTAATTACAAATCTCATGATAATTTTTGTAAATCAAGTCACCTCTGTGGCAGACAGATCCTAGGGTGGCCCCCATGGTTCCCTGACCCTTGATGTTCAATGTCCTTTGAGTATAGGTGGGACCTGTGATTTGCTACTAGTCAATATAATATGGCAAATATTAAGGAATTTTGCAGATGTAATAAAGGTCCTAATTAGTTAATTTTGCATTGATGAAAAGAGAGATTATCCTGGGTGGGCCTGACTTAATCATACAAAAAATGCTTAAAATTAGGACTGGGCCCTCCCTAAGGTGAAAGATTCTCCTTGTGGACTTGATGAAGTAAGTAGCCATATTAGAGAAACCTATGTGGCAAGGAACTATGGACAGCCTCTAGGTGTAGCCTCTAACCAACTGTTGGGAAAAAGCTGAGACCCTCAGTCATACAGCTGTAAGGAAATGAATTCTGGCAACAACTTATATTAGCTTGCAAGTGAATTCTTCTCTGGTCAAGACTCCAGATGAGACCACAGGCTGGCTGAAACATTGATTACAGCCATGTGGATTGCTGAGTAGAGAACCCATCTAAGCTGTGCCCAGACTCCTGGTACATAGAAAGTTTGAGATAATAATTTGTTATGCAACAATAGAAAACTACAGCAATGTCAAAAGTATTCATTCAACTAATATTGTGAGGTATTTTCTATGCACAAAGTACTGGGCTAAGGCCATATTAAAGGCAAATAAAGCTATTTTCTAGAATCCCTCTCAAGAGAATTACAGCTGCAACAGTAGAATCACATTGGCATCCTGGTACCATTTGACTTCTAGGACATTTTATTAGCCTTTATTCACAATCCTCCATTAATCAGAACATGACAGCCAGGTAGTAGTATTTATTTCCTGAATTTTGACAAGAATTAGGCTAAGAAAAATACTTTCAGATACAGGGATATTAATTTGAACATGAGTTCTTTTCTAAGCTCATATGAAAACATGATATCCAAAGATAGCCAAATTAAATAGATATTTTATGATAACTTCAGGTTTGGTTACATTTGAAGGTTATAGATCTCTTGAATTCCTTTTTAATTTTAAAAATGTATCAATATTTATGACTGCAGTAAGTCCTATTGTCCCCTGAATTTGAACAACATAGTTCCTAAATTAAGGGAATAAAAATTTTGATATAAATTTAATACTAATTTACATGAAGTTATATTAGAAAGAATGTTCTTTGGATTCTAATCATGGAAATCTTGGGAAAAAAAGATTTCCAAATTCAACTCAAAGCATAAAATGTTAAATATATGTGTTCTCGTGATCTAAATTTGTGTTTCTTAACTGCCATTGGATTTTTAACACTGACATTTATTCAAATGTGTTTACATACTGTAAAAGTCAAATAAGCTGTATAGGTCATTCTTATATTGTAAGGCATATCAATTTAAACTCCAGAGGAAACCTTTAGTTCCTATGTAGGAGTGATTTTAGATCTTGGGCTTTCAAGCAAGAACTACAGAAAATATTTCCTTATACTTTGTTAACCTCAAAATAAATAGCTCTTGTAGAAGATATCCCATGTTTTGGTCTTTTCTGAAATCCAGAGACTATTCAGATAATATTAAACATCAGTATGCTCAAATTGTTCACAAATTAAGCATGTTAACATCAAATATAGAAAAAAATGCAAATTAACATGATAAATTATCAATAAAAGGTGAATATTCTGATGTGAAATTATACAATAGTGGATATAGTAAATACAAGATCTCAGAATAAGTAAGACAGAGATTAATTATATAGTAAACAGAAGAATGGATTTAGGTTTTGTCCTCCTTTAAATCTAACTTTCAACTCTTACCTTTTGTATTCTTAAAAAACAAACAAAAACAGCTTTCATGGAACATCTCACGTTAGTGAAAAATATGCTTCTTTAATCTTAATTTCTCAGAGAAAACTCCCTGTCTACCACTTCTTTACCTGATTTGCATTGAAAATTCATAGTAAAAGAAGAAAAACCAAACAGCTTTACTCTTAGGAAACCAACAAAACTAGTAGAAAGCTTTGAAATATCCATATAATTATTTTTTCTATCTAGCCAATCTTAAAGCAAAACACACACACACACACACACACACACACACACACACACACACACACACACACACACACAGACCCTAGTCATCAATATGACTGGTTTTCTTTTTTTTTGGAAATCTGTCACTCCTGCTAGAAGTAGCTGCTAGGCTTGATTTCCTCCATTAATGAGATCTGTTCAAGAAGAGTGTAATTTTCCCAATAATACTCTTGGAGAGCTTTTTGACTCAACAACCCCATGCCTCAAAATCTTGAAGTTGCAATCCATGTGTACAAACATGTACCCATCAAGAGATTTCATATCCAATCAGTTCTCCTACTAGTAGTGCCTATAGTCCCTGCTAATGTACAATACAGAATAGAATAAAATAAAATAAAATAAAGGAGGAATTGAAGCAAACATCTTTTTCCTCTCAGTTTATCTGCATTTGGAAGGCCTCTCTTTCTGTGCAAAGTACATGAGAGAAAGCATGATTGTTTGGATGCTCCCTGCATTTCATTATCTTTTGGAGTTTTTATTTTTTGCTTGCTTTTCTTTCTTTACCACTATGCAAGTTTCTCTCTGGGTCTGTGAGTTACTGTGTTTTGCCAGTGAAATCAATAAAACTCTTTATTTGAAGAAAGAATTACATTACAGTATTGTCAATAATGAATAGTTATTGTAAGAAGGGGCTCAGAGAAAATAATTAAGAGATGGAAATCTCTTAAGAAACTTTTGCACACCAATTGTAGATGTCATCTATTTATGTAAATGATGGGTTTACGTTTGTATAGCACCTTTCATCCAAATAGATTAGTGCATATTTAACAACTGTGACTATTACATTCTTGAATGCATAGTATATTTTTTCCTTTCTCTGAAGTTGCTTTCATGATGAAGTGTTGGTCTGTTTGATAGTTTGGTGTATGGACTATTTAAGGCAAGGAATATAAAAGAATGGATGATCCATTTGAGACAGTTAAATTACATCCGTGTGGTTCAGTGTGTACATGTCCAAAACTTTGGAATTGGAAAGGCTATAGCTGGGCCTAAGGGACCAAAAATTAACTGCTTTCCCTCTGTTACATCTCCTGTCTTGTAACCATGACCTGACACATTTACCTACTACCAACATCTCACCTTTTCTTTGCTTCATGCACAATTTCCTTCATTGTACCTTTCTCATTCAGAAGTGTGAGCACTTCTATTCGATACGGTTATTGTAACTTCCTTTTCACCAAACTGCAGTGGTTTCCAGTTATTTGGTGGGGCTCTTGTCCCTACAGTTTATAAAATTCAGCTCTTCTAAGATCCCACTCTGGTCCTGCATCCTCCCTGTTAGTAACACCCTATTCTCTTTACTCATTTTCTTTTGTGAAAAAATAAATTTCTCTACTGGTGTCAAATATAGAAACTTAGATAGTGGCTGTATATTCAAACCAAGATGCATTTGTAATTAAAAATAACTTCAAGGTGTGTTTCTGCTCTGTGGACATGAATTAGTTGTAAATGGGATTGGGGAAATACACGGAAATATGTGAAAGATGTGTTCTTCAGAGGATGATTTGTTTCAAATAGTGGAAGAAAGCATTCAAAAATAAGTGTTGCCTCTCTAAAAATAATATTAAGAGAAGTTATTGAAATGTTCTCTGGGAGAACCAGTAAGTGAAGTGTGGAAGCTAACTGGATTCTCAAAAATTGACCCCAGAAGTATTCTTGTTTGAGTATTGTCAGTGTGAGTACAGAGTATTCAGAGGCCCAGTCACTGAGGACTGACCATGCTCTGGGCACGGTGGATGAACACAGGAACAGGGCACAGCCTTTGCTTCTGATTAATTAGTGCATTTGAGTTTATTTAGCTAATTGCAATGATAAAGAAAGCAAAGAGAAGTTCTTTATGGTTGTGATCACACAGAGTAAAGGCCTATGACCCAAGATTAGACAAGGAGAGGTAAATTATCATTTTCCTGGCTAATTTATAGTTTGTGACTTTAAATATATTTTGATAGTGATGCAGGTATACCTTCAGTTCTAAGCTTGGAAACTTCTATAAGGCAGAGTAATAAACAAAATTCTCTCAGGGCAGGTACATGCCTATTTTATATCTTTCTGACTTTAAAAATTAACTGGCTCTTAAAGCATGGCACTGGATATATCTCCTTATCGGAGTAGTTGAAAGGAATGATTTAAGGATTACTTGAAATTACAAAGGGTTCCACAAATTAATTCTCCCTTGCAATAGACTTTCTCAGTAGAAAAATATTGTCCTCCTATAAATGGCAGTTAAAATGGTAGTTAAAATAAATAAGTTAACATAGAGAGAAAAATCAAGATTAACATTATATTGGCCTTATGGCCTGACGGTAAAATCTCTTCTTCCCTATTAAAGGTAATACCCTTTAGAGTTGTGGCTTTTTAAGTCTTGTATCTTTTATATCATCACTGTCAACGGCAACATTATTATCATTATTTTCATTGTTATTACAACACTAGTCACATTAGCATTTTGTACTAAAATATTTAATTATACTCTCCAGATACTGACAGTATATGATAGGCCACTTCTAAATAGTTGCAGGGCAGGCTTTCTCTGCTCTGGTCTATATGTGAAAACACAGCGAAAAAGAGAGGCCTGGAAAGCAGAAGGACAACCATTCCTTTGAGATATCTTTCAGAATTTGAGCTAGGGAAACAGTAGAAAATAGAAATAGCTCCTTGCTGACCTCTGTACTTTATCTTCTCTTTTTTTCCTTGGCTCTAATTCTGGACTTGTTTTCTTATATTGTTTTGTGTAAGCAATGTTAGGATTTGTCCTGACTTCCAAGCACTATGGGATACTTTAGCTTAGAGTTCTTTTAATTAAAATCTGGCATATAAAGATGTTTTTATATGGAGTCCCTCCCATCAGGAAGCACCCACGAGCCTCCTAGACAGCTTCCTCCGCAAGACGGCCGACAGCAGTATCAAGCAGTATTAGCAGTATTTCACCTTGTGGAACTGAAAACCACAGCCATAGAAAGATAGAGAAAATGAAAAAGCAGAGGACTTTGTACCAGATGAAGGGACAGGATAAAGCCCCAGAAAAACAACTAAATGAAGAGGAGATAGGCACCCTTACAGAAAAAGAATTCAGAATAATGATAGTGAAGATGATCCAGGACTTTGAAAAAAGACTGGATGCAAAGATCAAAAAGTTTACCAAAGACCTAGAAGAATTAAAGAGTAAATAAACAGAGATATGCAACACAATAACGGAAATGAAAAATACACTAGAAGGAACCAATAGCAGATTAACTGAGGCAGAAGGGTGAATAAGTGACCTGGAAGACAGAATGGTGATCATCACTGATGCAGAAAAGAATAAAGAGAAAAGGATGAAAAGAACTGAAGACAGCCTAAGATATCTCTGGGACAGTGTTAAACGCACCAACATTCGCATTATAGGGGTCCCAGAAGGAGAAGAGAGAGAGAAAGGACCTGAGAAAATATTGGAAGAGATTATAGTTGAAAACGTCCCTAACATGGGAAAGGAAATAGCTACCCAAGTCCAGGAAGCACAGAGAGTCCCAGGCAGGATAAATCCAAGGAGAAACACACCAAGACACATATTAGTCAAGCTGACAAAAATGAAAGACAGAGAAATGTTATTAAAAGCAACAGGGGAAAAACAACAAATAACATACAAGGGAACTCCCATAGGTTAACAGCTGATTTCTCAGCAGAAACTCTGCAAGCCAGAAGGGAGTGGCAGGATATATTTCAAGTGATGAAAGGGAAGAAACTACAACCAAGAATACTCTACCCAGCAAGGATCTCATTCAGATTCAATGGAGAAATCAAAAGCTTTACAGACAAGCAACAGCTAAGAGAATTCAGCAACATCAAACCAGCCCTACAACAAATGCTAAAGGAATTTCTCTAAGCAGGAAACATAGAGAAGAAAAGGACCTACAAAAACAACAACAAAACAATTAAGAAAATGGTAATAGGAACATACATATCAACAATTACCTTGAATGTAAATGGACTAAATGCACCAACCAGAAGACACAGACTGGCTGAATGGATACAAAAACAAGACCCATATATATGCTGTCTGCAAGAGACCCACTTCCGACCTAGGGACACATACAGATGGAAAGTGAGGGGATGGAAAAAGATATTCCATGCAAATGAAAATCAAAAGAAAGCTGGAGTAGCAATAGTCATATCAGATAAAATAGACTTTAAAATAAAAAAATGTTACAAGAGACAAGAAAGGACATTACATCAAGATCAAGGGATCAATCCAAGAAGAGGAGCTAACAATTATAAATATATATGCACCCAATATAGGAGCACCTCAATACCTAAGGCAAATGCTAACAACTATGAAAGAGGAAATACAAGGCAGAAATAGAGACACAGGTGTAGAGAAAAAACACATGGACACCAAGTGGGGAAAGCTGGGAGGGTTGGGGGGGGAATGAATTGGGAGATTGGGACACCAAATTTTACACTCTAAATATATGCTGTTTATTGTCTGTTAAAAAAAAAAAAGAATGTAAAAACAAAAAGTGAAGTAAGTCAGAAAGAGAAAAACAAATACTGTATGCTAATGCATATATATGGAATCTTAAAAAAAATGGTACTGATGAACTCAGTGGCAGGGCGAGAATAAAGATGCAGATGAAGAGAAAAAAAGAAAAGAAAAAAAAAGATGTTTTTATATGAAAGCCTAATTGTATAATCTTATTGTTCCAGCTTTTCCTTTTCTCTTATGTTTTTTGAACTATAAGTTTCAAGTAATTTGAAATGGGCCCCTTTTGCTTATTCTAGTTTCAAGAATTTTGTGTATGCTTACTGGGAAGAATTAGGGCTGATGTTTATCTTGGTTTACTTGTTTATTATAGCAACAATCCTAAAAAAGACAGTATTTTCCAGACAGATTAGAAGTGCCAATGTTGAACTAAGCTTCCTGACCCTGGAACAGTAAAGGTTAAAGAAATCCCTCAGCCCTTTTGTGTTCTTGAAAAGGCCTTTCTTGGAAGAACCATCCCTCCCATGTGACATAGATAAGACTCATGGATGCCTTCTACTTTATGGGTGATAAGCTAGACACAGACCTGCCAAATTCCCCTTTTAGGCTTCTAAGTGATTAGCTGATAGTCTTACCCCACTGGTCAATAGGAACAAAATGCTAGTTAACTGGACCTTAGTTAAGCTTTTCTCCTTCCCTCAGGCCCCTAAACATTAACACACCCTCAGTCTAAGCAGCATATAGCCTTCCTTAACAGCTGTTTTTAAGGCCTCGGGATAAAACATTTCCTGATCTACTACCTACTGTCCTGTCACCCCACTTGCTCACCTATTTTAGCCTTATTTACTCCTTATAAAAGAAAACCCGTCCCTTCCTGACTTCTGAGACACTGGCCAATCTCATGGTCAGAGCGTTCTCCCTCTCGCAATAGTCTCTTCCTCCCACTACAGTAGCCCTTTCCCGCTCTTGCAGTAATTTTTTTCTAATAAAGTCTTTCCTTAGCAATGTCCAGAGTTGTTATTTGAAATCTGTAAATATTTGTTAGTTAATGATTTAGCATCATATTCAGCTAGTTCCTTAAATATGGTAGATTAAATAAGGTAACTAATGTATCTACAGTAGATTATTATCAAAAGAATTAACACAAAAATGACTGTGACAATTATCAATTTATTGTGTTTAAGCTCCAAATCTACCCTTGTTTACTTTGCTTTGTGACATTGGAGCTGTGCTCTGTAAACTCCTTTGCCAGCTCACAGAATGTTTAGCTTCATCAGTAGAGGGCACTGGAGTGACTGCAAGGTGATGGCAGTAGGAATACTCTTTCTAGGTTCAAAGTCTCCATTTATTATCATTATTATTACTGTAATTTTTATTGGAGTATAGTTGATTTACAATGTTGTGTTATTTTCAGGTGTACAACAAAGTGAATCAGTTATATATATACATATATCCATTTTTTTTGGTTAGATTCTTTTCCCATATAGGCCATTACAGAGTATTGAGTAGAGCTCCCTGTGCTATACAGCAGGTGCTTATTAGTTATCTATTTTTATGTATAGTAGTGTGTATATGTCAGTCCCAATTTCCCAATTTATGCCTCCTTCCTCTTATCCCCAGACAACCATGAGTTTTCTACATCCATGACTCTGCTTCTGTTTTGTAAGTGCATTTGTAGCCACCCCTGCTTTTTAAAGATTCCACAGATAAGCAATATCATATGATATTTGTCTTTCTGTGTCTGACTTCACTCAATATGACAATCTCTAGGTCCATCCATGTTGCTGTAAATGGCATTATTGAGCCCAGGGACTTCAGAGGGCTCTGCAGAGGAGCAACTGCTGTGCCCTCAGGCCATGTTCTTCCCACGAGCAGTGCTTCTGAAGGTTCCAGTCTGCCCACACTCCAGTAGCTGGTTGCTTCTACAAACTATTGTCAGCCAAGCCCTCTGTCAAGTTTCTTCTTACTGGCAGGCTGTGTGTCCTTATGACAGCCATGCTCTCCTTGCTGAAGTCTGAATCTCAGCATTGGCTGGGCAGTGGTCTCTCCTGGTTGTTAGTTTCTTTACTGTTTCTCATCCTCTAGTGGTAGTGGCTGCCCTTTTGCACCCACTGCTTCTAGATCCCGTGAAGACCATTTTATTTACTCTTAGTTGTTAAATGCTTTTTTACTAGTTTACAATTCTTTATATCGCAATTTCTCTTTTCAAATAGCCAGTGCAGTTTCTGTTTCCTAACTGCTACGATGCAATGAGTGAGAAATAAAATTTCTTACAAGTATTCTTGGTCTCAATTTTCAATATTAGTGGACTCTAGTCTTAACCATTTCTCCAATCTTATTCATCTCAGTAAAACATACCCATGTACTAAATCACATGCCCAACTCTTCAGTCTAGAAATCTGGGACTCATCCTTGACACTTCCTTAATTCAATTAACCATCAAGTCCTATAGATTCTACCTCCAAATGTATCCCAAATTGTATACTTTCCCCAATCTCTACTCCACTCCACCATCTTATATTACTATAGGCTCTTAAATGGTTCCCTTTCTGGTATTGTTTCTCAGTCAGCTTACACAATTCAGACTGCTCTTTTAGAATACAAACTGGATTATGTTATTTACCAGGTTAAAATATGTCAATAATTTGCCATTGCACTTTGGCTAAAATTAGGATTCTCTTATATAGTCTATAGGCTACTATCATGATTTGGCTACTGACTGTCTCTTCCCTTAAATCACATTTACATTGACCTACCCTGTTTCTCTTTTTTTGTGTAGAAAATAACACTTTAAATTTCAGGACAAATCAAAGTATTATCTTTCGGAGGTATTTAAAATGTCACTGAAATTCACCAGTGTGTTTCCAATAATACGCATAATTCTAAGTGACAACAATGGACATCTTGGTTATATGCTGACCATCACAGCTACACCTGGGTGCTGCCTGGCTTTCAGAGATTGTAAAACACCATTGATTGTAAGACACAACAGAATGGTGAAGTACAATAAAATGTAAAAATAAACAAAAACAGAAACAAACAAAAACTTATATTTTAAAACTGATGATATATAATATATAATTGTTTGTGCTATTATTTATTTAATGTCTGCCTGTTGATTAGACTGAAAGCCATGTGGCTTCTGTGGACCATTTGATTTCTAGCATCTTATATACTTTCAGGCCTTAGGATGTATTTCATAAATATCAGTTAGCAAATATACTCAACTTAAGTGATAAGATTCGAGATGATATTTTTCAAAGGGAGAGAAGATGGTGGCTGACTTCAGCCTGCGTGACTATTCACACCTTAGAGACTGACCTTGAATAATAGCCATAACCTAAGTAGGTGCCACCAAGTCAGCGATCAGAGAACCAAGAAAAAGAGAGTCTTTTAGTCTCACTGAAGCTTACCACAAAAGGAGCAGTATACAGACTTTACATACACAGGTTGTTGGGAGATCTTTTCCTCCCTGTATTTTCTCAACAGAGCCTACAGGCTGTGACTTTAAACCTCAAATACAAGCTATGTGTCACATGGGCTACAGAGCATTAGAGCACATGGTTTGTGCCTTTAATTTTAGCATCGATCATTAGTGGGCATATTAAGTCAATAGCCATTGTTCTACTTTATCTTGTTATTACCTGT
This sequence comes from Hippopotamus amphibius kiboko, assembly GCF_030028045.1. NCBI lineage: Eukaryota > Metazoa > Chordata > Mammalia > Artiodactyla > Hippopotamidae > Hippopotamus > Hippopotamus amphibius. Next base: position 36,215,243 of record NC_080188.1, read on the forward strand.
ATTCAGGAGCAAAGAAAAAACATTGTAGAGCTGATAACTTACTGTATTTATGAGACCTGTCCATTAGTTGGCGGGCCACCTCCCCTCCTCTGACACATCCTTTCAATCATATTTGATTTATTGATTATATAAGCCTTGACTGTGAACGTTGGCTTCAGGAGCCAGTCAGCATATTTAACCACAGAGGAGTGGTGAATATTTACTGATAAACAGATAAATAGAGGGGGCTCTGTTTTGATGGTAATATTGATTCTTTTTGAAAGTGGTAGAAGAAACTTTGAATGAGATTGCCACACATCCCAAGATCAAAGTAAAAAAAGCTTGTATGTAGGGTGCTTTGTTGTGGAAAATCTGTTGCCACCAAAAGAATGTTGACTTAAAAAAACGCACAATGTGAGAGTTGCAGGTTAAGTTTTATTTGGGGCAAAATGAGGACTGCAGCCCAGGGGAGACAGCATTTCAGATGGCTCTGAGAAACTGCGCTGAAGAGGTAGGGAGAAGGTCAGTATATATGTAATCTTGGTGAAGGAGGAGTACGTGCAATCAAGCACATATTTTTGTAGAGGGTTTCTGCTAGTCACCAGGAACAGACATTACCATGAAGGGATTTAGTGCTTTTTTAGATATGAGGAAGCGCAAGGATTGGCTCAAAAATCAGCTCCTGAAAACATCTAACTCTCTGTAGACCTGTTCTTTCCAAAGCACAGAGTGCCTCATTCCCAACCTCTGATCTCTGCCCTGAATTCCCTTCAGGGGCTGTTGAAGGTCAGCAGCTGCAGCAGCACATGTGATCTAAGCCCTGTAGAGGTAGATGGCAAGTGCCAATTTGTAGTTGACAAGAATATAAGAACTTTGGACATCAGAAAAGTTTCAAGATGTTAGATGAATGAAGCTCAGAAAATTATTTTAACTCTGGATATAGCAGCAAGCACATTGGGAAAGTATCAAGCAGTATTGGAGAAATATACTTAAAAGGAGGCAAAGTCATTGAAGCCAAACTAGATCTATAATATGTGACAGGCTAAAAAAATAGTTTTATTTATTCATTTAAGAAATACTTAAGCACTTGCTATACTGTACAGAAAAAAAGAAAAAGAAAAAAAAATGCCCCAAATCCCTGCCCTCTATAGAGCTCATGTTTTAGCAGATATACTCCGAACTTACTGCTGTTAAAATGGTATTATAAGGGCAGCTGTATGTGACTTATTACTGGGTTGACTGGGGCCAGAGAAACCTAACAAAAAAGAAAAGCATGATCTCATGAAGTAAAGTGGAGTCATACCCCTGAAAAAGCCTGGATCCAAGTAAGGACACTTGAGAGGCTCCCTGTTAAACCTCAGAAGTGAAATCAGTAATTAAAACATTCTTGGGTTAGTTATTCTTTGAGGAATGGGACACATTAATGTGGTAAGAAAAAAGATACGAGAGTAGCCTGAGAAAATAACCTTGACATATTTTATCATTTTTAGATTAGTTTCAATAGGACATTTATCCTTAGATAGCACACCAGGGAAATGTATATAGTTAGGACCCAGAGAAAAGGTATAGGGAACGTGAAATATACTAAAGGGAAACCAAGCAGGACATTAACAGATGGAATCTAATCCTGAGTTAGTTGAGCATTTAATACTAACAATAATTTAGAAAAAATTAATAACTTGACCCAAAAACAAGGTGAAAAAAAAAAAAAGGAAAAAGGAAAATATGTACACTTTGGAGAGGAGAAAAGGGATAACTGAGGAAGATTAAAATCTGCTGAGCCTGCCTAGAAGAAGAAACAGAAGAAAACAACACTAGAGGGAAATCCTACTAAAGCAAAAAATCATAATTGGCAAAACAAAATGTTTCTGCTATTGTTGAAGTAGTAGAATTACTCAAGATTTGGAAAATGGAAAAGTTGTCAAAAGGACAATTTTTGAGGTAGGTTTATGGCCTTCTTCAGAATTTCAAGGCATGTGTTTCAAAATGATCCGTTGTACTTTTGATTCAAGATTCTGCTGAGGGTAATTTTCCAGCTGGGGAAAAAACATACGGTGAGATGCTTTTCTTTAGTAGGCAGATTTCCCAGGGCTAAGGCAATTTGCAGAGCAAGAAGCAAAGGTAAGTAAGTGGGTTATAATGCCAGAAGTGGAAGCAGGAAACGTACCATGTAAGACCCAGGGACTGTGGGGATCACCACTGCAGACTTCTGCATTTTATATGAAAATGGGTAGCACTTGCCAGGAAAGGAGGCAGAAAGAATAGGCTGGTCCTTCCCCACCTCCTGAGATAGCATAAACATGATGACCTAATGAACCACTTGTTTTATCCATTGAGGTTAAACTTATAGGTTGTAAGCTACATCAGTTTGCACAGGCTAATTGGCACCCTGCTGAGGTGAAGCCAAGAGAATTTTTTCTTTATTCTCATAGCATCTTGGTGGTCTGAACCTTCCTTCAGATAAAAGGAACCTTTGACAACATTAGTATGGAGTATGAAAACACTAAGAATGAAAGATTGCTTACAGACATTTGGGAATTTCTTGTGTTCTCTGAATTTTGTGGGCATATGGCTGGTTTTGCAATCACCAGATATGTCCTTGTAATTATTAAGGGCTCTTTAAGCATAGCCATACTTGCATGCATATAATAATGATAATAATATTTTTATTGACCATTCTTAGTATGTGCCAGACACCTGTTCTAAAGTTTTAATCCAAAATATAATTAAGCTTAGGGTTCACTTAGGTCCAACTTAAAAGCCTAAAAGAGCTTTTTAAATAAAATTCCTGGGAAAACCAAGTCATGAGAATAATTACCTGGGAATCCATGAGACCCCTCTAGCTGAGAGTGAGCGGAGTAAAAAATTGAGGATGGTAATTATGGACTTCATTTCTCGAGATTTTAGAAATTTTGAAGTGGAATTAAATTTTGGACTTTAATTTCTTCCTGGACTTTGATAAATGGGAGAGGAATTAGTATGTAAATGTTAGACATTTGAATATTTGTGTTCTTTGAGGTGTATTTTTGCTATCATTGAGCTGATTACCAAATTTCTAGTAAGCTATATCTGTCCTTGGGACAAGATATAATATTTAGGATGGGAATTCCTCTAGGAAGCAATTTTATTTTATTTTACTTTATTGGCCGGTGGGGTTAATGTGGCTTTGGAATTAATTTTGTATAATATTTTGACTTAATCTAATATTTTCTTGAGGCAAAAGCTAAGCCCACATCCAGTGATCCCAGGATGATATTCCAAAACAGCCGTATTTGGTACAGGGACATTCTATTAGGAGGTGGGAGTAGGATCAGCCTGAGAGAATAAGGGTCTTCTCCACCCAGGGGCACAGCCGCATCCCTGCTTTTAATTACTAAGGGTTAATTGTTAAGACCCATAGGTTAAGATAGTAAAATCTGGGGAGTGATAGAGTGCAATTTATTTCCTTATAAATCTATTTCCTCGAGAAATCATTTATTCCAGTCCCTGGGGGAGAACAGTATAGTGAAGTTAACTTTTGCTGTTCTTCCAACCTCCCAACCCCTTCCCTTGCTAACTGCCTAAAGCAGTGTAAGAGAAAACAAATTGATCAATATGATAATTATTGTTGAGTCTCAAATTATTTTGGATCTCTTAGTTGTTTTGTTTTTTTAGATTTTTCTCAATTTTGTACTTTTTGTAATCAATTTTGTCAATTATATATACATATCACTATTTGTAACATAAAAAAACGCTTGCCAATTTAAATACCAAACAGTAGAACATTAGTTAGAAAACTGAGAATGTTTAACCCTAATATACTGGGTGGAGCAACTTTAACAAAAATGGCTTAGTTGAAACCCTTTAAAGGTTTCACAATTGAAGGGATGCTTATGCAAAATATAATAGTGTGCCTAAAGTCAATAAAACTTACTTAAACATAGACTAGGATTTGGAAATACAAACATCAAGGTTTTATCAGTGGTGGTATCTGGATACGTGAAAAGATCTGGAGGCGTGTGATCTTCCTATGACATTTTTTCACTTAATTGTATCTTAATTATTTTGTAGTAAGTATTGCATTTGTAATAAGGAAAACTAGAATTAATCTAAAAATAAAATTTACTGTAAAAGGAAAATGAGTAGGTTTGGGAGATCTCAGTGATTAAAAATTATAATTCATTATAAACCAATTATTTCACTTCTGCTGGTTTGCAGTGTTTTAATTTTATGCTTAGGTATGAAAAACAGTTTGTTCCAATTAATTCCTCTTGTTGGACATTTAATTTTACTTCCCAATTAAACCCCTATTATTGGATATTGAAGTTGTACCAAATTATTTTCAGTTAGCTCACCGGGCAATTGCAATGTATAACTCTTTAATTGAAACTTAAGATTTTAAATGAATTAGAATATAATTAAATATAGCTTTAAAAATCTATGTATGCTTATATCTTAGCTCTGCAGAATGCAACTTTATCTTTTTGTTATTTTGATTCTATTTTAGAAACATGTCTCAGGGTCACTGATAATAAATATTGATTATACTAATAATCATTGTGTATTTGTCCCAAATCACTTGGCCTTTCATAAAAACAGTTGAGTTTTCTTTAGCATTTAATACTGTTGAAATCTTCTTGTAACTCTCTCCATTACTTTAATATAGTCCTACAATATTATGCTTCTTTTTCAAAATCTTTACTGTCTTACTCAATTATCTTCTATGTCCACCATTTCTATTTACCCTTTCTCATTCCCCCTTTTCTCTCATTCAACCAGCTGTTTCCTTCTTCACTTTCTTTCTCCTTATCTCTAACCTTCCATTTTTACTTTCTCTTTTTGTTTCTGACTATATTTTTTCCACTTTATTTTCTGCTATGATCCTCTTTCTTCTCCTGCTTTTGCTCTTTTCTAAATGAAGGCAGTCCTTTAATTCCTAATCTTAATTCTTTTGAATTTCCTCCACAATAGTGAATTTCAAAATGTGCTCCAAGGTTATCTGTGGTCCAAATGTGGTCCCTTCTTTAACTGCGTATTTGTGTAAAGTCAGATTTTTTTAACATATTTCAACCAAAACAATGTATCACAACAGATTTCACTCCTGCTAGATGGCCACAACCTAATCCCTGAAACCTGTGAATGTTTTACCTTAAGTGGATCAAAGACTTGCAGGTGTGATTAAGTTAAGGCTTTTAGGATGGAGAGATTATTCAGGTGGCTCCAATATAGTCACAGGCATCCTTATAAGAGGGAGGTGGTAGGTCAGCATCAAAGAAGTGAGAATGGAATCAGAGGCCAGAGTGATCTGGCCAAAGCCAGGGAACGTGAGTCACTTCTAAAAGCTGGAAGAGGTAAGGGATGTGTTCTTTCCGAAAGCGTCCAGAAAGAAAACGACTTTGACTTGTTTCATAAGACCTGTTTCAGACTTCTGACCACCAGAACTGTAAGATAATATGTTTTTATTGTTTTAAGCCACTAAGTTTGTAGTAATTTGTTATAATAGCAATAGGAAACTAACACAGGATTTGTGTTAGGATGGCCGTGTCAGGCTGGTTGTTGAAGAGTTTTAAAGATTGTGCGTTCCTACTCTTAGAGAGTAAGATTCTTTTTCAGATATGGAAGGGGAATTGGAAATTATTGTTGGTTTTTTTGGCCCCATAAATTTGAGATGTTACCTTTGTCACATGTAAGATTTTCATGTATACTTGAGCCTATTTATGGGCTTTCTATTCCCTTACAGTAGTTTATTTTCTATTTCTAATCTAGTACCACACTTTTAATTATAGAGGTCTTATGGTATGCTTTAATTTCTGATGGGGTTAGTCACCTTTTCAAGTTTTTCTTTTCAGTGTTTTCCTGACTATTTTTCATGCTTTACTTTCTACTCTAGAATGAACTTTTTAATCTCTATGAATTATTTTTAAAAGTTCCACAGTTGACTCTGGAAATGAGAAAGGTTTAAGAGCTGCTGATAAAGAGCACAGATGGGAATTTAAAGGGGAGGTATATTCTGTTTAGAGGAAGGTAAACTGGATGTGTGACAATTTGCAAATTAAAAATATCAGTAAATAACCATTTGTAATCCACATGATGATAATTGCTTTTAAAATCCACTCTAGGCCAGTAGCTTTAGAAAATCTTTTAACCTTAATAATCTGTACTGAAATTGAGTAGCCATTGCCATAGCAATTTCCTGGGTTGATATGTGAGAAAAATACAAAAGTTAATCCTCTTCAGTAATCTATTCAATGTAATTTTCCATAACTGTAATCTTTTTTTTTCCTCTCTTATCTCTTTAATTTTTGAAGGACTATTGATTCATAATGAGTTGACTGTGTTAGTTTATTTAACTTGTGGGTAAGGAAACCACAGCTGAGATGGGGAAGATTTTAGAGCAGTAAAGGAGATTCAAGGATGTCATCTTCTGCTTGTAAAAAATATGTATTTCTTTTAAATACATTAACACACACATATATGAAAGTAGAATGTAGAAAGTGCTATAAATAGTTACAAATAAAATGCTATGCATGTAAAAAAGAAAAAGGAGTAAGTACACTACTCACCCAAATGGCTGTTACTGAGTTATAATAATGATCTAGTTGTGCTTCATGATTTCCTATGACAAAATAACTTTGTTAAACAATGCTAGTCTCAAGTAATCTATACCAACCTGTTCTCCAATAACAATGCAAAGATATGACTAAATTCTATAAATTTAGATTACGTGCTCAGTTTGAGCTCATTAGTAATAAAAGTAAATGGTATACCACCAGCTGTGCTTACTGCTATTTAATCTACTCTAGTTATTCTAATACTCTCCTGTGCTTTACAAGACAGAATATAAAACAAAATTTTTGTCCTTTGTATATTTCCTAGATTACTGAAGACTCTTTCCAAAGTGTTCTTTATGACATATTCTATCATACAATTTCTCTCATCATACATACTTGAAGACTGAATGCTCAGTCCTGTTTATTTATTCCTCAGAGGGTATTTCTGAATTATTTCATGGGTATGAGATTTTTGATGCCAAATTGAAAAAACCAAAAAACTAATAAACCAAAAAATTCCCAACTTTTTGAAAATACATACATACTTTTTAAATAGAATGATAAAAGGGTATAATGAGAAACTTTTTGGAGTTGCATATATATTTAGAGATAAGATAAACATCTTTTTATTATAGAAAATTTGAAACATATGTAATATTAAAGATAATAGTAAAAAGAACATGAAATATCAACCAACCAGTTTCAATGATTATCAGGGCACAGCCAATTTTGTTTCATCTATAGCCCCATCCTTTGTTTCCCACATGATTATTTTGAAACAAATACCAAACATTATATTGACTCATCTGTAAATATTTCAGTATAATCTTTAAAATGCAAAGTCTTTTTTAAAATCACAATGACAAATCAAGTATCACATCTAAATAATAACTTCAATATCATCAAATATCCAGTTAATATTCACTTTTCATCATTTTTTTGAACAGTTTGTCTGCTTAATAAGGTTGAAATAAACTCCATGCATACAGATGAATGTCTAATGTTTCCTGAGTCTTTTTGAAGAATGGGTTTCATCTCCATTTAACATTCTTTCTTTAGAATTTTTTTATTAAACAGACCAGGGTGTTGTTCCTGTAGAAATACCTGCAGCCTGAATTTTGCTGATTTCACAGCAAAAACTAGACTTTGAGTAATACTGCCATATTTTATTTAACAAATCTGCTATAGATAGACTTTTGAGTGGTTTGCATGCTTTACTATTTTGATAATGCTGTAATAATTACCTTTGTAGATACTTAGTTTGTATTTTTGCCAGGGTGTATTTCATGTAGGTACCTAGACGGGGGATCATAGGGTCAAAAAGTATATGAAATTGCTAGATATTGCCAAATTCTCTGCCATTAGAGTTGCTCCGTTTTGCATTTCCACTTGCAATGTTTTAATATGCCTGTTTCCCCACAACTTTGCCAACAGAGTAGATAGGCAAACTTTTGGATTTTTGCCTAATAGTTGAGAAATGGCATTGCAGTACAGCTTTTCTTTACATTTATCTTACTAAAAGTTAGGTTAAACATACAGACTAGAAAACTTTACGCTGTCAGGCATTAAACAATAATTTTTTACTAAAAAATAAAATGTGTGTATGTATGCATGTATATTTAAGTATGTAATATAAAAGCAGTGGCTAGCCTGAAAAGTTATTTTTGGGGCTGCTGGCTTATTGGATTATTAAATGTTAAAATGATTTTGATAAATAAAATATTGTGGAAATAACATTAATTTAATATAAACATTTCAACTTAATCAATTGTAGTGTATCTGAAAATATTTTGTAGAGTGATTTTTCACCTGATAAAAGGAAAAATTAGTAAAGGTGCTCTTATAGTCTGTCAAATATTTTTGTGTCTTGGAAAAAATAAAATTTAGGTTTTCGTTTTATCCTTGATATTTTAATATGGCCTGTGGTTTCTTTAACTTTGTAGGCTTGTCAATTATCTGGTAATAGTGGATCACTTTGAAAACTAGGATTGTGAGAAAGCAGAGAAAGTATTTCTTTTTCTCCCATCACAAGAATGAAAGTCTAAATAGACAGAATGGAATACTTAATATACACATTGGGTCTGAGATGTAAGAGGGCAGAGACAGAAGGGGAAGCTGAGAAGTTAAATGCTGTCTCTTCCCAAAGGAATGCTGTTTTGGTATTTCTTCAGAAGTCTGAAAGACTCTTTGTTTTGTACTGTTACCCTTTTTGGGTTTGGCCTTTGCTCTTCTTCCCCTTTCCATGTGTGGCAAGGGTAAACTGCACTTTCCTTCCTTTAGGAGGTCACATGAAAGCTTGGAGAAGCCAGGGTGAGGTCTAGTGGAAATCAGGTACAGAATTGGCAACTTAGGAAACATTTTTTCAAGTATGTTATAGTACATTCAAGGGTAATAGATCCCAGAGCCTGGTTTGACCTAGGAGAAAGCAGACAAAGGTATTTCTCAACTTACTTTAATTTGAGTAACTCAGTGGGTTGAAAAGAATCCTTGAAGATCATAAGGCTAAGATATCACTTGTCACTCTGGGGCCAAAGGACTGTGTGGTGTTGCTCCCTTGAAGATTGAAAATGTATCAGGCTGCTGGCTTAGACTCTGGGTTTCCCAACAATTGTTTTTTAATGGAAGCAAAATTAATGTCTTGCATGTGCTATCGCATGGTAAGTTATGAACGAATTTCTGAGGATGTAAAATAAGACCTTTGTGCTGAAAAAGGTTGTAAACTACTCAAAGAAGCACTAGAGCACAGTGGTTAAACATGTGAATTCCGGAGCTATATACTTAAGTCTGGGTGACTTTTTGGCAAGTAATTTAACCTCACTGTAACTCAGTTATTTCATCTGAAAATTGTTAATATTAACTGATAATATTTGTAAAGTGCTTAAAATAGCACTTTGTATATAGTAAATACTTAATATCAGTTATGATTATAGTTATTTAAAAGAGATCCCATCTTTGATTTGCCCCTGTAATAAATGGATATACTCTTAATTTTTCTAATATCTCCAGTTCTATCCCTAAAGTCAAGTGCAGATAATCTTCCCTGATCATCCTGCTAAGGGACCAGGGACATATATACTCCTGTTTTTCTTGGTATATGAAGACAGTGCTTAGTGGAACAAGCAATTTGTTAGCTATGTGATCTTTTTTTGTGCCATGAATTAGCTGTGCATCCAGAATAGATGATTACTAGCCAGAGATCTTAGTTTATCCACTTACAAAGTGTGGAAGTTTATCTTTAAAGTCCATAATATCTGTGGAACATCATCTTTAATGCATAGCCTTGACACAAATATGCTTTATTTTAAGCTACTACATGAGAAATTAGACAAATTTTCAAATACAGCCAGATATACTCTACCTACTGAAAATCTTCCCGTCAGTTATTGCTAATTCTTGGGCTGGGAAGAAATTTTAGATCTCAAGTTTATAGTCCACTGAGCTTAAAGTTAATCACAGGGTATTTAAGATTAAGTGCTATATTTACAGAACTAGCAATTCTCTTTAGAAAACATACCCCAGTTGGGTTTGCCATACATGCCAATTTCTTCAGAACCTGCAGATAGAGACCAACTGTACTATGCTTTTTTATACAAGGGACTTGAGTACCTGTGGATTTTGGTCTCCACAGAGGGGTCCTAGGACCAATCCTTCACGAACACTGAGGGACAACTGTAATGGAAAATATGCGATCGTTGGTTCGTTGGCAGTATTTCTCCATGTGGGTGAGTGTGTGTGTATATATATGTACATGTACGTGGGTATATATACATTATATATGTGTGTATGTGTACATACATATGTACATACATATATACACGTGTATTCACACATGTGTGGATTCACATACATATATTTGACATACACATGTATACAAACATAGCATACACAGAGAGATAGATACAACGATGGCAATGGTATGTGTGTATCTTTAGAGCAGTGGAATGATTAAGCCATTGCAGATTTCTGATTTACAGTAACTTCTAGTCTGTAAGTTATTCTGAACTTAACTTTTATAAGGCTCAAAAATACCTAAGATATTGAACTCTAATATTTCAACTATAGTTATTTATGACACAAATAACTATATTAGTTTCTAACATACTATTCTGAAGTAATATACAACAAACATTTGACACTGATGTTAGCAAACTCTGCTACTAAAGACTAAAAGTTGAAAATGTTTATAGGGATTGGTTCATATCTGTAAAAGGAGAAGCTTCCACTAGAGATTGTATGGCTTAAAGTATATGAGGCATATGATTTGAGAATCTGAGCTCTTAAGATGGATTGCGTGAGCAAAATTGGCTTTGTCATTTATTAACAGTGTGATCTTGGGCACTCCATTTCTTCATCTGTCAAGTACATACAGGGGGTGTGGGACAATGCTTGGCACAGTTAATATGATCATAATTGTAATGAAACAATGGAGATTCTTCCAGGTCTATAATTCTATGAAATAGTAATTATGTCTGTTTAAAAGAATGCACTAAGGGTTTCTGTAGCCATATGATACTGAAGAATCTGAGCTCTTAATGAAATAAAAACTTCAATTCTTTAATCATGTACCTTTACAATATAAAGGGATAGCTTACAGAACTTAGCTGGGAACTTGCTACATTTGGAGGTGATATAAGAAGGGCAGTGTATTTGTTAGTGTTCTCCACAGAAAGAGAATCCTGTTCTGAGAGGGGAAAGGAGAGCAGAGAGAGAAGAGGAGGATTATTAGGAATTGGCTCATGTGACTATGGATATTGCGAGTTCCCACGCTCTGCCAGCTGTAAGCTGAAGATCTGGGAGAGCCGGCAGTATTATTCAGTCAGAGTCAGAAGGCCTAAAAACCAGGAAAGCTGAGGTTTGTAAATCCCAGTCCGAGGGCAGGAGAAGATGAGATGAAGTGTCCCAGCTGAAGCAGGAATCTAGAAAAAAGGGCAATATCCTTCTTCTTTCACATTTTGTTCTATTTAGACCCTCAATGGATTAGATAAGGCTTACCTACATTGGGCAATCTACTTTGAGTCCACAGATTCAAATACTAATCTCACCCAGGAATCTCACAGATACACCCATAAATAACGTTTAATCTGGCACACCATGGCCAATCAAGTTAAAATTAACCATCACAGGTGAATAAGGTGATAACTGGAAGAATTGTACCAATATATGTATATCTCTAATCCTGACATATGAGATGAAGGACTCATGTAGAAGTCATTTTGTTTTGTATACTAGTTTTTTTAAGCTCTTTATTGGAATATAATTGTTTTACACTGTTGTACCAGTTTTTGAGGTACACCAAAGTGAATCAGCCATATTTATACATATATCCCCTCCCTCCCGCGACTCCCTCCCACCCTCCCTATCCCAGCCCTCTAAGTCATCACCAATCATCAAGTTGATCTCCATATGTTATGTAGCAACTTCCCACTAGCTATCTATTTTACATTTGGTAGTGTATATATGTCAATGCTACTCTGTCACTTTGTTCCAGCTTCGCCTTCACTTGCCCCCACCCATGTCCTCAAGTCTGTTCTCTACATCTGCATCTTTATTCTTGCCCTACCACTGGGTTCATCAGTACCATTTTTTTAGATTCCATACATATGAGTTAGCATACAGTATTTGTTTTACTCTTTCTGGCTTACTTCGCTCTGTATGACAGTCTCTAGGTCCATCTACCTCACTACAAATAACTCAGTTTCATTCCTTTTTATGGCTGAGTAATATTCCATTGTATATATGTGCCACATCTTCTTTATCCATTCATCTGTTGATGGGCATTTACGTTGCTTCCACGTCCTGGCTATTGTAAATAGTGCTGCAATGAACATTGTGGTACATGTTTCTTTTTGGATTATGGGTTTCTTTGGGTATATGCCCAGTAGTGGGATTGCTGGGTCATATGGTAGTTCCATTTTTAGTTTCTTAAGGAACATCCAAATTGTTTTCTATAGTGTCTGTACCAACTTACATTCCCACCAACTGTGCAAGAGGGTTCCCTTTTCTCCACACCCTCTCCAGCACTTATTGTTTCTAGATGTTTTGATGCTGGCCATTCTGACTGGTGTGAGGTGATATGATACCTCACTGTGGCTTTGACTTGCATTTCTCTAGTGATTAGTGATATTGAGCATCTTTTCATGTGTTTGTTAGCCATATGCATGTCGTCTTTGGAGAAATGTCTATTGAGGTCTTCTGCCCATTTTTGAATTGGGTTATCTGCTTTTTTGATATTAAGCTGCATGAGCTGCTTGTATATTTTGGAGGTTAATCCTTTGTCTGTTGCTTCATTGGTGAGTATTTTCTCCCGTTCTGAGGATTGTCTTCTTATCTTGTTTATGGTTTCTTTTGCTGTGCAAAAGCTTTTAAGTTTCATGAGGTCCCATTTGTTTATTCTTGATTTTATTTCCATGATTCTAGGAGGTGGGTCAAAAAGGATCTTGCTTTGATGGATGTCATAGAGTGTTCTGCCTATGTTTTCCTCTAGGAGTTTTATAGTGTCTGGCCTTACATGTAGGTCTTTAATCCATTTAGAGTTTATTTTTGTGTATGGTGCTAGGAAGTGTTCTAATTTCATTCTTTTACATGTAGCTGTCCAATTTTCCCAGCACCACTTATTGAAGAGGCTGTCTTTTTTCCATTGTATATTCGTGCCTCCTTTGTCAAAGATAATGTGCCTATATGTGTGTGGGTTTATCTCTGGGCTCTCTATTGTGTTCCATTGATCTATATTTCTGTTTTTGTGCCAGTACGGTACTGTCTTGATCACTGTAGCCTTGTAGTATAGTTTGAAATCAGGAAGCCTAATTCCACCAACTCTGTCTTTCCTTCTCAAGATTGCTTTGGCTGTTCAGGGTCTTTTGCGTTTCCATACAAATCATAAGATTTCTTGTTCTAGTTCTGTGAAAAATACCATTGGTAATTTGATAGGGATTGTGTTGAATCTGTAAAATTGCTTTGGGTAGTATAGTCATTTTGATAATGTTGATTCTTCCAATCCAAGAACATGGTATGTCCCTCCATCTGTTTGAATCATCTTTGATTTATTTCATCAGTGTCTTATAGTTTTCTGCATACAGGACTTTTGCCTCCTTAGGCAGGTTTATTCCTTGGTATTTTATTCTTTTTGTTGCAATGGTAAATGGGAGTGTTTCCTTAATTCCTCTTTCTGGTCTTTTGTTGTTATTGTATGGGAATGCAAGAGATTTCTGTGCATTAATTTTGTATCCTGCTACTTTACTAAATTCATCGATTAGTGCTAGCAGTTTTCTGGAAGCTTCTTTAGGGTTTTCTATGTATAATATCATGTCATCTGCAAAGAGTGACAATTTTACTTCTTCTTGTCCAAGTTGGATTCCTTTTGTTTCATTTTCTTCAATGACTGCTGTGGTTAAAACTTACAAAAACTATGTTGAATAGCAGTGGAGAACGTGAACATCCTTCTCTTCCTCCTGTTCTTAGAGGGAATGCTTTCAGTTTTGCACCATTGATAATGATGTTGGCTGTTGGTTTCTCATATATGGTTTTTATTATGTTGAGGTAATTTCCTTCTATGCCCATTTTCTGGAGAGTTTTTATCATAAATGGATGTTGAATTTTGTCAAAAGCTTTTTCTGCATCTATTGAGATGATCATATCGTTTTTATTCAATTTGTTAATATGATGTATCACATTGGTTTTGCATATATTGAAGAATCCTTGCATTCCAGGAATAAACCCCACTTGATCATGGTGTATGATCTTTTAAATGTGCTGTTGGATTCTGTTAGCTAGTATTTTATTGAGGATTTTTGTATCTGTATTCATCAGTGATATTGGCCTGTAATATTCTTTTTGTGTGACATCTTTGCCTGGTTTTGGTATCAGGGTGATGGTGTCCTCATAGAATGAGTTTGAAAGTGTTCCTCCTTCAGCTATATTTTGGAAGAGTTGAGAAGGATATGTGTTAGCTCTTCTCTAAATGTTTGATAGAATTTGCCTGTGAAGCCATCTGGCCTTGGGCTTTTATTTGTTGGGAGATTTTTAATCACAGTTTCAATTTCATTACTTGTGATTGGTCTGTTTGTATTTTCTATTTCTTCCTTATTCAGTCTTGGAAGGTTATACCTTTCTAAAAATTTGTCCATTTCTTCCAGGTTGTCCAATTTATTGGCATATAGTTGCCTGTAGTAGTCTCTCATGATCTTTTGTATTTCTGTGCTGTCAGTTGTTACTTCTCCTTTTTCATTTCTAATTCTGTTGATTTGCATCTTCTCCCTTTTTTTCCTGATGAGTCTGGATAATGGTTTGTCAATTTTGTTTGTCTTCTCAAAGAACCAGCTTTAGTTTCATTGATTTTTGCTATTGTTTCCTTCCTTTCTTTTTCATTTATTTCTGATCTGATCTTTATGATTTCTTTCCTTCTGCTCCCTTTGGGGTTTTTTTGTTCTTTCTGTAATTGTTTTAGGTGTAAGATTAGATTGTTTATTTGATATTTTTCTTGTTTCTTGAGGTAGAATTGTATTGCTATAAAGTTCCCACTTAGAACTGCTTTGCTGCATCACACAGGTCTTGGGTTGTTGTGTTTTCATTGTCATTTGTTTCTAGGTATTTTTTGATTTCCTCTTTGATCTCTTTAGTGATTTCTTGGTTGTTTAATAGTGTATTGTTTAGCCCCCAAGTGTTTGTGTTTTTTACAGTTTTTTTTTCTTCTTGTAATTGATATCTAGTCTCATGAGATTGTGGTCAGAGAAGATGCTTGATATGATTTCAATTTTCTTGAATTTACTGAGGCTTGATTTGTGACCCAAAATATGATCTATCCTGGAGAATGTTCTGTGTGCACTTGAGAAGAAAGTGCATCCTGTAGTTTTTGGATGGAATGTCTTATAAATATCAATTAAGTCAAGATGGTCTAATGTGTCATTTAAAGCTTGTGTGTCCTTATTTATTTTTTTTGGATGATCTGTCCATTGGTGTAAGTGGGGGTGTTCAAGTCTCCTACTATTATTGTGTTACAGTAGATTTCCCCTTTAATGGCTGTTAGCATTTGCCTTATGTATTGAGGTGCTCCTATGTTGGGGGCATAGATAGTTACAACTGTTATATCTTCTTCTTGGATTGATCCCTTGATCATTATGTTATGTCCTTCCATGTCTCTTGTGATAGTCTTTAAAGTCTAATTTGTCTGATATGAGTATTTACTCCAGCTTTCTTTTAACTTCCATTTGCATGGGATATCTTTTTCTATCCCCTTACTTTCAGTCCCTATGTGTCCCTAGGTCTGAAGCAGATTTATTGTAGACAGTATGTATAAGGGTCTTGTTTTTGTATCCATTCAGCCTGTCTGTATCTTTGGTTGTAGCATTTAATCCATTTACATTTAAGGTAATTATTGACATGTATGTTCCTATTACCATTTCTTAATTGTTTTGGGTTTGTTTTTGTAGGTCTTTTACTTCTCTTGTGTTTCCTGCATAGAAAAGTTCCTTTAGCAATTGTTGTAAAGCTGGTTTGGTGGTGCTGAATTCTCTTAACTTTTGCTTGTCTTTAAAGCTTTTGATTTCTTCTTCGAATCTGAATGAGATTCTTGCTGGGTAGGGTATTCTTTTTTTTTTTTGTTAAGAACTTTTATTGAGATACAATTGACATATAATAAACTGCATGTATTTAAAGTGTACAATTTGATATTTTTTTTCTTATTAGTAATGTATATATGGCAATCTCAGTCTCCCAATTCATTCCCCTCCAACCCCCTCCCCCCCACTTTCCCTACTTGGTGTCCATATGTTTGTTCTCTTGGGTAGAGTACTCTTGGATGTAGGTTTTTCTCTTTCAAGACTTTAAATATATCCTGCCACTCCCTTCTGGCCTGCAGAGTTTCTGCAGAAAGATCAGCTATTATCCTTATGAATTTTCCCTTATACATTATTTGCTGTTTTCTCTAGCTGCTTTTAATATTTTTCCTTTGTTTCTAATTTTCATTAGTTTGATTAATATGTGCCTCAGTGTGTTTCTCATTTGGTTTATTCTGTATGTGACTCTCTGTGCTTCTTGGACTTGATTATTTCCTTTCCCATGTTGGGGAATTTTTCCACTATTACCTCTTCAAATATTTTCTCAGAACTTTTCTTTTTTTTCTTCTTCTTCTGGGACACCTATGATTTGAATGTTGGTGTGCTTAATGTTGTCACCAAGATCTCTGAGAATGTCTTGCATTCTTTTTATTCTTTTTTCTTTTTCTTGCTCTGTGGCCGTTATTTCCCCCATTCTATCTTCCAACTCACTTATTCATTCTTCTACTTCAGTTACTCTGTTGTTTATACCATTCAGAGTATTTTTAATTTCAGTTGTTGTGTTGTTCATTACTGTTTGTTTGCTCTTTAATCTTCTAGGTCTTATTAAATGTTTATTGTATTTTCTCTATTTTGCTTTTGAGATTTTTGGATCATTTTTTACTATCATTACTCTGAATTCTTTTTCTGGCAATTTTCCTATTTCTTCTTCATTTATTTGGGCTTGTGGGGTTTTATCTTGCTCCTTTGCCTGCAATGTGTTTCTTTGTTTTCTCATTTTGTCTAATTTATAGTATTTGCTGTCTCCCTTTCCTATGCTGCCTAGTGGTAATTCCTCTTGTTTCTGCTCTCTGCCCCCTCTGGTGGGGTTGGTCCAGTGTCTTGAGTAGGCTTTCTGGTGGGAGGGTCTGGTGCCTGCTTTCTGGTGTGTGGATCTGAGTCTTTTCCCTCTGATGAGCAGGGCCGTGTCAGGTGGTGTGTTTTAGGATATCTGTGAGCTTAATATGGCTTTAGGTAGTCTGTGTGCTGATGGGTGGGTTTGTGTTCCTGTCTTATTTGTAGTTTGGTGTGAGGTATCCAGCACTGGCAGTTGCAGGCAGTCAGGTGAAGCCAGGTCTTAGATTCTGGTAGAGGGTGCCATGAGAATTCTCTGCACTTAATCTTCCCTGTGGCTGAGGACTCTCTAGTGGTCTAGTGTCCTGGACTTGGTGCTCCCTCCCCAGAGCCTCCAACTTAACTTCTGGTCGAGGAATCCAGACTCTAGAGGTTGCTTGTACTGGCAATAAAGGGGATTAATAAAGACTATCCAAGCCCCAGACTAATGGCAAAAGGTTAAGTCAAACAAATACTAAATCAAGGAAACACACACGCACAAGAAACACAAAAACTGAACCCAATAGAACATAAGGTACTAGAACAACCTGACAGAAGAACCTCAGAGTGCAATCAGACAATCAAAGAGAAAACCAACAAAAATTCAAAACCAAAAGAAAAAAAAACCCACAAAAACACAAAACCAGGGAAATTGTGAAAACGAGGATCAAATATAATAAAGAGCAAGAGAACAAGCAGACAGACTGAAAATCCCCAAAATGAAATCAGAAAATTATAATTAAAACTAAGATAAAGACAAAACCTAATAACAAAAACCAAAGCAGTGTGTCATCTGAAGAATAAAGCAAGTAAACAGAGCAGACCAATAATGAGTAAAAGTATAATAAGATAAAATAAACTAAAATGGGATCGAACACAGAGCAACAGAAGAGTGTAGTATCACTGGAAATATAAAAAGAAAAAGAAAAAAAAACAAATGTATAAAAGATAAAGAAGAAAAGAAGATAGGGGAGATAAACTCAGCACTACAAAAAAGCTAGCTAGAAATAGAAATATATAAAAAAGCTAAAAATAATAATAGAAGTAAAAAATAGAATAAAAAATATGTTATGAAACATGAAGATCCCTTAGGACTAAGATCATAATTTGAAAAAAAAAAAAAAAAAAAAAAAAAAGCTACAACTGCCCACAAAATGGATCAGATCAATAGAATTAATAATAATAATTCTGTTTCCTTGGAGTCTCAGTCATAAGTGTCCGTGTACATACCTTGGGCCTCAGGCCTCCTTTGCCTCCCCAAGAGGCCCTCTTCTGCCTCTGGATTGGACTCTGGACCTGTTGTGGGTCCTATGGGGTCCACTTAGGCTCTGATCTGGCCCAATTCCTGTGTGTGCTTGCTCCCACAGTCCACAGCTTCCAGAGTTAGACCTTTTTCACTTGTGGGAACATCCATTGTTTACTCAGAGACTCCAAAGACATAGGGTCCACCTAGCTGATTATTGGGATTTAGTCTGCAGCATGTGTACCTGTTGGAAAGATTTTAGAACCTCTTTCTTAGTCCCTCTGTACCTGGTGTTCAGCTTTGGTTTTGTCCCTGCTTCTGTGTGTAGTCTAACCACCAGACTCTGGTCCTGAGGCTGCCTTGGAGCTCTTTGGGTCTGCCTCAGTGAGGGCTTCCTTTATTGTTCATCTGCGGATGCAGGTGTGTGGGGAGAGAGAGGCTTTGACAGTGGCTCCTTACCCTGCGTGTAACTCAACAGTAGCGCCCTGTTTGGATTGCAGGAGCTGAATGCACAGGGATGCCGGTGGCACGGGCATAGGAAATCTGGCCTTAGAGTGGTTCTTTACTGGTGCCCAGTGCAAGGCACCTGAGGGGCAGTCCTTGGGGGCTTTTTGTATTACTCTGTGACCAGAAGAGCTTCCTTCGTCTGTTGGCACTGGTGTGTGGGGAGAGAGAGGGAACAATAGTGGCTCCTTCTCTTGGGTGTGAGTGAGCAGTAGCTCCCTGCCTGGGTCGCGGGAGCCCTGGCGGCAGTGGCGGTGCCTATGGCAGAGGGAGGCCAGGAGGCTCAGGTGTAAGCAGAATGTCTCCAGAGCTGGGCCACTTTGCAGACTTCTTCTGTCTCTCAGCCACAGGCATACCAGGCCAGCCCCATCAGGGGGCTTTTTCTATCCCTTGTCGACTATGACAGCCAGGCCCAGAGGGGGCCTCCCTTTGTTCATCACAGGCACCTAGAGAGAGGCCACAATGTGGGTCCTCCCCTCTGCTTGTGAGTCAGCAGTAGTGAGCTGCCGCCATGGCTGCCCAGCTTTCCGCAGTAGGCATTCTCCCCTGCAAATTTCTTCCTTCCTGTCCCTTCAGTCCGTCTCCCCACAGCCAGCAATGCATCTCACCCTGAACCAGTTCTCACGTTCCAGCTCCCAGACCCCTGTACAGCTGTGAACCCATGTCTCAGTCCGGGACATGCAGAGCTGTGGTACAGGCCCTCTGTGTGTTTCTCGCTCTTTCCCATTTGCCAAAGGTCAGCTGTCTCATCCTCTTTGGACAGTCCCAAATGCCTCCCTTCTGACCTAATCAAATTCCCCATTGGAGAGGGGGTTTCTCCCACCTGATAAGGGAGGTTTCCCTGAATTTGGCAATCTCTCCTGTTTCAGCTCCCCCCACCCCAGGGTGTAGGACCTCTCCCTTTCCTTTCTTCTCCTCCTCTTTCTCCTTTTTTCCCCGCTCTGTCCTACCCAGTTATGTTGGGATCTTTGCAGTCCTTTCTGGTGTCCAAGGTCTTCTTCTGGTGTTTAGCTGCTTTTCTGTGGGAATTATTTCATCTTTTTGATGTATTCCTGATGCATCTGTGGAGAGGGACGCATTCCATATCCTTCTACTTTGCTGCCATCTTTCTCCCCCCTTGTTTTGTATACTATTACTTTAGCTTTGTACTGACTCAAAGAGAAAGTAGCTATTTGCTATGTCTGAACTCCTTATAGGAAGAATTTTAAACCTGAGCATCAATTAAACAATATATTCAGGGAATGTACTTGATGGAAAAGAGAAGGCCAGTGCTAACACATCTGACCTCTCTCCTTTCTCTGTAGAGAGTTAAACTTTATAAATTGCTAAGGAATAGAGATAAAACTTGATGATTTTAACAGTACTCACTATTGTTTCCCTAGAGTAATTCAGTTAAAGTTGCCCTATGTTGAACATCAATGAAACAATTTCTCTTTCCTCTTAAGTTCATGCTGTATAGAGAGTTAAATGGGAAAAAATATATTCTAGATCATTTTTATAAGGCCAAAATTTTTTGGCCAATATTTGAACATTGCAAAGAGTTGTGTAAGTAAAGATTATTCATTTAGACAGTGTTCTCATTTCAACAATAGCTCATTTCTAGTATTTAATTACATGATGTTCCAAATGATATCATATCATTTCAGTAGAATAGGAAAACTCTCTCAATCACTGCTTTGAATATCTCATCTAATTAGAGGACAGAACTTTTATGTTATGAATATAATCTAGTGTTGTAGAATATAATTTCTATTTTATTATTTGGGTAAAGAAGATAGGAGAGTGATCAAGAAAAAAATGTTTGAATAAAATTTAAAATAAGTTCAAGTGCTCAAATGTGCTTTTTATGAATGTGAAATAGATTATATTAGAAAATAATTGTGTATTTTGTAAATTTACTAGTCTTTAAGGATTATATGAATAAAATGCAGGCACTCAAAACTTTTACCAGAGTCACAAAACTAGGGAAAATTAATATGACCGATTCCAATAATTCATTTAAAAGAATTTTAGACCTGGAAATAGACCCCACAAATACTGATTTTTATTTTTGATGAAGTTTCTATAGCAATGTAATAGAGAAAGAGTAGTCTTTTCAACAAATGGTGCTTAAGTAATTAAACATCTATAGACAAAAATAATAATCCTCGATCTGTACCTCATACCTTATCCAAAAAATAACTCAAAATGGATAACTCAAAACTGTTTAAACTTTTAGAATATAACATAGGAGAAAAAATAGAGCTTGGTCAGGTGTTCTTTAGACATGACACCAAAAGCATGATAAAAGAAAAAGTCAAAAATTGGACTTTATCAAAATTAAAACCATTAGCCCTGAGAAAGATGGTTAAGAAGATTTAAAAACAAACTGCAGACTGAGAAAAAAATTGGAAACTGCATATGTGATAAAGATTCATATCTAGCATATAAAAAGACCTCTTAAAATTCAACAGTAAACAAACAAAAAACCCAAACCATTGCAACTAGAAAGTGGGCAAAGAACATGAAGAAATATCTAATTGAAAAGGATGTAAGGATGGCAATAAATACATGAAAAAATGTTCAACATCACTAGCCATTAGGGAAATAAAAATTTAAAACAAAATGACATACCCATTGGAAGAGCTAAAATAATAAATAGTGATAATACCAAATGCTGATGAGGATGCAGAGAAAGTAAATCTCTAATGCATTGCTAGTGCCACTGTAAAATCCTGAGTTCATGTGATATTCCAAAACAAGAGATAGAACCCAAGATTATTATCTTCTCCTTGATTTACTACCATCTTAGCACAATATTTTAGTTAGAATATGCCCCAAGTCTAAATTTCTTATGAGTTAAACTATAAAAATGTTTATATTGTATTATGTAACATGTATTATACTATATATTATATATAAAATGAGTTGAGCCATCAGTGTTTCCACAAATTGTTTTAATGTTACAAAGACATACAATTTTACTTAACTAAAAGAGCTCATAATAATGAATAACTTTAAAATCAATAACTGCTAAAAGTGGTTAAGCTTATGAATACTTACAATGTTACCAATTATGTAGACAATGTATTCACTTAATTTTAATTTTTAGACTGTTACTTTAAGGTCTTAGATTAATATTTTATTGAGTTAATTTAATCTTTAGATACTTGGACAGTTTCTAAGAAGAAAAATATGCAAAACACTGGTCATTAGTCCTTGTCTATATCTACCCTTTTCTTTATTTTTATATATTATAGAATAGTTGTATAGTAAAAGCATATACAATTGCCTTTGAATGATCAACCCAAACACTTATTAATCTGATAGGTTTATGCTTATGCAATAATATTTATTGGCTTTCTTCTTTTATCTTTTTAATAATTTTGATTGGAGTATAGTTGCTTTACAATGTTGTGCTAGTTTCTACTGTACAGCAAAGTGAATCAGCTATACATATACATATATCCCCTCCTTTTTGGATTTCCCTCCCATTTAGTTCACCACAGAGCACTGAGTAGAGTTCCCTGAGCTATGCATCAGGTTCTTATTAGTTATCTATTTTATACATAGTGTCAACAGTGTATATATGTCAATCCCAGTCTCCCAATTCATCTCACCTCACCTTTTCCCCCTGTGGTGTCCATATGTTTGTCCTCTACATCTGTGTCTCTATTTCTGTTTTACAAATAAGATCATATATACCAGTTTTCTAGATTCTGCATATATGTGTTAATATATGATATTTGTTTTTCTCTTTCTGACTTACTTCACTCTGTATGACAGTCTCTAGGTCCATCCATGTTTCTACAAATGACCCAGTTTCATTCCTTTTTATGGCTGAGTAATATTCCATTGTATATATGTGCCACATCTTTTTTATCCATTCATCTGTTGATGGACATTTAGGTTGCTTCCATGTCCTGACTATTGTACATAGCACTGCAATGAACATTGGGGTGCATGTGTCTTTTTGAATTATGGTGTTCTCTGGGTATATGCCCAGTAGTGGGATTGCTGGGTCATATGGTAGTTCCATTTTTAGTTTTTTGAGGAACCTCCATGCTGTTTTCCGTAGTGGCTGTATCACTTTTCAGTCTCACCAGCAGTGCAGGAGGGTTCGCTTTTCTCCACAGCCTTTCCAGCATTTATTAATCCTAGATTTTTTGTTCATGGCCAATCTAACTGGTGTAAGGTGGTACCTCATTGTGGTTTTGATTTGCATTTCTCTAATGATTAGTGATATCGAGCATCTTTTCATGTGTTTATTGGCCATCTGTATGTCTTCTTTGGAGAAATGTCTGTTTAGGTCTTCTGCCTCTTTTTGGATGGGGTTGTTTTATTTTGTTTGTTTTTTGTTTTGTTTTGTTTTGTTTTGTTTGATATTGAGCTGCATGAGCTGCTTATAGATTTTGGACATTAACCTTTTGTCAGTTGCTTCATTGGCAAATATTTTCTCCCACTCAGAGGGTTGTCTTTTCATCATATTTATGGTTTCCTTTGCTGTGCAAAAACTTTTAAGTTTCATTAGGTCCCATTTGTTTATTTTTGTTTTTATTTCCTTTACTCTAGGAGGTGAGTGAAAAAAGATCTTGCTGTCATTTATGCCATAGAGTGTTCTGCCTGTTTTCCTCTAAGAGTTTTATAGTGTCAGGCCTTACATTTAGGTCTTTGATCCATTTTGAGTTTTTTTTTGGTATGGTGTTAGAGAGTATTCTAAATTCATTCATTTACAAGTGGCTGTCCAGTTTTCCCAGCACCACTTATTGAAGAGGCTGTCTTTTCTCCATTGTATATTCTTGCCTCCTTTTTTGAAGATAAGGTGACCATATGTGTGTGGGTTTATCTCTGGGCTTTGATCTATCCTGTTCCATTGATCTATAGTTCTGCTTTTGTGCCAGTATCATACTATCTTTTTTTTTTGTGTGTGGCGCACAGGCTTAGTTGCTCCGTGGCATGTGGGATCTTCCTGGAGCAGGGATCGAACCTATGCCCGCTGCATTAGCAGGTGGATTCTTAACCACTGCGCCACCTAGGAAGCCCCAATATCATACTGTCTTGATGACTGTAGCTTTGAAGTATAGTCTGAAGTCAGGGAGCCTGATTCCTCCGGTTCCATTTTTTCTTCTCAAGATTGCTTTGGCTATTCAGGGTCTTTTGTGTTTCTATATAAATTGTATAAATTTTGTCCTAGTTCTGTGAAAAGTGCCATTCGTAATTTGACAGGAATTGCATTGAATCTATAGATTGTTTGGGGTAGTATAGTTATTTTCAGAAAGTTGATTCTTCCGATCCAAGAACATGGTATATCTCTCCATCTGTTTTTGTTGTCCTTGATTTCTTTCAGCAGTGTCTTATAATTTTCTGCACACAGGTCGTTTGCCTCCTTAGGTAATTTTATGTCTAGGTATTTTATTTTTGTTGTAATGGTAAATGGGAGTGTTTCCTTAACTTCTCTTTCTGCTCTATCATTGTTATTGTATAGGAATGCAAGAGAGTTCTGTGCATTAATTTTGTATCCTGCAACTTTACCAAATTCTGTGATTAACTCTAGTAGTTTTCTGGTAACATCTTTAGGGTTTTCTATATATAATATCATGTCATCTGCAAACAGTGACATTTTTACTTCTTTTCCAATTTGGGTTCCTTTTATTTCTTTTTCTTCTCTGATTGCTATGGCTGAAACTTCCAAAACTATGTTGAATAATAGTGATAAGAGTGGGCACCCTTGTCTTGTTTCTGATTTTAGATGTTCCTTTATTCTTGCATTTGGGAAAATAAAATTTGGTTACTTTGGATAAAGGTAGTAATTAAAAATAAACAATATTTAGATAACACTTGGTTCAAGAGTTACAGTAAAATATCAATGTATTAGTCTGCCAGGGCTGCCATGACAAACTATTACATCCTGAATGATTTAAGTAACATAAATTTAGTTTCTCACAATTCTGGAGGCAAAAAGTTCAAAGTCAAGGTGTCAACAGGGTTGGTTTCTTCTGAGGCCTCTCTCCTTGGTTTGTAGATGACTGTCTTTTCCCTGTGTCCTCATGTGTTCTTTCCTCTGTGTTTGTGTTCAAATCTCCTTTTCTTATAAGGACACTAGTCATTTTTGACTGGGGCCCACTCTAATTATCTAATTTACTTAATTACTACTTTAAAGACCCTGTCTCTAAATATAATCACATTTTGAGGTACCAAGGATTAGGATCTCGATTCAAGAATTTTGGGGAGGCACAATTCAGCCCATAACATATATACATAATATATATTTACATATAGAAACATAATACGCATACATATACATCCAAGCATGCACACACACACACACACGATGATAAATATGCTTTGGTAAATACCCAATATCTCTTTGTATTAGATTGGTGAAAAAGTTCTTCTCTTGGTTTAATTTGGGCACTCTTATCTTCTGGTCTAGAAGAAAACTAAAAACTCTGATTATAGTCTTTTCTTAGTATTCACTCTGCTGCAGTACTCAAATGTACGATCTCCGGAGTCTTAAATGCTGTTATGCAACTACTATCCCCAAACAATCATAAACAAAAAAGAATAAGAAAATCTAAACTTTGTAGAGATTGAAATGACCACAAGCAGAACTTGTTATGTGATCACACTCCACAAAGAGTGATCCAGACTTGGATTGATCACATGCCTAGATGATATTGAGTTATTGTTCAGCACAGGTATAAGGATTACAAGGGAGGATGGAGAACTGTGGCTACATATGATAATATGACACAACTCTGTCCTCTAAGTTCTTTCCCAGGAAGGTAAGAGTGTAAACCAAAAAATAACTTTACTGTTTACTTCAGGAAATTGCTGTAAACCAATTTATCTCGGCAAATAGTTTGTTCCTCTGGGCAGGCAGCACTCCTGTCAGGAAAACAGAATGATCACTGGTGTAAAAACTCACAGGTTGTATAAGATTTTACTCATGAAAACCTTCTCTGTGCTATGTCCATCAACTCTAAATTATCACGTCATATTCTATGCTCAATATTAATTTCTTCTCTTGAACCTTGAAACTGGTCTCCCAAATTTTGTAAGTATCCTTCGTTGATCTCTCTCTTTTGACATGCAGCTAGGACTGTCAAAGTGGTATTCTCTCCTACAGCCAAAACTCTAAGGAACTTAACTTTGTCGGAAAAACAGATTTTTGATGTTCTTTTGGGGGATGTGACAGTTCATACATTCTACGCTTAAAATATGAATGTTAATGTTATTGGGAATAATCTACTTGATATATTTACATACGATTTTGAGTATGTATTCGTTTTTATTTCCTCAAAGTTAAACTTGTCTTCCAAATAAGTTAAGTAAAAACCCACAGAATCTATATTTTGATGATTTAACACTTATTCCATTAAATTATTTGAGTGATTAACCGAAAAATTCAATTCAGTGCTATAGTTTGATGAGGTAAGGAAGCAGTGTCAGTCACAGTGCCTTGACGTCTAACCATTTCTTCCTTTTTACTTCCTACCAAAGTTTGCCTCTCAACATAAAAAAACGAAAATATCAGATTCTGACTTTCCAGCCTCCCTTACAGTAAGGCTAGGCCATAGCACTGGCCAAAAAGATAAAAAAGTAGAAGTGTGTGCGTGTGTGTGTGTATGCGCATGCGTGCACGTGTGTGTGCACACGTGTGCGTGTATGAGCACGTGCACACGTGCGCATCTAATGTTCTCCTTGATTAAAAAGAATAGTGCTGGAAGGATAGAATAGAACCGTAAGTTAACTTTCTTCTTCAGATAGTGTTGTTTGAGCATGTGATACAAAGACATGCAACATCAATCTTGATAACCACGAAGCTGCAGCCTGAAAACAGAAGCCAGATCTTGATCTTGGTGACATTGAGACCTTGAACTGACCTTCAAAGTACCTACCTTTAGACTGGTTGTTTACAATAAACACTTATTTAATTATTTGAATAGGTTATTCTATAACTTACAGCCAATAGCATCTCTGATTCAAATAGTAGATCCATTATTTTTTTTTTTTTGAGTAACAGGTTTTTTGGTAAAAACAATATCTATTATTTTTGGTGAATAAAGGATCTGCTCATAGTACATTGCATTATAAAATAATAATTGTCCTATAATTTCAATATATGAAAATAATATTTTGATTGTTAGCCATGTGAATGGATCCAGTATTTAATTTCAGTGTTTTCTTTTTGATTTTGGGGTTTTTTGTTTGTTTGTTTTTTGGCATTTTGTTGATCATTTGCATAGGAAACTCAGAGGAAAGGAGACATATATGTCCATTTCAACCTCTTACAAGGAAATCTCACAGAATTTTATATTTAAAATTTTACATTTATTTTGGAGTTTATTTTTTTACGAGAACATAGTATTCAAATAAGTTAAAAGCAATGAAGCATTATCACATTATTTTCAGTCTTCTGTGAACATATTTCCTTTTCTTTCCCATTTTTCCTCCCTCATGTATTTGAGCAGATTTGGATTTGAGCAGATCTTTCACCTTCAGGAAAGGTAGAAAAATGGGTTTTTGCTTATGATTGTACTCTTCAAATAGAGAATGTTCTGACACATTTTTGAAAATGATAGCAGTGATAGCATTCAATCATAACTCGATGACTCCATTTAGGACAGGTTTAATGAGTAGGCTTATCTCTATTTGTTATTAGCAATATGATACACTGAGCTATACTGAATACTTTTCATTGCAATTTATGGAAAAAATATTTGGACAAAAATTTCACTAGGAACTTTGTAAATTCTGCAACTTATTTTTGCAATCATGTGAAATTTAAATGTGTATGTGGATATAAGTGGAACTAATTTGAAAACTTAATATAATGACAACTTATATTTTTGAACTTTTTCTTTAAACAGAGGGAAAGTTTTAACTGTATGTAATTCTTAAGGGTACTTTAAGCTTAATAAAGGGGTATTGCCTATGAAGAGTCTATATTTTGGGTTTTCTTAACAATTATCCAGTGTATTTTTAAACGAATTATCTTTTTATTTGGCCTGTAAATGCATAAAAAGTATATGACCTCTGTTCATTTTTTGTGTGACAATTTAGTTGGTTTAGAGACCTTCATTACTTTGCATATGCAGTTCTAGAAGGCAAGATTAGCAGATTACAGAAATCTTGGTGGGGAGAAAATACACAAACACACACACACACCCCTAGTTGTTGTGGGTGAATCTAGCAGGGAAATATTCTAAGAAAAATAAATTCTTAAATAGTCAAATATAGCACTCAAACAGTCGCCTCAAAAGAAATTAATGAGAGGGCTTCCCTGGTGGCACAGTGGTTAAGAATCCTCCTGCCAATGCAGGGAACAAGGGTTTGATCCCTGGTCTGGGAAGATCCCACATGCCTCAGAGCAACTAAGCCCATGTGCCACGACTACTGAGCCCATGCACCGCAACTACTGAAGCCCGCATGCCTAGAGCCTATGTTCCGCAACAAGAGAAGCCACTGCAATGAGAAGCCTGTGCACTGCAAGGAAGAGTAGCCCCTGCTCACCATAACTAGAGAAAGCCCGTGTGCAGCAATGAAGACTCAATGCAGCCAAAAATTAAATAAATAATAATAATAATAATAAAAATGTCAAACTCTAGTCAATTGAGAGATGAGCAAAAATAAAGTAAAAATTGTCATGTGAAAGGACTTATAGTAAGTACCGAATAGTTAGACTTAAATCAATAGTTTGTAAACATATTTATTATAAAAATGGTAACTGAGTTAATATTTTAATGTTAAATTGTATTTTTTGCTCCTGGTATTTACATTTCTGTGTCATACTTGTGTCATGTTTTCTAGAAAATATTGAGTACTTAGGCTTCTGAGGAGGAAAGAGCAAATCGTTATATTTCTTATTTTGAGATTTTGCATTTTAAGATGGGCTTTTGAAACTTCTGGCATAAGTGGTAGTTTGACTTCAGAGTATCCAGAGTCAAAATATGTACCTTTATAACAGAGTTGGGAAAAATGCATCATTATTAAGTATAAAATTTCCTGCTGTAGATGTAATAAAGAAAGGGAACAGATTGGAGAAGATAGCAAACATTAGAAGTTTGCATCCTCAACCAGACCAAGGCTGGGGTCTATGATAGCAGCTTTGAGATGGTGGGGATTTGAGGACAGAAGGGAGACATCCTCTCATTTCTCAGGTGGTGCCCAGAAGGTAAACAGTCTTCTGGAGTTTAGTTATATTGCTCTAGCATGTTGCCCCTAGGCAAATAAACATGGCAGCATGTGGTTTTGTTACAGAAAAGGTCTGATGCCAACAAAAAATGGATTTCGATGACTCCCAAAGGCAGCTTGTTCCTGACACAGTGAGGCTATATAAATCTGCTGCCCTCCTCAAATTCTACCCCTAGATGCCATCACAAGGAAAAGGAAAAGTGAAGTCCAGTTCTCTATTAACATATTTTAAAGTTGAAATTATTAGTAAACCTCAGAAGTTACTGAGTTTACTTGAAAATGTCTAGATTCAGTTTTTTGCAATTGCATGAAATAGGAGTTGGAAGTTTAATTTTAGCTATAAGGATATTTTCAAAATACATTTTTGTGTACATCATTTTGTTATGAGAAAACATATCAGCTAAAAATTAAAATTTCAAAAACTAATTATTTAGATTAAAATACATAAAATATAAAAATTTAACAATAAAATTCCAAGTAATATACATAAACAACCAAGAAGTGGCTATTAATTTCTTTATAATTCCTAGTGAATCAGGATGCTTTTTCATCTTGATGATTTGAGAATTATAAGTCTAAATATAAATTTAATACCTTAACATCCTTGTAAAAGTAAAAATAGTATGTATATTACATAAATTACAAAAGTGAGAACATCTGAGAAAATATTGTATACAGAATAAAATATATGTAGGGGAATAGCAAGAAAACACAACAAAAAAAAATAGCAAGTACAATAAAATACAGAAGAAAAAGAAGTGCATTAACATTGACAATACTTTTAAAAAGTTGAACTTCTTTATACAGCAAATAGGGTCTTGGAATGTGTTCCAAACCAAAATCCATCTATATGATGCTTGCAGAGCTACATTTAAGATGATACAGAAAGCTAAGTTGCAAAGAATGCATAAAGCAAATCCAAAATGAAAAATAAAGAAGAAACTTAAAAAAAAGCAGGTGTCAGTATATTCAGAGGAGACAAGGTAGAATTTAAAATAGAAAACACTAAGTTGAAAAAAGACAGCCATTCATATTTATTAACAGTACAGTCCACAAATCAGTTATATTTTTCATGAAACTATGAACCACTATGCAACACATAATAGAATATGAAAATGGATAAAGAGAAAGAGAAATAGTAGAGAAAGAGGCAGAAACTCTCTTCTACTAGGAAATGTCACTCAGTCTTTTATGGCTTGTGGAGGTAAAATTAAAACAAAAATAACATTAAATGTCCTATATGCCATGTACTGTTTTGAGTGCTTTGCATGCATTTATTTAATTCTCATAACACCTCTCTCAGGCCATATTATCCCAGTTTTTCATATAAGAAAACTAAGACAGAGATGGTTAAAATAACTTCCTTAAAGTCACACTGTTAATAGTCATGGAGCTTGAATTTGACCTAGGGAACTGAACTCCAGAATTCATACTCCTATCTACTACATTACAAAAATTATAGGTAATGTAGTCTCAAATATGATCTTCAGACATTTAAATGTACCTTTATAAGTATCAATAGATATATTTAAAGATCATTTCATAAGCAAATTTCAATAAATTAAATAAAAACAAGCTAGTGGTTACCACTGGGGAGAGGAAAGGGGGGAGGGGCAATATAGGGGTAGGTAGGGGAGTAGGAGGTACAAACTATTAGGTATAAAATAAGCTACAAGGATATATTGTACAGCACAAGGAATATAGCCAATATTTTGTAATTATAAATGGAGCATAACCTTTAAAATTGTGAATCACTATATTGTATACCTGTAACATATTAAAAAGAGAAAAGAGTTCCCAGCTGAGAGAGGGAGATACAGGTAAACCTGTTAGTAGGAAGAGCATGGAACAGAGGTACTCTGGCTCAGCCAGGTGTGATGAGCAAGGAGCAAGATGAAAGAAGAGGTCAGGGAAGAATTCCTGGGGAAGGCAATGTCAGATCAGAGTTCCTTCTTCAGAACTGCACATGTGGCTGGATCAAGTAAGAGGTTTGGGAAGATTAAGTGAAAGGGAGCACCTTCTGGGCCTCTAAAAACTGACAGTCTTAGGCAGGAGATTGTATTAATTTAGCTGGTCACAGAGACTATTAATCTTAGCTGTAGTTGAAAGTCACCTAACATTAACCTCTGGGTCTGCTGTTTTAGAGTTGCCCAGGGTCCTCTCCGCTGGAGGAAGTGGTTCATTTGTCCCATGACAATGAATTCTTTTGTGCCTGTCTTTCTAATTGGCATCCAGGCCTTCTGAGCTAGTTATAAAGTGGTTGTCCTGCCAAAACCACTGAAATTCATAGAATAAAAGCCAAATAAGAACTGTGAAATCTCTTAGGATGCCCTTGAATTCCCAAACAATATTTCCTCATAGAAATGTCAGTTTTAAGATGACTCAATTGTTCATAATTAATTGAAGCTGTGGTGATTCCATTATTAGGTTAAACAATCAGTCAACCCAGTATTTATTGACTGTATGATGCCAAGCTCTATTACAGGCATTGAGGGTCCCATTGTAAGCTAGGAGTCAAGGTCCTTTCACCCACAGCGTCTCTAGCCTGGTAAAGAATACGAACAAACAGGCAAACAAATTAATTCATGGTAATAAGTGCTTTCATAGGACAAGTTCAAAGTTCAAGAGCTCAAACCAGGTGTGTCAGGGAAGACTTCCCAGAAGAAATGATGTATAAGCTTCGACCTGAAGGAGTAGGATAATCAGATAAAATGCCACAGACACAAAGAGATGGAGGAAAGGAGTGGTGAAGAATATTCTTGTTGACTGAGCATGAGGCTGTGAGGGGCAAGGGGAAATATGACTTGTTTCAGAAGAGCTGAATGTTCCGTACCGATGAAATATAAAGTAGAAAAGAAGAATGTGAGCAATGAGGCTGCTGGGGTAGCAGATGCCCAGGCAGAAAAGGTCTAATTGACCATGTTACAAACTTTTTATCATTGAGCAGTGAGGACCCATTCAAGTATTGAAGCTGTGATTATGCTACAGAAGTAACTTAAGCAGATTGGTGTTTTTGAAAGCTCACTCAAGCTGCTTACTCTGTGGAACAGATTGGAGTGGAGCAAGAGGTCGGCAGGGAAACCAGTTGCAGATTTTTGAGCTCTGTGAAGCCTCCTAGATTCGGGGATTGTCCTTTCCTTTGGTATCCAAATCTCAATGAAATAAAATGAAACGAATCCCATCCCACATAACCAAGAATGTTACATTTTCCTCATAGGAGTCCATACTTCTAGCTCAGAATTCCTGCTGCTGAGTCAGTTCTTAATCCTTTCCCCTACATCTCCTGTAGCTGATTGTCTCTCTCTACTGTGCTTTGTCCCAAACATTTTTTTGTGTGTGGGGGGAGGGAATAACAGAAATTGCCACTTTTTTTTCTTATTAAATATTTGCTTATTTATTTTTTGGCTGTGTTGGGTCTGTTGCTGTGTGAGGATTTTCTCTAGTTGTGGCGAGTGGGAGCTACTCTTTGTTGAGGTGCGCTGGCTTCTCATTGCTGTGGCTTCTCTTGTGGAGCATGGGCTCTAGGCACTTGGGCTTCAGTCGTCGTGGCGCATGGACTTTGTTGCTCTGTGGCATGTGGGCTCTTCCCCGGCCAGGGATCGAATCCATGTCCCCTGCATTGGCAAGCAGATTCTTAACCACTGCACCACCAGTGAAGTCTAGAAATTGCCATTTTCTGACAAAGGTGAAACAGTTAATAAGTTAAGTAAATTCAATATAATGTGATAAATATTCCCATTGTGGCATGTACAGTTCACATAAGTTGTCACTCTACTGCACAGTTCACAGTTCAGAGGAAATGAAATCTAAGCTGTGTCCAGCCCATGGAGCAGGATTTAGACAAAGGAGAAGGTACAGGGCAGAGGGAGGGTGAGTGGGGCAGAGGGAGGGTGAGTGCAGGACAGAGGGTGGGAGGGCTCAGGAAAAGCCGCACAGACACAAAAAGACAGGTTTTGGGAAACTGCATGTAATTTACTATTGTTGGGACATTGGTGCAAGATGTGAAATTTGAAGAGATAAGTTGGAAAAGATGATCAAATTCAATCTTTTCTTTAATGGGTTTAATTCTGAAGGACATATCAAAATTTAAGTATTATTTCCATCAAAATACTATATCAAGTTTAAAAAGTAAAATTCATATTATAAGGATTATAAAAGTAGTATGCCCCTGTCTAATTCCATCTAGAGACTTCCACTTTATGGTGTTTTTTGACATTTACTTCTATATTCTAAATAGCATGAGTATACCAATGCTTTTTTCTTTCTTTTTAAAATTGATGGATTTAATTTTTTGGTCATGTTTCAAAAGTACTTCCCCAAGTTTGAGTTGCATATTCTCCCACCTTGTCTTCCAAAAATAAAGACATAAAAAATTTAAATCATTTGCCTAAAGTCATAACAAATCTTTTAAGTAAAGCCAGGTAATTTTCCACACAAAGCAACAAATAGGACGTAATATGATAAGAACTAGGAGAACTATATCATTGTTGACTTTTTTTGTTTTTTTGTGTGTGTTTGTTTTTCTGTAGAACAATAGTGCCATTTTTATTTCATGATGAATTCTATATAAACTTGCAAGTACGATGTGATGCATCTAATAATGAATTCCTTCTTGAAGGAACAAAATACCAAAATATTTTGCACTAGAATTTATTTGAAATTAATTTTGCTTTTGTGGGTTTATACAGTGTTGGGTCTCTGGGATTAGTTTTCAGATTGGGTTTCAGGAGGGTTTGAAGCATGTGCTTACATGACTCCCAATAATTGTTATAATTTTATTTATGATTTAAAAAAAGTTTTAGACATTGATATCCTCTAAGAAAATAAATCTTTGTCTTTCATCCTCCCTTCCTCATATATACAAATGTACTTCCTTCTATTGTTCCAATATACTTATACGACAATTCTTCGTTAAATAGTCATTTAAAAAATTGTGGATTTTTTTTACAGCAAGACATATCATGTACTATGATTATTTTCCCTTTATTTTACTTTTCAGTTTAAATGTAGTCAATAATATATTTTCATTTGCTTAGCTTTCTGTCCACCCTATCAATAATTTATCTCTAAGTTCTCTGATAGAATTGAAAATAACTCCAGGATTTGTTAAAACACATTAGATATTCTACCCGTTTAACTTTCTTCTAGCAGACAGGGCTCTCAGAACACTTTGTCCTCCCGCTCTAGTTTCAATTGCTTGCTCTTTATCTTGTTTCTCACACTATCATCCTGAAAATCTTTCTTTGACCAGCATCTATTGCTTTTTAAATTCTTGTTTCCTCTTTACTGATATATTCCCTCCGTTTGGTAGACTATGCTCACTGTTAGCTTTCTGATGAAAATTTCTGAGTTATGCATTGGTTAGCTTCTGTTTGACTTTATCTCTTTGAGGTTTAGGTTTCAGGTTTCTCTGAGTTACTAAATCATCTTTAGGGTTTAGTTTGTAGCTTTTTCTGAGCTTTTAAATCATGTACTGTTAGTCCAGTTACTTTCTTGATTTCTTGTCTGTGGTTGTTGCCTTTTCCATTCACTTTGTCATGCTGGCTTAATTCCTGTTTTATCCTTTTACTGTCAATTTAAAGGGATTGGTAAGCAGTCTCCAAAATGGCCTCTGGTAGTCACTGCCTACTAGCATTCATGCTCTTGTGTCACCTCCTCCCCTTAAATATGGGCTTGACCTAGTGACACACTTACAGAGAATGGTATATGACCATCTAATGGAATTTCACCTCTGAGATTAGGTTACAGAGACCTTGACCTTGGTCTTACTTTGTCGCTCTTGCTCTCACTCTCTTGTTCTCTCACTGGCTCTGAGGGAAGTAAGTTTCCATATTGTGAGCTGCCCTATACAGAACCACTTGGCAATGAGCAAAGGGAGGCCTCTGGTCAATACTCATCAAGGAATGTGAGCCCTCAGTGCAATAGGCTGGGAGGATCTGAATTCTGCCGCATGAATGAGCTTGGAAGCAGATTCTCCCCCATTCAAATCTTCAGATAAGAAGACTTGACCCCTTGATATCTTGCTTGTTGGCTTGTGAGAAACCTTGAGGCAGAGATACTCACATGCACTGGACTCAATTTATCCTAATTCCCAAGGTGATAGTATTAGGAGTTGGGTGCCTTTGGGAGGTGATTAGATCTTGAAGACAGAGCCCTCATGAATGGTATTAATGCTCTTATATTTATTTATTTTTTTATATAAATTCATTTCTTTATTTTATTGGCTGTGTTGGGTCTTTTTTTGCTGTGTGCGGACTTTCTTTTTAGTTGCAGTGAGTAGGGGCTACTCTTCGTTGTGGTGCACGGGCTCCTCATTGCCGTGGCTTCTCTTGTTGCAGAGCACGGGCTCTAGATGCGTGGGCTTCAGTAGTTGCAGGACATGGGCTCAATAGTTGTGGCTCATAGGCTCTAAAGTGCAGGCTCAATAGTTGCGGTGCATGGACTTAGTTGCTCCACAGCATGTGGGATCTTCCTGGAGCAGGGATCGAACCCGTGTCCCCTGCATTGGCAGGCTGATTCTCAACCACTGCACCACTTAGGAAGCCCAATGCTCTTATAAAAGAGACCCAGGAGAGAGCTCTTGTCCCTTCCACCATGTGAGGATACAGTGAAAAGATGTCTGTGAATCAGGAAGCAGGCCTTCACCAGACACTAAATCTGCTGGTGTCTTGAGCTTGGACCTCTGGACCTCCAGAACTATAAGAAATAAATTTCTATAGTTTATAAGCTGACTAGTTTATGGTAGTTTCATATAGCAACCTGAGCAAAGACACTGACCCACAGAAACTGTGAGATAATAAATGTTTATTGTTTTAAGCTGCTAAATTGGGATTATTTTATAACCATAGATAACAAATATAAAGAGATTTTAAGAAGGAATAGAAATTATCACATGTATTTGGTTTGTCAGGTCTGAACAAAAACCTGAAGACTTCTCATTAGAAGTCATGATATAATTTTTTTAAAGAAAATAAAAAGGTAATTATTTTAGAGAGTTCCTATATGGTGACCTTGTGGGGAAAATACTGGAGGGAGCCAGAGTGCAAGAAAGGAGATATTGCAATGATCAGATGAGAAGTGGTGAGGACCTGGATTGTCAGTGTCAGAGGATATGGAGGAGAGAAGGCAAATTTGAGAGCTATTAGTCATCGATACAATGTGATTGCTGAGTGGATACTGTGATTAAATAATAAGCAGATTTCTCCTGGATTCCCGTCTTGAGGGAATGAAGTGGATCATGGTTCTGTCAATTAGGGTAGAGATTAGAGAAGAAGGAGTGAACATGGAGAGGATGAAAATAAGTTTAGTTTTGGACATTGTGAATTTGAGATGTCCTGGTTCATCTGCATGAAAATAATGGAAATGAAGATAATTAGAAGCAGCATGCATTGAGTGCTTAATTATCAATAGGCCATCTTTGATGCAGCCGACATGAATTATTTTGTTTTATTCCTGTGACAACATTATCTAATAGTTGCTATCATTATTTCCATTTAACAATGAATAATTTGAGGATTAGAGAGGTCAAATAACTTTCCCAAAGGCCATAGAGTGATTTTGAGGTAATAATTTAAACTTAAGCAGTCTGTTTCCAAAGCTCAAACATCCTATCTCCCCTCCACACTGTTCGTAGAGGCCCAGCTCTCAAAAGGAAATAATTGGGCATTGTCTTGAGAAATTCTGAGTTCCTTTTGGTTGCCCTAAACATTTTTGTAACCAGACAATTCTGGTTCTAATTACATGACTGGGCCCACAGCCTGGAGTATAATTATAGACATTTAAAATTTCTGGTGAATTATTATGTTTTGTGACTCAATTATATGTAAGATATGTTGTTGATAGATATGGAAAAAGACAGGCCTGGTTTTTAGTGTTAAATTTAATCATTATCGTACAAACCTCCTGGGTTATGTATCTCACATTCATTTAAGTAGATTATGATAGTGACTGTTTAAATCCAGGATCTTCAATAATAAGAGGCTGCACAGGATAAAAGTCACTTTATCTTAATTATGCTATTGAGAAATTATGGACCACATAATGTTATGTAAATATCATTGAATTTGGTTTATTTTGACTTTGCTTTACTTAAAAAAAAATTCTGCAAATGGCCGCTTGGATGGAACAAAAAGTTCATCGTATTTTTTGAAATAATCATCAGTTTGACAGAACATGTAAATTGCAAAGCTATATATAAAAGAAAAGTGAGAGATGTGCTCTGGGTATTCTCTTAGGACTGCTGGAAGATGATTTTTATTATTGAAGCGTGTGAGTGAATTTTTGTGATGATTGCGGATGCCTAAGGAGAGTGTAGGAAGATATCTAGATAAAAAAGCTATAGAGATATGGAATGGTCTAGGCCAAGGGCATTAAGGGAAGACTTGCACACAGGCATTAATTCAAAGAATATCAATTGATTAAGTGACCTCTTCTCTATACTGTTTGCAATCTGTCTTCTATTATTTTTATATCCATATCCTGAACTCATCTCATGTTATCACCTTATGAAGTTTGAGTGCCTCTTTTAATCCAGCTTATTATCATAAAAATGTTAAAATATACAGCAAAAATAATACAATAAACCCTTGATACTCTTCATCTACGTTCAGCAATTGTTAATGTTTGCCATATTGGCATGTATACATGTGTGTGTGTGTGTGTGTTTTCTAATTCACCCTGGAGTATTTCAGCATGCGTGTTTAGGAATAAGGGATGCTTTAGGGATTTTCAGTGTCTATAAGAAGAGAGTTTGATGTAATGATTAAGAGCAACAACATTAGAGGACTAAGTTTGGATCCTGACCCTACTACTTACTATCTATATAAAATTGCTTTACCTCTTATAACCTCAGTTTTGTTTTTTATAAAATGGGGATGAAATGCTTTTCAACCCGACAGGATGCTATAAGATCAAATGAGAGAGTATAAGAAAAATGCTTCAGCCTAATGCCGCGTACAAAGTGAGTGCTCAGGAAAAAGTGAAATTTCTATTAGGTACTTGTCATCTCTTTCCATCCTTGCCTCACCGCTCCCGCTTTTTACTGTTCAGGCATTGCATACACACAGCCAACATGAAATCAAATTAAGACTGAAAATGGAAATCTGAAGAAAATTTGGAGAAGGTATAATTCTGTTGGTTAACGTATTTTTACTTAATTCCATTTAAAATTACTCTGAAAAGGAAAAAAAGAGTTGAACAGAAAGGCTTGCTTGCCTATGTTGTCCTTTCCTGAGAATTAATGGATCTGAGTTTCCTTCTGCTCAGGTTAATTTTGCGTTATTTAGGAAAGCTTTCAAAAATAGGTAGGGCTTGAGAACTTCTAAACAGCCCACATTCAAGTGAGTTTATAGCCAGTGATCAGTGTTTGTCATTAGAAATAAACCTTTTGTTATTTGGCTATTTTCACAGAGAACTTCATAAGAGTAATTAGGAGGCAGCTGCCGCCATTTGGCAGCTCTTAGAGAAACAAGGGGAGGATTGTGGAGGGATTACTAGTAGTACTATATTTAGGAGAAAGAGCACCTATCTTGGGATTGAGTCAGTAATACTGGTTTTGCTGTAGCCCAGAGTGGAGAGGTTCCTGCTTCTCTGTGAAGAGACCAACTGAGCTGCGAAGAGCAGAGAAAGGGAGAAAAAAGAGATTGAACATTTATAGAATACTTCTTTTAGTCAGATACTGGCCTAATGTTGTGTGTATATGTTTCTAATTTTAATTGAATCCCCACAATGGCCCTAAGTAGTGTTGATTGCCATCTTTCATATGTACAAATGAGGACTCTGAAGATTTAAGGCATTGAGTCTTTTGCTTAATGTCACACAGCTAGTAAATAATGCA
Source organism: Hippopotamus amphibius kiboko (assembly GCF_030028045.1). Lineage (NCBI taxonomy): Eukaryota > Metazoa > Chordata > Mammalia > Artiodactyla > Hippopotamidae > Hippopotamus > Hippopotamus amphibius. Next base: position 36,254,153 of record NC_080188.1, read on the forward strand.
ATTGTAATTCAGACTCAAGCTTCTGCTTCTAAAGTTGATATTCCTTCCATTATAACAGTGGATCTCCAAGTGTGGACTTCAGCCCAGCAGCACTGATATCACTTGTAATAAATACAGATTTTCAGACCCCAACCTAGATCTACTGACTCATAATCTCTGGGCATGGGGCCTGGCAATCTGTGTATTACAAATTCTCCAGGTGATTTTGAGGCACACTAAAAAGTGAGACCCCTTGCACTATATATTATCTCTCTATCCCATTGTACTATATTAGCATCTGAAATTTTGAGAAGGAAATAAGTATTAAGGGTATGCAGTTCCAACTTGGCACTTACTGTTATGCTGACACGTCCCTGAAGGCATTGTAATCACAGGCTAGGTCAGGAAGAAAACTAGGGGACCTCCCTGGATAATATCTATGAAGCCTCTAGAGAACTGGGATGGGGAGAATCCATTGAATTAGGACTTCCAGCAGAGGAGCACATTGATGGAGGGGAAAGATGGTTCGTGCCATTGGGGCGATCATAAGGTGGTACAGTGTGAAGACCACTCAGCAGAGGATATTTTCGCTGACCCCCTGGGAATTATTGATTCTAATGATTATTAACAAAAGATTGTTCACAGACTATTTTGGAAAACATTTGACATATGGGGCTCTGTGGTAGCTGTGATTTGCCTGATGCAAAATACAAAGTATTTTTTCCTTTTATTTTGTCAACTTTTAATAGAATTTACTTTGAATCCACTGTGGCCAGCTTCTTGCAAGATGGGCTACAGATGGTAGCTTACTACACTATAAATACTTTTTTTTTTTTAAGCTCTTTACTGGAATATAATTGCTTTACACTCTCGTACCAGTTTTTGAGGTACACCAAAGTGAATCAGCTGTATTTATACATATATCCTTATATCCCCTCCCTCCCACAACTCCCTCCCTTTTGACAAATGCATATTGAAGGTCTACACTAGACTAGGTGGTGGGTAAACAGTATAAATTTCCTAGTTGGGGATCTAAGCCAAAAGAAGAAGACACATATATATAAAAAATTTACGTTTTTTTGTGGCCCTAGAATTTTAGACAAAAGCAAGAGGGTAAAATTTTGTTTTCTGATTATGCAGGCTTACTCTAAACTATAAGCTAAAGGGTTAGACATGAAGTTGTCATTTATCACACATCAATTAAAAATAAAGATGGTAAGCAGATGTGACATTATAACTAGAGGAAACAGAAGCAAAACAGACAATTTTACTTAAACAAATGAACAGATGCATGTAAGAAAACAAAACCAGCAAAACAAACAAACATTTGAAATCAAAATTTTTAAATTAAAAAATCAAGTAAAAAGAAACTATGTTCCTAAACTGAGATATCTGGTGTGGTGAAGTGTTTTCCATTAATCTTCCTTGGCAAATATCATTTTTTAGGCATCTGTGATCAGCATAAAGACTACTAGCATCCAGCTCTGAGTTTCTCCTACATTTAGAGCTCATTCATGCCTGGATGTGGGAGGAATATTGCCACTCATCCAAGGTTTTTGGACATTTACTATTCAAGATGGTGAGTGAATGTAGCAGAGCATGGAATGTGGCCACTGTGGTCATGCTTGTGTTTCCCACACTCCCGGAGTCTTTGGACTGCCAGAATAAATTTGGTGCTACCAAGGTGGGTTCTTCCAGTACTAGGGTTTAGCCTTGTTTGGACCAATTTTCCAAATATCTGGTTGATTGAGAATTTCCTTCTTATCACTAGTGTACTATATAAGGAAAATACAGAAATACATTTGAAACAACTAAACAAGATTAAAAAGAAAAGATGTAGACAAGCTTTCTTCTAGGTTTCCCATAGGTAGAATTGTATAACTGCAGAGGTGAACAAGCTCCCCTTTCACCTCTTTTTACCATCTTTGGGCAATCCGTGTATTAACAAGTCTTCTAGGTAATTTCAATACACATTTAAGTGTGAGAATCATGTGGATGGACTTACCTTATTCAAATATCTACTCTTTCTTCTATAATAGCATCTCTGAAATAATGAATTTTCAAATCTAGATTAGTCCTCTAGCAAAACATTATATTTGTGGAGAAATGTATAGTACACTATACATGAATACTATAAGGCTGTGCAATAGAGCAAAGAAAATATTAGGTTTGTAGACAGAAGATCCAATTTTGAATCCTGGCTGGGTCATCAACTATTTCTGCTACATTGGGAAAGTCATTTAATATTTCTTACACTCAGTTTTCATGGTTGTAAAGTGGGATAATAATTGCTTCTAACTCATTGATTGATTGTGATACTAATGAAAAAACCAATTATTCAGCTGACATTTCTTGATCACCTACTGTGTCTGGAATGGCACTAGTAGATAGAGTAAACAAGACATAGTCATTTCCCTTAAGAAATAATAGACAATACCAATAATGTATTAGTACTTCTGGGGGGTAAGCTGAGAACATAACCCATTCTGTGTATATACGGTGGGCAAGAATCAGGAAGACTTCTTAGAGGAATGTTCTGTTCAGAGAAAGATGCAAGTAAAGTAGGAAGAAAAATTCTATAATGGAAGTGAGTGGTGGGTTAGGCATTCTGGGTAGAGGGAATAACATGGAAAAATTTGGAGGTAACAGAGCATTGAGCATTAATGGGATTGCAAGTAGTTGATGTGCGAATTGAGGCAAAGTTAAGAGATGAACATAAACATGAAAACAGCAGCCAAACTGCTTAGGGCTTTACACACCATAACATGGAATGTGAAGCCAGCAGTGAGGAATTTAAAAAAGACATTGGCACAATGAAATGGATATTTTGTGAAGAGCAATTGGCTATATTACATAAGATGGGGAAGGAGTCTATCTAGGTGGTCATCTGGGCAAGAGGTAATGATGACGTAAAGTAAGACAATGACCATGGATAATGCAGGAAGCAGAGATGTGAGATGATAAGGATGTATCCTGAATGGCATTTGGAAATTAACAGGATATGACTGAGAAAATGTATTAATGCCAGTTTCCCAGACCTTGCCAATTTATAGTTACAAAATTATTTTTAATGCCCAGATTAGCATGTGTTGAGCTCTCACTGGCCTAATTGTTAGGAATCCATCCTCCTCAAAACAACTTTCACCCCAGAGGTGATTTCCAGGGTGCTGCCTCTTATGTGCTCAAGGACAAGTCTTCTGCTCTGTCCCTCAGTCATGCCACCCTATGACTGCCTGTTTTGCAGGTCATCCTATAGTCTGTCTTTGGACACACAAATTTTCTACTGGGGTGGTTGTTGCTTTCCGCATCCTTGCTGTGAGAGCCATCTGATCTATGGTTCAGACCTCTGCTACTGTAGCAGACGCATGGCTCAGCATCAGATTTGGGGATGCTAATTCTACAAAGTGCAGCTGATACCAGTCCATAACTTTAAGGATATTTTCCCCAAGGTCTAGGGAAACAGGTTCTAGGGGAATACAACACAGAAATTGATTTTCAACAATACGTGGGTTCCAAGTCATTTTGGAATTCCTTATCCTGCCTCATTGCCCACCATCCCTTATGTGGTCAGGAGTACTGAACTCCTGCATTGAAATTTACCACGATCTCCACACCTTGAATTCAAACCAAATCTCCCTTCAACTCCAAAAAGAAAAATAAGTTTTTTTCTCACACCCAACTAAGGCTTGCACTCTTGACTTGTGACTTATTTCTGGAGCCTGAATGATAGCAAGTATGTCCATTTTTCTTCAGAAGAAACCTCATCTCCATTCACAGTTTTATGTTCTGTTCCCAAGGCCTCAACAAAAAAAAATTATAATAGTAAGACATCAGTATAGTTCTCAGAGTCTAAGTTATTTGGTTTTAAACATGAATGGTCTTATCCTGTGTGCTAAGACGACATAGTTTCCTTTTTGTCTCATTTCACCAGTGATTTAATAACCTTGGGGTTAAAACTCATTCATGGTAACCTTATTACTTATATATAAGTGCCTTTTATTAACTGTGATACACTAAACAAATATAAATGCTATTATTTTTATGCAAAAAACAGTCTAAATTATATAATACAATTTAGTGAATTCTAAGGAAACTCTTTGCTCCTTATCCAGAGTATGAGGATATAAAGCCCTATACTTTATTGAGTTTGACTTTATAAGACACCAGGAATAACAATATCTGAAACACAATCTGTTTATGACAGCTTGCCTCACTAAGTCACCAAAATCCTAAGCAGACATGATTTTCACTGGAATTTATCTGATAATAAATTTTCAGTAAGGTGAAATGAAAAGGAAATTATAATACCTTTGTCAGACTGATTCTTATTCTTTTTATTCTTCTTTTAGAGAATGAGCATCACTCTTCTCCTGAAACTAAAAGGAATTTTTACTTTGCACATCAATTTTAATAAAAATTAGTACCAAGAACAGCTATATATCCCTGGTCCTAGAATGTGGGACAACATAGGTCATATGGCAAACATTTCAAGCTTCTAGAAACTGATAATTTAAGCTAAATAATAGTGATACAGGCAGACAAAATCATTTATTAAAAACAATCAGGAAAAAGAATAATATATTATTTAGTAAATAAGGAGAGTCAACAACTGAAAATGAATCTTAGAGAGGCTCTGGCATGGGAAAGAAAAAAAATTCCTTTGTATTAGGTTCGAATGGGAAAATATTATCCATAAAGTCCACAGAGTGTTGGGGATGTGGGAACACTTTCTTACACCATAAAACAGTCCCACACTCCCATTCCCACCAGGCTAATTTTCTCCATAAAACTGAGGACATTTATTCTCCACCTTCAAACCTGCTTGGCCATACCTTCTTGATAAGAAAAACTCCTTTTTTTTTTTTTTTTCTAGATCTCCTTCTCCTCTCTTGCCCTATTAACTCTCAGCCCACTTAAATGATTTTCTGTCCTGCTGAGAACATTTTTATAGCTCTACTTTCTGCTTCTATATTCAGTCACTCGAGTCCTCTACTTCCATTGCTGATTGGAGAGGAGAGATGGAAGGGAGATTGGAAATGGTTCTCTGATGGTGAACTGGACTCAGAGTGGAATAGATAAAAGATGATCCAAGTTTTCTCAGTATCCAGAAGATTCCTGCTTTCATGCTTTCTCTATGATAGGAAAATGATGTCTTTCTTCACCTGTGCCCAAGAAGAGGGCAGGGAGGTGGACCAAAAACTGCTTTACCACCTGCTGCCCTGGTAGAATCCCTTCAGTCTTGACCACTTCCTCTCTTGATAGTAGATAATAAAGAACTCACTTGAACCACTGTTAATTGCACAGCAGGGAGGGGAGTTAATAGTTTCCCTGCCCACTTAGCTAGCTGGTTTAGGTCAGTTGTCTGTGGAAACTTGTTGTTTATTGCTTTGTTTTATAAACTGGCTACTTTATAAATTCTCCTTTGAATATACTCATTCTTCTGCAGTGGTCCTGGTTTCTTATTTTTACTTCCCTGGGATACAATGATTTTAAATGTTTTTATTTAAAGCCTCCTACTTATTTCTTTGAATGTATTCTACCAAAGAGGACTTGCCCTGGTGTATGTTGAGATAGAAAATGTTCCATTGCCATCCATGCTTGAGAGGATATAGGGCCTCTCACAGGTTTCTAGGTCCCTCATTCTCTTCCTTCTCAATATGCACCCATCACTATCTGTTGTATATGCAATAGTTATTGCCAGATTGTGAGGTGGCATACATTCTCCTCTGAACTAATTTATGAATATGTAGAAAGATATTTCTGTACACAGCCTTAGCATTCCTGGTTATGGCTTCAGACTTACAAGGTATACTAGCAAGAATTCCAATTGTTCTAATGTAAAATGTGAGTCTTCTTGCATTTGTCTGCTGAAATTCCTTTGTGAGACTAAATGTTCTTTTGCAGCTTCTGACCCTGCATCTGCACATCAAAGAATTTTTTTCTGTTACACATGTAACCAAAAGCAGATGTATTTACTGGCACACTCCTATAAATTTTTAGGTTAAAAGAGTATCTTTCTCTGCATTAGTCAATACTCTTAATGTTGTAAATCACAGAATCCCAATCAAAATTGGCTTAAACAAAATTAAATTTTATCGAGTCCCATAACTAGGAAGTCCAGTGGCTTCACGATGCAAACAATGTCATTAGAACTCATTGTATCTTCGTCATTTCTTGGCTTGGTTTTACATATTTGGTTCCAAGTGGTAACGAGATGATTGCAGGATCTCCAGTTCTTATGTAATCTCAAGCCTCACAGGAAAGAGTAGGAATATCTTTTCCAGAAGTTAGAGTAAAATCATCTTCCATCTCACAAGTTCAGCTTGGGTTATGTGTCTGTTCCTTAACCATTGATGTGACCAGGCAAATGCAATACTCCAAATTTCCAGGTCTAAATCATACAGTATTGGGAGATAGATTCAACTCTAACAGAAGCAAATGGACTTTGAAGAAAATAAGAATGTGGTCAGCAGAAAATGCTGGGCAGCAAAAACAACAGATGTTCACTGTAGTCTCCCTCATCTTGGTATGTGGCAAGATCCAGGAAAGAAATGGGTTGAAAAATGTAATGACCCAAATAGATAAAGATAGCATCATAGGGGATATTTTGTTTAGCAAGTATTTGAAGAGAAGATAACCTGACATGGAATGATCTTCTGGATATTAAGATTTTGAGAAAGACAAAAATCTAATAGGAAGTTTTTGGGTGTTCAATACTTTTTAAAGCTCAGCAATTGTCCCAAGTGAAAAAGATTTCCAACATCAAGAAGGAAATATTTGAATATGTTGTAGCAATTACAATTCTTCCAGTAGTTATCTACATTTAAATACTCCAAATTTTCTCCTTTGTATTGATGTAGGTAACATTTTAAATGCCAATGCCTATTAAATAAGTCTATGTATGTATTAAAGAAAAAAAAACCTTTGACATATACTCTAAAGTACTGCTACAAATGGTAACTGAAAAGAACAGATTGTTTATATTTAATTTTATTTAAAACAATATTAAAATAGTTTCAGAGGGAGCAAGTAAAATACCAATAATAAGAAAATATATTTTATCCATTAATAAAACCTGGATTATATGAAACAATTTTGGCAAATAAAAATCTTCCAAAGCTCAGTGATTCAGACAGACAAATAACATTTTCCCTCCACATACATATTTTTTAATAAACTATTTTCTAGCAGACAGGCAATTTTTCATCCAATGTCTGTATTTCTAACTGCAAATGTATAAACTGAGAAGAAATTTATGAGCCATGAATATCGATGAAATTCTACATTAGAGTTACCTTTTCTTGATGGGAAAAACTCAAACCATCATAATTAAGAGTACAAAGTTTGAATTTTGGGAAGTGTCATGACCAGTGTTAGGGGTTGAATTGTATCCTCCCAAATTCATATTAAAGTCCTAAGCCCCAATACCTTAGAATGCAACTGTATTTTTTTAAAAAAATTTTATTGGAGTATAGTTGATTTACAATGTTGTGTTAGTTTCAGGTGTACAGCAAAGTGAATCAGTTATACATACACATATATCCACTCTTTTGTAGATTCTTTTTCCATATAGGCCATTAGAGTATTGAGTAGAGTTCCCCGTACTATACAGTAGGTCTTTATTAGTTACCTATTTTATATATAGTAGTGCATATATGTCTATCCCAATCTTCTAATGTATCCCTCCTCCCCTTATCCCCTGGTAAACATAAGTTTTCTACATCTGTAACTCTATTTCTATTTTGTAGATAAGTTCATTTGCATCCTTTTTTTAGATTCCATATATAAGCAATATCATCTGATATTTGTCTTTCTCCTTCTGACTTCATTCAGTAGGACAATCTCCATCCATGTTGCTACAAATAGTATTATTGCATTCTTTTTATGGCTAAATAAAATTCCATTGTATATATGTACCACATCCTCTTTGCCATTTCTCTGTTGATGGACATTTTTTGTTGTTGTGTTTTTGTTGTTGTTGTTGATGGACATTTAGGTTGCTTCCATGTCCTGGCTATTGTAAATAGTGCTGCAGTGAACATTGGTGTGCAGTATCTTTTTGAATTATGGTTTTCTCCAGATATGTGCCCAGGAGAGGGATTGCTGGATCATATGGTAAGCTCTATTTTTAGTTTTTTAAGGAACCTCCATACTGTTCTGCATAGTATGTGTACCAATTTACATTCCCACCAACATTATAGGAGGGTTCCCTTTTCTCCACATTCTCTCCAGCCTTTATCATTTGTATATTTTTAAATGATGACCATTCTGACTGGTATGAGGTGATACTTCATTTGTAATTTTGATTTGCATTTCTCTAATAATTAGCAATGCTGAGCAGCTTTTCATGTGCTTTTTAACCATCTGTATTTCTTCTTTGGAGAAATGTCTATTTAGATCTTCTGACCATTTTTTGATTGAGTTTTTTTTTTTTTTATTGAGCTGCATGAGCTCTTTGTATATTTTGGAGATTAATCCCTTGTTAATTGCTTCATTTGTAAATATTTTCTCCCATTCTGAGGGTTGTCTTTGTTTTGTTTATGATTTCCTTTGCTGTGCAAAAATTTTTAAGTTTAATTAGGTTCCATTTGTTTATTTTTATTTCTATTTTAATTACTCTAGGAGGTGGATTGAAAAAGATCTTGGTGTGATTTACATCAAAAAGTGTTCTATGTTTTCCTCTAAGAGTATCTGGCCTTACATTTAGGTCTTTAATCCATCTTGAGTTTATTTTTGTGTATGGTATTAGGGAGTGTTCTAATTTCATTCTTTTACATGTAGCTGTCCAGTTTTCCCAGCACCACTTATTGAAGAGACTGTCTTTTCTCCATTGTATATTCTTGCCTCTTTTGTCATAGATGGGTGACCATAGGTGCATGGGTTTATCTCTGGACTTTCTATCCTGTTTCATTGATCTGTATTTCTGTTTTTGTGCCAGTACCATACTGTTTTCATTACTGTAGCTTTGTAGTATAGTCTGAAGTCAGGGAGACTGGTTCTCAAGCTCCAGTTTTCTTTCTCAAGATTGCTTTGACTATTCGTGGTCTTTTGTGTTTCCATACAAATTGTAAAATTTTTGGTTCTAATTCTGTGAAAAATGCCATCAATAGTTTGATAGGGATTGCATTGAATCTGTAGATTGCTTTGGGTAATATAGTTATTTTCACAATACTGATTTTTCAAATCTAAGAACATGGTACATCTCTCCATCTGTTTGTGTCATATTTTTCCTTTCACCAGTATCATAAAGTTTTCTGAGTACAGGTCTTTTGCCTCCTTAGGTAGGTTTATTCCAAAGTATTTTATTCTTTTTGATGCAATGGCAAATGGGATTGTTTCCTTGATTTCTCTTTCTGATCTTTTGTTGTTAGTGTATAGCAGTGCAAGAGATTTCTGTGTATTAATTTTGTATCTGCAACTTTACCAAATTCATTGATGAGCTCTGGTGGTTATATTTGGAGATAAGGTCTTTATAAAGGGTTATTAAATTAAAATGAGGTCTTTAGGGTGGACCCTAATCTAATATGACTGGTGTTCTTAAAAAAAGAGGAAATTTGGACACATGGACCAACACCAAAACACCATACGAATACATCAGAAGAAGATGGCCATCTACAAGTCAAGGGAAGAGGTCTCAGAAGAACTAAACAGGGTGTCATCTTGATCTTAGACTTCCAATCTTCAGAATTATGAGGTAATACATTTTTATTTTTTAGGCTACCCAGGCTGTGACTTTGTTATGGCAGCTCTAACACACTAATAGAGGCTTTAAATACATTGGAGTCCCTGATAGAATAATATAGTAATTAATTGATAAGTATTGCCCTGGTCTAGATAATTCATCATCATTCATTGAGTAAGCATCATGATTGGACCATAATAAACAAAAGGAAAATTGTGTGGAGATGAAATGTTAGAGTAAATAACATCTAGAGCATGTAGAGCTTTGTTGGTTCTTGAACTTGATCCAAAAGATGGTAAAAATTTAGTGAAGAGAGTGACAATATCAGACATGCCTTTTAAAAAGTTCAATCTGGTTGTAGTAAGGATGGATTAAAAATAGGATCAATATGTGCTTGGGCTTACCTCTGAGTTCTCTATTCTTTTCCATTGATCTTCCTTTCTATTTTTGTGCCAGTACCATACTGTCTTGATCACTGTGGCCTTGTAGTATAGTTTGAAGTCAGGAAGCCTAATTCCACCAACTCCAAAAAACTAAAAATAGAACTACCATATGATCCAGTAATCCTGCTACTGGGCATATACCCAGAGAAAATCATAATCCAAAAAGAAACATGTATTGTAATGTTTATTGCAGCACTATTTACAATAGCCAGGACACGGAAGCAATCTAAATGCCCATCAACAAATGAATGGATAAAGAAGATGTGGCACATATATACAATGGAATATTACTCAGCTATGAAAAGGAATGAAATGGAGCTATATATAATGAGGTGGATAGACCTACAGTCTGTCATACAGAGTGAAGTAAGCCAGAAAAAGAAAAGCAAATACCGTATGCTAACTCATATATATGGAATCTAAAAAGAAAAAAAAAATGGTACTGATAAACCCAGGGAAAAGACAAGAATAAGGATGCAGATGCAGTGAATGGACTGGAGGACACGAGGTTGGGGGCACGGGGGGCGAAGGGGAAGCTGGGACAAAGTGAGAGGGTAGCATAGACATATTTACATTTCCAACTGTAAAATAGATAGCTAGTGGGAAGTTGCTCTACAACAAAGGGAGATTAACTCAATGATGGGTGATGCCTTAGAGGGCTGGGACGGGGAGGGTGGGGGGGAGTTGCAGGAGGGAGGGAATATGGGGATATGTGTATAAATACAGCTGATTGACTTTGATGTACCTCAAAAACTGGTACAAGAGTGTAAAGCAATTATATTCCAATAAAGAGCTTAAAAATAAAAAAAAAAAGGATCAAAAGTGAATTCATGGAAACCTGAAAGTAATACATTTTAGGTAAGAAGTAAGGCTTCTCTCCACAAGAAGTAATGGGACTGGAAAGAAAGGGAGAATTTTAAGTAATATGCAAGAGTGCATTAACAAGACTTGGTTAGAGGATATAAATGATAAGGAATACTAGAAAGGGAGGGGTTAAGAACAATGATCAGGTTCTAAGTTGGAAACTTGGTAGACAGAATGAAGACACAGCAAAATGGGAAAAACTGGAATAGGAGCAAGTTTTAGGGAATGATTATACATTTAGTTAAAGAATATTAATATTAATAACTGATAGAGTTAAATTTCTTTGAGAGGGAACAGCCAGAAATATAGGAAAAAAGTTAAGAAAATAGGTTGTTATGAAAGCTAAAGTAAGGAAGTGTTGAATGAATGGGCTAGTGATGAACCATATCAAATGACACTGGGGGTGAGGTGGGGAGGGTCATATAAGATGTGACCTGAAAGATGACTATTAAATGGACAGATGTGAAAGTCTAAAGAAACAGAGTGAAAATTTTCTGGCAAGAATTGAGGAGTGGTAGGAGAAGAAATGTAGACAAGAAAGAAGTTAACCTGGTCAGTTGAAACTTGTTCCTTAATCTGCCTCTACACAGCTCTTTGCCATTTTTTCTCTCTCCACCCTAAAGTAAAGAAGCATCTTTAGCATAATTGGTTAGAGCCCGGGGCATTAATTGAGTTACATTTTGCTAGAGGAATGGTTTACTATGTTTTAGAGTTTAGCATCTCTATACAGAGCCTTGTTTTTCTAATGTCAGTTCTAGGTGAGATCTATATACTAGGGCAAATCATGCTTAATCTTTATTTGTTCTCTAAATTCTGACCACAGAAAATGGGTATAAGGTAAAGACAGTGCCTGTTATCCAGGCCTGATTTTTCTTATTGAACAGAAAATAAGAATGTGACCTCACATAGAACTTTAGTAATAAAATTTATTCCCCAAACCACTTTGGAGCTTGTGAATTAACTAGGTTATCAGATTCTTGCCGATTCTTAATAAAGTAACATGCTGATTCTTTTTGCCATAATTCCTTATATTTAAATCTTTCTGCTGAAACCCTACTTGCAGAGAGTTAATAGACTTTCCTAATAGATTAGGATTTAAGCAATCCTGGGTCCTTTTTCTGAATACTATGTAATCTCAACTACACTTTACATCTCAGCTTTTAACAAAGTGCAGGCAAATAGAAATGAGTAGCTGGGTGAGGAAATATGATGAAAGAATTATTTAAAGGTGGATATAAAGAAGACAATAGATAGGGAAAGGTTAATACTATAGGAGAGAGAAGATAACTGAATGCATTTTTTTTCTAAAGGAAATAAGATTAGGGCACAGTTGGAGGGATTGCATACTTAGTCCATTATAAAAAGACAAAGGTGATAATGAACAGTTACAAATATAGTTAAGAAATTAAGAATTGTTCCAATCTGTTAACTTCTAGTTTCTCTATAAAATAGTAGCAAGGGCTATCTATCAAGAGTGAAAAATGAAGAAAGCTTGTCAGAGGATTGAGGAGAATAGAGAAGCTTTGAAATATCATTGTTGCAGAGGATGGGAAGATGAAAAAATTAGAAAAAGATGAGAGCCCTGCCAGGGCTATTGAGGATCCAGCTGAGTTTGGAGAACAAGTACCAATTTTCCTAGTTATGCTTTTTTTGCCCCACCAACGATGCTAAGAGACCTTGAGAGGTGATAATTAAGTGAAATAGGAAAGGAAGCATGGGAAAAATAAGTGAAGACAAGAAGGGGGATGATGTGTAGAAAGCAGAGCCAATGGAGTAAGTCCAAAATCAGTTGTGATATGATAAGTAATAAGCATGTTAAAACAATAAGAAATTGTGATTAGAAAGAACTGTCTGCATTGGAGATAGAAGACTTTTGGATATTTTCATCAAGAGGGATTGTCTAAATATAACCCTCCATTTTCAGAATCCAGAGCCTCTTGTCTTTATAGTTATATTTCTAATTGGATTCTCCAATTAGTAAAACAGGAGTAAAACAGGAGTCAAGTAATTCCTTTTAAAAGCTTTGATTTCAGTGTTATCTTTATCATGTTCATGAAGATAATTAACACTGCTGTACGTTATAAATGAAAGTTGAGAGTAAATCCTAAGAGTTCTCATCACAAGAAAAATTTTTTTCTATTAATGTATCTATAGATGATGAATATTCACTAAGCCTATTGTGATAATCATTTCATGATGTATATAAGTCCAATCATTATGTTGTACAACTTAAACTGATACAATGCTGTATATCAATTATGTGTCAGTAAAACTAGAAAAAGAAAAAAAGAATCCCAACCCACCTGCAACATAATACATGGTAAAATTTTTATTTTAATAACTAAGGCTATGTGATTCTAAGAAGTAGTTTGGATTATTTTTTAAACTAAATAAAATTTTTGGTGTCATGTAAATGCAAAAAAAATAGTCATTGACAGAAGAATCTCTGATAACTTGAACATTTTAAAAAGCTGTCACTTCATTATATATTAGTACATCCCAAGATTTTTTAAAAAATCAAATATTTGGAATAGTTTTTTAATTCTTAGATGTTCTTGAATATTAAATAACCTGTTTTTATTTCTCACCCAAGCTTTTCCCAAATGATGACAGGACTTCTGAATAATATATTGCCAATATTTTCCAATGTCTGGATTTAATAAAAAAAATAACTGAACATCCAAATGTACCATATATGAATAAGATGGGTTTATATTTCCTTTTTTATTTAAAAAATGTTTCTCTAGTACATTAGGTTTTATAGTATGCTTTGGTGTTATATAGATATGAAAAAATACATATTAAATGACAAAATTTAGTGTAACCCATAGGTTATAGAAAATTTAATGTAGGGGAATCTTAAGAATGTATTATATTTTTTTCTGCTTGAGAAGAATCATGTTGAATATCCATAGGTGTTGGGAGACTGTGTATTGAGTTGTTTTGTAGTAACTATGACTGATATCTACATATGTGGGTGTGGATATATATATGTGTGTATGTATGTGTACATATGCATGTTAAATTTTGCCTGATATAGATATGATTCATACACACACACACTCTCATGCATACAATTTAAATTATAAATCTGGGTGGTATTGCTAAGAAACTGATAAAAAAAACAAACTCTGTCCTTCCTGAAGCTTGGTCACAAAACATGCTATGCACATTTTCAGTCTTTTGAAATTTATTGAGACTCCTTTTATGGCTCAGCATATTGTTTGTCTTGGTGAATGTCACATGTGCAGGTGAAAAGTGTGTGAATGTGTATCCTGTAATTGTGGGATGTACTGTTCTAGAAATATCAATTAGCTCATGTTGATTGATAATTCAAGTCTTCTATGTCCTTACTGATTTTTTTTGGTCTATTTGATCTAACAATTATTAGAAAATGATATTGTCTCCAATAAAGATTTTAAATTTCCTTATTTCTCTCTAGTGCTGTCAGCTTTTCCCTAAAGTGTTTTGAAACTCTATTATTTAGGTCCATATTTTAAAAAGCTTATGTTTTTCTGATGATAGTTTCCTTTTATAGTTTGAAATATACTTAATTATCTCTCAAAATGCCATCTTTAAGTGTGCTTTGGTATTAATTTAGCCAAACAAACTGGGTGGGCTATTTTTTTCATATTTTTTATTTCTATACTTCATCTCATATTTCGAATGCATTTATTGACAACAGAATATAATTGGGTCTTCTATTCTTTTAATCTAATCTGACGATCTCTTTTCTAGAATTGTAGTGTTTAGTAGATTTATATTTAATGCAATTATTCCTATAATTGAGGTTTAGGTAACATCATATTGGTATTTTCTATTTGTTCCATTTTTTAAAATTTTAACTTTGTTTCTTCCTTCCTTTCTGTGTTCATTATTTCAGGTTAACCAAAAAAAAGAAAAAAACCCTTTTAAATTCTGTTTTAAATCTTCCAGAGCCTTTACAGATGTAACTCTTCAATTTCTTTTTTCTAGTAGTTGCTCTAGTTGTTAGTGTACATCTTTCACATACTAACATCTACTTAGAGTTAACATTGTGCTATTTCATGTGAAATGTAAGAGCCTTATAAAAGCATAATTTCATTTATGCCTTTCAACCTTTTTGTTATTTTTATCATAAATTTCACTTCTGACATATATATACTACCAACTGTAAAATAGTCAGTGGGAAGTTGTTGTATAACAAAGGGAGTCCAACTCGAGGATGGAAGATGCCTTTGAGGACTGGGGCGCGGAGGGTGGGGGGGGCTTGAGGGGGCGTCAAGGAAGGGAGGGAAGATGGGGATATGTGTATAAAAACGGATGATTGAACCTGGTGTACCCTCCCAAAAAATAAATAAATAAATAAATAAAAAAAAAAATAAATTTCACTTCTCTGTGGAGTATAACCATATAGAATAATGTTATTTTATCCTTTAAACGGTGTTAAAGAAGAAAAACAATTTTTATATTTATCTACATATTTTTATTTCCTATATTTTTTAGTTTCATTTGATTGGCCTTTCTTTAGTGTTTACATTCATTTAGTTAAGGCTGGCAATTTTTTGGGGGGTGGGTTTTGTTTATCTTAAATGTTTTAATTTTAGCATCGTTTGTGCTGGATGTATACCCCTGTGTTGGCACACTTTAAAATAGTTTTTCCATTTTTTTTTTGATAAGGAGCCAATCATGTTTTGTATATAATGTGTCTTTCTTTCCTGGCTGCTTTTATGTGTCTGCTTTATTCCAGGTCTTCAGCAATTTGCCTATGATACACCTAGGTGTGGTTTTCTTTTTATTTATCATGCTTAGATTTTAGAATCTGTAATTTGAATTTCCTAAACAAATTTTGAGAACATTTAACAATTACTTCTTCAAAATTTTTTTGCCCATTTTTTTATTCCTCTCTTTTAGAAATGCAAATTCAGTATATGTTAGATCACTAGAGATTATCCAACAAGTTACTTAGGACCTATTTATTTTTTCTCTTTTTTTCTCTCCTCTAAAAGAATAATTTCTATGGCTCTGTCTTCATGTTAACTGAGCATTTATTTTATTGTTTTCAATATGCTGTTAAACTCATAGTACAGTTTTTTATCTCAGATTATACACTTTCTAACTTGAGATTTCCACTAGGTTCTTTTTGACATTTTCGATATCTTTTCTGAGGTTCCCTGTTTATTCATATGTTCTTGTTTTCATTTAATTTTGTACACATAATGATAATTGCTATTCAAAATCCTTCTCTACAAATTCTAATATCTGGGTCTTCTAGCATGTTTCTATTGGCTGCTTCCTCTACCCCTCCCCCAAACATATGTCATATTTTCATTCTTCTTTGCTCTTCAGTTATTTTTTTTATTATATGTGGTATTTTATCAGTGTTATGTTGTAGGGAATTTTGCTTATTTTGTCTTCTCTTTAGGGTATTAAACTTAGTTCTAGTAGGCAGTTATTTACAGGGGAATCTTTTGATATCATCAGATATGACTTTATTCCTTGTGAATGATAATTTTGTTTTTGGCCTAGTACTAAAGTGTAGGAAGCATTTCTCATTCTTGATGTGTGACCATTCTAGGGTTTCAACTGAAAATGTAGGTACTCAGGGTGTTCTCTCTACTCTGGCTGGCCAGAACTTCAGTACCTTACAGCACAGCATGACCTCTGCTACCTTAGACCAGGGCTTACTTTGTCTCTTACTTAGTGCTCTTAGGGCTTACAGAATCTTACCCTGCTGATAGCTAAGCTTATGTTAAAAGACTTACAGTAAACCCCCCACACAGATTTTTGATGTCTTCTTCTGTGTGGCATTTCTACTGCTGGGTAATCAATTACCACAAATTTTACCTAAAAAACATGCATTTATTAGTTTATAGTTCGGTAGGTCAGGAGGACCAGGCACAGAGTGGCTGGGTTCTCTCCTCAGGGTCTTCTAAGGCTGAAGTCAAGGTTTTCACAGGGCTACGTTTCTTTCTGGAAGCTTTGGAGAAGAATCTACTTCCAAGCACAATTATATTGTTGGAAAATTTCATTTTTTGAAGCTATAGGTCTGAGGTCTCTGTTTCATTTTTAGCGGTCAGCCAGGGACCCCTCAGCTCCTAGAATTTGCCTATATTCCTTACCACGTACCCACAATAGGCATTTTACAACATGGCTGTGGCTTTTCTTTCCAACTGGAAGGATTGTCCCTCTGACTGCTTCTTCTGTGACCAGCTAGAGAAAACTAGGGGACTCACCTAATCAGATCAGGTTCATCCAAGATAATCTCTGTTTTTGAAAATTAAATGTGCCATATAACATAACCTAATCATGTAAGTAAAATCTGTCCTATTTACAGTCCTGGTGTTTATAGAGGTATGTACACTAGGGACAGGGATCTTGGTGCCATTTTAGGATTCTGTCTATCACACCCTCAATGTATCTCCCTTCTCTCTGATACCCTACCCTGCAAATTCCATTCTTTTTGCCATCCCAACTTCTTTGCTCAATGAGAATCCCATGCTGTGCTTATACTCCATCTCTCTGCACCATGGTGTGCAAAGTACCACCAGGCAGAAAACTGATGTGAATGTAGGGTTCACCTTGTATGTTTTCTTCCCTCAAAGATCATCTTTGCCTTTTGCCAAATGTTTGAAAACAGTTGATTCATGAGTTTTGTTTAGTATTATAGTTCTTTACCTTAGGAGGGCATGTCTAATTCCAGTTATCCCATCATAACTTGAAGGACAATGGGAAATACTTTTTCAAAGTGTTGAGCCATGCAAATACCTGAGAAAAAGTCTACCAGGGATAGGTACCAACAAGTACATGCTTGTTTCATATTATCAAACACATTATCCAAACTGGATTAAACACACTCACATTATAGAAGAAATGACATTCCTTTGGGAATGTAATTTGTGTGAGGAAGCAGAATCACTTGAAAAGCTTTATTTTCTGAATGCTATCTTAGTGGGTATCAACAACAAGAGGTATTTTTGAATATATAGACTGTCAGATAGAACACAAACACCCCTCTCTTTGTTATTTACATGCACCACCAAGGTAATACATTTAGTCCTGTGGCTCAAACATTATTTTGTGCTCAAATACTGATTATGTTCATATACACCTCTTCAACCTAGATTTCTCTCCATGACTTTTTGGCTAATATATCTGATTCTTTACTCAGCATATTATCTCTCTTGGCTAAGATGCAAATCAAAATTAACATGTACAAAATCAACTCTGGATAATCTTTCCCCACCCACTTGACCAAAGAACTTATCTTCCCTGGGTCTTTCCTATTTTAGTAAAGAATCTGTTCTTTCTGTTGCTCAGGCTAAAACTCAGAGAAATCCTTGACTTATTTCTTTTACAACTTATCACAGTGATAAGCAAATCTTATTACTGTTGCTTTCAACCTTGAATCCCTTAAAGCAGCAAGATTTGTTGGATCTAGTTCAAAATATATTCCAGATTTTATCACTTCTAATCTCCTCCAGAGCTACCACTGTGGAGCAAAATCAACAAAAACTCTTACCTTGATTATTACAACAGACTCCAAACAAGTCTATTGTTTATAGTCTACTCTCCAGCCCCAACGGTCTTAGTACACCAGTCAGATGATCCCTCAAAAATATAAATCATGATTCCCCTGCTCAGTACTCTCCTGTGTTTCCCTACCACATCTAGGAAAAAAAAATGCCACTCTTTAGAAAGATTTACAACTCAGATGATTAGCTCCTATCTACTTTCCTAACCTTATTATCTATCACTCTCCCTCTTCCTTTCTCTATTATAGGCACACTGATCTCCTCACTGATTTGTTCCAGTAACAAATCAAATGTACTCCCACCATAGGGCCTTTACATTTGATACTCACTTTCTTTGGAAAGTTCTTCCCAGAAATTTATATAGTTCTCTCCCTCATATCACTAAATTTTCTGTTCCTCAAATAAGTTTATCACAACCATCCTACCTAAAGTAGCAATCCTTCCACACTGCTTTATTTTTTTCCTACTATTTGTCACCTTTTGACATCCAATTATACCTCAATTGTTTATTTATTTATCGTATTCCTTCACTACTATCACATAAGGCCATTGAATGCAGGGACCTTGTCTGTTTTGCTTTGTGTTGCTTTCCCAATGCATTGTTGATAGTAGGCAGTCAATAAATAAGTGCATGAATGACTAAATGTATTTTCTGCTATGGAAACTTTATGTTCTCAATTCTGTGACCATTGAGACTCAGATAATTTACCCTCTGATAAATTGGGATTATTTCCTAGATCAAAGAGCAAGTAATCAAGTATGAAGTTTAAATAAGGGGGCTTTTTAACAAGAATTTGTAAACATTGTGTTTTTTCCCCCTTCATTGCAGATATGCAACCTATCACTTGGAAAGAACACATATAAGCTGTTATATTTTGTTTAACATACTAGATACAGACCATTAATGTCATATGTTTCATGAGAATGGTGGTGCCAGGATTTTTAAGACCTGTGTAATGAATTTTACAGAGAGTGTCCCAACAGTTATTCCCTATCAGAGAATGGCTGCTCTCTAATATCTACTCTTTCTTTTTTATTAATAAACTTTAACAATTATACAAATCTGTGTTTGACAGTAATAATATCTGTTGTGTTCTTAAATAACAAACTGCTGACCCCCATGGTAGTTCAAGACCCCCATGATAGTTCATGAGATATAAGACAGATTTGAAGTCAACATAGGTTAAATTATCTCTTAGAAGGAGTTTCCTGTTTATGAGCTCAAATCCTAGGTGTTTAGGGGAACACAATTTAAATTTTTTATTATTCTCTCCTTTTGTTGGCATTGTTGCATCTTTCTCTTTTCCAAGATGAAACACTTCACTGTTTATTATATTTGCTAATTAGATTTGCAGTTACCAATTAAGTTAAATATCAAAGTACGAATCAAATTTTACATCTTAATTTGTTACATTATTACTAATTAGAATAGCAGTTTTTACTTAATGGACTACATGTAAATTAAAATAATTCAGTCCATTTTTTAAAGCCTACATATATTTTACTAATTGGTATCGTAATCATTAGTGTACATTTAAATTTAAGATGTCAAGTTAGTAAAAAGTCACATGACAGTTCAAGTCTTTGTGAAATATAGGAAGAATATTAGGATAAACAAGAGTTAATTGAATTCAAAATTGTCCAAAGTTTGAGTTGAGATGAGTAATGCTTTGGAAGACATGTATAATCATGTTTTTGAACACAGGTAGATAAGTGCTCTAAAAAGAAGAACAAATGGAGCTTAAAATATATTAGTAATAGTCAAAGAACACTTTTTAGAAATATGGTCCTTTCATCTGGCAGTTAGTGATTTACATACTTTTTGGTGGGTCATTGCTGAGGATGCACTGGCTCTGCCAGAGGGATGTAAATGAAATTATAATTTTTAAAGTTTTCATTGGGTTTCTACATCTGGACTTCAAAAATTGTTCAAATATTGATTTCCTTTTACTGACTATTAACAAATATTGTGAACAATTCTACTGCCAGATGTTTTCTTACTATATTAAAGATACATCAAAGCAAACATATAAAATCTTAGCAGCGTAGTAAAAGATATACATTTATAGTAAAGACAATATTCCGTAAAATGACTATAAAATGCTTAATTATATTAACAACTTACTACACTTACCACATCAACTACTTTAGCTAGGTTAATATACTTTTATCTGACAATACTTACACATTTAATGATTATTTTAGTCAGGCAAAAAGTTTATATTGTTTAGCATAGTTCTCTAGTCCTGGGCCAAACAGGAGAGAATAGAAAGAAATATAGCTTTACTCAATTATAAACTTGTATAAATTGACTCACACGACTGTTGTTACTAAATGCACACCAGCTCTTTGGTCTTAGTTATAACCCTAGTGTAGTAAAAGATGATGCACATTTACAAATTAGCAAATACATGTATTTTAAGACACTAATAATTAAAAAGGAGGTCTACTACCAGATTTGGGTAACATGTATAAGTCTCTCTTCTCTATATCTCAAATCAGTTCAGTGTATACCTATTCCTGAGTTGTTGAGATTTGCATATCTGTCTTTTTGCAAAAGGGTCATTTATAGAATCCATCTAAGAATCTGGAGTGCACATGGTTAAGCAGTAGGTCTACAATCAACTCTCTCTTTTTAGGGGGAACTTCTGGGAAAGAAAGATGTTGACCCAGTCTAATCTCCCTTTAAAAGTGTTAATGACAAAAATTTTCGAAAACAAACCAATGATACTTGCTAGTGGAATAGTTCATATCTATGAGATGCTTGTAGCAGGTTAGACCAGGTTGACGATAATAGGTTATGGTAAAAAAAAAAAATCAAAGCTTTTAATTTATGGGGCAGTTTTCTGGAAAGAAAATGTATTATAAGCTGTGTAACTATCTGGCTAGAAGGCACAGATGTTTTATGATCCAGGCCATTCTTTACTATGTATGGTATGTAGTTTCATGCATTATCCCAGATCTCTCCTTGTTGGCCTGTGCCTTGAGATTATTCATTTCATCAAAACTATTAGTAAAACTGTGTTACTGGGTCAGAGCTCTGATTCATGTGAGTGAGATTTGACAGTCTGGTCTTTTGTGTTATCATAGTATACACCTAATATTTTAGGTTAACTACATGGCAGACTAAGTATTAAAAAATTATATGGTTTGATGAAAAATACAAAGTCATAACTACTTAAAGTTGTTACGTAAGTAAGCATGTGGGACGGTGATAGGATCCTGGTCTTGGGCACAAATAGTCCTAAAAATTCACCCTTTACTTAAGAATCCAATAGTTAATGCACTCTAAAAATTCTTTGTCTATTAAACTTAAGTATAAATCAATTTAATTTTTACTAGGATTTGTGAGAGATGGATTACAATAAAAAAGCCATTACCTTTTTTTTTTTCCCCCACTTTGGACAGAGGGTAAAGAAGTAGGAAAGGAAAAATTCAAAGTATTAATTTTCACTCATCTGTTTCAATACTATTATAACATACTCCCATTTACTTTAGGTTTTGATCGTCTCTTTAATTTTACTTTTATTTTATTTCCTTCTAGTTTTTTCTCTTATCTTTAGTCACAGACTCTGTTTTCTCTTAATCATATTCATCTGCTGAGTATTTTTCTCCTTACAAATAGTGTGTTACATTTTCACATGTCTTGATATGTTTGTCTACATGCATACATAAACTTTTACATTTCTTTCTCTATTTCCTCTTTGTTTTTTTCTAAAGTCCAAAATGTGCTGTTCTATTAAGTAAACTGCTTTTCTTTTATAAAACTATATTTACTACCATTAAATACAAGCTTTTTAAAAAAAAACCCTCAATATTCAGGAAGATTCCACAATTTTGATTTTGATGAGAGATTTTCCCTAAAATCATCTATTTTCCAATCTCCTTCTGCCTTCCTCCCACTCCTGCCCAGTTCTCTCCAACAGAGGAAGGCCCTGTCTGATAGGTAAAACTGAGAAAATCTCACCTGGCTCCAGGGAGTGTGAGTGAGTTTCTACTTCTTCAGGCTCTAA
Organism: Hippopotamus amphibius kiboko; assembly: GCF_030028045.1. Lineage (NCBI taxonomy): Eukaryota > Metazoa > Chordata > Mammalia > Artiodactyla > Hippopotamidae > Hippopotamus > Hippopotamus amphibius. The sequence continues at coordinate 36,276,648 of NC_080188.1, forward strand.
GTCTTCCCAGGTCATCTGTTAAGCCATCAGGGGGAAGTTTGCCTAAGACTAGTTATCTAATAGTTGACTAATATGTCTAACTCTGGGATTCACTGTTGGATTGAATATTTTACTCTCAAATTATGCTACATGCCCTAGCTTACCCCTTATTGATGTTAATGATAACAATATTGCACTCAAATATCAATCTGTTCAGGAATAAAGTGAGGGAAAGTGTAAGGAGCCTAACTAATTATTAGATTCCTTTAAAGACCTCAAAGAATCATTTCTTTAACCTATCAGTGGACAGTTAGGTTGTTTTTAAATTTCTGTGTTTACAACAAGTTGGTAATGAACATATTTATAAATACATTTTTGTATTTTTGTGTGATTTTTATCTATAGACTAAATTTCTAAAACTGAAATTGCTGAGCCAAATATTTTTGCATGTTTAAATTTTTATAGATATTTCCAAGGTGTGTCTAAAATTTTAACTAATTTGTACTCACAAAAATAATGTGTAAAATGATTTTTTTCTACTATGACATCTGAAAAGTTGATTATTCATTTTATTTTCATAAGATTGAGCAAAGTATCACATATTTACCATCATCTATTTTTCTGTAAATTTCATATTTATGTCCTATAAGATGGTTTTAAAAATTTATTTGTAAAGGCTTCACTTATATTAAAGAATTTTATTCTTTCTCAACATATTTATGCAAGTAGTATTTTTTAAGTTGTCCTTTATTTTTGACTTATTCTTTATCTGTGTATTTAACATGCATATGTTCTTGGTTTTTATGTAAATTTCTTACTGTTTTTCTTTATGGCTTCAGAATATCAGGTATAGAAAATTCTTTTTTTTCTATCCACTTCAAAATTATACATTAGCTATCATTTTCTTAACTTCCATAACTTTCTCTGCATTGAATGGGAAAGTGGGGTGATGTATTAAGCCTGACTGTTTTCAAATTTTTCTTCCTATAAAAGCTGAATAATGTTTGGGATGGATGAGAGATAGCAGTAAGTGAAGTAAGTTGAGCCACCTCAAGCTGCTAAAAAAACCAAAAACAAATGCAGAGAAAGGAGTGCATAAAAAAGAAATCTTGGAAGAACATAGGGGTCAGAAGTATCTGTGATAGGGAGGAGTTGATAAGCTTCTCTAAAAAAGGATGATTCAAAAGATTGAAAGTTTCCTGCTATATAATGTAGTTATAGAAGGAAAAGGCCGATAATATGTGGTATTTTCCTTAACGCTGAATGATGGTAAGATTGTATCTATTTTCATTTCAGTTTGCTCCGATTTCCAAAACAGCTTTAAACATAATGCTCTACTTTATTTGTAGCTCACTTACCAATAATTCAGACCTATTCAAGCATAATACCTTAACATCCCAAATGTACTTATGCCCTTATTCCCTGCTAGTAAATTATACAATAAATGTTATTTTCAAATATGGAATTCTGAACTCTGATTTGTAATCTATCATTGTAACTTTAAATTGGAATTAGCTCTAGAGTCAAAAAAGATGATAATTTTAAAAACTTAATCAATTTATACTTTTAATATGATGACAACATGAAATTTATAATTTTAAACTCAAGTATTTTGTATTCATTGGATTAAAGATTTAAATATATCAAATATCTTTAAGCACTAGAAGCATTATAGGAAAATCTGTATGATTTTGATGAGTGAAAAGAATTAATATGGAAAAATCAAAAGCAATTCAGGGAAGGTAGACATAATTAACTATATAGAAATAATTTTATTATTTTATTTGAAGTTATTTTGCTATCAGAATTACCTATGTTTGGGTCCCTAACTTTGTACATTTTACTTTCTAAAAATCACTCACAAAATCAGTTAATAAACAATTCTATCATGAATTGGCCATTTCCATTGAACTATTTGAGTGTAAAAATTTAAACACATATGCTGTTATTGTAAGTTATATGACAAAAGTATGTTTAACTTACATAGGATTTTTTCCCAGTCTATGCTGGAATGCATTCATTCTTACATTAGTTTTCAAGTTAAATTTAAAATGTGTATATAATTAAAGGGTTAACAATGTGCTGCTTGCTAAGGTCAGTTCAGACAAATTAGCAAATAACTGCACATATAAATTATCATTTTGAACTATATTTTTGTCCAATTAGGATGATTTTAAATGAAACAGAATTTTCTTAAATAAAAATATATATCTAGACATTATTGATATTCTAGTTGAATAGTATAAAATATTTTTAAAGCAAATGGAATCCTTCCTTCCCTGATGTATCATTAGTCACAGTGTCAATTCAGTTAGGGCTAAAGCTGGCTCAGTTGAGGACCCTACCTAGAGATACTGGGGCTCCTACCACTACTACCTCCTGCTCCCACACCCTCACCAAGTACTATGAGGCTAAATGGACAGGGGAAAGGGAAAATATAGAAAAACATAGATTTGTACAACAAAAGTTTATCCCAGTCACATCCAGTCTGAATGACAGATAAAAGCAGAACTGATTTGCTGTTCTCCTGAGTGCCTTTCCCCAAAGTGCCACATATCAACTCTTTCAAAAGTAATATGTTGACAGGATAGTTATTAAAACTGTAAAAGCAGAGAAAGTGTGTAAAAGTAAAACCTGGAGGCTGTCAGAGACTTGTACTATTCGTACTGGCTTTTTCTCAGCCAAACAATTGCATAGACCCTGCTAAGACCTGTCCCTTGGCTTGGTTCCTCTGATGATGAAACCCCCGATTTTTCTAAATCTTCCCACCTCTCCCCAACACAAATACCACAAAGGAATCTAGGCCTCCATGGAGCTCAGTTAAAAACAAAGTACAAAGTTCACTGTTGAATTTTTAGGCCCAGCAAATGATAGTTTTTAAAATTTTTTGATTTGGAGAAATCTGAAATTGCAAGTGGAGTTTGGAGAAATATGAAACTGTAAATGTATACATGGGGTAGCCCCCTTTGTTATTAACCATTCTGAACTCACATTCTCCGTAACTTACTAGAGTGATGACTGACTTACTGACTTATTCACTCATTTGTTTATTCACTCATTAGATCAAAATTTACTGTATTTATTATTCAGAGTTCTCTAGAGAAACAGAATCAATAGGATACATACACACATACATTTATGTATATATATCTATATATGTCTATCTCTATATGTCTGTCTATCTCTATATCTGTCTGTCTATCCATCCATCCATCCATCCATCAATCTATCGAGAGAGATTTTAAGGAAGTAACTCATGCAATTGTGAATGCTAGCAATTCTGAAATCTTTATGGCATCCTGGCAGGCTGGTGAGCCAGGCAAGAGTTGATGTTTCAGCACGGTCTGAAGATAGTCTGGACACAGGCTTCCTTTCTGTTTGAGGGCCCTCAGTCTTTTTTCTTGAGGCCTTCAACTGATTGGATGAGGCTCACCCACATTGTGGGGAGTAATCTGCTTTACTCAAAGTCTACTGAAATAAATGTTGATCATATCTAAAAAATAATCTTCACAGAAACATCAAGACCGGCATTTGATGAAACATTTGGGCACTGCAGCCTAGCCAATTTGACACACACATTTAACCATCACTGATGTTCAAATACAAAAAGCCTAAAAATATGTTCAGTGCATAACCTCATGGTAGAGGTGGAGAGGGAGGGAAGGGAAGGTGAGGGACAGACACAAGGTTAACTAACTGGATTGTAATAAAAGAAGCAAAGTAACATACTTACAATATGTCAAGGGAGCTGAGAGTAGGAAGTGAATTATTTTGCATGAATAAAAAAAGAGGTGCATTGATACTCAAGATGCCTAACTCTTGTCCAGATATTTGGCCCAGAAGAGCAATTGCTCTAGGCAGAGAGAAATTTAAAGAGATGCGTGAATCTCCACCTTGGGGCTCATGTGGAGCTTGTTCTAGGCTCAGTTCCAAAATATTTGCAAACTTAAGCTGGGATTCAATTTTATAGTGAAACTTAATAGTCATTGAGATCTTTCTTAGTTTGAGGCATTGTCTTTAAAAATCTTGTTCCCCAAATAGACTTTATTTTATAAGCATTGTATATGACTATTTGTTTGAATAAATGTGCAGAGTTTTTGGAAGCCTGTTTTTAAGTGCTTTAGACTGTGAACTATGCAGTTTTTCCATATGAAATTTTCATAGTAGAATCTTTGCTTCAGCAAATTGCAAAGTTTTTTTGTTTTGTTTTGTTTCAGAGTTTTGGCAGCTAAATTCACTCTGAGCACAGTGGGCTGCCTTTCTCCCGCACACTGTGTTAGAGAAAGCGTTGTACACCCTAAGGGTTTTAGAGTTTCTTTGTTCAGCAAAGAATTGAATCATATTCCTGAAAGTGGATCTGCTTCTTTCAAGGCTTAATTTAAATGATCCATGACAAATCAAGGTAGACACTAATTAGCTTTCCTATTGAAATTAACATATTTTATATGTATTAATGTGAATATCACAGGAGACACACTGTCAATCTAGATTTTGTAAAAGAATGTTACATACCTTCCAAATAATTTGTACTGACAAAAGTTTCTAGATTCTTATCTCATTCTGAACTTTCTCCTTGCTAGTTGCGTTTTGGTCACTCTGGCCTCCTATTTCCTTGATCATTCAAGATTTTTCTCGTCTTAAGGTCTTCATATTTCCTATTCCACTGGAAACATCAAGGGCCAGGAAAACTAATTTCCTGTTTCTCCTATGACTTGCATTTTCTCATCCTTCAAGTCTTAACTTCTATTTTACCTCCTAAGAGAAGCTGTCTTTGGCCATCCCACTGTAGCAAGCTTCCTCACCACCCATTTCTCATCTGTGGCCCACCCCCCTCTATCACAGTATACTCTTTATTTCCATCAGATTATCATAAACTTAAATTACTTTGCTTATTTATTTACTCAAATAGGGTCTGTTTTCCTACTAAGTGTGCTTCATTAGAACAAGGAACTTGCCTTTTTTTCCACAGTTGCATCCTTAGTACAAAATGTGAACTTTTTATGTTTCTTGATGAAATACTACAAACAAAACAATGTATTCATGACAAACAAAATGTTATTGAAAGTAAGTTTCATAGAAAAAGTTGGGTATGTAATAAAATTATACTTTCTGCTTTATTTTAAGTGAGAGGTCAATAACCATACACGTCAGACTCCTAAGTAAATGTCAAATAAAAGGCTATACACAGAATTTACAAAAGGAAATGGTCCACAACTTTGGACCCTTTGGCCATACCAAGGATACAAAAGAAAGGGTCATATTGTATGGAGGCAAGAAGACTTTGTGAAGATATTGCTTTGGGGAAAGTTGTTGCTCTACTGACCTCCCACTTCATTCATCTCTCTCAAACCTAGAGAGGTGATGTAAATAAGATGAGAATGAGACTTAGAGAATATATAAATCAGGAGCTGACTCAGCCCAAGAAATCCAAAGGCTCCTAGGCAGTATGATAAAAATGATAGCTTTGGGAGTGACTTACATTCTCAGAAATTTTCATTGCTGGAGGTGAACACATATTCCTTGAGGCTTATAATAATAGAGATACCTGCACCCAGGTCAAAGAATTAGCAGGAGATGAGTCCCTACCTAAACATGGAACTCTCTGAAGGACCAAAGAAACTCCACAAGAGAAGGTGTAAGCTTTAAACATCTACCATGCCCAAAGAGCATAAAGCCACTCATACAAGTAAAATGATGAGGATGAAGTAAGAGCTGGTTTTCCATCCTTTACCTTTTTTTTTTTTTTACCATCCCTCCCCCACCCTGCCACCTTCCCTTCCATGCTTCCTTGAACCTTAGCCAAGGTCCATAGCACTGACTAAGAAAAGGCAGAGAATTAGAGCAGGGAGAGAATGTAGATGCTGACCTCACCCCATTCCTCAAAGACAGGCAGTATCTATTATAAATCTTAATTTAGAGGTGTTGAAAAGTTCTAATTTTGAATGGAGATGAAAGCATTTGAGTCATAGCTGAATAGTACTGCAACTGCAGAAATGCCTCTTGACTAAGATGAAGCAGAAAATTCATGGAATCTGACTGAATATACATCCATGGGAGGAGAAGGTTACCCCCACTGAATAAGTTTTAAAGTGTCAGAGAGAAAAAAAAAATCTGTGTGTTGATTTCATCTCATGAACCAGGTATTCCAACACACCAGTTACAGGAAATTTTGTTACCCTAATTATTCTTTTAAAATTTATCACTGACATTTGTCTCTCTTTCAATTTATTCTCCATACAGCAGCCATATTTTAGAAGCTCAAATTAGATTATGACAATCCTCTGCTCAGAACTCTCCAATTGCCCTATAATGCCTTTAGAATAAAATTTAATCTCCTTGATCATAGTGTATAGGGTCTGTACATTTTGGCTGTTGCCCAATCCACTGATGTATTTCCTTCTGCTCACCCCTGCAATCCCTGTTCCTTAAACACGTTTCCTTACTTTTCATTCTTAGAATATGTCAGACATTCCTGCTGAAGATACTGTTTCTCCAGCCTGATGTGTTCTGATCCTGGATTTCATGGCTATTTCCTTAGACACACAGGTCTTAGCACAAATCTTCCCTCTTCAGTTAGACCCTCTCTGATTTCATAATTGAAATTAGACAGTTTATCCCTGGCTCGCTGTGGACCTACTCTACCACTCTCTGCTTCATCAACTAGTTTTATTTTCTTCACATGATTTATCATTATGTGAGTTGTTATAATGTTTGCTTTTTGTTGTCTGTGACTTGCATCAGATTGTAAACTGTGTGAGTCTGGTCATTTACCACTGAACTCTTTGGCACTTAGTATGTGCTCAATACACTTGATTGGATGGAGAATTAAGACCAAAACGTTTCTTTAATTAAATATGAAATTATCATATAGCTGAATTTATTTTTCTTTCAAAACAAATTGATTGTGACCTGAAAATTCCATTGCATATAACTCATTATTTTTATGCCACAGTAGCTTTAAATATGTGTCTTTCTTTTTGAGATAGTTCAAGTAGATATATATAGGCCATGTCAAACACATCAATAAAACATGAAATATCAAACATAACTATTTTTTTTACATAGTGTCAAACACTTAAGTATTTTTAGACAGAATAGACTTATGTTTATACAGAACAGTTGGCCAATAGGATAGTCCAGTTTATACAATGTTTTGATTAAGTTATCAAATAGAACAGGTAGAGCAGGCATTGATGAATAACTTCTCTGGAATCACATTAAAGAAATCAGTTTAAAACTGAAGGTCAGTTTCTCTGTTTTGATGACTGAATGCACTCTAGAATCTTGCTGAAAATTATTAGGAATACTGTAGAATCACAGGTATTAGTGCTGGGTAAGTTCTTAGGATCTTCTGCATCCCTAAGGGAGGGTCCACTTGTTCCCACTTCTCAACTTCCAATAAGTCAAGCATTATTCACAGGGTTGGTAGTGGGGGTGTAGCACTGAATTCCATGTTTTTTGTCTTCAAATCGAAGTGCCACATCATCTTAACAAAACTGTATAGGAATAGAAATAAATTATTCCTCATAGACAAATCTTATTTCCTTCTCTCAATATCTTGATAGAAATTGCTTAATTTTAGCATTTTTTTTTCTCCAAGTTTGCAAACTTCCAAAGCTGAATTAGTCTACTGTGTAATGGGAAGGACGAGATATGAGTGTGCTTAGCAAGCATCTAAACAGAAATGTTACTAGAGTTCTAACTTGCTCTTGTCATTATTTAAATGTTACTGTCATAAATCGCTGTATGTTTATAACTGTCCTCTTAATATCACTTAAATGATGTGGCAGAAAACATCATAAAATGTTACAGTGGCTCTTTATGTACCACTTTATTTTTTTTTTAATTAACTAAAACTTGATCTTATTTGATCATCTGTAAAAACAGGGAAAAGATAGCACCAATCTCCAAGGTAATTTTGCATGAGGATCAAATGAGATACAATGTGTATTACAGTGTTTTATTCCTATAAGATGTTGTGTTTTCATTTAGCATGCTTTGTGCTACATTGCATTCCATTTAAGTTTGTAAATTCAATTTCTTATAGTTGTGAGTGTTAGGTTATTAGGCAAAGGACAAGTTTTAATTAATTTTTTTTTCTTACTTTCCTGCTTTTATTTTTTATTTTTTTATTTTTTTTTATTTTTTTAATTTTTTTGGAGGGTACACCAAGTTCAATCTGTTTTTTATGTGTATAATAAAAGTTTTAATTAATAAAAGGTTTTATTATTAATAAAAGGTTTTATTTTATGTATCTACATCATTTTTTAACAATGATCTTGGCCTGACATTTGAGAGAAGAGAGAGAGAGAGAGAGCTGAAAGGGGAATGAGATCCAAAGTTATCTTTGAAGAAAAAAAAATACAAAACACTTTTTTATGGGTGATAAAATATGAGTAGCTCAATACTTTGAAAATATTTTTTGAAAGTGTAATTCATTTTCTTTTCTTAGGAAGTTGGACTGTGGAAAGCAGTTCTCCCTGTAACAGGCTATAAAGCCCCCAGCAGAAGTGTAGGTATATGCCACCATGAGAAGGAAGGGCAGGACTTAGAAGAAATCTTGGCCTGAGGGAAAGACCGAGCAGAAAATTGGCACTACTTGACCTTCTTAGGATTGTGGGAAGAATTAGATACAGAGGGGAACACCCCAGTGAGACGTTTTTGTCATGATCCTTCTGCTCTGGACCAAATATCATTTTCCGTATGGGGCTCTGTGAAAAGACCAACTCTCTGTTCCCTGACAGCCTGGGGCACTTGTGAGTCAGGCAGCTCACACATAGACACAGCACTCCCAAGCCTCTCTTGGATTCCATGTAGTGTGAAGGACCTGGAAATTCCACTACACCCCAAGGAGAGTTGAGGCAATTGCTGAATCTGAGTGGGCAGATGGCCAAAGGGAATCCCTGAGAGGTGGGGAGTAATCCTACTCTTGAGGTCTTTAGGGATGACCTCCAGTTTTCCTGGAGAAAAATGAAAATTATAGCCAGTACTCAAATTGTGCACACAAGTACTGAGTCAGAGAGTACTGGGGATGCCAATGATCGCACGTTCTAATCTATCTAAGGTTCATCCCACCTCAGATTTCAGCATTAAAAGCCAGCCACAGTGAGGTATCACCTCACACTGGTTAGAATGGGCATCATCAGAAAATCTACAAGCAGTAAATGCTGGAGAGGGTGTGGAGAAAAGGGAACCCTCTTGCACTGTTGGTGGGAATGTAAATTGATACAGCCACTATAGGGAACAGTATGGAGGCTCCTTGAGAAACTAAAAATAGAATTACCATATGACCCAGCAATCCCAACTACTGGGCATATACCCAGAGAACACCTTAATTCAAAAAAACACATGCACTCCAATGTTCACTGCAGCACTATTTACAATAGCCAGGTCATGGAAGCAACCTAAATGTCCATCAACAGATGAATGGATAAAGATGTGGTACATATATACAATGGAATATTACTCAGCTGTATAAAGGAATGAAACTGGGACATTTGTAGAGACATGGGTGGACCCAGAGACTGTCATACAGAGTGAAGTGAGTCAGAAAGAGAAAACAAATATCATATATTAACACATATATGTGGACTATAGAAAAATGGTACAACTTAATCGGTTTGCAAGGCAGAACTAGAGCCACAGATGTAGAGAACAAACATATGGATGCCAAGTGGGGAAAGCAGGGGCGGAGTTGTGGGGGAATGAATTGGGAGATTGGGATTGCCATATATACAGTACTAATAAGGAAAAAAAATCAAATTTTAAACTTTAAATATATGCAGTTTATTGTATATCAGTTGTAACTCAGTAAAAGTTCTTAGAAAAAATAAAGTAAAAAAAAAAAAAAAAAGCTAGCCAGCATTACACCTAATGTCCAGGTGACAGGAGGCATCATCATGGAAATCAGAGGTGCCAGAAGACAGTACAAAGTCTCATTCATATAGATTGGATGCATGTGCTCCCAACATGGGAAGTTATTTAAGTTCCCACTTTCTATATATACAGCAGGTGCCATCTGATAGTAATATGGAAATGGAAAGGAAACCTCAAAGATTAAAAATTTATCAAGAAAATAAAAAAGACTGTTATCCATAGTTACTCTTTACATTATTGGATAAGATTAGGTTTATCAAATGGGAATATGCCTATCCTCTTTCTATCTGTCTATCTACCTCCCTGCCTACCTATTTTTTTCTACACTATTCCTCCCTAGTGCCCAGTATGGTAGATTCTCATAAGCAAGAAAATATATGATGAAAGATTATCTTTTATCATCTGAATGCATCCCTGATAAATGCACTATAAAAATAGATTTATATTAGTGTAATCTTACAAACGCAAAAGCAGGAAATACTTATGATTATATTATTGATGATTTCTTCAGATGAACTTTAAAGTTAGAATTGGTTTGAAGGAAAAGAACATTTTAAGAGGTGGTTTTTAAAGAGAACACCTAAAATTGAACATAATCTGACCATTTATAAAATCCTTCATCATCTCTTCTGCTTATTTAATTTTTGAAATTAGTAAATTATTTCTATTGCTATATATTTCATATTTTTTGATAATTTTATATATTGCAAAATGATCACACAGCTAGTCTAGTTAACATTTGCCACCGCAGATAGTTACAAAAGAATTTTTTTTCTTGTGATGAGGACTTTTAAGATTTAGCAACTTTCGAATATACAATACAGTAGTACAGTATTAACAATATTTAATTTTTTAAAAAATTATTTATTTACTTATTCTATTTATTGGCTGATTTGGGTCTTCGTTGCTGCGCAAGGGCTTTCTCTACTTGCGGTGAGTGGGGCTACTCTTTGTTGCAGTGTGTGGGTTACTCATTGCGGTGGCTTCTCTTGTTGTGTAGCACGAGCTATAGGCACACGGGCTACAGTAGTTGCAGCACATGAGCTCAGTAGTTGTGGCTCAGGGGCTCTATAGCGCAGGCTCGCTAGTTGTGGCGCATGGGCTTACTTGCTGTGTGGCATGTGGAATCTTCCTGGACCAGGGCTCGAACCCATGTCCCCTGCATTGGCAGGTGGATTCTTAACCACTGTGCCACCAAGGAAGTCTCCAACAATATTTAATTTTTAAGTACTAGTTACTTTTTCAAAAATTTACTGCAGAATAGGAAATTATATTTGCAGTATACTTTTATCATTGTCCAATTATAATTACAAGTGGAAATTAGTCTTTTTATTCAGCAGCCCACTTGCTCCTATTATCAAAAAAACATAGAATTGTTTATTTAAAAATGTCTTCCATAATTGTACTGTGTGTGGATCTGTGGGTTTATTGGTAAATTCAGCAATTTAATAGCTCGGCATTTTGATTTTTCTATCCTTTCCTTGTTCAGGTAATTCCTGTCTGGACAATATGCTGCAGTATTTGTGATTCTTTCCTGAGCATTTGAGCAAAAGCCTGCTATCTTGTTAATTTGAATATCCTCCTCACCTTACATCTCAGATTGTTCATCTGATACTCTCAATTCAACTTGCTATGGAAACTGGGATATCGATATGTGTATTGGAAATCCACAGAAAAATGAATTAATATGTTTATTCAATAATTCAGTTTCCTCCTTGATTAAGTCATTTTCTAGAGATGCTAACTTTGAATTTTGTCCTGAAGCACCTGATGTAGGTGCTAATATGTAAACAAGCAAAAGAGCAGTTCCCAAAAGAGAGCAGCAGCCACCATGGACAGGAAGATGCATCTCTGCATAATGAAGAGGTAGATGTATCTCGTTTTAGCTGTAGAGCAGAAAGGCATGTCATAGGTCTGTGATGATGAGGCAAAGGCAAAGGAAAGGTTCATCTTGCTTCACACTAGCTGATTAATGATAAGATTCTCTGGAATTATTTACCTTATAGATATGTGAAATTTCAATTTTGTATTTCTCCTATAATTTAAGAATAATCCTACAGATGACACAGGGAGACCTATTCTACATAAAAGTACTTAATTGAAAGTATTTAAATCAGCTCTACTTAATGACTTTTCTCGAATGTGGATCAGCATTTTAAATGCCTGAGGGTAGAGAAAAATGAAGAAAAATAAGATCCAGGGCAAGGGATAAGGGATTACAAAAAACATACTTGTATGTTTGCTGCAATGAATTCATAATAATTATTATGAAGCCAGAGCATCAATATAAATTGAACACAAACCAAAGATGAACTTGATAGGACTTTCAATTTTGTGGAGATACTAGATTTCTCAATGAAGCAAGCATTTCTTTAGTACCCACTGTATGCCAAACACTCTAAAAATGTGTTGGAAATAGAAGGTGAACTACAGAAGAGAAGGGGGAGAAAGACTCATAGTATAGTTTACTCAGCATCAGGTATTTTCTTACAGGTTTACCTGAATCATTTGATTTGATTCTCACACTTATTTTATGAGATATTCCACTTTTACATATGAGGAAACTGTGAAACTTATCACTGTGGTTAAATTGTCCAGGGCTGTGTGGTTATTTTATTAGTCAGGAGAGTTGAGGCCACACTACATGTCAAAGAAATACTAGAATCGTTAGAGGTTAACAGAATAAAGGTCTATCATGTCTATTTCTTGCTCACATCCTAGTCTTATATGGTTCAGGAAGCCCTCCTCAAAGTGGTGGCCTGGGGATCCAAGTTGCTTCCATATTGCACCTACAACACTATAGTCACAACATCAGAAATACCTAGCCCTCAAGGACATCATAGAGGGGTTAAAGGGAGTAAGGACTGCTCAAGGGGGGATAACCCTCAAAATGCAAACATGGCTTCCCTCATTCCATTGGCCACACCAGTCATGGGGGTCCACTTAGTATAATGAAACCTGGATAATATTGTTGTCTTATGTGGTCACAGAAGGAAATGGATTGGTGAACATTTAACAGGTTTCTACTGTGGTTACTGAGTAGCACAGTCAAGATTTCAACTTAGACTTATAGGGCACATCCTCTTAATCACTGTGTTCCTTATGAAGAAATATTTATAATGCAGTGTGGTAAACAGAGTTAAGCAGAAAAAAATCCAAACCAATATAGGAGAGTAAAAGAGGGCACTTTGTAGTCAGCAAGCCCTCATCAAACTCATACCAAAATCACATGTAACAATGAAGGTTAGCATTTGTCCTTCTGAATGAACAAGCTGACATGTCAATGCTACACTTTGTTCTAATACAGTGTTTCTTTGTGAAGGTAGAAATATGCTTAGGGCTTACCAGTCTTATAGCATAGTTTTATTATAATGTTTATATACCTAACTTAAAAGAGGGATAAACTCTTCATGCTTTTCTGTTATTCAACTTTAAAATGAAACTTACACATGAAATATAAACATATCTGCAGAACCAATAAAATTCAAATAACATTAATTTAAGATGACAGATAAGTCTTGCTGAATCTAAATTGCAGTTCCCATTGTGACTATGATTTTGATTGTCATGTTGCTGTTCTTTGATTTTGGCACATCTCAACTGCTGGTTGCCCTCTGTGGCCTCACATTTCCTACCACTTTTTTCTATTTGAATAAGTGGGAAGCACTTGTTCACTTTCTAATGAACAAATTGGCCTTCATATGACTTTGGTGCAAATACAGTGTTTACATGTCAAGTTGGGCTCTGTCTTTTCTTTACTTCCTCTGACTTCTAAAGTAGAGTTGACTGCAGGCAGGTTAATTATAAATATAAATGCAAACATAGGCACTAAAACTGTCTAACAGAGCTCAAAATGTAGGGGATATTTTTTAGTGTAGAACTTACAAATTTCTACAAATACCTGGGGATATATAGGGTCCTGTCCACAAACTAATAGGCAATGTCTCAGGGGGTGGGCTCTTTAAAACCAGGGAAAAACAGACATACCTTGTTTTTATTGTGCTTTGCTTTATTACACCTTGTGAATATTGCATTTTTTTACAAATTAATGGATTGTGGCAACCTGTGCCAAGCAAGTCTGTTGGTGCCATTTTTCCATCAGCATTTGCTCACTTTGTGTTTCTGTGTCATATTTTGGTAATTCTCACAATATTTCAAATTTTTTCATTATTATACTTGTTACAGTGATCTTTGATCAGTGATCTTTGATATTCGTATTGCAAAAAGATTACAGTTCACTGAAGGCTTAATTATGGTTAGTATTTTTACCGATAAAGTATTTTTTAATTAAGATATATACTTTTTTAGGTATAATGCCATTGCATACTTAATAGACTACAGTATAACATAAATATAGCTTTTGCATGCACTGAAAAACCCCAAAATTTGTGTGACTCACGTTATTGTGATATTTACTTTATTGCGGTGGTCTGGAACTGAACCCACAACATCTCTGAGGTATGCCTGTAGCTAACTTGGTGTTTTGTTTTTTAAAGAAATATAAGTAAATGTCTCCACAGAAGATAAGAAAAAGGGCTCTATTTCTTGATCCATAGAGGCTACGTGTAATCTAAGCCAGCTTGGAATTCAATTCTTCATTCCCATGTCCTGGTACTTTCTTGCACCTGATTTGTAACCTATACTTATTTGACATGAAATATTTTCTGAAGTACATATGAAAATATGAAAAGTAGGTTTGTTGAGCAGGCATTGTTAAGTTTAGAAGTTACAAACAATGCTAAAACCTGAAATTCTGATGGACGCCTGAAGTAATAGAAGTTTTTATTCTAATAGAAGTTCAGGCTCTTTTATTTTTAGGGCTCTGAATTATCTGAGAGTAAAATGGTATATTATTCAGTGAAACAGGAATGGAAGCCCAAATGAGAACTTAAAGCAAAAATGTCCATTTTATTCTTTTCTTTCCTCATTTTTTTTACTTTCTACTTTTTTTTGTTGTTGTTGTCTTTCCTTTCCTGCTCCTCTCTCTGTCTTCATTTGCTTCATCAGAGAACAAGGGTTATGGAGTGCATACTATTTGTCAGGCATTATGCTAAACACAGGTGACTCACAGATGCCTAGGAAACAGTCTTGAATTTCAAGGCGATTTCAATCTATTAGGAGAAGTAGATGGAAAAACAATCACTAACTTACTGAGGTGATGGGCTGAATGTTATAATTGCCTAGGGAAGGAAACAGCTAAATTTAAATAAAGGAGCTTAAATGAGGGTCAGGGAAAGTCCTGAGGATAGGCGAGGATCAAAAGGGCTGCTAAGAGCACTCTTTTAAGCTGAGTCTTAAGGATGTGTAGATGACTCAGGTGGTCATGGAGACCTTAGGGAGAATGGCTTTACAGCACATAAAACAAATGAAAAAATTATATGCACAAATGAGGATTTTCTTTCAGATAGATAACCTTTTAGCTTTGTCCAGACTGTTATTGATGATATTACATGTTCATGTCCACTAAAAACATCTGCAGTGTTTAATAAGCAAGGGAGTATCTAGGTCCTCTCCCAAAAGATCTGTATCTGGATGGAGGAATCAGCATTTTAAACAACACTGGTTGTTTCTTAAGTAGGTGGTCCAGGGACTGTAGTTTTATAAACTCTCTACATTTGCTTTGCAAATATAATGGTACAGCTGTAGTTGTTTTTTGGTGTAGAGGTCAGTACAGTTAAATAACTTTTCATAAGAGAATGAGGATTGTTGGGGGTGTGGTGGTTAGGGGCTGTGAGAATACATTTATGGTTGAGAGAAATCTGGGATAAGAGAGAAATCTCTCAGAATAAGAGAGGTGGAGTGCCTCCGAGGTGAAATGAAAGAGAAAAAAAAATCGCAGTAGTGCAAAGAAAGCAGAATTCTAAGAATGAAATATATGATAGTTGACTTGAAGTTCTTGTGTTTTAATAAAAAACCTCCAATCTCCACCAAATCTTTAGTGGAGACCACTGCACAAGCATAGTCTGCTTTGTGTGAGCATTTTTTGTTTTTTCTGTTTTTGGTTTTGTTTTATTTTTTTTTTTAAGAAATTGGGAAAGATGCTCTGTCAGTGATGTGCTGGAGCCAGACTGTAGCAGCTCGGAAAAGCAAATTTTTTAAAATTTCAGGGATTTTGTGAGATGGTTGTTAAACACAGCCATTATTAAAAATTATCTTACATAAACTTATAAGCAAATAAATCACATTAAAAACAAAGTTAATAAATACTGAAAACATCACTTTCTAATTATTTTACTACATCATACTATTGTTGTTTTTGAGGTTATTGATGTTGATTGTATCTGTGTGTGTATATGTGTATATAGATATACTAGCGTGCATCTTTACTGAACTCTGCATTTAGTGACATAATATCTTGAAATTGTCAAGGTGGGAGAATTTGCAGCATAAAAAATGTCAAACTGCAGAGAAAGTCGATTTTGTTTTGTTTCTTTGTTTATTTTTTGAAAGCTGATTGTTAAACATTTACCTATACACCGCTGTCTTAGTGGGCTATCTTCTATCATTTTTCCTTCCTCCCTCATTCCATCTCTCCTTCCCTCTTTGTAATTTTGCCTTCCTCTTCTCTCCCTCCCTTCCTTTCTTTTTTTTCTCTCTGTCCTTCAGTTCCTTATTTCCTTCCTTTTTTGTCCATTCATTTTCCTTTTTTATGGCTACAATATGTTCATTTTGCTTTTGAGAACCACCTACCAGTACTAACAACCTGTCTACTTTGGATGACATGATTCAGTGGAGCACAGGATTTAGGGTAAACCAATCCAGACATCCATAAGTTCCAACCTCAGCCATAGCTGATTCAGAGAAATGTACTTGACTCAAGTCAGGCTTGTTACAGTGGAAATTTCTGCTTGAAATTCCAGGATTTCTGTTTTAAAGGCCTAGGAAATGGTTGGTTTCTTTTCCTCTGGATGTGACTCCCCAGGTAATAGCTTGGGGTTTGCTGGAAGTAATTTAGTGGCTAAAACGAAAGATGGCTTAAGAGTGAAGCCAAGACTGAAAAAGGAACTAAGAACACAAGAAAGCAAAGCTGGTCCAGATCATATCACTTGAGCCCTAGATTAAGCTACATCTGTACTATTCACCTTCTTGAGCCAAAAAATTGCTTTTTTTCATTAAGTACATTTAGGATGGGCTTTTATGCATAGTTACATAAAACCTTCAAACTGAAACAGATCAAGCCTTGTGTCTTGGTCAAAATAGTATAAAGCAGAGACAATTTTTCTGAGCAGATAATTTACAAACTGGAGAAGCAAGAGTCCAGAAAGTGTTTGTGGTGACAGCAAGGACACACATGTGGAAAAGAGAAACTGAACTCTCAGAGTTGGCACTGATGATGGTCACATTACTTGCTGTGTTTAACTTTACTATTCATTAGTTCTTGGCCTTTTACTAGTAGTTACTTTTCACTCTATTGTTACACAGTTATAGAATCTGTATTCTTGGTTTGTTTTATGTATTTTGTCTATAGAGTTAGTTGAGATAGAAATTTCTTCAGGTTAAAGACTCTATTTTTGTTCAGTTTTTAACATCACATCACCTGATGCCTTACTTTGAAATATTGTGTTCATTAAATACTTTTGACTAACTATGCCTCATTACATCTTAGAGATATTTCAACTTCAAAAATTTCCTGTATTTCCACTATTTATTGTGACTCTTTTGAAAAGTATATATCACCCTAAAGTGCTTCAGTGAAAAATGGATAGTAAATTGGGCAAGTTAGATCAATAACCTCTATGATAACTTATAAAGAAGGAGATTAGGGAAAATGACAGAAAATAAATTTTCCTGTTAAGAAGTTCATGCATTAAGTGGGACTTCAAGTAGTTTATTCCTAGGGTGATCATACATTCTAGTTTGCCTCTCATTCTGGTAAAGTTATTAATAGCTCTCTCTTTAATTCTCAACAGTGGCCCAGTTTGTATGATAAATTGCATTTTCACTCATTATTTGAATAGTTCCCAACCATGAATGGTGATCTGTATTACCAGGGGACAGTATTTTTAAAAATTATAAAATATTCTAAATATATAAAAATAATGTGAAATAAAATAACAGTAATTTGTATACCCACAATCAAAACTTGACAGTTAACATTTGCCATTATTTTCTTTAACTTTTTCTTGTTAAGTAAAAAACAGTATCACAGTTAGAATTAAAAAATTCTTTCCCAGTCCCATTTTCTTCCCTCCCTCCCCAGAAGTAACCATGAAAAAGTTGGCACATGTCCTGCCTGTGTATGAATTTATATTTTGATTATGTGTGTATTAAAAAGTTAGAGTGTAGCAACTTACATATAGTTTAATACTATTTCTGTAAACATTACTAAAACAAACAAAAAACCAATATGTATTCTTATGGGAACATTTAAAAAGTATGGATTTCTGAGCACCTTTTCCAGTCTATTAACTCAGAATGTTTTGAGGCTGGGACCAGGAATATATATTGTTCCCCAAGTGATTCTGATATTCCAACAGACTTGGAACTTTGATTAATGTCAGATCCCAAACAAATTTACAATGTTTATTTACATTTAAAAATACCTGGTTTGATGGGCTAGAGGTTCAACATTGAATATGAGCAGTAAACATCTCAGGATCAAATCTGACAAACATAAACAGGTCATTTTTTCAGTTACTTTTTAAAATATAACCTTAATGGTGTATTTTCCTTTTATAGTACTGGTATCTTAATTTCACATTGGTTTTCAGGTTGAGAGAACTATGAAATTTGTACCTATTATTTCAATTCTCAAATGAAAATGGGCCAATTAAATTGTGGCAACTGCATAAGATAACATATTAAAAATTAAATTTAAGAAACACGTATGTGAATAAAAGACAATGCTGATACGTGATAGGTCTTCAGGAACAGCCAGAAGCATGTTGGAAACCATTAATGGGTTCAGAGACTAAATGTAGGGAATATGCTCTTAATATACCAAGTAAAGACAGTATAATATGGAAAGCACTATCAATGGGATTTCAGAGTAGAAATAAAGTAGAATATAAAGGTATAAATCTAAGTAAACTACTGATTCCTGGAATGCAGTGAAAGGTATCTAATTTCAAAGAGTTCACCAAACTTACTGAAGTCTTTACTGTATTGTATATTTAACTTCCTTAATCATTGAATGTTTGGTCTCTCTTTAACCAAAACCAACTGATTCAGTGTGCTTTGATTATGTGAGTGTTTATACAGTTGTCCTTGAGCCCTAAAGCAAATTGTGGATTCATTTCATACAATGGTACTAAATTGTTAGAAAACAATTTAGAAGATAAACTTTGAGACTCTGCCAGAGAATTTCAAGTGACATATCTTAAACACTTTCATGTGTATTTACATGAGACTTCATTGACACATTCTTACCACCATCCTTCATCAATCAGGCATGAATCAGAGTTAATTGGAAAGACAGAGATACATTCCCAAAATTTCATCAAGAAATTTAATAATGTCACTCTTTGTTTCTAAAAGTTACAGTGAATTTGGCACCTCATCTTTTTACTGTCTTTTGGAGGCTCAAGATAATAGAAAGGGAATAATGGAATGGATAGGATAATTTGGGAAGAAATTGTGTTTGCAACTGACCTATCAAACAAATCACCCTCTAAGGGAGACAACAATAGAAAAGATTTTGGCTCTAGCAATTGGATAAAGATAAGCATTCAAAATGAGACAACCAGGGCTAGGATAGATAATAGTTTGTCCACCGGGGGCAATGTTGCCAATTAATGCTAATAGAAGCATATACAATTTCACAAAAATGCTGCTAGCCATGCTTAGGATATTGTTGACATTAGTATGTGTATCCTTTACTAAGCACCTAGAATGAAGAAGTGGGGAAAAATTGAATCAGATCTTTATGTGGGAGATTTTAATTGAGAATCAGTTTTTCAAAAAGTGTTTTAGAAGAAAAATAAGGTGGTTTCACATTTCCTTTTATTATACAGATGGTTCTCAATTGTGGACTGACAAAATTTTGACCTTGGTAATCTACTAATTAAATATTACAACTGTCTGGATCTGTATGAAGCACTGGAGATAGGTGAATAAGACAGTTCAGGCCACAGCCAATTATAGTATTCCATGGTAAGGACAGTGAAGGGGAATTACAGGTGCTATGGGAACATATAAGAAACTCAGCCTTGAGGGTCAAATGCTTGCCAGTGAGAGATAACTAAATGAAGAATTGAAAGAAAGCTGGGAGTTAAGCTAAAAGAGAGGGGGCAAGGGGTTAAAGTTCCTGGAAAAATTAACAGCATGTGCAAAGACCTGTAATAAGGATAACATTGTTAATAACTAGAAGTCTGCTTTGATAGAATCCCAAGAGAAACAGTTAGAAACATAGCTGATATATCATGCAGTGATAGATATTTGAATTTTTTTTATAGAAAATGTGGATAGTTATTGATGGCCAGGCATGATCAGACTTGGGATTTAGAGAGAGAGCTTTGATTCACTGTGGAGAATGGATTAGATGAAGTTGCCAATGAAGACCAGGGTGCTTTCAGTGATGTATGTAAGTTTAAACAAGAATAGTGGCCCACCAGTGAGGTAGGTAGTTTCGACAGATTTCAGGGATAGTTGAGACAGATCTTGGTGATTAATTGGATGAGGTTGATGATTAGGGAGCAAAAAGAATTAAGAATAACATCCAAGTTGAATATTGTTGTAGGTAAGTGGGAATACAGTATTGTGATGCCCTTGAATGATGTAAAAATCTTTGGTGTAGAAGATTGTGGGAGAAGATAAAAATTGAGTATAAGGCAATTGTTTGTGATAGGATCTAAGCAGTTGCACATAAGATCTGATGTTTGTTGGAGTTTCTTGGGCTGGGATTATGTTTCTGAGGGACACTAGCATTCAAGCATTAACTGGAATCGTAGGAATGAGTGAGATTTTTTAGTAATCAGAAAGAAAAGACAAAGGCTCAGCATAAGATTTCTTTGATAAAACATTTAACTTAGAAGAGTGTATCTCCAAAAGGAAAAGCCAGAATGTGGAATGAAAAATAGAAGATGGAAAACTCCAGAAAAATTAGGACACGTAGAGAAGGCTGTTTGTTATGGGGTGGGGCTTCTACAGAATGCAGCAGATGGCATAGACAGGGAAGGATCTGTTAGAGACAGGGAGAAACAGAATTGTATAAGCTACATCAGTTTATGTTTATGCTGTAAAATCAGAACAGGAGGCATGTTGCGATGACCTGAACTCATGTTTTAAAAGGAAAAATCCCAGTGGTTCCCTGGCAGATGAATTTGATGTCTTCCTCTCCCACAAGCTCTATATTTTCAGAATATATGTAGAACTTTTATAAATACTAGATCTGGAATTCTCATATAACAAAATCAATTTCATACCTCCATTGATGTGGTTTTACTGTTTCAGTAGTTAATGTCTAAAGGGTTTGTGCCTTTTCTTTTTTTCTTTTTTTTTTTTAATGATAGAACGTGATAACAAAGCCACCAGGCATCAGATTTCAGAGATTTGGTCAGTCCTATATAAAGGGTTGAATAATTTTCTTAAAAGTTATGACCGTCAAGATTTTCATCTTTTCCCATCAAGATTTTCATCTTTTCCCTTTTATCTGACCATAATATTGTAAAACAGAAATTGGGATTTTTGTTCTTTACTCAGCATTGTTGCTAAAATTTCATAAAATATGTGGATTTTAAAATCATTATCCTTCAGCAACAAGTATTTTTTTTAAATTAATAATAATCATTACCCAAGAATTATGTTCAAAAAAAAGATTTTTTTAATTGAAGTATAGTTGATTTACAATGTTGTGTTAGTTTCAGATGTATAGCAAAGTGTTCCAGTTGTATATACATATATATATATAATATATATGTATCCTTTTTCAGATTCTTTTACATTATAGGTTATTATAAGATATTGAATACAGTTCCCTGTGCTATACAGTAGATCCTTGTTATTTATCTATTTTATACATAATACTGTGTATATGCTAATCCCGCACTCCTAATTTATCCCTCCCCTCCCCTTTCCCCTTTGGTAACCATAAGTTTGTTTTCTATGTTTGTGAGTCTATCAGCTGTATAAATAAGTTCATTTGTATCATTTTTTTTAGATTCCACATATCAGTGATATCATATTTGTCTTTGTCTGACTTACTTGACTCAGTGTGATAATCTCTAGGTCCATCCATGTTGTCACAAATGGTATTATTTCCTTCTTTTTTATGGCTGAGCAATATTCCATTGTGTGTGTATGTCTCTGTGTGTGTGTGTGTGTGTGTGTGTGTGTATATATACAAACCACATATATGTATATATACACATACATAGCACATCTTCTTTTTCCAGTCATCTGTCAATGGACATTTAGGTTGTTTCCATGACTCAGCCACTGTAAATAGTGCAGCAATGTACATTGGGGTGCATGTATCTTTTCAAATTAGAGTTTTCTCCAGATATATGCCCAGGAGTGGCATTGCTGGATCATATAGTAACTCTGGTTTTTCAAGGAACTGCCATACTGTTTTCCATAGTGGCTGTACCAATTTACACTCCCACCAAAAGCGTAGAAAGGTTTCTTTTTCTTCACATCCTCTCCAGCGTTTATTATTTGTAGAATCATTTTTGTTGTGCCATTTTTGGGGAATAATGCTATTAGGAAATATATGGAAACTTAAGTTTTCTGATGAAAATCCTAGTCCCCAAAATATGTTATGCTTGAAGATGAAATCTGCTTTAACATACAAAAGAAGAGAAGCAAAATCTTCCAAATACTTTTTAAATTTTAATTTACACTTTGATCTTACATTTCTAGTTTATCTTTTGAAATGTGCATTGTGGTTGACAACAAACTGTGCTATCATAGCTTAAATCAAAGGGCTTATTATTTCTATTATCTAAGAATTAGACATGAATTTTTCATTTCTCATAAGTATATATAGATGAAGACACTTGTATTTTCAGATTAGTTGGCACAGCAACAAGATCAACTAGAATTGATCTGTGAAAGTAATGAGATTCTGACAAGTATTTTCACTGAAAATTAATATTTTGCTTTGCTCTTTAGAATGGATGATATTTTTATTTCCTTCAATATATTTAAAAAACCTATCTCCTGATTCTTGCAGGAAGCATTAAGGGACTATATAAAATAAGACTATACACTCATATTTAGACCCAACAAATTTACTGTAACTTTTTTTTTTTTTTTTGAGTATAAATTAGGGCAGGCATCCACTCTGGCTAACCATAGTAAAACAAACTTCAAAATTCTGGTTGCTTATTTTCTTATGCAAAGTTAGGTACAGTCAAGCAGCCTTTTTTCATCTTAGACTACACCATGTGGAACACTTGGATGCTGTAGAAAGGAAGAAGAGGAATACCACTGGTGAACTGCCTTGGGCAGGAAAGAACATTCATTATCCTGCTTATGGTCCATGGACCAGAACAGGTTAAATAGCTGCAACTTAACTACAAAAAAAGACTGGGGAAAGCAAAGGAACACACAAAATACTTTACTGAGCACTAACTGCCTCTGCAACATTATAGAGGTTATAGAGCTAGAGGATTAGTTAAAGAATCCAGACTCTAGAAAGCCTGGAAACAGAGGATCTGGGGAACCAGGGACCTTAGAGGAAGGGACTACGTTCTTAAGAGAGTACACATCTCTGCTTTTTCTCTTCTGATTCTTCCTTGATTAGGTCATTCCCTCATGTGGTTTGTTAACTATTTATTTTTGAGTGTTTTCCTAATTGATTTGTAGGAGTTCTTTTGTATTCCGAATGTGAGCCCTTTTAAAGTTTTGTGTTGCCTATATACACTTGCATTCTATGGCTTGATATTCCATTACTTTAATTATTTTTTAGTAAATTAATTAATTTGATGAACTGATGTTCTTATTTTTAACATGATCCATTTATCATTTTCCCCCTTATGGTTTGTGCTTTCTGTAAATTATTTTTAAAAATATTTTGTACACAAGAATATGAAGATATTTTTATAGTATTTTTCAGAAGGCTTTCATTTGTCTCTTTCATATTTATGCCTGTAATCTCCGTGGAACTTTTTTTTTCTTGTGGAGGTAAAGGTCCAATTTATTTTTTACCTATTTAAGAATATCCAGTTTCCCAGCATCACACATTAGAAAGACGATCCTTTCTCCATTACCCTGCAGTGCTGCTGTTATAGAAACTCGTGTTCATTTAAATACTCATAGGGCCCTTTTCCTATTCTATTCTGTTCTGTTCTGTTCTGTTCTGTTCTGTTCTATTCTATTCTATTCTATTCTATTCTATTCTATTCTATTCTAATTTTCTATTCTATCCTATCTCATGCCATCCCATTCCATCTCATTCCATTCTTCTATCCTGTGCCAATAGCACACTCAGTGGTACAGCTTTGTAAGTCTTAAAATTTGGAAATGTAATTTTTACTACTTGTGTTTTTCAAGGGTTTCTTGGCTAGTTTTGGCTCTTAAACGTTCTATTTAAATGTCAGATTCAGTTTGTCCTATTCTACAAATACATACATACACTATGTTGTTTTTGAGAATGTATTAAATCTGTAAAACCTAGCAGGGAATAGCTTTAGAAAATTAAGTCTAGTAGTACATGAACATAGTGTATCTTGCTGTTTTAGGGCCTTTTATTTCTATCAATGGAGGTTTATAGTTGTCTTAAGAAGTTTCCTTCTATCTCAATTTGCTAAGATTTGAATTTTATGAAATATTTCTACATATATTGAAATGATCTTACGATTTTTCTCTTTATTAATGGGGGAAATGGATTATTGATCCAACTTAACATTCCTGGAATTATCTGAACTTGGTTGTAATGTATTATTTATATTACTGTTTTCCATTTGATAATTTTTTTGTTTAGAATTTTTGCCTTGGTTTGAGTTCCTTATTATCTTTTAATGTCTATGAGATCTGTAGCGATGACTTTCCAAGCCCAATACTACACTAAATATCTGTACCTTCTCTCTTTTTCTTGTCTTGCAGTCTCAGTAGAGGTTGTCAATTGTATATTTAGTGGCTTTTCTTCTTTTTAAAATAAGCTACTTTGGCTTTGTGGATCCTATAATAATTTTTTCTTTTCATAATTTCTATTCTTCCTCTTTTGTATTTGTTTCAGTCTTTTGAGATGGATACCTAACTCATATTTCTCAGTCTTTCCTTGTTCCTCATGTGTGTGTTTAAAACTGTTTTCTTCTATGTAGTGTTTTGATTTATCTTTCAATATGTAGAATTTTTATTTTTAATAATTTCAAAGTATGTTTTAATTTTTCTATTATGACTTCCAAAAATTTGGGCAGTTTTTAGTTTTCTTTTTTGTTGTTGTTGTTGTTATTGATTTCTAGCAAAAGTTTGTTATAGCCAGAAAATAAACTCTGTATTTCACTCCTTTGAAATACTGAGACTTGATTTATAGCTCAGTATATAGTCAATTTAAAAAAAAAGATTTCATGTGTCCTTGCACAGCAGATATATTCTGCAGTTGTTCCATTATCATGTTGTTCAAATAATGTGTCTTACTTCAGTTCTTTTGTTACGTACCTAGAGAGGAACACTAAAAGCTTCTACTATGATTATGGATTTTTTTCCATTTATTCTTGTAGTTATGTCAATATTTGACTTTTAATATTCGACAGTTAGATTAAAAAATTAAAATGTTTATATAGTCTTGGTGAATTAAACTATCATTATTATCATTATAATTATCATTATGAAGTGATCCTCTTAATTTCTAATAATGCCTTTGCCTTAATGCAGATGTATACTGATATTAATATATCTATGCTGACTTTCTGTTTTTTGTACATTGTAGAAAAAATTTTTTCTAGCATTTATCATACAACTCTATCTCTTATATTTATATTTTAATACTTAAATATTTCTTCTTTAGACAATAGAGATTTTTAAAAAGTAATATAGCTGACAATCTTAAAAATTAGAACACTTAATTCTTATATAAAATGTAATTGTTGGTAGTAGATGTTATAATTTTTTGTTACAGGATGATTCCATTTGATCTGCCTATTCTAGGTTTCTTATTTCTCTCCTTCACCTTCTTCTAATCATTTTTTTCCCTTCTGGAGTAAGGTTATATGATAATTTTCTCTTCAGTTGTTATCACACATATTATCATGTGCTCTTTTGACTGATCAAAACTTTGGCTAACTAATCAATTATTTTACTCTCCTCCCAAATAATAGAAAAACTTTAGAATACTTTAACTTCCATTAAAATCCTCCACACGATTGTACTATGTATAGTATTCTTTCTCTCTCTCATTTTCTCTCTCTCATTCAGATTGTTCTCCTGTCTGTAAAACTTCCTTTGATATTTTGTGATGTTTGGGTCTGCTGGCGGTAAATTCACCAAGTCCTTTTATTTATTTTTTTGTCATCATCCTGTCTTCATCCTTGAAAAGTATCTTCCCCAGATACAAAAGTTTCTGTTGGTAGTTATTTTATTCTCTTGAATGTATCATTTTACTACTTTTGATTCCCATTGTTGCTCTTGAGAAATCATCTACAAGTCTGTTTTATTTTGGAGGTAATCTTTTTTCTCTAATTGTTAACATTATTTTATTTGCCTCTTTCTTTCCTTTAGTTTTACTGTGATGTGCTTGGCATAGATTTTGTTTCCTTTTCCTTTTGAGGATGCAATAGATTTCTCGCCAATAATCTAATCATAAATTGCATACCAAATTTTATTCTGATATTCTAGTTAAATCCTTGTAATAGCTTCTCTTTTTATCCTACGTGTTTCTCTTCTGTATTTCCTAGTCTTATTTTTGGTCTCTGTGCTTCATTTTAGTTAATTTCTTATTTTTCTTCCTAAATTCACTGCATCTTCTCAGTTGTTTCAAACTCAGTTCTAGAAATTCTATTTGATTCTTTTTTTTCAGATCTGTCCAATCACTTTTTATTTATTGCATTATTTTTAACATACTGATACGATATTATGTAGTTTCAAGTGTACAACATAGTAATTAAATGTTTTTATATATTATGAAATGATCATCACAATAAGACTACTTACTATCTGTCACCATGCAAAGTGGTTGCAATATTATTAACTATGTTGCCTATGCTATGCATTATATCCCTGTGATTTACTTATTTTAAAGCTGGAAGCTTTACCTCTTAATCCCTTTCACCTATTTCATCTTTCCCCCTGCCCAGCTCTCCTCTGGCAACTATTAGTTTGTTCTCTATATCTTTGGTCTGTTTCTGTTTTTTGTTTTGTTTGCTTTTTAGATTCCACATATAAGTGAAATCATACATATGTATGTATATATATGTATAACTGAATCACTTTGCTGTATCCCTGAAACATTCTAAATCAATTACACTTCTATTATAAAAAATTTTAAAAAATGAAAAAAAAAACTTGCTTTTGTGCAAAATCTCTCTGGAATAATACTCCACAGCTTGTCAGATGTGCTTCTCTAATCCACGGATTGTTCCGCTTAAATAAAGTATGTCAAACTCTTAAAAAGAAAGAAATGACAGGATATTCATCTTTTTTTGACTTATTTCACTTGGCATAATACCCTTCACCTCCATCCATGTTGCTGCAAATGGCAAGACTTCACTCTTTTTTATAACTGAGTAATATTCTGTTATACATGTGTGTATGTGTGCATGCATGTGTATATGAAATATATATTCCATTTATATATATATATATTTACATACACAATGCATCTTCTTTATCCATTAATCAATTGATGGACAAAGTTTGCTTCCATATCTTGGCTATTTTAAATAGTGCTGTAATGAACAGAGGAGTACATATATCTTTTTGAATTAGTGTTTTCATTTTCTTCAGATAAATTTTCAGAAGTGCAATTGCTGCATTATATGTTAGTTCTATTTTCAGGTTTTTGAGGCCATCCATAATATTTTCCATAGTGGCTGCACTAGTTTACATTCCTCAAAATAATATACAAGAGTTCTATTTTCTCCATAAACTCAGCAAAACCTGTTGTTTCTTGTCTTTTTGATAATAGCCTTTATGAGAGATGTGTAGTGGTATGTTGTAGTTTTGCTTTGCATCTCCATGGTGATTAGTGTTGTTGAGCATTTTTTCTTGTGCCTGTTGGCCATCTGTATGTCTTTAGAAAAATGTCTGTTTGGGTCCTTTGCCCATTTTTTAATCAGGTTTTTTTTTTTTTTAACGGAGTTGGGTAAGTTTTCTATATGTTTTGGATATCAAGTATTTAACATATATATATGTATCATTTATAAATATCTTCTCCAGTTTAATACATTGACTTTTCATTTTGTTGGTGGCTTCTTTCACTGTGCAAAATCTTTTTAGGTTGATGTAGCACCATTTGCTTATTTTTGCTTTTATTGCTCTTGCCTGATGAAATATATCCAAAAAAACATTGCTAAGACTGATGTTAAACAGCACACAGATTATGTGTTCTTTTATGAATATTATGGGTCCAGGCATTACATTCAGGTCTTTAATCCATTTTAATTTTTTTTTTAATGTATAGTCTGAGAATGTAGTCAGTTTGATTTTTTTTTTTTTGCATGCAGCTGTACAGTCTCCCAACACCAATTATTGAAGAGGCTGTTTTTTCCCGCATTTTATATTCTTGACTCCTTTGTCATAGGTTAACTGACCACAAGTGCATGGGTTTATTTCTGGGCTTTCTATGCTGTTCCATTGATCTAGTTGTCAGTTTTTTGTACCATTAACATACCATTTTTATATTACTATCACTTTATAGTATAGTTTGAAATCAGGGAGCATGATAACTTCAACTTTGCTCTTCTTTCTCAAGATTGCTTAGGCTATTCGAGATCTTTTGTGGTTCCATACAAATTTTAGGATTTTTTTGTTCTAGCTCTGTGAAAAATGCCATTGTTATTTTGATAGGGATTGTGTGGAATCTGTAGATTGAGTCAGGTAGTATAGACATTTTAACAGTATTGATTCTTCCAATCCAAGAGCCCAGGATACGTTTCCATTTCTTTGTATCATTTTTAATTTCCTTTATCAGTGTTTCATAGTTTTCAGAGTATAGGTCTTTCAACTCCTAAGTTAAGTTTATTCTGAAGTATTTTATTCTTTTGATGCAATTGTAAATGGGATTGTTTTCTTCATTTCTTTTTCTGATACTTTGTTATTAGTGTATAGGAATGCAACAGATTTCTGTATATTAATTTTATATTCTGATTTTTTCCTCCTATTTTTCTTTAGTCTCTGTTTTATTTATTTCTGTTCTAATCTTTATTATTTTTTTCCTTACACTCCTTTTGGGTTTTGCTTGTTCTTTTTTTTTTTTTTCTAGTTCTGTTAAATGCAAATTTAGATTTTTTTTTCTTATTTCTTGAGGTAGGCTTGTATTGCTGTGAGCTTAAGTCCCCTACTATTATTGTATTGCTGTCTATTTCTTCCTTTATGTCTGCTAATATTTGCTTTATATATTTAGATACTTCTATATTGGGTGCATAAATGTTTACAAATATTATATCCTTTCATTGGATTGGCAACTTTATCATATGTAATGGTCTTTGTCTTTTATTACAGTCTTTATTTTAAATATCTGTTTTGTCTGATATGAATATTGCTACTCCAGCTTTTTTTTTCATTTTCATTTGCATGGAATATCTCTTTTCATTCTTTCAATTTCAGTCTTTGTGTGTCTTTAGATCTGAAGTATGTCTCTTACAGGCAGCATATAGATGGGTCTTTTTAAGAAACCATTCAGCCACCCTTTGGCTTTTGATTGGAACATTTAGTTCATTTACATTTAAGGTAATTATTGATAGGTGTATACTTATTGCAATCTTATTGTTTTCTGGTTGTATTTGTAGTTATTCTCTGTTCTTGTCTTCTTTCCTTGATTTCTCCCCTTGTGATTTTTGGATTCCTGTAGTGTTATGTATGAATTTCTTTTTACATTTTATGTATCCATTGTAGGCTTTTGATTTGTGGTTACCATGAGGTCATATATCGACATGTATATATATATAGCAGTCAAGTTTAAGCTGATGGTCACTTAAGTTAGAATGCATTCTAAAAGTAGTAGCCCACTCCCTCCACATTTTGTTTTTGACATCATATTTTACATCTGTATTTCATTATCCTTTAACTACTTATTTTAGTTATAGTTGATTGTACTACTTTTGTTAACCTTCATACTAGTTTTTTAAGTAGGTGATCCATTACCTTTGCTATATATTTATCTTTATCAGTGAGATTTTTTTCTTCATATATTTTCTTATTTCCAGTTGTGGCCTTTCCTTTTCCCCTTAATGAAGAACTTTGACACTTCTTGTAAGGCCAGTTTAGTGGTGATGAATTCCTTTAGTTTTTGCTTGTCTGGGAAATTCTTTATCTCTCCTTAAATTCTGAATGATAACCTTGTTAGGTAGAGTTTTCTACATTGTAGGGTTTGTTTTTTTCCTTCTAGCACTTTTAATGTGTCCTGCCCCTCCCTTCTGGGCTGCAAAGTTTCTGCTGAAAAATCAGCTGATAGCCTTAGGGGGATTCCCTTGTATGTGATTCATTATTTTTTCCTTGCTGCCTTTAAAATCTCTCTTTATCTTTAACTTTTGCCATTCTAATTATAATATGTCTTAGTGTGGATCTCTTTGGGTTTGTCTTGTTTAGGACTCTCTGTGCTTCCTGAATCTGTGTGGTATTTTCTTCCATTGGTAAGGAACTTTTCAGCCATTATTTCTTCAATTAAATTTTTTTATCATTTTCTCTCTCTCTTCTCTTTCTGGGACTCCTATAGTGTAAATGCTAGTATACTTGATATTGTTTCAGAGGTTTCTTAAACTATCCTCTTTAACTTTTTTTTTATTCCTCTCTGCTGTTCTTATTTGGGTGATTTTCACTATTTCAGATTGATTTTCCAGTCTTGTGGATCATCTAATCTGCTGTTGACTCACTCTAGTGTATTTTTAAATTTCAGTTATTATATTCTTGAGCTCATATTGGTTCTTATATTTTCTAACATTTTGATGAAGTTCTCACTGATTTCATCCATTCTTCTTCCAAATTCAGTTTGACCTTTTTTTTTTTTTTTTTTTTAATTCTTTGTCAGGAAATTTGCTTGTCTCCATCTTATTGTTTTGTTTTATTTATTTATTTTTTTTGCTTTTTGTTTGTTTGTTTGTTTTATCTTGTTCTTTTGTTTGGCACATATGTCTCTGTCTCTTCATTTTATTTTCCTTTCTGTTTTTTGTTTGTTTTCTTTTTTCCCTATGAATTAGGTCAACAGCTACGTATCCCATTCTTGAAGGAATGGCCTATGTGGAAGTATCCATACATCTGTGTGTGCTGGACATTTTTGATAGGCTGCCTGGAGCTGGAGTGGCTGTGGGCTGTCAGAATTCCAGGCTACTCCTGTCTGAAGCCACCTTTGTGATATGGCTGGAGCTGGAGCAGGAGGTATCCTGGGTCATGCTGTGCTGTGGCTGTCTTGTTGAGATGGCTGGACTGGGACAAGATGTAGGCCAGGGGCTGTCCCAGGTTGCACTGCACTGTGCCTGCTTTGGTGGGATGGCTGGAGCTGGAGTGGTGTGGGCTGAAGGCTGTTCCACGGGTACTCAAAGATTGGTGCTCACCAGTGCCTCTGACCCCAGATAGAGTTCCAGCAGTTCCTCTCTCATTTGGCAGATGCTCTGTCAGTATTTGGCTCTCTTTGTATATAGTTTAAGTGCTCTTTAAACTTTTTTTTTTTTTTTTTTGCTGTGTTTCAGAATGGGTGAGTTTGTGCTTGGGCTCCTCAATGATATCCCTTTCTACTGCAGGTCACTATGTAGCAGGTGTGTTTCCCATGGTACCTCATTGTAGTTTTGATTTGCATTTCTCTAAAAATTAGTGATGTTGAGTGTCTTTTCATGTGCCTGTTGGGTATCTGTATGCAAAACCTCAACTTCTGCCTCCATAGTCTATCCTCAGACAGACCATTGAGTCAGAATCAAACTTTTTTGCCCCTAAGGCTATAATGGCATCACTTAGTGAACTTATCTCTCTTGCTTTGTACTCTGTCCTTATTTATTCACAGGGGAATTTTCTTTCTTTCTTTTCTCCCTTCCCTCCCTTTCCCCCTCTCCCTCCCTTCTCTCCTTCCTTCCTTCTTTTTCTTTCCTTCCTTTTTTTCTTGCCTTTTTTTTGTTGTTGTTATTCAACTCAACCTTTGCTTTTGTTGTTGTTATCCAGAATCTCCATATTTGTTTGGAGGAAACAAGAACTGTGATAGCTCAATGTGCCATGTTGCCAATATCAGAAGTGTCAGTACAAGAATAAGACAGTACTTTAAAAAAAATCAATGCTTTACACTGGATTATTAATTAACTACACAAGTCTCTACAAATTATACATATTTATCAGATGTTTATTTAGCAGTGTGATATCAAGATGGCAAACTGGCATGAGCTGTTGGATTCCTCCATCAAAATCACTAGGGAAACTAAAGAAGTAAAAGAGATATGTGGACTCTGGGAATTAAAATCTACAATATAAACAACTATGAGAACCCTCTGCAGAGACCAAAGGTTGACTTCAGATTTAGAGAAGTAACTGGTAGTATCCTAGGTGGTGGAAATGAGTGGAGGAAAACTGTTTCAATACTAAGATTTCTGTTCTTTTTCCCTCTGCTGTTATAACTTCTTTTAGATGATCAATGGTCAGTGGTCAGTGACTGTTCTTCCACTGCAACAAGTTTTACCACTGTTTCATATGACCAAGTGTAGTATCAAGATAGCACAAAAGTCCTGCAGTTGTGAGGAGTTAATGAAAGCAGTACAATCTCAACAGTTTTCCTAGGGAATTTACTCTTCAATGCTTCTCCCTCCAAATCTCTATTATTGTTGTATTATAACCTAAGGAGGCTGCGTTTTCCTAAGCATTTAATGGAGAGTTTTTGAATATAGGAGGTGCCTCATGAGTGCCAACCAAAAGGAGTGATCAAAGATGTTTTCTAGAGCCTGGGACTCTCTGTTCTGAACTGATCCCTTCTCTCTTTCTAAACTCCTCAGTACTAATACACATTGGCCTGGCCTTTGGATCTTTGCCAATATATGTGACCAGACAAAATAATTCATACGCCGGGGAATTATGTCCTCATAGGACAAAGTAATTAGCCACCTGAGGAGTACAACACCCTCAGGGGAAAGATAGGAAACCACTGGATTCTTACACCATCTAAAGACAAAGTTTTGTATTAGAAGGATAATATGTGATATCATTTAGTTAGAAGATTGATCTTTCTTTTGTGTGTGTGTGTGTTTGTGTGTGTGTGTGTGCATGTGTGTGTGTGTGTAACTTGAATGCTTAGTAGATTTGCTATAGGATGGAATACTAGAGAGCATTCCTATGTATAGGAAGGAAGTTATAATCAGCTGAATTAGAGTGAGTTACCACCAAAGATATGTCTTGAACCACAAGTGCCATTATTTTCATAAAATTACATGTGGGGGTGATAAAAATAGTTACATAAATGGAGTGCTTGTATACGAGACACTGTGGTAGGCAGAAGGTAGACAATTTTTTTAATCCTTAGACAAGTATTATCTGTTCACATGAGGAACTTGAGGTTTAAAAACTTAAGTGACTTGTCCAGGTCCAAATTAAGAAGGGAGGTTTTCACTTCTCAACCTGGTCAAAGCAATCCTTGGGGTTTACCTCATGCTAAGAATTCAATTTTGGGGTGGTGAAAACAGTACTATTTTACTGTTATCTCAGGCAGTGATGGGAAATGGAGGGAAAAGGAGATGTTCTGGCAATTGGTCCTAATAAAGCAAAAGGCCTGAATTATATACACTTAGGGCTGGTTCATAAATGTATTCTCTATTGCCAAGAGAAGTTTTCATCTGATCTGTGGCCATGTGTTCCATTTTGTGAATTTTCTCACTCTTCCAAACTTGCCTTTAATAGTGTTTAAACCTGTATCTACCCCAGAGAAGAATTTTTCTGAGCCTTGCATCCAGCTAGAGACAACCAGGCATTTCTAGTTTGTTCATGGCAGGCTCCGAACTGCTGTTACCCAGCCTAATGCTTGGACCTCTACAGTGGCCATGGGTGTAAAGGGACAGTACGAACAAACAATATAAAAATCAGAGTAGTCCTGGGTAATAAGTTTACATTTCTTTCCCCTTGGCTGCTACAAGTAAGAAAGGTGGACCTTAGGAGCCAGGATGAATTCTTATCTGTCTTAATCCTCTTTGACAGTACAATATGTGTTTCTCTAGGCCATGTACTTCTTATATTACTAAAAGTTGATTTTATGCCAGGAGGTAAGTATGGTGAACAAAAGCAAAAAGTGTTGCTAGTTTCATATATTTTATTTAAAGAAATATAATTTGTAATGCCAACAAAATAAGCTTGCAAAATTTAAGCTTCTTTTTGTAAACTTAGATTTCTTTTTTAAAAGACTTCTAGATGCAATTGCAATGGTTGTCTCAAGGTGGAAGTGTGTTGTGATAATATGCTGAAGTCCACTCCCAGCTGTTTGTAATTATTGTGAGTTACATCATGATTTTCATGATGTAGCCGCTTTGAAATTAAACATTTATTTTAAGAGTTACATATCAATCACACTGTCATCTGTAACAAAGTATATTGGAAAAGAAAAACAATGTAAGGTGAGAAATATTGGAATATTTATCTTACGCATTCAAAAAGTTATACAAAAAAATCTCTGAAGACTGCATCCATGAAATAATCTTATTTGGTCATGCTGGGGCTTTATTTGTTCTGCAACTTCAAGATTTAAGGGAGGACAACTTCTTTGGTAAACATCCTCTAGCAGTTGATGTTTTGGGGAATAATAAACCTAATCCTTCTATATTGCTTTCTTTTAGTACCAGGGAAATATTAAGTATTATTGTAAGAATACCTTTCTTTGGCATCAAGTCTTTGCTTATATTATACCCTAACACTTACATTAATAACTGCTAAAACTGTGATTATATTACATTGTTTCAAACTATGGGTTGCCCTATAATTTTACTATTGTTTCCACTTTTTTAGACATACAAGATAGAATGGTCTCAAGCAAACCATTGGTAGATGTTGCTAATTTCATTGCTGGGATTGTTTCATTTGTTCCAAGGAAAATGCTCATACCATTTAATCATGAGTTGTTTGTCTCAGTAGCCCATACTATGAAGCCAATTGATTAGTTTCTATCAGCAATAAGGTGTTTTGTTTCAAAAATCTTATGTGGCAGGAAAGTTAAACAATATAACTAAGAGTTTAAATTTATATTTCCATTTTGAATGAAAATTCTTCCCCAACCCCATCCCCAAGAGTCTCCAAGAACCAGTGGTGAAAAAGAGACAACTGTGTAAGGCCCACCTTCACTTTGCAGCTCACATAGAGGACTGAATCTGCCTAGTATATCCAGCATATTCAGAACTCTAAGGAATTACTATGGTTTGGATTTAGGACTTTTAATTTAAGTGGGTGGTAACCACAGCAGGTGGGGTGGATTGTGGAAGTTCCATCTTCATAATCTAGTTTTTATATCCAGTAACATCTAGACCAAACTGTAACACCTACTAACACCAACAAAAAAAGGAGAAAAAGAAAGTGTATGTTCTATATATTATGTAATTAGTGCTGATTGTAATGTATATAAATGTATTTAAAATATATGTAAAGTAAATGTGTGTATGTGTGTCTGTTTTAATTGAATCAAAGCATGTGTTACTTTGTTTCAGTAAGGGAGACTGAATTTGAAATAGCAACTATGAGAGTCTTCTTCCCTTAGGCCAAAAAAGTAAGTTAAATGAGGGACATAATAGGTATTTCACCTGAGCATCTTTTAAGTCCTTGATGTTGACCCTAATCTTCAAAGTTCTCCCAAAAATGGGGCATTATTTTTGCTTTATTACTTTGGCATAGAGGTGTGGTATCATAAGTGTTCACTTGTCCTTTTCTTTTAAAATAACCTTTACTTCATTGGTTAGGAAACCAATGTCATGATATTGCTAGTCCACTGAGCTCATTGTAAGAGCAAACTCCATTCATTATTTGACCCTCATAAATTCCCACTTTCACTGCTGGATCACCATAATATTCAATGTGATTGTTAAACTTACAGCTTGGTGGTTGAATAATGACCCCTCCACTAAATGTGCCCATGACTTACTCACTAGAATCTGTGAATGTGTTCCAGAATTAAATTTGTAGACTGAATAAAGATTTCTAATTAACTGAGCATAAGATGGGAAAATTATACTCTATTACCCAGAGGGTTCAATATAATTGCAAGAGTTCAAATAAGTAGAAGAGGGAGGCAGACAGTTGTGTCAGAGTGATGTGAAAGACTTGACCAGTTTTTATTGGCTTTGAAGATAGAAGTGGGCCAGGAACCAAAAATGTTGGCAGCTTCTAGAAGCTGCCAAGGCAAGAAATCAGATTCTCCTCTAGAGCCTCCAGAAAACTGTGAAGTCCTACTGACATCTTGATTTCAGCCCAATAAGACCCATTTCAGACTTCTGACTTCCAGAACTGTATGCTTGTGTAACTTGTTACAGTGGCAATAGAAAAGTAATACAGAGCCTGAGTTAATAAATTCCAAAAAGTCTGGATATTTTTCTTTCCCAAATGCACCCTTATCTTGGTTAATAGCACCAGGTTCTTTTGTGAAAGAAAACGTATAACAAGGACTTGTGATGTTATTGCTTACTTCTTTCTCAAGGGTGGCCATTCTCCTCTTCATTCAAGAAGCACTGGATCTTTGAACTGACTTAAAGTTTCTAGTCCTCTATTTTGATTGCTGAAATCAGGCCTTGTTCATCTGAACTAGAGATTTTTTATATATACTGAAACAGTGGGATCTTCTTGAGCTTTTTTATCTAGGTTGATTTTAGATACCACTAAACAATGCCTTCCTGCCAAACAATTCTGATTACTCTGTCCTTGCTCTCTTTTATGGTAATAGTACCCTCCTTGTCTTGCCAGTTAAGCGTCGCTATTTAGTATGATCCCTGGACATCATGATCCTCATGGAACTCATCACAATGACATTATCTCCCGTCTTTATCCATGGTCTGCACTGGAGAGCCACCATTGTATTTTTTCAAGGATGCCTTCAGTGTAATTCTTAATGACTTTGTGAAACAAAGTCTTATGCGGTCATATATCTTGGTTCAGGCTGCTATAATAAAACA
Source organism: Hippopotamus amphibius kiboko (assembly GCF_030028045.1). Lineage (NCBI taxonomy): Eukaryota > Metazoa > Chordata > Mammalia > Artiodactyla > Hippopotamidae > Hippopotamus > Hippopotamus amphibius. Next base: position 36,313,646 of record NC_080188.1, read on the forward strand.
CCATAGACTGGGTGGCTTAAGCCATAAATATTTCTCACACTTTTGGAGGCTAGAAAGCCCAAGATCAAAATGCTGGCAGATTCACTATCTGGGAGCACTCTTTTTCTGGTTTGTAGGCAGCTGTCCTCTTGCTGTATCCTCATATGGTGGGGAGAAGAAGGGAAAAGAGGAAGGAAGGAAGGAGGGAGGGAGGGAGGAAGGGAGGGAAAGAGAGAGAGAGCTCTCTGGTCTCACCCTCATGACCTCATCTAAACCTAGTTATCTCCCAAAGGCCCCACTTCCTAATACCATCACTTTGGGGAATAGGGCTTCAACAAATGAATTTAGGTGGACAAAAACTTTCAGCCGCAAATACAGCATCTCTGGAGAAAGGATTAAGGGCTCTCTGTTTGCGTTGTTCATGATACATCTACTCCAACAACTCTATATCACTAAATCTTTGAGGCTTGCAAAGAACTTTGGGTATCCAATTTCATTTACAATAGATCTAAAAAGTATCATCCAACCATTCAAGCAAGAGATAGAATCCTACTTCTTGAGTTTGTATATTGAATTTAGTTAGAAGCAACCTGGCTTTCCAGGGTTTCTGATTTCTTTATTTTTCTTGATTATCTGTCACTATGGCCATCATTCTGCCAAAGCTTTCCTTTAAGTCATTTATTTCTATATGCCCACAGTTTTAATGAAATTAAATACCTATTTCTTGTATGGCATTGGTTAAGAGCCTCCTCTAATGTCAACTGGATTATAATTATCTTTGAACTGAATTAGTTTAGAAAAATAATCTAAGTTTCCTCTTTGCTTGAAGATCTGTTGTTGACAAGCACTTTTGTTTCTAATTGTCTTCTTGGCTAGTATTTTGCTTGCAGTCAATGATATACACTGTAGCTAGTTTTGCAGGAAGGAATTGATCAGAAAACACAGTTACCTGATAAAATTTCTAGGAGTATCAGGGAACCAAATATTCATGATTTAAGAGAACTGTAGATATAAGAAAGCGTTCAACTGTTATGTGGTTATTCAGACAAAATTTTTATGTTATTACTCCCTTGAGGGACCCTAGGAGAGGAGAAATGAAAAAGGTTAGAAGGACAAAGGAACCTCTGTTACAGCTGTTGCGAAATAATTAAATACCTCTCCGCAGTGCTCATCAGAAGAGCCACTCATGATTGGCTTATACTAATCCTTTGCTTTCTAATTTCCATGTAGATACATTTGCTTAGTAGAACCTGTCATCTGTGAACCCTGAGCTACAGAAAAATTCTAGAAAACTTAATCTTTCTTTCGAGAAACAGCACATTTTTCTTTACAGTTGTCTGTTGCAGCAACATAACCTAATCTATCCTGACCATAATAGAGTAGTATATGTATGTGTGTATATGCATTTATACACATACACACATACAGATACACTCACACAAACTAAATATTGGCATATAAACTTTTGTAGCATTTTTTTTTTTTGCTAAGGAAATGTTTATTATTCAAAAGTTTATTGAGCGCCTACTATATCTTTGCACTTTTTTAGATATTGATGCTGTATTAGTGAACAAAACAGAAAAAAAGCCCACCCTCTATGGAATTTATTTACATGGGTATTTTCCATGGTTATATGTATGTATGTATCCTATTATTCTTTTCTTTTTTTACCATCTTAACCATTTTTTGAGTCTGCAGTTCCATGGTGCTAAGTTTATTCACATTATTGTGAAACAGGTTTCCAGAACTTGATCATCTTGCAAAACTGAAATGCTATATCTATTAAATAATGACTTCCTTTCTCCTCTCCCCCAGTACCTGGTAAACCACCATTCTACTTTCTGTTTCTATGAATTTGACTACATTAGTCACCTCATATAAGTGGAATCATATTTGTTGTTTTGTGACTGGGTTATTGAAATTTTAATCTTTAGATTTTTAACCTCCAGTTTATAGCAAGGCTTAGTAGAAGGAGATTGAAGGATTTTGTTGTGTAAATCTCCAAGAGTTTTCCATAGTTATTCTTGTAAACTTTCTTCATTGGAAAGAGAAAGTAAAATCAAATGTAAAAAAAAAAAAAAAAGTTAAAGCGGGCCAATTTAGTTTAGGTTCTCCAAAAGCAGACCATGAAAAAGAGGTTATTGTACAAAGGATTAATTCAGGAAGTTCTCTTAGAATAAATATGTAAGATCATAATAAAAGCAGGATAGAGCAGAGGGAGAAGTGGGGCAAAGATGTGTATCAGAGAAGTTTAGCCTCAGCTTGATCTCATGGGGAGTTTTGGAGTGTGATCACACCAACACTTCATCGTGGGGCCAGGGCTGCCATAGTTTCATTTTAGTGAGTCGTTGGCTAGGAAAGACCCAGGGGATGTGAGTTCTTGTCAATCAAAAATGATGTGATTCAAAAGAAAAGGATGTAAGTATGAATCAAAAAAAGATAAAGAAATATAAATTCAATGAGAATATACACATGTGCATGTGCACATACACAAACACACGCATATAACTTAGAAAGAGAAAGATATGTATTTATTTTGCACCAATGCTTAAATAATGTGACAAGAATTAATGGAAACTTAGGAGAAAGTCTGAAATGGTATATCTTAGGTCTATTCTGTAAATAATTTTAGCCATGACTATAATTATAAGCTATTGCTTCTATAGAAACACAACTGGTAGAGAAAGAAAATGAATATTAAAAACAATATTTGAAATTATCTCATTCATCCAATGTAAGTCTAGGCATTTCACTGATGAATCCTAGGCATTTTGATGTGTTGAGAAAAAGTTACAATCAATATAAAGTGATCTAAATCCAATAAAGTGAAATATAGTGGGGCAAATGTAGAGCCCTGAATTCACATTAAAAAAAAATTAATGTAGAGCCCTGAATTCACACTTAAAAAAATAATTTTTTATGACCATGAATCCTCCTATTGGACAGGAACTTCCCAGTGATAACAATAATCAGTTCCAGACAAAATACAAAACAAAATAAGAGTGTGGAGAAAAAGGAAACCTCAAACACTGTTGGTGGGACTGTAAATTGGTACAGCCACTATGAAAAACATTATAAATATTCCTCAAAAAATTAAGAATAAAGGTACCATGTGGCCCAGCTATTCCACTTCTGGATATATATCAAAAGAACAAGAACACACTAATTTAAAAAGATACATGTATTCCTATCTTCACTGCAGCATAATTTATAATAGCCAAGATGTGGAAACAACCTAACTATCCATCAATGGATGAATGAATAAAGAAGATGTGGTATATATACAATAGAATACTATTCAGTCATAAAAAACAATGAAATCCAACTATATTGGGCTACACAGATAGACTTGAAAATATTAGGCTAAGTGAAAAGTCACAAATACCATATTATTTCACTCATATGTGGATTATAAAAAACAAGGCAAATGAACAAACAAAACAAAAACAAATCCACAGATACAGAGAACAGATTAGTGATTACCAGAGGGAATGTGGGTTGGCATTGGGTGAAATGGATTAAAAGGGTGAGCTTTATGGTGATGAATGGTAGCTAGTCTTGCGGTTGTGATCATTTTGTAGTATATATAGATGTTGAATTATAATGCTGTACACCTAAAACATATAATAAAAATAATTCAAATCATATACAGTATGTTCTCTTACCACAGAAGAATTAAATTAGAAATCAGTAACAATAAGATACCTAGGAAAACCTCAAAACATCTAGAAATGAAGTAACATAATTCTAAATTCATAGGTCAAGGAAGGAATCATATGAATTTATAAAATATTTCAAACTGTAAATGAAAATACAACATAACAAAATTTGGCCCATTGCCAAGTTTCTGGAACACAATCACATCCATCTGCATTGACTGGCTGCTTCCCTTCTACAATGACAGAATAGAGTAGTTGGGACAAAGACCATATGGAATGGCCACAAAATATAAAGTAGCTACTATCTAGCCTATTACAGAAGCAGTTTGCCAGCTTCTGTCTTAAGCTCTCATTCAGAACATTTACCTCTTTTGGTGATGGGGGAGTGGATTTTAGCATATTGATCATCTGGTTTCCACACCTGTACTAATTAAAAGTCACAAATGTCACTGTCAGTTGGGTGAAAGTTGTGGGTTGCAGGGTGTAGAAGACCAAAAGGGTCATTAAGATGTACCAAATACTATAATGATATTAATTGAGTGCTGAGTGTGGATGGCATTGGTGCAGAGAATAGTAATTGGGTTCAAAGTCATGGCCACATAGGACATGTTTTTGTTAATACACACATAATTCCAATGTATTTTTTTTTGAAAAACATGAAATGTATGTAACACAGTATTAAAATCTCTCCTTTGAAAATGGCTAAAAAAGGAAAGAAAAAGAACTTGGAAAAAAACTCTAAACTATGTTGGAATATATAATTCCAAATGTAATTATGTATTAGAAATTCAAGAGGAAGTCAATTTCTATTTTTTGAGTTTAATTTCTTGCTAATTGATTAGACAATTGAGACTGAAGTCCCAAAGCCAAAGCAAAATTTGGTTTTAAAATGTGGATGTAACTGACTAACATTCAGGACATAGGAGCATCTAATTTAGACAAATTTAGATATCAACTACCTTTGTATGAGTTTTGTAAGGCTTTGAGATGATTTGCATATGTCTGGTGTACCTGTGCCTGGCACATGACAGACATTCAATAATTATAGTAGTATTTTTTATTGTAGTTATTTTTATTTACCTCTAAAACCATGAAGCCATTACTACCATCTCCACTATTGCTACTCTGAGATGGTCTCATCTATCACATTGACTATGTAGAAGGGTCTAGTACAGTACTTGGTATGTATTAGGTATGCTTTCTATCTCTAGTTTTTGTCATTGTGTTCTGGATACAATAAGATATTTGTGAAACCCTAATATAAATGCTTGATATTGATCCAACAATGAACTGTCATAGAGAGAATTACACACATACACATATGTGTGGGACAGACATAATTCTTCAATATTAGAAGTGCTTTCAAGGGAAAGATGGTAAATAACAACTCTTTGTGAAAGTCACAGAGCTTTTGGGAGACAGATGGATTTTTTTTATCCTCCTATAAGGGCTAATGTATGTGTCAGTGACATTTTACAAACAAATGAACAATGCTTCTTCTGAGGCTGCTAAATTTGAAACCAGAAAAGAGATGATAGGTAGCACTCATCATATAGTTAAATTATGCTTACTAGCTACTGGATGATAAGATGTAGTGTAGGCAATCAATCAATTTTGGAGCATATTTTTAATTTCTCCAGGTATTTGTAAGGATTGATTGCTATTGTTCCATTAGGTAACATCATTGCATTATTTTAAGGTTGATATCATTAGCCGCAGGCACACGAAAATATGAAAACTAAATGTTAAAAGAAAAGGTGACCTTCCATCTTAGAACACAGATAAATAGTAAATGAGCTCTATAACCTCCAACATTGATGTTTCAAGGCAATTTAATAACAAGACCCTTAACTACAATACTGAAATGTGATACTGTATATCACAGTCAGAGGCATTCACAGACTGTAAGAACAATTAGTTACAGTGACTTTTCCAATCCCACCATATTAAATTCACTTAATCTATCATTGATTGAAAGATGCCTTGGTTTTATTAGACATTTTCTAGGCATTTGCAGTCATTAATAAAACTTGTATATTTATAGTTGTAGCCTGGAGAGATGGGTGTTTATTCATTTCCAAGACAATGGTTCAGACGTTATGTTTAGATTTTATGAAGGCTATGTATTAGTCAAGGTCATGTGCATGCGTGTGTGCGTGCCTGTGTGTGTCTGTGTTTGAAAGGAGGTGGGGAGAAAGAGAGAGAGCAAGGGAGGGAGGGAGAGAAAAAGAGAGGGAATTTTATTGCTAAGTCCCTTTTTCCTTTTGACTTTGAAAATGAAAACCCCCTTCTCGCCCCCACTCCCACTCCCGTTGGCTTTTCACGTTAGACTGATATCTCCAAGAAGGCAGAAACTAGATTTTAGTGTTTATAATACATGTAATACTTTGCACAGAATTATGTTCTTATAGATATTAATTCTGATTCCGAAGAAGCAGCAGTGGATATTAAAACTGTTACAAAGTAAAGAAGGGAAATGCATGGAACAAGAATTCATCTCAATTATTATAAATGGCAGTCCTCCAGTGACATTTAGGTAGTGTATCTTAGGCATTAAGAACTCCAGCTTCAGAGTCAGAGAAACATGACCTTGAGTCATAACTTCTCTGCTGAGATTTGCTAATATTGGGCAAGGTAATTAACTCTTATTTTCATTGATGAATGGGAAAAACAAAAATACCTGTTACGTTGATTTGTGTCAATTCTTATTATCATTGTTATGTATTTTTAATGATATCTATGTAAGCAATTACATTATTGAAGATGTGTTCCATCTCTAAGATGTTCAAAGAATGTGCAGCACTCTGCCTACGATGTGGCAGAGAGAGAGTACTAAGGAAATAACACCTGCTGCTGCTAGATGCCTACCAATTAGCCATTCTTCTTCTTGGTTTTGCAAACAAGATGCTGATTTTATTCACAATTATGGGAAGAATTGTGCCCTGCACAGGGCATGACTATTGATTGGTATAGTCAATTATATGAATCCTATACCTCTTCACCTAGTTTAGGTTTGAGCATGTGACCCTGTTCTGGATAAAAAGATGTAAGAGTAACGCTGCTGAGGGACTTTGGGAAAAAGTTTCCTCTCTAATTAAAAGGGAGAAGTGCATAAGGAGGCCGTTCGTTTCCTTCCCACCTTCGCCTTTCAACACAGTTATATGTGACTGAGGCTTGCAGCAGCTTCAGACGATGATGAGGGAAGAGACAGGAGAATCATAAATGATTGAGAGGTCTGACATGGTTGAGCTGCTGAATTAACCTCTGAACTTCTTGTCATTCAAGATTTATTAATATAACCGTATGTTTAAGTCACTGATACTAGATATGTTGTTACTTGAAGCCAAAACATTTTAGGGCTGCTACTCTAGCTAAAATGCGTAATTTTATTAAATTCTTTCTTTGGCAGGTCTCAAATGAAAAGTTTTAAAATTAATCTAACACAATATGTTTCACATATTCACTTATTCAACACATATTTCTTAAGCTCAAAAAGTGAAACATTTATTAGGCGCTGGATGGGGGTATACTGAACAAATTAGGATAGTTAATGAGCAACATGGATTAAAATCCCATGGGCTTTGAGGTATGACAGAACGGAGCATTAATCTGGGTGTTACGAATAACAAGCTCTATGGTCTTTAGGACAATACTTAAAAGTCTCTGAAAAATGAGGATAAAATGATCCCTACCTCTGACATTGCTTCAAAGATTGGTGATTTAAAGTTATATCGATGAAAAATCAATCAGTCGATCTAAGAAAGAAAGAGAAAATTGTATTCGAACCAAATTTGAGGATTATAACCTGGGAAGAGCATGTCAGAAAACTCTGAGAGCTGTTCTGCCTATTAGAAGTCAAGGCACAGTTCTGTAAGTTTTTTGAGACAGAGAGTTGTACATTAAATGACGTATTATTGACAGTTTACACAATCCAGATCTGTGTCATGTGGCCCCTTACAAGGCTGAGAAGGAATGTTATATTTTTAAGAAGTTGTTTTGTTGGTGCTGGGAGAATGTTGCTGTTTATGGTTGAGCAGGTATTTCTGCCAATGGGGGAGGTTTGGTCAATGCGTAGTGCAGATACACAATGCTCGGTACGGGGAGATAGGAGGCCAGAGGACAGAGAAAATATTTTATGTTTAAATTTTTCTTGTCTTGCCATAAAATATGAATTTTATTTCACAACTATCACTTATTATTTAGGTACTATCTCTAACCTTAATTACTAATAGTTGAATGAGTGAGCAAGTGGTATATTTTCTCACTGTTCCTAATAAGGATATGTATACTTTGCTTAAAGTTTAGTTTTCTAAAAAGAATGGAACAAAATTTATTTTAGAATATATCACTTAAAAACCAGTTATTAAAAATTTAAGTAAAGTTGTTAAAATGTTCATGGACCTAAGACCTGGGGAGGATACCACCTGTGCTGCTTCTATTTTCTCGTGGACTTTCTCCACTGCATTACATTGCAGCACTAGTCACATATCTTTTGCTTCAACTATTTAAGCCAAAATAAAGTGGGTGTATTATCCCAAATTGTTTTGAAAATGGCAGTCTAGGACAATCAAATAAAATTTCCTCACTTTAAAACAGTCAGGTATATATAGCTTCCCACTCAAACTATAATTAATGCAGATAGGACATTTTATTGACATAAAATTAAGTGTATATAATGACTATTAGAACATAAATATATGTATGACCTTTATTAGTTTCCACTTATATTTTACTGGTATATACACAAAAATCATAAGGGGAAAATTATACACAGCTAAAGAATTTGGAGCCCTATTGAATATAACCTAAAAATAAGACATTCTCAGATCACTTAAACAGGTATTAACAATAGTAATCAATCATATAATATCACTTATATGTAGAATCTAGAAAAATGATACAGATGAACTTATTTGCAAAGCAGAAATAGAGACACAGATGTAGAGAACAAAAGTAAGGACACCAAGGCGGGGTTGGGAGGTGGGATGAATTGGACGATTGGGATTGACACATATACAGTACTATGTATAAAATAGATAACTAATGAGAACCTACTGTGTAGCACAGGGAACTCTGCTCTGCTCTGTGGTGACCTAAATGGGAAGGAAATCCAAAAAAGGGGATATATGTATACATATAACTGATTCACTTTGCTGTATAGCAGAAATGAACACAACATTGTAAAGCAACTATACCCCAATAACAAAATAATAAGCATAGAAAAGGAAAAAAGCAATAGTAATCCGTTAACATTTATTGATCACCTACTACGTGCTAGACACTTTTCTAAGCACTGTGTGTGTATTAACTCACTTAAACCCATGTTACTGTTATTATTCCTATTTTACAGAGAAGGAAATTGAGGCACCAAGGGCACTTATTATCTTGCTTAAGAGTATACAGCTATTAAGTGGGATATGATCTAGGCACTCTGCTAAGGAATCTATGCTCTTAACCACCACATACATTCCTTGGAGGAGGTGAGATTTACATTAGTACATCATTAGTAAGTACTAATGGTTCAGTTCTTAAATGCTTAGGGATTTTGAGAAAGTTTTTAAAAAATCAAGAATGCTTTGAGTAAATATTGATGCTAGCTTGTAGGAGGAAGGATCTTGCTAGAAACCTGAAAACAGATTATGCTTTGGATAGGCAGTGCATAAAAGGTGTGCATTTAAGCAGCGCAAAGAACGTGAGTAAAGACACCAGTGCATCAATGAGCTTGTAACATATAAGGGACTTTAAGGACGTGGATGAAAATAGTCTCAGAAAAAAGTTTTTAAATATCTCTTTATGGTCCATTCCTTTTCTTTGTTGTTTCCCTGCTTCCCTATTCCCTTCAGGGCCTCTTCTCAATTAAGTGAGGTGACAAGCTTAATAATGACTGCCTAAACATGGCCACATCCTAACTGGAACTTTTGAATAGGTTGTTGCATGGCAAAAGAGACTTCGCAAGTATAATTTAGATTACGTATTTCAGAATAGCCAGATTATTTTGGATTATCTGTGTGGGCCCAGTCTTATCACATGAGTCCTTGGGAGCAGAAATATTTCCCTAGTTGGAGTCAGGGAGATGCAATAGCAGCAAAAGGCAGAAGGGATGCAACACAAGGCGAAGTCAGAGAGGTCCCAAGCCTGAGAGGAACTCACTGTGACGTTGCTGATTCTGAGATGTAAGGGTCCCATCAGTGTGGACTAGAGAGAGGCTTCTGGGAGTTAAGGTGTCTCTGGCTGGCAGCAAGTAAAGAAAGGGAATTAATCCTACAACTTTATGGAACTGAAATCTGCCAACAATGTGAATGCGCTTAGACTGGATTCTTCCCCAGAGCCTGCCATAAGGAACACAGCCCTGATAACACCTTAGTTTTCATCCAGTGAGACCCAACTTGGGTTTCTGACCCGCCGAAACTGTGAGAAAATAACTGTGTTGTTGTAAACCACCAAGTTGTGGTAATCTGTTACAGCAGTAATAGAACACTAATACAGATGATGTGCTGAAGATTATACTTGGATTATGGAAGAGGCAAAGGCAAGTAGTGGTAAAATTTCTATCACTTTTCCTTTCTCCTCACTTCAAATCCTGACAGTAATGGGGATGTATATAAATACTCCAAAAATCTTTTTCTCAGATTACTCAGGAGCCTGATATTAAAAATGGTACATTTCTACTTATTTCCGTCTTGATTTTTAACTAAAAGAGTTATCATTACTTAAAGTGCTTTAAAAATGGTAAATTAAGTTGATACTCCTCTCAATTTCCCTCTTTCCACAGCAAGAGTTTTTATTTAAATGGAATATTTTTATCTTAGTCAATACTTTTAGGAAAAATTGGAACAAGAATTTGCTTACTTTGAGAGTTCTATGAGATTAGATCTTTTATGGATTTTTATAGGGAGAGAAGAGAGAAACAGTTTTATCCTGCTGATATGTTGAAAAATAAAAAGATTTATTAGTCTTGGGAAAGATTTTGGTAACTGAGGTTAGTTGTGGTTTCTAAAATATGAGGCTATTCCACTTGCCAAGGGAAAGGATTCCAGCATTGAATATGCATTTCCTTTTGGTGTATTTTGTCACTTTTCATACTCCAGACTTTATCGTGGTCTACTGCCCTCATGTGGATCTGTTTGTGAGGATTAAAGACAACTGCTTAATTAAAGACAATACTCATGTTAATACTCCATCTTTTCTCTTTTTACCAAGAATCTGTTTAGTTTTGTATTTATAAACATGACAACATTCAAATTTTGAATAAGTTCTTTCAACATAAAAAATGCAAAGTGTATCTAAAAGAAATATTCTACCCTAAACAAAGTTTTATCAGAAATTTAGGAAAATAATAAGCAAACCTAGTGAGCTTAGGGTAGAGGCTGGATTTTCTTTCCTTGATTGAATTTAAATTGGATTTTGTTGTTGTTGTTGTTGTTTAGCTGTTTTTTGTTGTTGTTTTTACATTGGGATACCTAAAGCTATGTTGAATAGACATGTCTTTTTTTGGCAATTGTATTTCTGACAAAACGACACTAAGAGGAACGAACATAGTATCTAAAGCACCACAGGCTTAACCTTAAGTAAAAACAGTGATTGTTAGATTGAACTGAATTCTAGTGATTTAGGTTATGTTTCTCTAATTTGTTTTGAGAATAACTCTCATGTTTTAGTATGTATGTTTTATATCATGTTAATTCCAGAACTTAGACCATTGATTATCTCGGTGCTTAAAGAATAAAAGAACACATAAATAATTTATTGCTCTGTTTAATTGTTCTATTTCAGGACAAATTGTTTAGAAACTCTCTACCTTAACTGGAGCTAATGCTTTCCTGCTGTGACTCCATGATTCAGGCTAATAGAAACCAAGCACTTTGCCTCACACACATACTAAATAGTTACAATTTAGGTTTTTAGATTTTATAAAGTATCTCTAATAATTTTAACCTAGTTATAAGTATAACACATCATCATTCTAAAAGGTTTGGGGAAAATTTTAGGAAGAAGGCAAGAAAAATTACCTATGACTACACCATCAAAATATTAGTATTTTGGGTGATGTTTATTTTAAGACTTTATTATGCATATGTAATGAGATAATATTTTGAAAGAAAATTAACATGATGCTTTAAAAATTTTTATTGGAGTATAGTTGATTTACAATGTTGTGTTAGTTTCTGCTCTACAGTAAAATGAATCAGTTATATATACACATACATCTACTCTTTTTTAGATTCTTTTCCCATATCGGTCATTACAGGGTATTGAGTAGAGTTCCCTGTGCTATACAGTAGGTCCTTATAAGTTACCTATTTTATATATAGTAGTGTGTATGTGTCAATCCCCATCTCCCAGTTTATCTCCCCCCTCCCCCCCTGCCCTTTCCTTCCTGGTAACCACAAGTTTGTTATTAAGAAAATTGTAAGAAAATACATTTATAGTAGTGTATTCATCTTATTGATACTGTAAGTTTGTGTTTTCTGTTTACAGGATGAATCCTCTGTCCATACCTACATCAGTGTTTTCTCATATGATACAAAATATTGTGGATGTTATACATATTACTAACTCTAGACATCAAAAAAGAAAAGATAATATGAAAAAAATTCCCTTTTATTTACAGGTATAATTCACACATTGATAACAAAGAAGCAGCAATATAATTGCTTTACGGTAGCCTAGCCTATAGACTAATGAATGGATCATTATAAAATCTTTATGGCCTATGTTACTACAGTCATATTCACAGTACAGTACTGGAAACATTGTTACATTAAAAACACATGTGATGATAGGCTGATAGTTTCTCCAATTACAAGAGAGAGGCATACTGTATGGTAATACACTTCTTTGAAAGCAAAGTTCAAAACAGTAAGAAAACACACACATTATTAATTTTATGTTAAGTATCACACTTTATGCCTAGGTAAGGACAAACTAGTATCTGCATATATATTATGCATTCATGACATACCTAGCTTTTTCTTAATTTTTAAATTTTTCTAAGTTATATGTTTCATCTGTGAGTTTTTCAGATTGTCACAAATCTCCAAAAATTTTCCCAATATGTTTATTTAAAATAAATTCACATATAAGTGGACCTGCAAGTTTCAAACCCATATTGTTCAAGGATCAACTGCAATACAAAGTTGAGGAAAGCACTGAGGGCAGAATGAAATTGAACTGAAATGAGACGGTCATTTAAGGGAACAGAGCTGTGAGCTTCGGCAGAGAGAAAGAGAGGGAGTGTAGTTGATGTATAAGCTTCATTTGGTTTCTATAGGGTACTGTGCTGAATTGAGTGCCACTATGCCGAGAGGGCCAGGCCATTGTAGTGATGAACTTGACTTATAAGAGAGGCTGCAGATGGGTCAGGAGATGGAAGGAAAATATGGTAAAACTTCAAAAATGACTTTAGCCAGTGACAATTACGTGGAGGCCATGCCGATAGGAAGAGCTACTGAGATAAAACTAGATTGAGTGAAAGGGTCTTGAGTTGTGTCATCTGCCGACATCAGCCTTACATGCCAACATGTAGAGACAAGAAGACAAGGGATATTGCTGTAGAACTCACTGGCCTCCTTGCTAGTGCAATGACTTACCTCTAGTAGCTAGCAAAGTCACCTTGTTGCCTACATTTATCTAAACATTGTCTTGAATAGGAGCAGGAATTTGGTGAGGAACAGAAATAAGAGAAACTGGATCTGTCTAAAATTCATTACATTTTACGTTTTAAAAATATTTGGTTTGACTAAAGATTAAGTCAGAGTTACGTGAATATATTTTTACCTGCTACTTCAAGGGTAGGGACTTGGGAAGAAGATCATATTCATTATTAAAGATTTATATTATTTCCAATCATCCAGTTTTAAGTATAAATAAGTTTTAAGCTCAATTACACAGCAAAGTTTAAAATATGTGCATAAATATTTATACATCTGTTGAAATAATTATATAAGTATATATGTGAATGCACACACAGACATACACATATAAAGGAAATCCTGCTAATCTATTTGATATTATAACATAGTTATTTTCTCTTTTCAAGAATTGTTTGAAATTATGCATTTAAAAGCAATATGTTTGTATTGTAAAATATGAATAATTATATAACATGCATTTATGGAATAAATTCACACTTCAGAAGCCTGCTATATATTTCTTCTTACTCATAATCCTCTCCCTACTCTAACTTTTATAAAAGTATGTTAGTAAATACCTATTCTCTTACTTTATCACCTATATGTGTTTCCCTAAAGATTATGATGTAGTTTTGCTTTTTTTTGATCTTTATGTAATGAAATCATACTGTATGTATTACTTTTGTATCCTGCTTTTTTAACCCAACGTTGTCTTAAATATGTAATCCATTGTATTGCATGAAGGTATAGCTAATATTTTTATAGGTACCTACTGATGTTGTGTGACTATATCAGAAATGTTTTATTTATTCTATTATGGGTAACATGTGGGTTGTTTTCAGTACTTTGATGTCACAAACCATACTGCTCTGATCATTCTTGTATTTATACATATTATGCGTAACTGTGAATTTCTCTAGACTATATAACATGGTAGAATTGCTGCATCACAGAGTATGCATATTTTCCGCTTTATTAGGAATGCCAAACTAATTTCCCAAATGGATTAGACAAACTAAATCATGCTTAGTAGTCCATGGAAAGTTTTTACTTGAATAGATTCTCTGCGGTTTGTGTAGCCATTTCTTTAGCTTGGAAAGTAGGTTGTTTTCCTTTCTTTATGATTAATATGATGCTACAATGAATTTCTTTGTGAACTTTACATACTATGTCAAAGTTTCTATTTCTTTCCCTATAATCAATTCTCAGAGTTGAAATTATTTTAATCAACAGTTGAAATTATTTTGGTCAACAGTTGATAATTTTTGTGATTCTTGATATAATTTTTGTGCTTAAATAGACTCTTATTTGGGACAGTTTGCATATATCTTTATTCCTTTGTCACCTTGTGAAACATAGTGAAAGTAAGTCAATTGTACAATAACATTGAAGAAGAAATAGATTTGGCAGAATCAAATATATTACATCTTTTCTTATGTATATCATCTGTTTCTTATAAATAGGGGTGTTTCCTAGAATAGTAGAAAATCTTTTTCTTACTCAAGTTCTTTTCATTAGGATACTGAAATTATGTTCCTGCAAACACTTTTATAAAAAGTATACATGATTTCTTGGAGTGTCTTTTGCTTAAAGAAAAAGTCTCATGTCAAAACTTTTGAGCATCTTGTTCTGATGTACCAGAGAGTCATGCATTTCTGTTCCAACTAGAGCTAAGTAAAGCAGTAGATGTAAAATATGTTTTTATAAATTGTCACAGAATTTTTAGGTGAATTTTTAGGGCTACCAATATTGAAGAATTCCTGGAAAAAAGTGAAAGCTCAAATAATTCTAAAAAGGTCATCAAATATACATCAAATCTGCAATTGTTCTGTGTTTATTTAAAATGGTACTGGCTATTCTCAAACATATTTTAAACTTTTTTCAATAGCCACATATTTTCTATGAAATTCCCTGAGATTTTATTTTAAAACATATTTTGTTTTGGATGCACAGTTATTTTTAAAGGGTTAACCATGCAGAAAAGTAAGTCAGTTGTACAATATTCATGTGAATCAAGAATAACCATGCAGGGGATTAACCTCCAAGGGAAAGGTAAATCTACTGAGACTATACAAGACGGAACTGCACTAATGCCTGTCTATTTTATTTGGATTGAATTGCCTACAACTAGAGCTGAGTTAACCAGAGCCCTCAATTTCTTTTTTTTCCCCCCTTTTAGAAGTGGCCTGACTGATTTGATTTCAAGTCGCCTGGGGTTGTAAGAAACAAAATCCTCCCCCATTAAAACTGCCTGGTGTTTATGACCACCACAGGGATGATTTAAAAAACAATGAAAAAAGTTGACTTATGAAAAATAAAGCTGGTTAATTACAGCAAATGGGCTTAATTTAAAAACCACAGGTGCCTCTTTTACAAGCTTTTGTTGAGCTCTTGCCCATAGCATGTTTATATGACATGGATGGAGCTGAAATCTTTGCTGTGGCCAGGTTTAAATGGGAAACATTTGGTTCACCTCTATATACAGTTCAGACCACATGTGATGTCATAGAAATGATACAACCTGCTAATATTGTTTCTGCCTCGAGGAATACTGAATCTGCTTCATTATTTATGGAATTTAAATAAAATATCAGTTAATGCCCTGACAAAGAACTCATTTGCTATATATTTTAAGTAGAAATATAAAGGGATTTATTCTGTAGTCCATATTATTTTACTTTCAGAAATCTGTGATTTAGTAAAAATATGTTTTGCTAAAATAACTGGTTACAGTGGATATCCATAAGCTTATAAATAAGATGTGAGTGATTTTGTATTCTGAGGCCTAAAATATTTCCTCAAGTATATGTATACATTTTTCACACTAACATTTCATTTGCAAGTTTTTTAATTTAATTTGTTTATTTTAGTGATGTTCATCTCTTACAAGTGTAATATATTCTATTCAGAAGACCCTTTAATCTCAGAAGGAATGAGAATGTCTGTTTTTCTCTTTGCCTAACTTCTGACACATATATTTTCTTGATATATTTTTCACAGATGTGATAAGCTTTCAAATCTCCTTACTCTAGGTGCTTAGAGGTTGGGTTAGTTCCTTGGGGTCCTTGTGTTTCTAAATCAAGCTGGCATCTAATCTTCTTCTTGTCCTTGAGTAGTTAGAACTTCTGGGTTTAGAATAGAGTCATTTAAGATCAAGGAGGAAGCCAATGAACCCCACAGATTGCCCTTCTGAAATTAACCCAAAGCAGCAGAGAGAACAGCAAAAAATTATATGTTTCCAATTACTTTTCAATACAAACATTACATCATAAACAATTCATCTAACATTCACTAAATAACACCATTTCAAGTACCATATTGAATCTGTGCACAGATTATAATGAAGTATGAAATCCCTTATATAGTCATAAGTGTACATCTATTGCTTTTTATATTTATCAGAAAAAATCTGTGCAAGCTGTTTAACTTTGATTATCTTTTATATTAGTTTTATGGTTATGTTTAGAAAGCATATGTTATGTCACAAAATGAGATCTTCAGGTTCTTCATCTGTTAAATCAAGCTGACAAATCCTCTCTTGTAGAGTTCTTGGTGGAATTTCAGCGACTCTGTAAATGGTAGAATTATGTTGTCATTGTTGCATTAATACATTTAGAGCATTTCTCATCTAAAAAATCTCACTCTGTTTTGCAAAAATATTTTCTTTATTAAGAATTACTAATTACATGAGCATTGGGACTCAATCTCATGTGCAGGTCACATGTGTATATATCAATATCAACTAGTATGACCCAGATTTTAATATATTTTTAAATTAATTTTTATTCAGTATAGTTGCTTTACAATGGTGTGTTTGTTTCTGCTGTACAGCAAAGTAAATCATATACATATATCCCCTCTTTTTTGGATTACCTTCCCATTTAGGTTACCACAGAGCATTGAGTAGAGTTGTCAGTAGTTATCTATTTTACACCTAGTAATGTATATATGTCAGTCCCATTCTCCCAATTCATCCCACCCCTCCTTCTCTCCCAGTACCCATAAGTCCATTGTCTATATCTGTGTCTCTACTTCTGCTTCACAAATAAGTTCATCTCTCTCATTTTCTAGATTCCACATACAAGTGGTATTACATGATATTTGTTTTTCTCTTTCTGACTTCACTCTGCACGACAGTCTCTAGGTGCATCCATGTCTCTGCAAATTGCACAATTTCATTTCTTTTTTATGGCTGAGTAATGTTCCTTTGTATATACATGCCACATTTTCTTTATCCATTCTTCTGTTTTTTTTTTTTTTCATACATTCTTTATTGGAGTATGATTGCTTTACAATGTTGTGCTAGTTTCTGCTGTACTAAAAAGGGACTTAGCTATATTTATACATATACCCCCATATCCCCTCCCTCTTGAACCTCCCTCCCACCCTCCTTTTCCCACCCCTCTAGATTGTCACAAAGGACCAAACTTATCTCCCTGTGTATGCAGCAGCTTCCCACTAGCTATCTATTTAACCTCTGCTGGTGTATATATGTCAATGCTACTCTATCACTGTGTCCCAGTTTCCCATTCCCCCTGTATGTCCTCTAGTCTGCTCTCTACATCTGCATCTTTATTCTTGCTCTGCCACTCTGTTCATCAGTGCCATTTTTCTAGATTCCATATGTATGTCTTAGCATATGGTACTTGTTTTTCTCTTTCTAACTTAGTTTACTTTGTATGACAGGCTCCAGGTCCATCCACCTCACTACAAATAACTCAACTTCATTCCTTTTTGTGGCTGAGTAATATTCCATTGTATATACATGCAACATCTTTTTTATCCATTCCTCTGTTGTTGGATATTTAGATTGTTTCCTTGTCCTGGCTATTGTAAATAGTGCTACAATGAACATTGTGGTACATGTATTTTTTGAAGTATAGTTTTCTCAGGTTATGCCCAGTAGTGGCTCATTGCTGGGTCATATGCTAGCTCTAACTTTTTGTTTTTTAAGGAATCTCCATACTGTTTTCCATAGTGGCTGTATCAATTTACATTCCTACCAACAGTGCAGGAGGGTTCGCTTTTCTCCGTACACTCTCCAGCATTTATTATTCCTAGGTTTTTTGATGATCGTCATTCTGACTGGTGTGAGGGCATACCTCATTGTCATCTTCATTTGCGTTTCTATAATAATTAGTCATGTTGAGCATCCTGTCATGTGCCTCTTGGCCACCTGTGTGTCTTCTTTGGAGAAATGTCTATTTAGGTCTTTCAGCCATTTTTTTATTGGGTTTTTTGTTTTTTTGACATTGAGCTGCTTGATTTGCTTGTATATTTTGGAGATTAATCCTTTGTCAGTTGCTTCACTTGCAAATATTTTCTCCCATTCTGGGGGTTGTCTTTTTGTCTTATTTTTGGTTTCCTTTGCTGTGCAAAAAGTTTTGTTTCATTACATTCTATTTGTTTTTGTTTTTATTTCCATTACTCTAGGAGGTGTGTCAAAAAGAATCTTGCTGTCGTTTATGTCATAGAGTGTTCTGCCTATGTTTTCCTGTGAGAGTTTTATAGTGTGTGGCCTCACATTTAGGTCTTTAATCCATTTTGAGTTTATTTTTGTGTATGGTGTTAGGAAGTGTTCTAACTTCATTCTTTTACATGTAGCTGTCCTGTTTTCCCAGCACCATTTATTGAAGAGGCTCTCTTTTCTTCATTGTATATTCTTGCTTCCTTTGTTGAAGATAAACCCACACACATATGACCACCTTATCTCTAGGCTTTCTATCCTGTTCCATTGATCTATATTTCTGTTTTTGTGCCAGTATCATACTGTCTTGATTACTGTAGCTTTGTAGTATAATCTGAAGTCAGGGAGCCTGATTCCTCCAGCTCTGTTTTTTTTTCTCAAGATTGCTTTGGCTATTCGGGGTCTTTTGTGTTTCCATATAAATTATGTAACTTTTTATTCTAATTCTGTGGAAAATTCTACTGGTAATTTGATACAGATTGTATTGAATATGTAGATTTCTTTGGATAGTATAGTCATTTTGACAATGTTGAATCTTCCAATCCAAGAACATGTATATCTCTCCATCTGTTTGTATCATCTTTGATTTCTTTCATCAGTGTCTTATAGATTTCTGCATATAGGTCTTTTGCCTCCTTAGTTGGGTTTATTCCTAGGTATTTTATTCTTTTCATTGCAGTGGTAAATAGGAGTGTTTCCTTAATTTTTCTTTCTGATTTTTTTGTTGTTAGTGTATAGGAATGCAACAGATTTCTGTGCATTAATTTTGTATCCTGCTACTTTACCAAATTCTTTGGTTGGCTCTAGTAGTTTTCTGGTGGCATTTTAGGATTTTCTGCACATAGTATCAGGTCATCTGCAAACAATGACAGTTTTACTTCCTCTTTTCTAATTTGTATTCCTTTTTTTCCCCTTTTCTTCTCTTATTGCTGTGGCAAGGACTTTGAAAACTATGTAGAATAATAGTGGTGAGAGTGGAACAATTGTCTTGTCTTATTCCTAATCTGAGAGGAAATGCTTTCAGTTTTTTACCATTGAGAATGATGTTGGATAGGGGTTTGTCATGTATGGTCTTTATTATGTTGAGGTAGGTTCCCTCTCTGCCCACTTTCTGCAGAGGTTTTATTATGAATGGGTGTTGAATTTTGTCAAAAGTTTTTTTTCTGCATCTATTGAGATTATCATATGGTTTTGATCCTTCAGTTTCTTAGTATGGTATATCACATTGATTGGTTTGCATTTACTTAAGAATCCTTGCATTCGAGTATTTTTGAATCTATGTTCATCAGTGATATAGGCCTGTAATTTTCTTTCTGTGTGTGACATCTTTGTCTGGTTTTGGTACCAGGGTGATGGTGGCCTCATAGAATGAGTTTGGGAGTGTTACTCTTTATGCTATATTTTGGAAGAGTTTGAGGAGCATAGGTGTTATTTCTTCTCTAAATGCTTGGTAGAATTTGCCTGTGAAGGCATCTGGTCCTGGACTTTTGTTTGTTGGAAGATGTTTTAATCACAGTTTCAATTTCAGTGCTTGTGATTGGTCTGTTCATATTTTCTATTTCTTCCTGGTTCAGTCTTGGAAGGTTGTACTTTTCTAAGAGTTTGTCCATTTCCTCCAGGTTGTCCATTTTATTGGTGTATAGTTGTTTGTAGTAGTCTCTCATGATCCTTTGTATTTCTGTGGTGTCAGTTGTTACTTCACCTTTCTCATTTCTAATTCTGTTGCTTTGAGTCTTTTCCCTCTTTTTCTTGATGGGTCTTGGTAACAGTTTTTCAATTTTGTTTATCTTCTCAAAGAACCAGCTTTTAGTTTTATTGATCTTTGTTATTGTTTCTTTCATTTCTTTTTTCATTTATTTCTGATCTGATCTTTATGATTTCTTTCCTTCTGCTAGTTCTGGGATATTTTTGTTCTTCTTTCTCTAATTGCTTTATGTGTAGTGTTACGTTGTTTATTTGAGATTTTTCTTGTTTCTTGAGGTAGGATTGTATTGCTATAAACTTCCCTCTTAGAACTGCTTTTGCTGTGTCCCATAGGTTTTGGGTTGTTGTGTTTTCATTGTCATTTGTTTCTAGGTATTTTTTGATTTCCTCTTTGATTTCTTTAGTGATTTCTTGGTTGTTTAATAGCATATTGTTTAGTCTCCATGTGTTTGTATTTTTTGCATTTTTTTCCTGTAATTGATATCTAGTCTCATGGCATTGTGGTCAGAGAAAATACTTGATACGATTTCAATATTTTTGAATTTACTGATGCTTGATTTGCTACCCAAGATGTGATCTATCCTGGAGAATGTTCTGTGTGCACTTGAGAAGAAAGTGTATTCTGTAGTTTGTGGATGGAATGTCCTATAAATATAGATTAAATCCATCTGCTCTAAAGTGTCATTTAAAGCTTGTTTTTGTTTTCTGTCTGGATGATCTGTCCATTGGTGTGAGGGGGGTGTTAAAGGGGGGTGTTTGCCTTATGTATTGTGGTGCTCCTATGTTGGGTGCATAAATATTTACAATTGTTATATCTTCTTCTTGGTTTGATCCTTTGATCATTAGTAGTGTCCTTCCTTGTCTCTTGTAATGGTCTTTATTTTAAAGTCTGTTTTGTCTGATATGGGTATCGCTACTCTAGCTTTCTTTTGATATCCATTTGCATGGAATATCTTTTTCCATCCCCTCACTTTCAGTCTGTATGTGTCCCTAGGTCTGAAGTAGGTCTCTTGGAGACAGCATATATATGGGTCTTATTTTTGTATCCATTCAGCCAGTTGGTGTCTTTTGTTTGGAGCATTTAGTCAATTCACACTTAAGGTAATTATTGATATGTATGTTCCTATTACCATCTTCTTAATTGTTTTGGGTTTGTTTTTGTGGGTCCTTTTCTCCTCTTGTGTTTCCCACTTAGAGAAGTTCCTTTAGTGTTTGTTGTAAAGCTGGTTTGATTGTGTTGAATTCTCTTAACTTTTGCTTTTCTGTAAAGTTTTGATTTCTCCATTGAATCTGAATGAGATCCTTGCTGGGTAGAGTATTCTTGGTTGTAGGCTTTTCCCTTTCATCATTTTAAATATATCCTGCCACTCCCTTCTTGCCTGCAGAGTTTCTTCTGAAAAATCAGATGTTAACATTATGAGGTTCCCTTGTATGTTTTTTTGTTGCTTTTCCCTTGCTCCTTTTAATATTTTTTGTATTTAATTTTTGATAGTTTGATTAATATGTGTCTTGGAGTGTTTCTCCTTGGGTTTATCTTGTATGGGACTCTCTGTGCTTCCTGGACTTGATTTACCATTTCCTTTCCCATATTAGGGAAGTTTTCAACTATAATCTCTTCAAATATTTTCTCAGACCCTTTCTTTTTTTCTTCTTCTTCTGGGACCCCTATAATTTGAATGTTGGTGCATTTAATATTGTCCCAGAGGTCTCTGAGACTGTCCTCTATTCTTTTCATTCTTTTTTCTTTATTCGACTCTGCAGCTGTTATTTCCATCACTCTATTTTCCAGTTCACTGATCTGTTCTTATGCCTCAGTTATTCTGCTATTGATTCCTTCTAGACTATTTTTAATTTCAGTTAGTGTTGTTCATCACTGTTTGTTTGCTCTTTAGTTCTTCTAGGTCCTTGTTAAATGCTTCTTGTATTTTCTCCATTCTATTTTTGAGATTTTTGATCACCTTTACTATTACTACTCTTAATTCTTTTTCAGGTAGACTGCCTATCTCTTCTTCATTTGTTTGGTCTTGTGGGTTTTTACCTTGCTCCTTAATCTGCTGCATATTTCTCTGTCTTCTCATTTTGTATAACTTACTGTGTTTGGGGTCTCCTGTCTGCAGGCTGCAGGATTGTAGTCCCTCTTACTTCTGTTGTCTGTTCCCAGTGGGTGAGGTTGGTCCAGTGGCTTGTGTTGGTTTCCTGGTGGGTGCGACTGGTGTCTGTATTCTGGTGGGTGGGGCTGGATCTTGTCCCTCTGATGGGCAGGGCTGCATCTAGTGGTGTGTTTTGGGATGTCTGTG
The DNA here is from genome assembly GCF_030028045.1 of Hippopotamus amphibius kiboko. Classification (NCBI taxonomy): domain Eukaryota; kingdom Metazoa; phylum Chordata; class Mammalia; order Artiodactyla; family Hippopotamidae; genus Hippopotamus; species Hippopotamus amphibius. The sequence goes on from NC_080188.1 coordinate 36,336,384, forward strand.
AGCTTAACATGACTGTAGGCAGCCTGTCTGCTAATGGGTGGGTTGTGTTCCTGTCTTGCTAGTTGTTTGGCATGAGGTGTCCAGGACTGGAGCTTGCTGGCCTCTGGGTGGAGCCAGTTCTTAGTGTTTGGACAGAGACCTCTGGGAGAGCTCTCACCAATTAATATTTCATGGGGCCAGGAGTTCTTTGGTGATCCAATGTCCTGAATTTTGCTCTCCCACTTTGGAGGCTCAAGCCTGTCCCCTGGCCAGAGCACCAAGATCCCACAAGCTGCCTGGTGTGGAAGAAACAGAGGAAGAGGAAAAGCAAACAAACAAAACAAACAAACAAACAAACAAACAAGGAAGATACAACCCCCCTGAGACAAATGCTAAAAGCAAAACTAAACAGTCAAAAATCACACAAAGAAACATACACCCACTCATTCACAAAAAGAAAAAAGGAAAAAAAAAGTGAAAACAAAGCAGAAGAGAGCAACCAAACCAGTAAACAAACCCAAAACAAAAGAAATAGGAAGAAAAATAAAAAGTAAAATAAAAAATATATTAAAATAAAAGATTAAAAAAAAGAAAGAGTATATAAGAAATTAAAATTAAAAGAATGATAGAAAAAGAACAACAGAAAAAAAAACATACAAACAAACAAAAAGGGTAATATTTTCCTGTGGCCTTGGCCGTCAGTGTCCTTGCCCCCATAGTGAGCCACAGCCAACCCATGCCTACCCAGGAAGTCCTCTAAAACTTCTATGTAGATCTCTGGACCTGCTTTGGGCACTGTGGGGCCAGCTCAGACTCTGATCTGGCTTTACTCCCACATGTGCTCTCCCTCAAAGTCCTCAGTTGTCTCCAAAGTCCACAGCCTCAATTGCGGGAACAGTTGTTGACTATTCAGGTATGCTCCTGTGGCTGCAAGGAGATATTTCCCTTTTTCCTTCTTTGGTTGCACAGCCCCTGGTGTTCAGCTTTAGATTTGGCCCCACCTCTAAGTTTGGGCCGTCTTCAGGCATCTGTCCTCCTAGGCAAGTGGGGTGAAAGTAGAAGCTGATCAGGGCTCACTTACTTACTCAGGCCAGGGGGAGGGAGGGAAAGGCAGTCACAATTGAAATGTGCAGAGTGTGACTGCATCGGGAGAGTGTGGAATAAAGTTGCAAGAGCCTGAGGTGCGCCATGTGTCCTCCTGGGGAATTTGGCCCCAGATTGCGGGGCCTTTGGCTGTGGCAGGCTGCACAGGCTGCCGGGAGGTTGTGGACAGTGACCTGCCTTGCACACAGGACCATGGGTGGCTGCAGCAGCAGCCTCTGTGTTCTGATATAAGAGCCACAGCTCGCACTCACGTAGGCATTGCCCTGCTGTCTGTGAGTGCACAGAGCAGGAAGCTCCTATGGCAGGCTGCCTCTCCAGCACCTTGAAACAAATGTCTCCTGCCTCTCCATCAAGCCCAGGCTTTTCCCCAGACCCTGCCCTGGCTAGCTGTGGTGCACCAGCCCCCAGGCTGTCCTCACACAGCCAAGCCCAGTCCTATCCCTGGGGTCTGACCTCTGAAGCCCAAGCCTTGCCACCCAACCCCCTCCCACCCCAGTGGGCAAGCAGACAAGCATCTCAGGCTGGGAAGTGCTGGTTGGCTCCGATCCTCTGTGCAGGGGTCTCGCTGCTCTGCCCTCCTCACACCTGTTGCTGCCCTCTCCTCTGATGCGCTAAAGCTCCCCCCATCCCTGCCAGTGAGGGGGTTTCCTAATGTGTGGAGACTTTTCCCTCTTCACAGCTACCTCCCAGAGGGGCAGATCCCCTCCCGATACCTTTGTGTCTTTTTTTTTTCCTTTTTTCTTTTGCTGTACCCAGTTATGTGGGGATTTTCTTACCTTTATTGAAGTCTGAAGTCACCTACCAGCATTGGGTAGGTGTTCTGTAGGGGCTGTTCCACATGTAGATGTATTTTTGATGTATCTGTGGGGAGGAAGGTGATCTCCATGTCTTACTCTTCCACCATTTTCCTGTGAACTCCCCATTCTTCTGTTGACAGACATTTAGGTTTCTTCCATGTCCTGGCTGTTGTAAATAGTACTGCAGTGAATACTGGGGTGCCTGTATCTTTTTGAATTACAGTTTTCTCTGGATATATGCCCAGGAGTGGGATCCTGGGTCATATGGTAGTTCTATTTCTAGTTTTTTAAGGAACCTCCATACTGTTTTCCATAGTGGCTGTATCAATTTACAGTCCCACCAACAGTGTAAGGGAGTTGCCTTTTCTCCACACTCTCTCCAGCATTTGTTGTTTGTGAAAATGACTAAACTACCAGAAGCAATCTACAGATTCAGTGCAATCCCTATTAAATCACCAATGGTGTTAAGGCCAGACACTATAAAACTCTTAGAGGAAAACAATGGCAGAACACTCTTTGACATAAATTGCAGCAAGATCTTTTTTGACCCACCTCCTAGAGTAATGAAAATAAAAACAAAAATAAACAAATGGGATCTAATTAAAATTAACTTTTTCACAGCAAAGGAAAGCATAAACAAGACAAAAATACAACCCTCAGAATGGCAGAAGATATTTACAAATGAAGAAACTGACAAGGGATTAATCTCCAAAATATGCAAACAGTTCATGCAACTCAATATCAAAAAAACAAACAACTCAATCAAAAAATGGGCAGAAGACCTAACCAGACATTTCTCCAAAGAAGACATGCAGATGGCCAAGAGGCACATGAAAAGCTGCTCAACATTACTAATTATTAGAGAAATGCAAATCAGAACTACAATGAGGTATCCCCTCACACTGGTTAGAGTGGGCACCATCAGATTTTAATATATTTTAAGGAAAATTCTATATAACTTTATTTACATCAAAAGATATTTCCATCCTTATCATTATTTATATTTTTAAAAAGGACAATTCTAATTATTAAAGAAAGATAAATATGAAATTTGCCCATTATCACAATTGATCCAACAGATGGAGTTTATTTAGCACCTATTATTGATACATTACAAATGCTATGCTATACATAATAAACATATAATTGCTAATCATTACAACACAAATATTATCTCATTTTTAATGTGATAAAGGTGAGAGTTGAGGAGGTTATGTAATTTGTCCAGTGACCAAAAGATGAATGGAATACAGGTTTGTCTGACTTCTGCTTTCCTGATTTTTCTAGAAAAAAATCATCAGGCATCATCTTTCATTGAGGTTGGCTCAACTAGCCAACTGATTCATGTAGACTTCTAAGTCTAGATCTGTGTTACCTGCATTTGGGAAGTTTAACATAGAAGTAGCTTAATATTGCTTAATTTGTTCTGTGCTACTGTTGCTACAAGAATATTCAGTTGACTCAGTTTTCCTTGTCTTAGGATATTGATGACAACAGTATAGTTTAAATGCTTTGCTCAGCAAGAACAAATTTTTCCAGCCAAGATACATTGATATTTCTGTATTCTCCTTTAAAGAGTAAATCTGTAGAAAATTGAACTGCTCAAGTACTACAACATAGCTGAGACTTTAAGTATATATAATGAGAATGGCATTTGATATTTAATTTGCCACAGAACTATAGAACTTTAGAAATCAAAGGGTCACCATAAATTAGTTCAAAATCAAGTTCCAGAGGATTTATAAACAACTAGGACTAAAATACAGTTCTTATGCATATAAATGGTGTCCACCTAGAAGGCTGAGATAAATATCTGAATGTATTAAAATTCAGGCTGAATGCTAGGTCATTTGCTTTTTAGTACTCATTAAATGCCTTCCATTATGTCGGATGTTGTTTCAGGGAATGGAAGCCCAGTGATGAATAAAATAGGTAAGTTCCTTGCTCTTTTGGAGCTTATTCTTTAGTGGAAGGGAAAACAATTCACAAGCCAGAGAATAAACAAAAATACCCTTCATATTTTGATAAGTGCAATGATGAAAAGTGCCTGAAGATTAAGGGATGTGAGTGTGAGTGTATGTGTGTGCGCACGCGTGCGTGTGTGTGCACACACGAAGGTGTATGTGGAATACTTTAGGGAATACCCACCCAGAGGATGTAACATGTAAACTGAGACCTCTCTGGAAAGGTAATATTTGAGACTTAAATGATAACCAGAACACTATATAAAAATCTGGCACCAGAGTGTTTCAGAAAATACAAAGTCCCTGAGGTCTATAAAAGTTTGGAAAGTTTGAGTAAATAGAAGTAAGACCAATATGGTTAAAAGATAGTGAAAAGTGGGGCTTAGAATTTTCTACATAGAAGGGACCTGAGGAATAAATCTGTTTGGAAGTAGAGGTTGAGAGATTATCATAAGCCTTACAAGCACATTGTTTTTACTTTGACTACCAATTTCTTTGGGACAACTTTGAGAAGGTAGATAGAAATTACAGGGATCTTAAAGACTCCACATTGACATTCACAAGCTACCCCTGGTGTCTGCGGGGCGGGGGGGGACCTGTAGGTAAAGGTCAGATCATATATGTCTGATCAGATCATGTGGTGCCTGTTATGTAGTTTAGATGTATTCTAAGTATAGTATTAAGTGGTATAATATGTTTAATATATTTTCAAGGATCAGTCTAACTGCTACATAAAGAATTTGTGGGGAAATCTATTAAGAGATTCATGTTCTATGATTTATTCAATCATTTATTCAACATCAGTTTCCTACTATGGTCCAAGAACTCGTCTAGGTGCTGAAGAAATAGCAGTGAATGCCACAAAGTAAGGGCAGGAATAGAAATATAAGTAAACACAAATATCAGATGGTGATAAGTGCTTAATTTCAGACATAAAGCAGGAAAATAAGATAGAAAGTGGTGTGTCTTGTTAACTTACACAAGTGGTTGGGCCAAGGATTTTCTGATTATATGGCATTTGAGCACAAACTAGAAGGCAATAAGGGAGTAAATAGGTCAATATTTAAACAAAGGACATTCACGGTAGAGGGCCACTGTAAGTGTAAATGCAGTGGGGGGGCGAGGGGGAGTAGTTTTATATATATATTTTTTTCTTTCATTTTGCCAGAAAATGTGAAAGAATAGTCAGAATTTTGGCTTTCTTTTTCTGGCATATTTGTTGATTAAATTATATCTATAATATAAATTAAATACATATTGTAAAATCTTTAGTCACTATATATTACAACATCTAGTATACTTTGAAAAAGACACTACCATTCAGAAAGTGGGAGAATGAGAGACCTACAGCAGTAATTTCCAAATCCTGCTGGATAAATGTGTTGTACCTCTGTTGTACCTTTAGGGCATATTTCTGCATCTGTTCTAGGTTTCAGTCCACTGTTTTTCATGGCTCTTGGCTTCACCTTCTGGAAATTATTTTCTATTCTCCCCCTTGGCCACACCTAAGGAGTTTACTGAAGAGTATGCCCCCTTTAAAGGCTGAGCAATATCCTGCCGATAAATATTTGGGGTCCCAAAATTCCTCTTTGAAGAGTAGATGTCTGTCAGTAATAGTTTAGTTATTACTGACTTATGGGTTACTTATGACTATGGGTCATAAATAACATTGTGATTGTATCATTCATGCATTAATCTGTGATTAATTTGATATTTCTATCTCATTTTATTATAGACTAAAATTTTCTTTTTCTCCACAATGTTTAATATTAACTAAAGTTACTGGGCATAGTGGATACAAAGAATAAGACATATTTCATGTCCAAAAATTTTTCCATGAAGGAGATTGATAAGAATATCAAAAGTTATAATATTGTCTAATAAGTGCTGTAATATTGGTTTTATTGTGTTCTGGGAGCAGTGAGGGGTACCAGAGATAGATTTGTATTTTTTTTTTTCTGAGCCCAAACAATAAAGAGTAATTAGCCAGAAAAGGTAGAGGTTCCAACAGAAAATGTACAAAAAGCAGAGACCCCTGAGATATTGGCATTCATTTGGGAAAAATCAAATGACCTTTCATGGATGAAATATAGCCCATCTGCTGGGAAGCAAGAGGAGGGTAGTTGAGTTGATAGAGGTATGTTAAGCAATTTGTATTTCACCTTGAGGATAATAGGGGAGATAATGATATGTTAAAATAAGTATCAAGCTAGGGATAAATAAATAATTTGCAGGTAGTAAAGAAAGGAGAGAGGTGATATTGGGGACTGAAGGAAAAGGTAGAAATCTAGACATTTTGATGGACTGAATTTGAGTGCTCTCAGTAGGGCAATGTGGAAAAAGACTGCGAATGTAGAGGTTAGAGAGCTTTTTGACTGAGAGTGGCGGGGCGAGGGGTGACTGGAGAAAAATTCTCAGCTTTTTTATTTCACAAAGAATATTTGAAGAAGAGGAACTGGTGTGGTATATGTGATAAGATTTTCTATGCTGAGACCGAGTGGTCTATGTTTTATTCAAATCGGTAGGTAAGTGTAAATGTGGATACAAATATCTGGGGCTCAAGAGAAAGAGAACCACCTATATACAGGTGATATGAATCCATGGAATAGTTAGAGGAAAAGATAGTGGTAGAAAACCAGAAAATGGTAGAGAAGTAGCAGAAGGGAGAAAAACTTTTTCGTGGAAGTGAAGAGAGGAGGTGTTATTAATGGAGAAGATCATGCACAGTATTGAAGTCAGAAAGAAGTCAACCAAGGAAAAGTTTCAATGAACCTGGCCACCAGGGAATAATTGATGCCCTTAGGGGGAACAATTGCAGGATAATGTAATTTTCTGAAAATTGAGATGGAAATATAAGGCAAGGAAGTAAAGGTGATGATCTTGGGACTAGTATTTATTCTTGATAATGAAAGAAAGAAGGGCATTAGGGCAACACGAAGATTATTTTCTTAATGCCTGGAAAGATGCTAGCATTCTGTTTAGCAAGTGTTGGAAGGTGGCAGAGTGATTGGGAGAAAGGTGATGAATCAAGAAGTGTGTTTGTTTGGTCAAGGCCCTAAGGAAGTGACAGGGATTGAAGATGGAGAAATTGGATCAAGTGAAGAAGCAAAAGATGATTCATTTTTTAAAAGAAGTACACAGAGATATTTTTGAGAATATACTTGGGAATTATTTCTTAGTGTTTAACTGGTAAAATTAAAGTTTTGTAGCTTTCAATTTCTCCAAATATTTTCCTCTTCATTTGATATGCAAAGATTTGTACTATTGAGCTAAATAACAATGTAGATTCTCTGAAAAAAATGAACAATCAGAAACAATAGAAACAAGTGTTGTTTAGATATATTAAATCAATTATGTTTCAGAATAGGACTGGAAAATAATTACTTTGGAGAATTACACTCTGACTTCATAGAGTACAATGTGATTGTCATACTTAGCCTGCAGTTGTGTATTTTATGTATGTCAGACTGATCTCCTTGAGGCTATAACTGTTCAGTTATGATTTATGAAGAGTAATAATTTGATGTTTTTAATAATTCATCTCTAAATATGAAGTACAAAGTGACACTTGAGCATGAAATAGAAACCTCACTTTTGCCATATATTAAAATATACATCCAGCAAATAATTTGATTTTTGAAATAATTATTCTTAGAAGCAGCATTGCTTAGTAGATTAAACAGCAATAATGACACTATTAATAAGGACTGTGTACCAGTATGTGATACTGCTCTATTTATTCACTGTAACCCTCTTAATCAATTGTAAGAGAAATCAATCATAACATATTATAAATTGTCACAACATTAAAAAAATATCTATAGATCCAAAGAATTTAATCTATAGATCTGGGCTTCTTGGTACCTAAAGATGCATGGCTGGGTTAAGAGAAAGAGAGAGGAAAACTGGAGGGAAGGGACAGGTGCCAGGGCTGTGCAATTTAGACTCTGGATGCAGGAGTGAAAGGGTCCCACCACTCTTAATAGCTCCTAAGGTTAGGAGTCTAGATAATGTACCTGGGTCATTCCTCAGGGCTGATCTTCCGTATGGCCATACCCACTAGTCTTGTAAAATGACTTACTGCATGAGTTACATGCCTTATTCTCCTCTCTGATGTATGTTGCATTTCCTTGTAGTGTAAAAAAATTCCTTTACCAGAAGAAAAATTCAAAGTCTTTTGTTGTAAATAAGAGTTAACAGGCTCAAAATACAAATATGCCCAGGAAAGATAGCACATATTTATATAATTTGGTTTTAACAGAGATAATAACCACAGGTACTGGTTAGTGTTAGATTCATTTTTGTTTCAAAGATTAAGGTAAATGGGGGTGAGGGGCAGATATACACTGGATTCATGAAATGATGGATAATTGCATAAAGGAAGAATTTGGGTGTTTAAAAGCCAAGAGTCACACTCAGTTGCACCTGAGTTTCTATAGAAAGTCAGATCAATAGAAAACCAAATTTGAAAGTATTTGTGCCTTGTAGAAGCAAAAGAGACAGGTCTTTATTAACTATAACTTTTTTTGCTTGCTTTTAACTAGTCTCGCTTCATATAATAACATTTTTATACCAGAGATTTGTCAATGTACAAAAGAATTTGTCATAAGAATCTCATCCTAAAACCATATTTTGTTTTGCATATCTAATGAAGTAAATGTAAGTCATGAATACATTGGCACTTTGTCCCTCTGTCAGCATCATAGGCCTTTTTATATTTTCTAATCCTTCACATATTGACTATAATAATAGTTATCTTCAAGTGAGGAACACACTATCCCAAATGACCACAATTTGAAATGCAAATATAATTCCCTGATGTATAATAGCACACTTCAGTGTTAGAAAGGGCTGTCTCTGAATTCCATTTCCACCTCTTAACAGTTTTTAGACTTTGGGTAACTATTGTGGGAAACCAGAGAGGACACAGAGGACAGTAACTTGGAAAAACCTGCGGAGGGCGCATGACAGCTGAGTGACTGTAAACATGTTCTGAAAACAGAACCAACTCAAAGGAAAACCGACTGAGATAAGGCAGTCACGTAGCCCGATGGTGCCAGCTCCGGGTTGAAGCTTAGCTATACTCCCTAGTAGTGATAATATACACAAGGCGTTCTGTTTTGGCTCTTCTAAGTCTCATGCCTTGTGTTTTTCATTATTTTGTTTTATAATTTGGTCTCTGCTAGAATGCTTTTGATCCTTCTCAATAAATATGCTATGGGAATCAGAGCTCGGGGCTCTTGACTGACTTGGTCTTCAGTCCCCTGACCCCATGCTTTCCTATACTCTTGTGTGAATTTTCTTAATTCTGCCATGCCACTCATATTCAGGTTCGTTTGTGTGGAAGTTACCTCCACAACTATGGTTTCTAAGCCTCAGTTTCCATATATACTTAGTAGCCACTTCTTGTAGTTTTAATGAATATTAAATGAGATGTATATGTAGCACATAGTAAATACATAGTAAATGTTAGTGAAGGGGAAGAAATCTGCAAATAATAAAGTAGTGAGTTGCTTGTCTTATAGTAGTAGTAGTGGAATAGTATCTGTTGCCTAAATGATCTTTTTCTTGAATTTAAAATAGCTTGGAAAGAATAATTACAAAGCCAGAAATTTTTTACTATATGTGTCTGATATGTATGTACACATATATATGTGGCACAAATTTCTTAGAAAATTCTCAATTTTTACCAGTTTCAAGATCTTGCTTAACTAAGATAACATCTTTGCCATAAAACTTTTCTGCATGTTATTGTACTTTCTAATAAATAGTGGTAAATGTTGGAAAGAGTCCATAGAACTGGGCTTCTGGAAATGGTGAGGTTAGTGACAAAGGCCCTTGAAAGTATTAGGTAGACAGTGTTTGGATTTGATGGGCACTTAAGTTGTTTCCATATCTTGGCAATTGTAATTAATGAAGCTATGAACATTGTGGTGCAAATTTCTTAGTCTCGTTTTAAAAATGAAGAGTTTGAAGCTCAGACAGTGTAACAGCTTTGGCTAAGAAAGTACAACTGGTAAACTTGTTTGATAGGAGACAAGAGTAAACATGCCCAACATCCTCTGTCTGAGGTTAGCTCTGTGCCTTAATTTGTATCCAGTAAACTAATACTACTTATAAGGTATTGGAAGTAAAAAGACCTCAAGAGATTGTTGATTCCTGCTTTCATAAAATCTACTTACTCAGACAAGAAAACCAGATCCATATGTCTTAGAGAAATGAAAACATTGTTTTGTAATACCTTTAGACCATGAGTTAATTTTTTAATAAACATTGTAAGAAAAACAATCTTCCTGTATAACCAATGTATTACATAACTAACAACTTATTTATTAACTACTACACTCTATGCATTTTGGTATCATGATTCCATTAAATCCTTACGGCAAATTTCTTTTTTTTTTAATTAAACTGTAGTTGACTTACAATATTATATTAGTTTCAGATGCACAACATAGTAATTTGATATTTTTGTAGAGTATATTCCATACAAAGTTATCATAAAACATTGACTACATTTCCTGTGCTGTACTTGTTACTTATTTATTGTACACCTAGTAGATGTAGCTTTTCATTCTTTTCACCTATCTTTTTCCTTCCCTCACCTATCTTTTTCTTTCCCTCGTCGCTCTTCTTACTGGTAACCACTAGTTTGTTTTCTATCACTGTGAGTCTGTTTCTGTTTTGTTATGTTCATTCATTTTACTTTTTAGATTCCACACATAGGTGATATCATAGAGTATTTGTCTTTTTCTCTCTGACTTCACTAAGCATGATACCCTTCAGGTTGCTCCATGTTGTCACAAATGGCAAAGTTTTATTCTTTTTATGACTGAGTAGTGTTCCATTGTATAGATATATACCACATCTTCTTTATCCATTCATCTGCTAATGGGCACTTAGGTTGTTTCCATATCTTGGCAACTGTAATTAATGCTGCACATTGGGGTGCAGATTTCTTAGTCTTGTTTTAATAATGAAGAGTTTGAAGCTCAGACTGTTTAACAGTTTTGGCTAAGAAAGCACAACTGATGGATGGCAAAGCAGAGTTTCACTACTGATGAGTTACCATGATTTTATATTCTTTTTTCTGTTTTAGTGACAGTGGGTAACTGGTTGTATAAAACCATTTAATTTGAATCTTCTTACATGAAATATGTTCCCAGCCATTTTTCCTTCTTATCAAGGAACATGCTTGCAATGCAAATAAATATGTACATGTACTTTTTTTTTTTTTAAAGGACGTATCCACTAACTCATTCTCAGTGGGACATTCATTTTGAAGTTATTTCCCAGTTTCGGTGATGCATATTCATGAGACACTTCACTGTTCAGAACCAAAGTACAACAATTTAACATAGTAGTTAAGATTTAGCTTTGGAATTTAACAGACTTGAAATCAAGTATCAGTCACTCACTTCCTAGATAAATTACTAGGTAAATTTTGCTAAGTTTCCTAGTCTATATAAACCACATTTTCCTCACATGGAAAAGAACTATAATAATACCTTGGTTATCATTAAAGGTATTATTAAAGGAAACACTATATGTAAAGCAAAAGGTAAGCATTTAACAAATGGTACCATTAGTATTATTTTTAAACTTTGGAAACTTGATTTGGTCAAAGGCCAACCTACATTTCTTTTCTCTTATACATCTCAATTTCTTATAAAATAAAATATATTGCATTTTCCCAAACTCACCATCTCTTTCTTCCCAGACTCTCCAAATGCTCAAATCTAATAGCCAGTGAATTACTCTATTTGTCTAAATCAGGGATCAGCAAACTTTTTCTGTAAAGTTCAGAAGTAAATATTTTAGTCTTCGTTGGGTATGTGGTCAGTTGCAACTACTCAACTCTACCACTGTAACATAAAGGTAGCCACGTATAATATGTAAACTAAAAGTATGACTGTGCGCCAATAAAACTTTATTTTCAAAAAAAGCTGTGGCTGTATTTGGCCTATGGGCCATAATTAACTACCCCTGATATAAATTATTGATAAATAATCACTGATATTTATAATTATTCAGCATTTATGCATATAATCACTTGTACTCATGCACAGTTAACCATGTAAAAATACTATATACATAAATTATTTACTTAAGAAGCATTGCCTGTTTTATCAATTGGCACTGTTGCAATACATTAGTATGTCTCTTTTTTTAATATAATTCTAAATTTGGAGTAAAGGATAGAAAGAAGCTACAAAACTTAGGAAAAATGTAATCATCTAAGTTAGGTAGCTTTCAAAATTTTTCACTGCACCCACAATAAAAAAAATATCTTTTCAGTGTGATGCCCCCCCACACCATATGTACACATGCACACACATGTGTATGTGTGTTTCATTCTGATCTATGCTATGTCATGCCATACCATGCCATTTTATTATATTCTCTTTCAAGCAAACATAACATAAAACTAGACTCACCAAAATGAGTTCATAATCTAGTAATGAATTATAAACCACAGTTTAGCAGTCATTGGCATAGGGATCTTGGAAACTCAAGGGACAGACCTCAAGGGACAGTGGAGTCCTATCTCAAACATCTTCCCTCATAATATCTAAATAAAATGGCTTATAAAATTATCAATTAACTTGGATCAAAACCATTCACTAAAAATTGAAGTAATACATGCACTTGAATAAAATATTAAAAAAAAATCCCTGCTATCCTCCACCCATTCTCATTTCTACATCCTACTTTATAGAGTCCATCACTTTGAACTATGTTTGCCTTTGGTTGTTACTTCCATATCTCTAACTCTTTCTATTGCTATTACTTGATTTATTGATTTTTGGCATTATTGGATTGCTTCCTGCATGGATATCACTATTATTATCGTGCCTGACTCATTCTTCCCTATCGCCTTTTATCCAAATTACTATAAATGAGAATAGATATTGGGAGACAGGAAATTCTCCTACATATAGTTTTTTTTTTATTCTGAGATTTTCAATTGTCTTTATTCTTATATGACTGTTTTCCAATAATCTTTACATGTTTGTACACGTATCTATGTTTCAAACATGTTATATTAATATTTGAGGGTTTTTTCTTTTCTGAAGTCCTCCTTCCTAGAGTCCCCATCCTCTGGGTCATATGCATTCACTTTAGGCAGTTGGCTCTGTGGTTGACCTTGAGTTCCTTTCCATGTTCTCCCGAGAAGCAAACATTGTTTTCTGTTTTATATGGTCCTCCCTTTCTTTTATACCTCCTCATTTTGCTGTAACACAGGGTGGGTGGGAGTGTGATTCCTGCAAATCTGAAAATATTTCATTCCATCCTTACTGCTTTTTTAAAACTTTAAAAATATTTTTGAAACAATTCCATGCTTACAGAAAAGTTTCAAGTACGGTATAAATAACTTTCTACCTCCCTCTCTCTCCCTTCCTTCTTCTCACTCTCCATTTCCTTCTTTCTTACCTTCCTCCCTTCTTCTTTGTCTCCAGATAACTTTCCTGAAAACTTTCAGAGTAACCTGCTGACATTACTATGTTACTCCTAAATATTTTATTGTGTATTTCCTACAAACCAGCACATTCTCAAACACAGCCAAATTCAATGATCAAAATCAGGAAATTACTCCCATTTAATCCTCAGACCTTAATTTTCTTCAGACAAATTTTAGCAACTGTCCCAATAAATTTCTTTGTAGCCAAAGGATTTGGTCCAGAATTTCTCATTGCTTTGAGTTGGCATGTATACTCTTTATACTTCTTCAGTCTGAATAATTCCTATTTCTTCATGACTTTCATGGACTTGACACTTGAAGTATACAGACCAGGAATACAAGCCAGTTATTTTATAGAATGTACTGTAATTTGCATTTATCTGATGTTTAGTCATACTTAGATTTGGTTGTGCATCTTTCACAAGAAAATCACACACGTGATGCTGTGTTCTTAATGCATACTGTTAGGTGACAAACATTTTTGATTTATCCCATTTAGTGATGAGGTTTACTCTCATAACTTGATTGAGGTGGTGTCTACTCATCTCCCACTGTTAAGTCTTTCCCTCTTTGTAATTGATAATTACAGATCTTCCTTAACTTATGATGGGCTTATGTCCCCACAACCCCATCATAAATTGAAATTATCATAAATCAAAAATGAGTTTAATACACCTAATCTACCGAGCATCATAGCTTAGACTACCCTAGCTTAAATGTGCTAAGAACACTCCCACTGGCCTACAGTTGAGCAGAATCACCTAAGGGTTGAATATCTCATGCAACTTATTGAACACTGTACTGAAAGTGAAAAACAGAGTGGTTGTATGGGTATAGATGGTTGTCAGTGTATGGGTTGTTTATACCCATGGTCCTGTGGCTAACTGAGGGCTGTGGCTTGCTGGTAAGAGAGGCTATTACCATGTATCAGTGGCCTGGGAGAAGGTAAAGATTTTAAATTTGAAGTTTGGTTTTGACTGAATATGTTTCATTTCGCAGTATTGTAAATTTGAAACATTGTAAGTTGAACCACCTAGACTGTCTATATTTGGTTGGGAAGTATTTTGATACCTATTTTATTTAATGGTTATAATCAATGATTACCACTATTTAATTAAATACTCAGTTGCCCCATACTTCAGCTTCTTTATCTTTTTGACATATCTTCAGAATTTCTTGAGCAATTACTTGCTCTATGTATAAGATATTCCAGGCCCACCTGTTTTTTTTTTTTCAACTGGAGTATAGTTGATTTACCATGTTGTATTAGTTTCAGGTGTACAGCAAAGTGAATCTGTTATACATGTCCATGTATCCACTCTTTTTTAGATCTTGTTTTTTCCCTAACCTAGCTCTAAAATCAACGACATTTCTCCAAGAACCGTTGCTTTGTTGTAGTGGAGAATACTACTTAGAAATACAAATCTGGATGCTAAGTTTACTCATTGCTATTAAGGTGTCACTGCTTGCTGGCCATCTCAGCTCTCAGGGTTAAGGAACCAAGGAATATAGGCATATATATATATATATATATACACACATATATAGATCCTGAAAAATGAGACTAATACATCAACATGGCTTAATTGTTTTGATTTATTAATGTCATTTGCTGTTATTTTGGTATTTTCACCTGCATATACACATATATACTCATTTATACCTACATTAATTTCCCTATTTAATTATCTATTTATCTCTCTCTATATACATATCTATATCAATATTTTACCTGTATCTAAATCCATATGTATATATGTGTGTGTGTGTATTTGTGTATATATATGTGTGTGTGTGTGTGTGTGTGTGTATATACACAAACACGTGTATACAGCAAAGTTTTAAATATATGTATATAAAATAAATTATGAGAGTACCTCTGTAGTTAGAAGTATAAGTATTCTAACCAAATTATTGCTAGGGTTGAAGTAACTCCTATATCAGACTTTTATATGCCCACTAAGCACTAGGAAAAGTGAGGCACAGATGACCTATTCCTGAGGTCCATCTAGTACCAATACACCAAAAGCACTTTGTGAAGCACAGAACAACAAGGTAATAACACAGATTCCACTGTTTTTAATTTTCACATTGAATTATTAAATAATTATTACATGAGTGTTACAAAGAATATATTAAATGTTTAAAAATGAGGATACATTAAATGTTTATAACTGTACATTCATTTAAAAATGGTATATACATTGCATAAAATACATAAAATTATATAACTATACAGTCATTTATTTAATGTATACTAGTATGTTCACTTATTCCTACTTTGCTTGTGTTGGGGGAATATTGTTTCTATTCCACAAATAAGGAAACTGGGCCATTGGATGCTAAATGACTCTTAGCGAGTAAGTGATATAATTAAGAAAATTACCTAGATCAGATGCATTCTTTTTTAATCATGGTATAATTTTCTATATTGCTGGCCTGGCTACTTTATTCTATCATTCTTTTATGGTTGGATATTCTAAATTTATCCTGTTTTATTTGTTTAGATTCCAAGAATTATAAATGTCCATCAAAATTTAGGAACACTTAAATTTTAACAAATTTTGTTGATGTGTTTATACAACACTTATTTTAAATATTTTCTCATAATCTAGATCATTAATATGCAGAAAATGATGACACCTTCCAGTGGCTTAAAACTAAGTGTTCACTGCATATTTTATACTTGTAAAGTGTTATGGGATCTAAAAATATTAAAATTAAAACACTCTAGTCTCTAGAAAACTGCATGTGGAATAAAGATTTAATGTTATTTGCGAAGATATATTGAATGTAATTCATATTAGGGCTCTACAAATAACGAGTAAAAATGCAGGATAAAAGTGAGTTTTGGGAGGATTACTTAGCCAAGACTTTTGAAGGAGATGCATTTTTAGCTGCTTTTAGCAGGAGAGAAGGAGAAAGTACAATTAGAAATCACAAGTTCCCAAATATATTTTTGTTATCTGCCAACTAAGGCAAAATCCTGCCTGCCATTGAAAGTACCTTCCTTATATACGTTTTCTCAACATTTATGATAAATTTAATTTTGAAAAGTTATTATTTATTACCATGGAGTAATTTCCTGCAGACTTTTTGAGCAAAGCTTTCCTAGATAAATTTAATCTTAGTACAGTAGCCCTTTCTCCTAGGCTATATTTGGAGCTTCTACTCATTTAAAGCATATAATTTTTTATAAAAGATTGCTGCTATGAAATAGCCTCCTGTTATAAGCAAAATCATAATGATGAAAAATATCACCTCTATTTTGGTACCTGTATGAAATTACCAGCAGTATTTCATATAGATGAAAAAGTGTACATTGACATTTAAATCTATTACATATTATACCCCTTTCTATATTTTTGATTTAGTAATGTAAATCCTCATACAACTTTGTTTTTTACTCTACATATTACAATTATAGGGAATAAATTTTGTAGTATAAATTGAGGTCTTGGGGAAATTTTATTATTGGAAACATCTTCTTCTAGGGGAGAAAAAAGATTGTATGTTCTCATAACCACAGAGAAAAATTCTAAGTTTTCTGTTGCTCTCTGTCTAATAGACGACCCTCTGCAAAAAATAAGAATAAAATATGGGCCCTTTGGGCCAAGCTAATGTTGTACTCTGGATGACTGTATTTAAATTCAGGCTTTGAGTGTCATCTATAGTTGTAACCCTAACAAATCCTTCACTGTTGTTCCTAAGTGTCCATATCAAAGAACTTTTTGGGTCTCCATGGTTCTCTTTATGATAAAGAGGTCAACGTCACCTTTAGATATAACCTTCTGTTTGATGATACTTGTTATGTACACTTTGGGAATAGATTTGTTTTTCTATAGAATGCTTGGGGTCAGCCATTGAATGAAAGAAATAAACAGTTTCAATAGAAGCTGTGTTTGTGTATAGAATAAGATAGGAGTTGGCCTTCTATGTAGATTTTTCTCCTGAGGATTTTTTACCTGACTCTTGTTTCTACTTTTTGAAGTAGCTTGTGAAATTTTAATAAGCAGTTTGTGGAATCCTTAAGGAATGCAAGCCTTTTGTGTTCTGTTGTTGAAATATAGAACTGATTCTCACTTGGTGTCAGAAGTGCTACCTCTATTAATAAGTTGACAACTGTTCCAAAATACATCTTTTTGGAGAACATTTTTGAATTGGAGAAATAGACTAGAATAGAAATATAAACAAAACAATAAGTAGAGCATTAGCCATTTTTGATTTTTCTACTTCTGCCTAGTGGCAATACAACACTAGGCAGCAAGTTTGATTCT
This sequence comes from Hippopotamus amphibius kiboko, assembly GCF_030028045.1. Classification (NCBI taxonomy): domain Eukaryota; kingdom Metazoa; phylum Chordata; class Mammalia; order Artiodactyla; family Hippopotamidae; genus Hippopotamus; species Hippopotamus amphibius. The sequence goes on from NC_080188.1 coordinate 36,353,968, forward strand.
TTTAAACATACTTCTCCCAAATTCTTTTTTTTTAATTTATAGAATTTACTTATTAGGGAAGTTTGGGACTTATAAAAAAAAAGAGCTCTACAGAGAGTTCTTGTATATTTCCTTCTTCTTCCTGCCTACCCCCTTCCTCAATAGTTTCTCTATTATTAACCTTTTGCATTATTAGTGTGGTACATTTGTTACAGTTGTTGCACCAATATCAACACATTCAAATGAACTAAAGTCAGTAGTTTACATTGGGGTTCACTCTTCCTGTTGTACAGTTCAATGGGTTTTGACAAATGCATAATGTCAATATTATACAGAACAGGTCCACTGTCCTACAGATGCCCTGCACTCCACCAATACATCCTTTCTTCCCCAAATCCTGGCAACTACTGATCTTTTCAGTGTCTCTATAGTTTTACATTTTTCAATATGTCCTATAGTTAGAACTGTATAGTATGTAACCCTTTCAGCTTGGTTTCTCTCACTGAGCAGTACTCATTTAGGGCTCCTCAATGTCTTTTCCTGATTTGATAGGTCACTTTATCACTTATCACAGGTCACTTATCACAGAAGAGCATTGCATTGGATGGATTTATCAATATTTATCCGTTTACCTATTGAAAGTCATCTTGGTTGCATTTGATTTTTGGCAATTATGAGTGAAACTGCTATAAACATTTGTGTACAAGATTTTGTGTGGATGTCAGTTTTCAACTTATTTGGGTAAATACTTATGAGTCTGATTGCTCAATCATATGGTAAAACTATGTTTAGTTTTGTTAATAAAAACCTTGCCAAACTATCTTCCAAAATGGCCGTATCATTTTGCATTTCCACCACCAAAGAATGAGAGTTCTTTGGTGTTAGTCCACATCCTTCCCAGCATTTGGTGCTGTCAGTGCTTTGGATTTTAGCCATTTTGTAGGTGTATAGTGCCATCTCATTATTTTAATTTGCAATTCCCTAATGATGTATGGTACTGACCATGATTTCATATGCTTATTTGCCATCTGTATATCTTTTTTCATGAGGTGATCGTTCAAATCACCTGCCTACTTTTTAATTGGGTTGCTTGTTTTCTTATTAGTGATTTTCCAGAGTTCTTGCATATTTGGGGGATATAAATCCTTTATCAGATAACTATTTTGCAAATATTTCTTGTAATGTGTGACATCTTTTCATTTTCTTAACAGTGTCTTTGCAGAGCAGAAGTTTTAAATTTTAATGAAGTACAGCTTATAAATTTTTTCCTTCCTGGATCATGTGTTTATTGTTATATCTAAAAATTCATTGCAAAACCCAAAGTCACCTTGATTTCTACTCTCTTATTTTCTAGAACTTCTTTGTTTCTTCTACACAGACAATTATGTTATATGCAAAGACAGTTTTATTTCTTCCTTTCCAATATATAAGGTTTTTATTTCCTTTTCTTGTCTAATTGCATTAGCTAGGACTTCCAGACTGATGTTCAATCAGAGATCTGAAAAGGGATATCCTTACCATGTTCCTCATCTTAGGGGGAGAGCATCTAGTATATAACCATCAAGTATTATGTTAGTTGTAGGTTTTTTGATAGATGTTCTTTATCAAGTTGAGGAAGTTCCCCTCTATTTATTATGGAGCCTCCAGGGGGAGAATACATTTTCTTGCTTTTTCCAGCTTCTAAATCTTTCCATATTTCTTGGCCTTCTTCCATATTTAAAGTGAATCAATTGAATTTCTACTTCCATTATTGCACCCAGTTTTTCTAAATTTGACCCTCTTGCCTCCCTTACAATAAATTCTCCTGTGATTACATTGGACCCACCCAGATAATTCAGGTTAATCTCCTCATCTCAAGATCCTTAATTTAATCACACATTAAAAGTTCCTTTTGCCACATAAAGTAGCATATTCATAGCTTCTGGGGATTAGGAACTAAGCATCTTTGGAAAGCCTTTATTTTTGTCAGCCACAGTGAGCTTCCTTGCTTCCATCTTTTCTATTTAAATCTTTCATATTCTTTTTAATTCAACTGAAATATCACTTTCATAGTGAAGTATTCTCTGAACCATTTAATAAGATTTATTTCCTCCTTCCTGTATATAATTTATATATTTTTCTTGACTTATTATTTAAATTTTTGGACTCACTTAAACTTTTTAATTCTTCTGTTGTCCTAAGTATTACTTCCTTTTAATCATCTTGCCTCTTTTTTCACAGCAATATGATCTTGAAAATACTATTCATTCAACAGATATTTATTGTACCTTGTCAAGATGTCAAGTTCTGTGATAGGCACTAAGAATAATATAGTAAGCAAAAGAGACATCTTTCTATCTTTATTTTTTTTTGAGGATAATATGTATTGCTTACATAGACAATGATTGAATTATGAGTCCAAGTGTAGAATGGGAAAATATTTGGGGAAAAAGTTAAAGTCATATCTACCATTGACTAGAATTGCAAACTAAAATTTTCTTCTTTTTTTAATTTAATTTTTATTGAGTTATGGTTGATTTACAATATTAGCTTTGGGTGTACAGCATATTCAAAATGTTTTTAGATTATAAACAATTTATAGTTATTAGAAAATGTGGCCTATATTCTCTGTGCTGTACAGCATATTCTTGTAGCTTGTTTACTGTGTACAGAAAAGTTTGTACCTCTTAATTGCTCTTCCACCCTTCCCTCTTCTCACTGGTAACCACTAGTTTATTCTCTACATCTGGGAGTCTGCATTTTTTTCATTGTGTTCACTAGCTCGTTTTATTTTATAGATTCCACATATAAGTGATATCATACAGTAATTGTCTTTCTCTGTCTGACTCATTTCACTAAGCATAATACCCTCCAGGTTCATCCATGTTGATGAAAATGGTAATTTTTTAAAATTGCTGTGTAGTATTGCATTGTGTGTGTGTATATATATGTGTATGTGTATATATAACATATATTGCATTGTAACAATATATGTTGTGTGTGTGTATATATATATATATATATACACACACAAAATCTTTATCCATTCATCTGTTGATGGCATTTACATTGTTCACATATCTTGGCTATTGTAAATAATGCTGGTAGAATTGCTGGACCATATGGTAGTTCTATCTTTTAGTTTTTTGAGGAACCTCTGTACAGCTTTCCACAGTGGCTACGCCAATTTACATTTCCACCAACAGTGTAAAGGGTTTCATTTTCTCCACATTCTCACCAACGTTTATTATCTGTGTTCTTTTGGATGGTAGCCAATCTAACAGGTGTAATGTGATGTTTCATTGTGGTTTTGATTTGCATTTCTCTGACAATGAGTGATATTGAGCATTTTTCATGTGTTTGTTGGCCATTTGTATATCTTCTTTGGAAAAATGTCTGCTTAAGTCTTCTGCTCATTTTTTAATCAGATTGTTTTTGTTTGCTATGAGTTGTATGAGCTGTTTATATATTTTGGATATTAACTTATTATTGGTCATATCATTTGCAAATATTTTCTCCCATTAAGTAGGTTGTCTTTTTATTTGTTGATGGTTTACTTTGTTTTACAAAAGCTAAGTTTAAGTTCCATTTGTTTGTCTTCTCTTTCCTTTACCTTGAGAGATAGATCCAAAAAAATATTGCTGTAATGTATGTCAAAAGATGTTCTGCCTCTGCTCTCTTTAAGGAATTTTATGGTTTCTGGTCTTACATTTTGGTCTATAATCTATTTTAAGTTTATTTTTGTATATAGTGTGAGAAAATGTTCTAATTTCATTCTTTTCCATGTAGTGGTCTAGTTTTCCCAGCACCAACTTATTGAAGAAACTGTCTTTTCTCCATTTTTCTCCACTGTATGTTTTTGCCTACTTTGTCATAGATTAATTGACCATAAATATGCAGATTTATTCCTGTGGTCTCTGTTCTGTTCCATTGATCTATGTGTCTGTTTTTGTGCCAGTACTATACTATTTTAATTACTGTAGCTTTGTAATATAGACTGAAGTCAGGAAGATTGATATCTCCATCTCTCCTCTTCTTTCTCAGGATTGTTTTGGCTATTTGGGGCCTTTAGTGTTTCAATACAAATGTTAAAATTAATAGTTCTAGTTCTGTGAAAAATGCCATTGGTATTTTGATAGGAATTTCATTGAATCTTTAGGTTGCCTTGGGTGGTATGGTCATCTTAACAATATCACATCTTCCAATCTTTGAACATATTATATCTTTCCATCTATTTGTGTTGTTTTCAATTTCTTTCATCAGTGTCTAATAGTTTTTGGAGTATAAGTCTTTTACCTCCTTAAGTAGGTATATTCCTAAGCATTTTATTCTTTTTGATGTACTTGTAAATGAGACTGTTTTCTTAATTTCTTTTTGTAATAGTTCATTGCTAATGCATAGAAATGCACCAGATTATGTATATTAATTTTGCATCCTACAACTGTACTGAATTCACTGATGAGCTCTAGTAGTTTTTTGGTGGAGTCTTTAGGATTTTATTTGTATAGTATCATGTCATCTACAAACAGTGACAGTTTTACTTCTGGCTTTCCAATTTGCCTTCCTTGTATTTTCTTTTTCTTCTCTGATTGATGTGTCTAGGACTTCCAATACTATTGTGAATAAAAGTGGCAAGAGTGGGCATCCTGGTCTTGTTCCTCATCTTAGAGGAAAAGCTATCAGCTTTTCACCATTGAGTATGATGTTAGTTGTGAGTTTATCATATATGGCCTTTATTGTGTTGAGGTATGTTCCCTCTGTACCCACTTTCTGGGAAGCTTTAACCATAAATGGATGTTGAAGTTTGTTAAGGCTTCATACATTTATTGAGATAATCATATGGTTTTTATTGATTTGCCCATCTTTGCATCCTTGGGATAAATTACACTTGATCATGGTGTATGATCTTTTTAATGTATTGTTGGATTTGGTTTGCTAATATTTTGTTGAGGATTTTTGCCTCTGTGTTCATCTTTGATATTGGCCTTAACTGTCTTTTTATGTGATATCTTTGTCTGGTTTTTGTATCAGGGTGATACTGGCCTCGTAGAATGAATTAGGAAGCATTCCTCCTCTGCAGAGTTTTGGAATAGTTTGAGAAGGATGTGTGTTAACTCTTCTCCACATAATTGGTAGAGTTGTTCTCTGTCCCTTTCTCTTTCTCTTCTCCTTCTGGGAACCCTATAATGCAAATGTTAGAGCACTTTATGTTGTCCTAGAGATCTCCTACACAGACCTCATTTATTTTTACTTCTTTCTTTTTTCTGTTCAGCTTTATTGATTTCCACTACTCTGTCTTCCAGCTCATTGATCTGTTCTATGTTATTTATTCTTCTGTTGATCCCTTCTAGTGTGTTTGTCATATCAGTTATTATATTTATTATCTGTGTTTGGTTGTTCTTTATTTTTTCTAACTCTTTTTAAAAAACTTTTAAATTATCTCTGTTCATCCATTCTTCTCCCGAGTTCTTTGATCATCTTTATGATATTTACCTTGAATTCTTTCCTGGGTAAATTGCCTATCTCCACTTCACTTTAGTTCTTCTGAGGTTTTATCTTGTTCCTTTGGTTAGAACATGTTCTTCTGAAGGAGGAACATGTTATCTAACTTTCTGTTTAGAAAGTTACTGCCTCATTTTATCTAACTTTCTGTTTTTATTTTTATGTCTTTGATAAGTTGGTTCTGTTTCCTAACCTTGGAGAAATGGCATTTTGTAGGAGACATCCTATGCGTCCCAGCAGTACACTCCCCTCTGGTCACCAGGGCTATATGCTGTAAGGGTGCCTCCTACGTGGGCTGCATGGGTCCTTTTGTTGTGATACCCTGACAACTTTGGGCAGTCTGGTAGGTGTGGCTGGCCCCCACTGTGGTTGGTTGCCAGGATAAGCTTTGTGCAGAGACTGCTGGCTGTTGGTTGGTGGGGCTGGGTCATGAGGTGCCTGGCTGTGGAAGCCTGGGAGGACTTGGCCCTAGTGCTGACTTACTATTGGTCAGAGTCAGGGTCCAGAAGATCCTGGGGCTGGTGCCTATCCACCAGTGGGTGAAGCCAGGTACCAGGGCTGATATTTATGATTTTGGTGTGTCTGTGAGAGGAGGTGATCTCAGGGTCCTTCTACTCTGCCATCTTGAGAACTCCACCTCAACACCTTTATTATCTTAATGGAGCTTACAAGTCATAAAAATATTTAATTATAATATGGAATAGACTTAGTGGAGATAAGATTATATGAATTTAATAGTGGAACTGAGCTGGTCTGGTGGTGACAGGAGTGGTGGTAGTGATGACAGTGGTGGAGGTTAGGGACAGCTTATACTTTTACAAGAATATTAAAGTGATACTTCAAGTTTGGGAGATGTTTCAAACAGAGAGAAAAGTATATATAGAGGGGTTGGGAAAGGAAAAATTGTTTAAGGAACTGAAAGAAGATCTGAGTGACTAAGTATGGAGAAAACAGAGAATGGCATGGAATGGGATTTCAGAGGTAAGCAAAGGCTAGATCTCAAAGGAAATTTTTAGTCATGTTATTGGGTCTCACTGGTAACTGGTTTTTAAGCAGTGAATTACCATGATTATATCTAGGTTTGAAAAAGAATCACCATAATTACATTTCTCTTTTAAAAATACTTGATAGTTCCTTTCAGTCTATCTTACAGTAATTTTTCATACTACCTTCTGTATATCCCTATTGGTTAAAAAGATTTTTATCATGATTTATTGCTGGCAGTCTGTTTTTTATTTTAAGAAAGCAACTTTTCAAATTTTTCTTGAAGAAAAATTTACTGAACATGGAATTTTAAGTTGAAAGGGAGGAGAGTGTTAGATGCTTCACTTCCTGTACAAACCTCCCTTGTACCACTTGTTGCTTTGTGTTGAACTTAATAGTTTACTAGTTTTCACAAATAGGTTGCAAAGAAATCAGAAAAGTGCTTCTGTCATGTTTGTAAGCTTAATTACCAGGAACATAGTAGGTGTTAAATACAGTTAAATTATTTGGATATATTTAGTTCAATTAAAAATGTTACATGAAGACTATTTGCTTACACTTAAGGCAGGGAACTATAACATTTCACACAGAGAAATGGAATTTTACCAAAAAGAATTGGGGCATTTGTTCTCTTTTTTATTGCCATAGTAACAATGCACTTTTCAGTGTGTCCTTATAATATTCACCAGTTTTCCACTTTGCTGTCTTTAAAAATAGGAAGAAAACACACTGTACATCTGGAAAGAAAAGAAAATAATGAAGATAATATTAAATATAATTTGAAATAACAAATGTAATCATTTTTACTAGGTGCCACCATGTTCAAAAATAGTAAAAGATGTATTTTATAGTATAATATCATTAGTCTGAAAACTCATGGGAAAATTCATGACATCTCAGATGTATTTATCACTCACCATGATGATTTTGAGGTTTTATGACTGTATTTCTGTAAGAAACCATGGCAACTTAGGTAATGGCCCTATTTTCTGACAATCTCACAAATCTCAGGTTATCTGATGGTAAGTATCTTTTTTATATTGATACCATACTGCCTCACTAATTGTACCAGACCAATACAGCTGTTGTTCTCTTCAGAACATTTCCACCAAAAATTATGTTAATTAGTATTAGCATGTTTGTTTCATCTAATGTGTTATGTGTCTGATTTGAAAACCTATTTCTCATTTTAATAAGATAAGGAGAGGAACAAGGAAATTTAGGATATGTAAGAGATTGATTTGGCACTATATTTCACAAAGAGAAAAAAATGCAAGTGTCCATGTGAGTAGTGAAGGATGGGAATGAATGTCTGTTGTGTGTGTGTGTGTGTGTATGTATGCATATGTATATATATGTCTATACATAAACTTATAGGTTATGTTACACATGTGTGTATACACACAGAATAACAAACATACAAATTAATCGTATGAGAGTAATGAATTCAGCATAATCCACATAAACAATTATCCACTTTGCCTGTAAGACAAATACTGTCCTATCTCAGTGAAGGCAAAAAAGAGAAAAAAAAAAAGTTATTTTATGTTTGTTTATATTATAATAAAGGGTAACTTCTTTCAATAACTTTGTTCAGATTCATTCACTAACCGAGTTCAAAGAAATGTATAAGTATATACTAGAAAGCCCAACAATGATGGAGCCAGGCATAGTATATTTAACTTTGTGCAAGTTTCATAACCCCTTCTATATAAAGTGTGAATGATGATGGTAATTGGTACCTTGTAGAATTAGTTGTTATGAGGATGAATTGGAAAAGTATTTATATAGTGGTCAGAGGATGCTATTCCTCTCAAAATTGAGATTAAGGAACAAAAAGATTGTTATTTGAGAATAAATCATAATCTCCAATATCCCTGTGGTTTTATCGTAATTCCACTTTTAATATAGTTGGGAAAGGAAGTCATAGGCCTGATCCATGTCAAACCAGAGATATGAACCCAATCCTTTTAAGTACAATGAGCAGTGGTCTTTCCAAAATGCCATGGCTGACTGAAAATGATACGTGGAAAGGTTTTCTCCCATGAACAATTTAAGGCAAATTAAATTAGTTTTTATCAGCAAAGATATATTCCAAGGTAAAAAGATATAGGGAGATTATGATGGGAAGTTGCATCAAGGTAATTCCATATTACAAGGACAAGGTCCAGAGGGCAAGTGTGGATAGGGGTGTCGATTATTGAGATATCTATGTTGTCACCAGATACCCGGGGGCTGGAAGGGCGTAAATGAGAAAGAGTAGCACAAAAAGGGTCAAAAAGGAACACTCAAGTGTACTATGTGATCTGGTTCTATTCCAAATTTATATTCCTCTGTTCCTTGACTTGCAAATCATAATTTAAAATCATTCATTCAACCAACAGTTACAATGGATCAGGAACTATTTTAGATGCTGTGAATGCATCTCTGAACAAAAGAGATGAAAAGTCCTGCTCCCATGAAGATTAAATTGTAGTTGGAAATAGTAAAATGCTTATGGGTTTCTCATAAAACATTTTCTTTTTTATCTATGACCTCTCTACCTGCAATGCTCTTTCCTTCCTCTTCACCTAGGTAATCTTCGGCAGTCTGCTTAGCTCTTGTAACTTCTAGGAAACCTCTCTGAACCCTGTCAAGTGGATGATATTCACATAGCTTATGTGCCTCTAATAATAACACTTAACTTATCCTTTACTGTTGTTGGCTTTTTTTTCTTTTGCTTAAAGGCAGGGTCTTGGTCTTTGTACGTGTATCACCTGTACAAGTTTCTTAAGTAAAAGAATAAATTTCCTTTGTGAAAATGTCCAAGAACTATCCTTGTTTAATTATGTATATAAATATATAATTAACTTATAATTAATTAAAATTAGTTGTGAATATTAATATCTGTAAGAATTATTATAAAATTAATAAATTATATCCATGTTTATATGTCTATATCCACTTGCTGATTGAATTTTGGTAAATATTTAGTCAACTTTCCCAGTCTGTTGTTCTTTATCAAATGACTAGATATATGCCAAATTTTTGCATCAACCTGGAATCATGTAAGCATGTTTTCCTCTGTCCTTGAAGATCCCTTGAAATAAAGGAATATATAATTATATTAACAGAAACATAAGAAAGCATGGTAGTCAGTTAATATTACTGACACTAAATAACTGTTCTCATCTACACCTTTAAATTCCCTGTGTATTAATAGTAAGGTAATAGTTTGTGAATTTAATGCACAGGCGCACAATACACACACAGAGCTAATGATTGACATTCTTACCACCATTTTCAAAGATTTTGAGCAGCACATTAGCCCAAAGACAATAAAAAAAGAACAAATTCCAAGCCCATTAGGGAGAAAAATTACCTATGGAGCTGGAGTTGATCTGATATATCCAGCAAAATTGGGTATAGCAACTTCAATAATGATCTGGAAGATTGACAGGGTGATTGATAGACTACTATAAACCCAAGAGGCTCGCAGAGGATTTCTTCTCTCTCTGTCTGGAGTTGCAGCAACTGGCATGGTTCCTTTAATCTGCAGCTGAAGTGTACTAGAATATATGATGAATTTACATGGATTTTTCTTCCTTTTCTTACTGTTAGTTTTATAAAAATAGGAAAAATAGACTATTAGAATACACATTAATCAATCTTGTTTTATTTAATAATTATCCATTTCCTTTGTGATTTGTTCACTTATTATTTATGACTCCTCATCAGCTTACTGAGTTTTATTTTGTTCTGCTAAATGAGCGGACACTTAAATTGTTGCTCAGAGCATCTATTAGCCTATTCTTCACCCTTCCCTTCATCATTCTTGCTTTAAGATTAAATAGTCCTTTCCTTTTGCTAACAACCTTGGTTATTCAGAAGCCATGTGTGGAGTGGGTAAGTGAGCATACGTGGACTGACTTTGCTGCTCTGTGACCTCACAGTTGGGTGATCTTGGCCAACCTTGGCCAACCTTGGCCAACTTACTTACCCTTTTTGCAGTTTCTTACTTATGAAACAAAGAAAAACCTCACAGGATTGTAATGAAGATTGAATGATACTGCAAGCAAATCGTCTAGAACACTGTAAGCAACCAGAAGTGCTAATTCCTTCCCTGTCCATGAGTTTAGCTATTTTTGTGACTATGTTTTCATGTTATTTTTCTTTACTATAATAACGAGCAGAAAGGAAACAAAGTTTATATTTAAACCCTAATTTTACACAGGAAGAAACATGGTTACTGGCCCAAGTTCACATAACTAGAAAGACCTAGAGACAATAATCTTTAGGTCATAACCTGAGTAATCTGACTCTCATAATTCATAGAATTTTAGATTAATAAAAGGGAATAAATGATTTTGATGCTGACTACAACGTGAGGGTCTATGCCAAGCACTTAAATTCCATTATTTTATGTAATCCTCTCCCCTACACAGTCTTAAAAGGTGGATATTTATTTTAAGAGTAAATTTAGACTAATGAAAGTTAATTAACTTGCCATTGCTTACCCAGCCAACATATGGTGAATTTCAGATTAAAATCTAGGAAATAATAACCTTAAAATCTATACTCTCTCTTGTCATGCTGGCTTCCATGCTTGGAGGGACCTTAGGGGTAATTTATGTCAACATTCTCTTTTTAGAAGAGGTTTGGTTTAAAGAAATCAACTTATACAAGGCAAAGTCAAAACTTGTCTTCTCATAAATTTTGTCTCTTACATATCATTAGATATTTTTAAACCTTTATTTGACTTATTGCTTTCTTTTAAATATATTAACATATATCAACAATTTTTGTCTCTAAGTCTCCCATTGTTTTTGAGTCCAGATGTCCTTAGGTCAGACTTTATATTAAGAAGAGATCATTGATTTTTAGCCTTCAGCTGACCTCCAGTGTGGTATTTGGTAACATGTAACTCAATGTCTTCATCTCCATCTTATATTGGTATATATCATGAAGAATTCAAGTGAATAATCTCAAAGTATCTGCCAAGTATTAGTGACAAAAGTGATCATAACTGCTTCTATCTAATAATAGCCTTGAGAGAACCACTTAAACTTAATTCAAGTATATCATACAAAGAAATATAATGATTATTTTAAATAAATAAATGTATAAAATTCATCCTTTTTAACAAGAGTCCAGATTTTTCAGGGAGCCTGTATTTTTCAATTGCCCCTATAAAAGTACCCCAATTTTTTCCTTCTAATTTTTTTGTCTGATTTCCAAAAATTATCCACATTTTCAGATCATCTACTCTTTGGGCTGACTGCCTTAGGAATCCTCTAGTTCTTCAAAATAATAGCCAAGAAGTTTTAAATATGGCCTTCTTCTCAGATATATGAAATATGGTTGTCATAATGACTGACTTTTGACAAGATGACATCATTTTAACATCATACTAGAACTCAGAATTCTTAGTTCTGTCAATATAAAAGAAGTGCTAAAAAGTTCATTGTTTATACCAGGCCTGAAATGGATAAAACTAAGCACACTAACAAGCTTATAATTGATCTTAGGATCAATGTCTTTTTTGGTAAGCTCTCTTTCTTCATGATAGTATCTTGTGAAAATATACCTGGCCATGGGTAGAAAGCAAGTTTCGCTTAGGAATAGCCTGTCATTGAGGTCAGAAGCTATCAGCATTGCTTTGTATATGTAGCACCTGAAGATTGACTACACCATTCCTACTGTAAAGGCAACTCTTGCAGGATATTTATACCTTTCTCTCATTCACTTTCAGGGGGTATAATTGATCCTTCCTTAAACTGTACTAGATAAAGTATCTCACTCAATATGACTTTTAAAATTAATGATAAAATATAAACCAACATGCTGAGGACTCTGTTAATACTGTCTTTTCCTCTGCCTTCTATAACGTTTAATGCAGTGACTATTTCAGTAGCACATGTTCCAATGCTCCTGCACACAGTGAGGACAAGAGTCAAGACTAAGTGTTGTTCCTCTAGAATGGGTCTTACTCAAGGTATGAGTTCAGTACATGCCAACTGAATCAATCTATGTATAGTTATGTCACTTTATCCATACTTTTGTGATTATGTAAAGATCTGTATATGATTACATGTCAGTGCTACTGAAAGTACTCCCTTAAATATATATTTAAACTTATTTTTAAAAATAATAAATTTTCAACTATGAAATTTTACTCATTTATTTGCACAGAGGTCTATTTATATCACAGTGTTATATTTATGTGGCTACTTTCAGGTTACAAATTAATTTCACAAGCATTTTCCCATTTGATTTTTACTGTATCTGCAGAAAGGAAAATTAGGTATTACTATTCCTATTTTACAAGTAAGAAGAAGAAGTTTGTAGTTAATTTGAACCAGTTTATTGGTACTAATAGTTATTTTTGAAACAAAATTAATTTGCCAAATATTTATTAGAAAATTCATCAAAATACTCTTTGGTATATAAACATCTATACTTATTCATCATAGCATTGAGTGTGTGTCAGAGAAGTAAATTTTGAATCTTTCCAGAAGGCTCTTTTCTAAATGCATAAGCAATATCATTATTGCTGTAATCAGCAATGCTCCCTTCACCCCCAGCCACCCACCCCTGCCGTGGTATCAGTCTCCTTCCTTCAGATTCTTTGTGCTCCTGAGGCTACACAGCATCCCTCTTGAGTAAGGATGCAGTCATTGCACATTCTGTGGAGAAGATGTAACTGTGGACAAATGAAAGCTACTGCTGTGTTTTATCTGGCTTCTTAGAGATAAGCACTCTCAGGTCAAGATAAGTTTTATGCTCCTGTGCTCTTTATTAATTGCTTTAAATTATGATAAGAGGTCAAAACACAGGGATCCTTCTAATTTATTTCCTAATTATTATGTGTGTGTGTGTGTGTACACATATGATGCCTCAAAAGGAAAAGGCAGAAAAAAAGTAATATATAATGAATTTAAAGACAAGAAGTGTGAAGGGAGTCACAGTGGTATTTGTTTGCTAGACAGAGTGGTCTTTGTTAAAGTATGGTTTGTGGCCATGTTGGAGGCAGTTGTCAGTCTGAAGAGGAAAAATCCATAATCTCTGAAAGATTTTGTTCACAGACTTAAACAAATCTGAAATGTAAGATTAATTTTTATTTATATAGAAATCTTATTACTCATACAGCTAATGATAATTAGGTCCTCTAAAGTTATACGTCCTTTTCAGAACCACATTGGTTTGTTTGTCTGCAAATATCTAGCTAATAGGATACAGTTTGTCTCACCTAATATATTTTCATGCCATTTTCATGCTGCTGTTAACATTATTAAATTTGTAATTTTGTTTTTATGCTTGTGTTGCATTATATCCTCAATTCTCAAAAATGGACCCATGACTAAAATGTGATTCACTGAAGCATGAAAAGTGATAGAAAGAGTTACATAAATAGTATAACCCAAAATAACATCATAAACAAAGAGTGAACTGGTCTCCAGTGCTGAATATGGAATGCAAATCTGTATATACTGGACATATAAATCTGCAAGTGTCATGATTTTTTACATGCAGCAGGAAAAGAAAAGTGCAAATAGGAAGTACATTTAAGAATATCTTTAAACATTGAATTATATTTGACTAGAAATTAATTTACCACTATTCCCCTGTTTATTTTCCATTATAAAGTCTTGTTAAACAGGGGCATAAACGTCTGGCAAGACCATTTCTTAAAGGATTAATTGATGTGTTCCCCCTGCTTCCTTGTGAAGTATTCAGTTTATAGCCTGAGAAATATTCCACTCTCCTTGACTGCATGAGTAAGGGAAATCACTCCTTCAGAGTCATCCACAAAAAGTCTAACATCATACAGGTAGCGAAGAAAGGGAAGAAAGGAATGGACATGGGAGATGATAAGGAAGGAGCAGGCACAGAGGGAAGGAAAGAGAAAGGAGGCAGGAAAGGAAGGGTTTATCTTGTCTGAGGAGTAGGTAGAAAATACCTTTATTGTTTGGCACCAGAAGCCTGCATGGATCTTGGCTAACTGTGGAGTGATTGTTTTCATTTCCCATGGAGCACTCCCCGGAGAAACTGCAGCCCTTTGATTTGAACACCCAGTTGCAATATAACTGTCCTATAACCTGAAGACTCTACCTTCTTTTTGCCCACTCCCAAATGTTGCATTATCTGTGACTAACCCACCATCCTATAGTCTGGGATACTTTGTAAACCTCCTCAGCATAGGGGAACTTAGACAAGAGTTGTCTCGTGTGCTGGTGGTGGTAATGGTGGTGGTGATACTCACTCATTGCAAGAGTGGGGGTAAAAGAACTGGAAATAATAAGTTGGAAATTGTCATCGAATCTTTTATCTTTGACCCAGTAAAATAAGGGAGATTTAATAAAAATAACATATAAAAAATTAAAAAAATAACATGCATAAACAATTTCTATGCAGTAAAAGTGATTAATTTTTTTGCTAAAGGTACAGAAGCAACCAAAAGTTGGAGAAGCATTTAAGATTTCACACTTTATAGCAAAAACCACTTTAAAAATCTGCAACATTAATGACAAATATTAAAAAGAGAAAGTAAAGGAAGTTATTGTCAAAAATCTTTTATTGAATGATATTTTAAGGTGATGCATAATATTAATTATGTATTAAAGGAAGAAAAAGAATTACTATGTGGTAGGTGCCTGCAGATATTTTGATAAACAGTTGATTGAAACCAACTGTGCAGATTATGAATAAATTCTTGGCCCATGCACTGTACAGATATGGGAGAATCAGACTTTTTATTCTGTTTATCAATGAGGAAGTTATGCTACAAGGATAAGAGATTTTTTATTTGGATACCACTTATTTTGTGACCTTGGCCTTTGTAGCCATGGCTTTGTAAGAAGAGTTGGGAGGAAGGAAAGGAGTTACTTTGTGGACTGGTTTGACTATCTTCTAATACTAATCTGCATACAACTTGATTTGTAGTAAATATTTTGTGAACCTTGATATACTTCCTGACTTTGATTTCATGTATCAAGAAATAGTAAAAATGTTAATTCACTACCATTGTGGTCACCAAATCTTTTTCTTAGTGAAAAAGTGGGCAGTGAGTTCAAGAATCTGCTTTTCCATGTTAATGTACTCTCGCTGTGCTGGGTAAGGTACCTACATGACTTTTTGAAAATCTTGTTCAGGTTAATATGCTCTGTCTACACACCAATATTGTCCCTAAATAATATTCACATATTTCAAGTAATTTCCTCACTAGCATGTCAACCATATATATTATGTTAAATTACTTGAGCCTATCCTTCAGAGCTGAAATGACAAAATATTTAATGTTGAAGATTAGACATTAAAATTTCTTAAGTTAATTGTGCAGCAAATTCTTTGCTTTTGATATTTTGATTAATTTCCTATTGGTTGATTAAATTTTTCACTTGTTGAAGAAATACATCAAGAAATAATATCAAGTGAACTTAAAAGTCACATTAAAACATGGTAAGAGAACATGCAAAAAAGAATTCTAGAAATGAATCTAACATAGAGTGGATTAGAAATTTATCCATTGATCTTCAAAGATTCGGGGTAAATATGCATTTCTCCCATCTTTAAAATTAATTTAGAAAATTAATATTTTTAAATTGGATGGTCCTTAGCTAATTTTATAGCCATATTGAAAGTAGGAGTACTTAAAATATTTAGTCTTAGTGCTGACTTCTTATGTACTAACTTTCTGTCTTGCTGAAGGCAGCACACTTCACAGGGGAATAGCAGAGTGGAGGAGCAATCGAACAATAGGGAACTCTTAGTCCAAAATCCAGCCATTGTTGCAGTAGGTGAAAAAATCATCTCTAGCACCAGGAACTGCTTTAGAGCCTACGCCCAAGGCCTATGAATTCATAGTGAGCATTATTAAGTCCATGCTTTCAGGGCTACACTGCAAAATATTTGTTACTTGTACATGAAAAGATAAACATAGAAAGGGAAAAGAAGAATTTGGAATTCTTTACAGTATTTGACAACCTACTGCATGTGATCAGTGGACTTGCATCCTCGAGCATGTTTAGACCAGTTTTGGTGAAGTTCATCTTGGGGAGTAAGCTGGTGTAGGGGGAGAGGCTTATGTGTAGTAGGATCACAATACAACATGTAGCATTTAACTCAAAAGGATATATAATCAGAGAAAATGTGTCATTGGTTTTTTAATGTCTTGTTATTTCTCCATCATTTTGTGCTTTAATTACACCTGGTTTTTAATTTATAATTTAACAAGACTTGGAAAAATAAGGAAATGACATTTATATTATTTATTTTCATTCCTAGTTTACAAATTATGAAACATTTTCACTGAACTACTTTTTCAAGAAAGATAAAACTTTTCTAACTGTTGCAGAATGGTAGTGTAAAAAATTCTGATCTTAGGTAAAGAGAAGCTTTATTAAAAAGGACAATTGCAATAGAAGGAAGGGAACTATTGCCATGGGATGAGGGAAATTCCTGCAATAGGGAGAACCCTCTGACCATAATAAGATCTGCAAGACTCTTCAATATCAGGCAAAAAGGAATTTTCTTTTACAGGATGAATAACAAGGCTAAAAAGAACTTTGTGAGCAAGAGGGGAATGATTGGGTGGTGTGATCAAACAGTTGATCAGAAAATGTCTTTCCTTAAGGTCACCTGATTCCTGATTCTTCAGCAGGGTTGTTATGAAAGTTGGTTCATGTTCAAATACTGGCTAAGGCTGGGCATGCACCAAAATTCAGTTTCATGTGTTCTGAAGGGAGAAAAGAAATGAAACTGAAGTTTACTCAAGTAAAGTTAGCAGATATGTTATCCAGATTGGTCAGTGAGTGCAAATAGTTTAGCTAATCATGGATGAGACAAAGAATAGGAATTTGGTCTGTGTCTAGCCTTGTCATAGGTGAACAAGGTGGGAGGCATCCTTGACTCTAATCTAAGTCATAGGAGGAAGAATGGTTCTTTGCAGTAAGTTGTTTTACAGAACACAAAATGACCAAGGGGGAATTTCAAACCGTCAATGTTTTCTGAGAGCACAGGGATCTGGTAGAGTTTAACATTGTCAGTTCCCCTATTTGCTTAAGCCAAATGAATATCATTCACTGCTGAATAACTCAGAGGGGACTGTAAATCAGAGTGGGGCAAAGTAGCTTCTAAGAAGTAGTTTCCTGAGGACTCTTGTTGGCATTGTTCCTATGAAATCATTTAAACCATCTGTTGAGAGAGAGCAGCCAAGTTCAATTGTGTTAGTTTCAGTCATCTTAAAAGAAAGATGCTTCAAATGAAAATAAGACTTATTAATGTAAAAAACTGTATAAAAGTAAAAAGCCAGAAGTTGAACCTCAGAAGGTATTCAGTGAATTCTAAGAATTTGATGGAAGAAAATCTTTCAGTTATGTAGCAGTGCTTATTGAGTTTTTTTTTAAACTATTAAGATGTCAGTGTTCCAGTTATCTCTCCTCCAAGAGCTTGCAAGACCTGAGTACTTTAACAGAACTCTTGATGACCCAGTCAGCAGATTTCACAGGAAGAAATCTGTCCCGTGCACGGTCTACTCTGATGATAAGTCCTTCAAGGTTATAAAGTCTTCACAATTTAGCTCATAGTGTTTCTTCACATGTTAGGGGAAAAGGTCTGCTACATGGCTACCTAGAGTCCATATAAGAGTCTGATTAGTGAGTTTTTAGCTCTTGGTGATACCAAGTAAGGAAGGAGGGCGAAAAATTGTAAACATTAGTTGGGGATATAGTCAGATATTAAAGAAAACCAGAAAAATTGGAAATATTGTAAAGGTTGACAATGCATGACAGATGAAAGGATCCAGTCTAATTGAAATGTAGGTAACAAAACTGTTTTTTCATATCCATTGGTTACCTACAATTTGGCAAGTGGTGCAAAATAGCTCAAAAACAGTTAAGAGGGCCATAATATGATAACCAGCACGTTATCATATTATGTCTATTGAACCACCAAATTTCTTTCTATAGACACCCTTCCTTCGATCAAAGATAATGTCAAATATAGGTTATTCTTAATTTATCATAAATTAAGGCTTCTCTCATTAGATTTGGCCTCATTATTTCATAGGTAGAGAATGGTGATTTACCCTTATAGGACTTCTAAAATTTACTTTCCTGAAAATGTTCATGAGGAATCTCAGGGTTTCAAAAGCCTCTTAAAAAAAATAAAACATCAGATATCATCCTGATAAAAAAAAAAAAAAAAAAAAAAAAAAGCCTCTTAAGGCTAGGAAGCCAAACCAAGAACTGATCACTATACTTCACCTGCAGTAACTATAAATTTGGGTGAATTTCTCTTTTCTAGGGGTCCCTAAAATATCCTAAGTTCCCTGTGCCTGCAAAGAAATGCTAATCCTTATCGAACATAAGCCTGAAAACTCTGCAAAGCTAGATACTTCTCTAATTTTCCTAATAGGGCTTTATGAGTTTTGGCTCCATAAAGTTAACTTGAACTCCTTAATAGTGTCTAGTCATATGTGATTTAAAGTATTATTCTCAAAATGACATTCCAGTCAAAGCTTTAGTATATTACCAGTGTTTTCAATTATGTTCTGCTAGCAAAGGAAGACACTTATTGAACCTAAGCTAAAGTTATATTGAATAAAATAAGAACATTCAATCCGTAAGTTTTTAAAATATGAAGGGATAAGGATAAATGTTTCATTTCTGTTTGCAAGAACATAGTCTACTAAATTGTTAGGAGTTATAGAGAGAATAAGAGAAAAGAAATAGGGGTTCCTCAAATCCAGAAAATAGGATATTAAATCAGTAGTATGTTAAGCAAAATCCATAATCATCCTTCATGAGTTCTTTCTGTCCTATGTAATTAATTCTTGTTCTGGTAGATTCAGAGTTGTCTTGTGAACTCATTTGCTTTCACATTAGAGTTATGAAAATCCTGACTCAGTCCAATGGTATGATCTCAAAGTTATTTAAGCAATGCCATCAGAAACCTATGCCCAAGAGTAACTGGCATAGTCATTGTCTAAGGGTCTCTGAGACAGTTCTTTTTTGAATATGGCATTCTGGTCTGTAGCTAATTTGCACGTGCTTTCAGGGAAGCATGAGAGTAAAACAAAAAACTATGTGTAGAGGATGCAAGACAAACTTGTGATTAATTTATCAATGATAATTTTCAAAAGCAAAATATATGATGAAAGTTTATCAAAAAATAAATGCAACTGACAAGGAAATTTGCTTGTTTTTGGCCATGCAAAACAAAATCAATCAAGAATCAACATGACAATAAGGGATTTTAAAAGTATACATGAGATGTAATAAGAATTTAGCACAAATGTGAGAAGACCTTATTTTCTTAACTAATTAAGGTCATGATAAAGTCAAAATAAAGCACAAGACACAAATCTGATATGACACAGAATTTTTGCCTTCTAGGCAGATTTTTCAGGAGGTAAAGATATACATTTTACAACCTCTCATTAATAAGAAACCAATAATTCAAGAAAATTTGTCATTTTAACAGAGAGAAAGCCAGATTCTAGTTTTGCATCAATATACTATTTTATACAAAAGCACTTTTCAAACAATTCTTATAAATAAACGCATCAAACCTTTGATAGCTTTGAATACAAAAATAAAATTGCCTGGCTGTAGAAATTTACAAGTTTCTATACGCATTCAGGTTTTGTTCTACACTTTCCTCTTTCTCACATGGAACAACTAATCATTTTACATTGGGACAAAACTACTCCCTTTTCCCCTAATGAAAACACTTCTTGAATACCCTGTATAGAAATTTGTTTTTCTCTGCCACTATTTCTGGTATAGTCTCATTAACGTATATTGGTTATAAATTTTAAACATATCAACTTCCATTTCACAGAGAAAAGTATGAAGTGGATAATTGTGAACTCTCTGTCACAAACCAGGGTTTTGTTTTAGAGCTTAAGAATATGCATACTCCAATTTTTATAACCATTTATGTCCTTGTAATATAACTTGTAAATGTGACCAAAAATGAATAACATTAACAGTCTCAAATACACAAAACCTTAAAATTAACCTTAGTAATTTATATTTCAGTATTTTATCTTACTAAGAAATGATTTAGGTATTAAGAGAATAGTCATTAGTTAACCTAATGTAACATAAGTCTAAGATTTTTTTATTTTTGGCCATGCTATGGCATGCAGGAGTCTTAGTTCCCAGACCAGGGATCAAACCCATACCCCCTGCAGTGGACTTGTGGAGTCCTAACCACAGGACCACTAGGGAATTCCTGAGCTGAAGATTTTAAGTTATCAAAAGATCCTGGAGATTATATCTTCTCACTGATGTACTGTAAAACATAATTACTGTTGAAATAAAGTTTATCAAAATAATTATTCAATTTGATTAATCATAAATTTACATTTTTATGCCTTAAACCTCTAGTAGATATAATGTAAGGTTATTCAGTCAGTAAGGTATAAGTTTAGGAGGAACATATCCAAAAAGGAAAAAAAAAAGATTGTATTAGTCAATTTCTGGCAGTTTTAGGAATATTCAATTTATATAAACACTTATTTACTCTAAGCCAATCAGAGTAGAGCTCCTTTAAGGAATTTTATATTTAATTTGGTAGCACCATCCAGAGTTAGGAAAATATTACACATACATAACTTACATACATACTATGTTAGTCTGCTCAAGCTAGCAGAATAGAAAACTCTTTGTGGCTCTGTGTGATGGTCCCTTCCACATGGCTCTCTACAGGGGCCTTGCCCTGTGGCTCTTTACACAGGCAGTCTGATCCGGTGAAACTGAGGAGGTGATTCTATCCTGTGAAATTGAAGAAGAATCAGCCTCATCCTCTGGGCCTGTGGTGGAAAGGGCAGCCTCCCCCTACCCCCGCTGATCTCTGAATTGCCTTGGGAGTTATTCTTCCCTATTCTTGAAGGATAATGCATGTATATTCACAACTGGATAGATTTATGATGCTGTCCTGTGGAATCCCAGAAGCCTGACAGCCTTCCTTCATTCTGTCCTGTTTTCTCTCCCCTTTAGTTCCAGCTGGAAGTGTTTCTGCTGGTATAATCCCATCTCTATTCCTGGATTCTGCTGAGGTGGCTGATTAAACCCATGATTTCTTTATCAAATGGTTGTTCAACCACACTCTTGGTGTTCTCTCTAGAGCATGCTTCCTCACTTTTTATAATATAGATAGGCTGAGAATTTTCCAAATCTTTTTCTGATTCCTTTTTCCTTCAGTTTCTCTCTCCTTTTGCATTTTACTATGTGGTAAAAAGGAAATTAAACCTCTCCTTCAATACTTAGAAATCTCAGCTGAATAGTATAAATTTATCATTCCCAAGTTTTACCTTCCACAAAACACTAGAGAGGAGCCAAGTTCTTTGTCACTTTATAAGGATTGTCTTTCCTCTAGTTTTCAAAAACCTGTTCCTCATTTCCATCTGAAACCTCACCAAAATCACCTTCAATGTCCATGTTTCTATCAACAGTCCCTTCAAAGATTATCTAGGCTACTTCTAGCAAGAACCTTAAAACTCTTCTGGCCTCTACCCATCACTAACTTCTGAAACCAATCCCCCAATATTAAGTATTTGTTACAGCAGTACCCCAGTTCACAGTACCAGAATCTGTGTATTAGTCAGTTGGGGCTGGCATAGCAGAAGACCACAGACTGAGTGTCTCAAACAATGGACATTTATTTTCTCACAATTCTGGATGCTAGAAGTCCAAGTTGAAGGTGCTGGCATAATCAGGTTCTGGTGAGAGCTTTCTTGCTGGCTTGCAGATGGCTGCTTCTCACAGAGCCTTTCTTCCATGTGTGCAAAGTTGGGGGGTGGGGTGGGGGATGCTCTAGTGTCTCTTCCTCTTCTGATAAAGACATCAACTTATCAGATTAGAGCTCTACCCTTTTGACTTCGTTTAACCATAGTTACCTCTCGAAAGGCTCTATCTCCAAATACAGTTATATTGGGGGTTGGATCTTTAATATATAAATTGAGGGGGAGGCATAATTCAGTTCATAGCACGTACATATGCATATACATGCATACACAGACAGACCAAACAAACCCACATACAGAGCTTACAGGTTCAATTCTAAAATTTCAGCTATGAGTTAGACATAAACACAGAAATACAAAACTCACTGGTTTGTAGAAAAGGTCTAGCTCTAATCCCCACCTTTATATTTTTACCAGGATTGTGTTTCTGGTAGATGAGAAAATTTGAGGTTACCTGTTTAATGTGAGATCAAAAGAATACCCACTAACATTTGTGGAGGAGAGTGTGAAGTTTATTTTGCTCTGGTGTGTAATTTTATTTAGCATATAGGCTAAATTTTGGACATGGGACAAAGGGTAGAGCAAGTGGCCATCTTGATGTCTCCAAAGCTCATATAAGTGACATGATATCCAGCTTATTTTCTGGTTAGCTATTTCAGTCTCAGGTAGTTGCTTTATGGTTCCTGAGCCCTTTGAGAGCCCCCAGTAAAGCTGTAGTTTGGAGTTACTATAGGGAGCAGAAGGCCAAAGTGGGAAGGGAAAGGTCTGGCAGAGGTGGACAGAGGGGTGGAGGAGTTGGAGATATTGCAGGGAGAGAGATAAGATTCACAGGAGCTAAATGAAGACAAAAGGTGGTATAAAGAAAGAACTAGAAGGGATGAGTGATGGGAAAGGGAGGATTTAAATGGCCCAAAATGTGGTGCAGTCCAAAATTTTCTAAAAATCCCAGAACACTAAAGTTTTAAATGGTTCTACAGTGAAATTTTCCATTTCTTAAGAGCCTGAACAGAATTAGTGCCTGAATGTTTGTGCCCCCCCCAGATTCATATGTTGAAGTTCTAACCACCAATGTGACAATATTTGAGGATGGGGCCTTTAGGAGGGAATGAGGGTTAGCTATGCTGCCCTCATGACAGGATTAGTGCCTTTATAAGAAAAGCCACAGAGAACTTACTGGCTCACACTCTCTGTCTCTCCATGGGCCTGCACTCACATGAGAAAAGCCATGTGAATACACAGCAGAAAGGCAGTTATCTGCAAGCAAGGAGAAGAATTCTTGCCAGAACCTAACTCTCCTGGTGCCATGATCCCAGACTTCCAGAGCTGTGAGAAAATAAATTTATGATTCTAATTTCCCCAATCTATAGTATTTTGTTATTGCAGCTCAAGCAGACTAACACAGTGCCATTATGGAAAAGGACATAGTCAATGGGAAAAGATGAGGCAGGGTGTCTAATCAGATGAAAGTTACCCATGGGACTAGGTAATTTAATCAGAGACAAAACCTTAAGGGAGCTGGGAAAAGGCCCACTTGATTCATCCCATTACACAATCCCCACAGAACCAAGAAAATTCCTCCATGTAATACCCAGTCAAAGAGCTAAAGAAATTCCCTCATGTGATCCTTAGCTTGCGGAGCCAAGAAGAAACAGAAGAGGCCTCACAGAAGGGCCAAGAAAATTGTCTATGTGTGAAAGAAGCAAGTAACCCTTTATCATGTTACAGAAAATATCCAGAAAGTGGGTGAAGAGCTGAGACTCACCACCGTGGTTAAGGTCCATAGCCAGACCTTAGGAGACAGAGGATCTGAGGGTGGTCAGCACTCCATTCAAATGTCAGCATCCAAAACCTTTCAAATAAAAACAGACTGGGACCTAGAGAAGGAGAAATTTTACTTTAAAGACTGTTGCAATAAGGAGAAGTGGACTACTGCATTAGGAAAACCTCTCAAACCATAATATCTAAAAGTGTTTCAGAGATCAGGCAGAAAAGAATTTTCTTTTACAGGAGAGGTAAGTAAGGTTAGAAAGAATTGGATTTGGGGAGCAGGTTGAGCAGGATCAAATGATCAGACATTTGATCAGGGAACTTCTTTCCCTGTGGTCAGCCAATTCTTAGACCTCTATGGAGGGTTTTTTCACATTTAGAAGCAGGAGAAAGGTTTAACCAAAGTTAAGGTAGCAGGTATTTTGTCCAGATTGGTCAATTCAATTAATCAAGTATGAGACAAAGAATGGAAATTTGGAGGATCTGCATCTGGCCTTGAGATAGATAGACAAGGAACATCCTTGAGTTTTATCTAACTAAGTCCTGTAATAAGGAAGCATGACTCTTTGCAGTAAGCTATTTCCCAGAACACAATTGGGTGGGGAGATTTCTTAACCGTTGCTGTTTTAGGAGCACAGAAACCAGGGAAAGATGAACTCTGTTGGTTGTAAACCAAATGATGACAATGGAAGTAACTCTGAAGAAGTCCCAGATATATACTACTAATTTTACCTAGAAGCGTGATCTCTTGTGTGCCAAGTACAGTTTTGTAGCCATAATTAATGGAGCAATGTGAAAAATAGTGTCCTATTTGTGGGGTCATTGCATGGCTAATGAAACAAGAAAATCATAAAAATTGGAGCAGAAGTTATGAACAAATCATAAAGAAACAATTGCAAAACAAAAATATTTGAAGGAAAAAGTATTGAATTCAAGGCTTCTGAATTCTGTCAGAAACAGATGTTTCATAGTTTACCTATGAACATTAGTGCTTTGCAGTATTCTAATAAAGTAACAGCTAGACAGGCTAAAAAGATACAATTGCCATGATATTATATTTGCTTAAAAATAGTGGGTGAATTTGTAGCAGAGAAAGTAGTGAAAATATCACTTTGCTCTGATACCATATGATGTGTTCCAAAACAGGCTAGTGATAAGGACCATCTATCTCAGAGAACAAAGCTATCAAAGTATGTTTCATCACAACTAGGCAAATGCCCAGATATGGCTAACATGACAATTTAAAAAATGTATCTATGATTTGAATATAGTAGTGATGGGAAGGAAGAATAATTTTTTTAACCTTCATTGCTGGAAACACAACAAAATTTATACTTTCTAAAAGTATAAAAGATTACATAGTTTGAAAATGTGGTTTGGAGTCTAAGATTGGTAGAAATGTGTTCTGAAGAAATAGCTGTGATATCAGTAAACCTTCTGAAGTAGTTATGTAGATTAAAGAGTGAGATTGTGCCAGAATACAGATTGATACACTTCTTGCTTCATGGAGAAAGACTTGCTGTGAAAAAAGAAAAATGTGCCTAGTGACATAATAACATTTATTAATTGCATCGGCTAAAACATCAAAGTTGTGATTATTATTATATGATAATATGGAAATGATCATAAACAACTACTAATGCATGATAGGAATCAAATGTTCTGTTCAAAATGTTTTAATTATTGAACACTTAGTATTTCTACAAAATAACAATCAGTTTGGTCCCACCTTTTTAAAGCTATAAGTTGGACTGCTAGTTTTCACATTGCATATATTCAGCATTTGTAATATTTTTAATTTTTGCATGCAAATGACTCAATAAAACACAACTTTCAAAGGCAGCCTCAAAGAACAACAACAAAAAAATTAGAAGTCTAGAAGTAACAATTTCCGCAGATTCTGTAACGTTTCTTAATTTAAAAATAATGATCAGTTAGGTAAATGATGTTCATATTACATATCTGAGAAAAGTTATCTCTGAAAAACAAGAATTTTATAGAAAATTTTGATTTGATTTTCAAGAGAATAAGATTCACATATGAGAAATCTATGAATATGGAGTTTCTTTAATCATAAAATAAATTTAATCATAATTGTACACAATATGTTGCTGGAATTGCTAAAGATGAGTAATTGAAAATGAATTTTGAAAAGCAGTTCAGCTTGTTTCATTTCGGGTAAAAGTTAGAAACGTTCATTCTGAGACTGACTGATATCACTTTAAATTTCATTTTTCATTCAATTCAACAAACCTCTCTTAGACTGGCTTCTCTACCTATATTATTAAAACAAAATATAAGCACCATGTAGATGTACATTATCCCGAGGAAGCACCATTGTCATCAATCTCACCTACATTAGATAAACTAACAAGCAAGAAGCAAGCTCATTTATCACATTAAATACTTAAGCATTGCCGTGCATAGTATTCATCAAATGTTTGTAAAGAGATTTAATGTGGAAAATAGCCATTTCACTCATAACTTTTCATTAATCTATAGTTTGAAATGACAGAAAGGTGGGAGTGTAATAGTGATTCTCTACATAGCATCTTCTGAACATTC
Source organism: Hippopotamus amphibius kiboko (assembly GCF_030028045.1). Taxonomy (NCBI): domain Eukaryota; kingdom Metazoa; phylum Chordata; class Mammalia; order Artiodactyla; family Hippopotamidae; genus Hippopotamus; species Hippopotamus amphibius. The sequence goes on from NC_080188.1 coordinate 36,380,474, forward strand.
AATAAACAACATGTATAGTTTTGGTAACTCTTTTTCCCTATGTGAAATTTGGTCTTTTCTTGTATATATGTATTTTTTCTTTCTTTCTTTCTTTTTTTTGCTAGTAATTTATTGTTAAATTTTATAAAGCTATCTGACCATGACAGATTATTAATTTAAAAATGATAAAAACTAGTTCGTCATTAAGTATAGCTTGAAAAGCACTATTCTAGAGCATTCTCTGATAGCCTGTCCTAATTCGGGGCTCTAGCCTTTAATTTTACTCCCACTGACTTCTATGAAGTAAAAGATAATGTCTAATTTTGCAATCCAGGTCTCACTTTAGCCTCCCTCAGTGAACTGAAAATCACCCCTAACTTAAAATCATCCCTGATAACTTGCACCTTCTCTTCATCATGTTTAGATATGACATGGCTCTACCTAAATACTTGCTTTCTCTCAGAGACTAGCTTTAAAAGGTAGGCACAAATCTGCAAGAGTCATCTATGAACACAGGTTTCGTAAAATATACTTAAAAGTGTTTATTTTTGCCATTTGAAAATATTTTCAAGACCTCAAAATATAGACGTCAGAGTTATCAAAGTATGCGTGGCATATATTAGTGGATATTTATATTTTTTTAATGCACTTGTAAAGAATACAGCCAAGAAGGAAAAGTATTACAAGTATTACAAATACTACATTATTACAAATAAATAATTTTGATTCTGCAAAGACTTACAAAAAGTTTTTTATTATGAAACTACAAGGTATATATGGAGTGTATAGTGGGGGCTATGATAGAATGGATAAACGGCCCCTTAAAGATGTCTACATGCTAATCCCCAGAACGTATGGATATTGACTTTTATGGCATAGTAAGCTTTGTAGACGTGATTAAGTTAAGAATTTTGATATAGGGAGATCATCCTGGATTATCCCACTATGTCTGATGTAATCATAAGGCCCCTTTTAAGAGGAGGATACCAGAGTTACTAACAGGGATATGAGCATGGAAGCAAGAGGTTAAAAGAAAGGGAGGAAGGAGCCATGAGCCAAGTATGTTTAGGTGGCTTTTAGAAACTGGAAAAAGCAAGGAAACAGATTGTTCCCTAGAGTCTCTAGCAGAAACAGGCCCTGCCAATATCTTGATTTTAGCTCAGTGAAAATGATTTTGGACTTTTGACCTTCAGAACAGGTAAGATAACAAATGAGTCTTGTTTTAAGCCACCAAGTGTATGAAATGTAGAAAACTAATACAGGCATCTAATGTTTGTAGGTGAGAAACAGAGAAGGTTTTCCATAGGAAATGATATTTAATCTGAGGTATAAAGAAAAAATAAAAATTAGCCAGGTAAAGAGGAGCTGATATTTCCAGGTAAGGGTCATATCGTGTATATAAAAAATTTGAGGCCAAAAAGAACATGGTGAGTGCCTTAGTTACCTACTTCTTTTGTAACAGATTCCACACACTTACTGATTTAACACAAATTTATTTTGTAGCAGTTCTGGAGGTTAAAAGTGCAAAATCAGTCTCAGTAGGCTAAAATCAGGGTGTTGATAGGACTTTTGGAGACTGAGAAAAGTCCATTTCTTTGCCTTTTGACGTTTCTAGAATTTGCATATTTCTTGGCTTATGGGTGCCTTCCAGTCAGCAGTCATATAACCCCAAACTCTCCTCTGACTCTCCTGCTTCCCTCTTTTACTTAAAAGGATTACATTGGGTCCATGGGAATAATGTGGGGTTACCTCCCCATCTCAAGATCCTTAACTTAGTCACATTTGTGAAGTAAGTTTTAGCATGTAAGATAACATATTCACAGGTTTCTGGGGTTCAGATGTGGAAATTTTGGAAGTGGGGGAATTATTCTGCCTACCACAATTAGTTTAAGAAATGGAAATGCTTGTAGTGTCTCAAGAACAAGAGTATGAGGAGAGAGTAGTAAAGTACAGTCTTAAATGATAAGCAACTATGAAGGGCATCTTTTTTTTTTTTTTCAGATCCTTATTGGAGTATAATTGCTTTACAATGTTGCACCAGCTTCCACTGTACAACAAAGTGAATCAGCTGTATTTACACATATATCCCCATATCTCCTACCCCTTGGGCCTCCCTCCCACCCTCCCTATCCCACCCCTCTAGGTTATCACCAAGCATTGAGTTGATCTCCCTGTACTACACAGCAGCTTCCCACTAGCTGAAGGGCATCTTAAACCATATTACAGTTTTCAAATTTTGCCCAAAGTGAAGTCATTATATTCTACCCTAGAACGCCCAGAAAACTTCCTAGAAATTCGTTGATTTCTTTTTTTTTTTAAAGTGTAAAGGTGACTTTGACCTTCCTGTGAGGACCAACTAGATGTAAGTCAATAGGCAATAAATTCAGAGGCTAGGGGAGATGGTGGCACATAGGTGGTGAAATAGAGATGCAAATAAGTGGATAGATTTAAGAAAATTTTCCAATGAAAAATTGGAAAGATAAATGAGCAAAGAAGCTTGGTCAACATAATTCCTATAAAACCTTGGCATGCATGTAGGGCATAAACTGAGAGGAGAAACTGGATGAGGGGCAAATTGGGAGTGGGGAGATCTTGAGTTTAATTATAGAAATGCTATGTTTTGGTATTATAGATACATTTAACAGAAGATAATTTTCTTACAGTTTAGAAGCACAGATATGAGGCGTAGACTGGGTATGATGTATTTGTAATTAATAGACATATACATCATAATTCAAACCAGAGTATCGCTGAGGGAAAGAAGATAGATTCAGAAAAGAAAGGAGTTGAGCAATTGCAACATTTATTGGAGTAAGAGAAAGCAGAACAGAGGTGATAAAATATTATCTTAGGGAGAGATAGAAAGAGGCCTGGAGGTTGAACCAAGAGATGAGAATATTTTTCAACTGGGATGAAAGTTGCTAAGAATTTAATGAAGGAAAACCAAAAATGTCCATTTGATTTATTAATTTTTTTTTCTTGGCAAACTTAAAAAGTATAAATTCTGTGGAGTAATGGAGGCAAAAGTAGATTTTGGTGGATCAAGGAAGTGAAAACTCCAACTGTTGACAACTCTGTTGTGAAGGTTGATGGTGAAGAGGAGTAAAGAGATGCAGAGTTAATTGGAGTTTGGTATGTGGTCTGGGGATGACGATAGGAGAAGCTAAATTATGTTTCAATGCCTATGAGGAAGTGCAGGGTAGCAAAAGAGAAGTGAGGAAAGTCTCGATGGTTTAATGTTCCTGGAGACCTTACTCAAAAAGTTGCGCTCAGCTCGAAGGAGAGACTTTTGTACAAGCAAAGTGCAGAATTTAACCAACAACTTGATATTTTCTCACATTATATAACATGATATTTTCTCATGTTAGAGGACTATCTCTTGCCCAATATCCAACCAAGTTAAGATGTTACAGTTATTTTCCTTTGAAAATAATTTCTGCAATTCTTTTTTTTTAGTTAAAAAAAATCCTTTTAGGTTTTAATTCATGTCTTTATACCTTGATTTAATCTATGAAGCTCAAACCTTCAATGCTTTTTCTTTTATAAAGTTACCTTGTGCTTCTCATCTTTATTTTTTCCTAGATATTTTTTAAACTTTATCTTGTGTTTACCCTTGTTAGAACTTTAATCTTCTTTCAATTTTTATTCAATTCTTTTTCTTTCAACATATCACCTTTTTGTTGTTGTTGCTCTTTTCATCTTAACCTTAAAGCAAAATCAGACAAATTAGTTTTTTAAAAAGCCACTTCTCTATTTCAATTTTTAATGTAAAAATTGTGAATTTTTAATGATTATGAAATATGGTTATGGAGAAGTTAGTGTATAGAGCTCCTCTCCCATATACAGGAGACTTTGTTCTTTTTCTTCCCATTATCTGACACTGAAATAAACCTCACCTCCATTTTTTCCAGTGGATCTCTCCATCCTTTTAATGATGACTCTTAAAAAGAGTTAAAAATCTTTTAATGAGAAGACTAAGAATAATGGGTTAAATCCTAGCTGATCTAAAATTCTTTCTTGGCAGATTATATATTTGATACATATGAAATTATTTTTTTCTAGATATTCCTGCCATATAGTGGTTAAAACAGAATTTTTTTAAATTCATTTTCCCTGTCATATTAAAGCATCAGATTTTAAGCAAACAGATGTAGCACATCAAAAGAGTTGTGATCATTCTGATAGTTACACAAATAGGCATGGTAAAGATCATCAGCTCAATGATACTACATAAAAAATATTCTTTTCTGGTCCTTTGAACTTCTTTACTATGATGCTCTTTTTGGAAAGTTAAGCTCATATCAAATATACTGTTTACCTTTTATCACTTAATATTATATTTTGAGCATTTTACCACTTAAAAGATGTTTTAAATGAGTAATATTTCAGTATATGGATGATCTGTAGTTTAAACATTTTCATATTTTAGGACTCTTACCTTACTTTAAAATCTTGCATGTAGAATAAGGATGCAGATGCAGAGAATGGACTGGAGGACACAGGGTTGGGGGAGGAGGAGCAAAGGGGAAGCTGGGATGAAGTGAGAGAGTAGCATGGACATATTTACACCACCAACTGTAAAATAGATAGCTAGTGGGAAGTTGCTGTATAACAAAGGGCGATCAACTCGATGATGGGTAATGCCTTAAAGGGCCAGGACAGGGTGGGTGGGAGGCAGTTGCGGGAGGGAGGAGATATGGGGATCTATGTATAAATATAGCTGATTCACTTTGGCGTACCTCAAAAACTGGTATGAGTGTAAAGCAATTATATCCCAATAAAGAGTTTAAAAAAAATCTTGCATCTAATTCACTTCATCTGATTATTACCTTTGGGCATATTAAAAAAATGAAATTATTGGATAAAAGGGTATAATCATTTTTAAAAGTCTTGTTACTTATTGCCAAAATACATAATCACAATATGTAATGAATGTGTGACTGTCTGTTTTGATTTAACCATAGCATTATCAACTAGTCTCTAGTTCTGCTCCCTGGGATTGATCTCCCAGTCTGTTGTGCTCTGCTGCTCTTGGCTATATCCTCTGATATATCCTCCTTTCTTTATCACCCTCCTTCGCTACTTTAGAAGAAATTACTCCCTTGGGCATGTGAGTAGATTTCTAAGTCTACTTCCTGCTCTTAGAAAGTTGAGAGTGCATGAGTGTTTTTATATTTGTAATAGTCTCAATTCCTTTCAGTCCAAATTGCTGATGCTTTTGCCTTTATAGCTATTTCAAAAATGCTGTCGTATCCTATTTATCTTGAATTCATCCCATGAGCCCAAAAGCTATACCCACAATTCTTTTGGACACGGCTCTGTGTAGACATAGTTCTGGGTTCTTTGGACAATGCTGGAAAATCCCAAGTCACATGGCTCACCCCAGAGTAAGGGGGGGAGGGCACTGCAGAGTTACATTGTGAAAGGCAAGGCTGTAGGCAGGGGTGAATATTTTGGGCTATTTTTGCAATCTAATACACAGTGGTGGAAGGAAAGAATGGGTATTGGGGTATAATGAGGAATTTGAGCCACAGCTCTATATGAAATTCTTAAGCCACAATTTCTTTTTAAAGTTCTGTATAAGTTGTTTCATATATTCCTAATATTTAGTGTTGCTGATGACAAACCTAGGGCTAGCCTGGCTTTTACTCCTATTAGCTAACAATTTTTATGTTCACTGCTTTTCTTATTAACTTGCAATGCAAAAATTGTTATCTGTTGTGTTAATGTATCTCTTTTACATGGTTTAACATGAGTCATGAAGGATGTTTTTAATGTGTATACTCAAAGTTTGGAGAGGTTTAGAATTTTTTTTCCAAATTCTATCTTTATGATTAGTTACTTTTTTAAACTACAAATTCAATTTCTTTAATAGATACAGTTAGATTCAAATTTTCTGATTTTTATTTAGTGTACTTTGTATCAGCCAAGGAATCTGACCTTATCATCTAAGGTGTTGAATGTATTGGCATAAATTTATTCACGTTTCCTTATTTTTCCTGTAATGTCAGTAGCATCAGTCCTCCTCTCTTTCATTCTCAATATTGGTTATTTGGGGGTGCAGGGATCAATTTGGCTAGGAATTTATCAATCTTATTGATTCATTAAAGAAAAAACAACTTTGATTTCATTGATTTACTTGACTGTATTTTTTCTATTTCTTCTCTCATCTTTATATCCTCCCTTTTGCATATTTCTGGTTTTATTTGCTGTTTTTCTTCTAGTTTTGTAAAGTGGAAGCTTAGATCATTGATTTGAGATTTGATTTTCTAACAGACACAAGGGATAAATTTCGCTTGAAGCAGTGGTTTTGCTGCATCTCACATATTTTGTATGTAGTGTTTTCATTGAGTAAAATGTATTTCAAGAATATTTTGCAAATTCTGTTGTGATTTGTTCTTTACCTCATGGATTATTTGGAGTTACGCTGACAAATTTCCAACTATTTGGGGATATTTCAGTTATCTCTATGATACTGTGTTCTAATTCACAGAACGTACTACAGTTTCAACCCTTTGATGTTTATTGAGATTTGTTTTATGGTCCAGATTATTGTCTACATTGGTGTATGTTTCATGTACAATTGAGAAGAATTTGCATACTCCTATTATTGGGGACATCTTTTTCTCCTTCCTCCATCTTCTCTTCCCCTTCCTTCCTTCCTTCATCTCTTCTTGTCATTAAAATATTCCTTTCATTTTAGCTTTCAGCATTTTGAATGTAATGTATCCTGGTACATTTTTCTTTGTATTCATGTATTCATTCTGTTTGGGGTTTTATGAGCTTCTTGAGTCTGTGATTTACTTTCATTTCTTAATTTAGGAAATTCTCAGCCATTATATCTTCATATATTTCTTCTGCTTTACTTTGTTTTTCTTCTCTTTCCTGGATTCCAATCATACATATATTTTAGGCCCTTTGATATTTTCCCAGGTTTTTGATGCTCTGTTCTTTTCAAAAATTGTTTGTTATTGTTGTTTGTTTTTGGTATTTCAGTTTGCATAATTTCTATTGACATATCTCAAGTTGTGATTCAAGTTCAGTGATTCTTTCCATTACCATGCCCAGCTTTATAATAGTCTTATTGATAGATTTCTTCATCTTTGGTAATTTTTTCCCCAGCATTTCCACTTGACTTTTTTTCCTAATAGTTTCTGTTTCTCTGCTGAAATTCCCCACATGTTCATGGATTTGCTCACTTTTTCCATTAGATTATTTAAATATTAATTACAGTTATTTTTAAAGTCCCTGTTTGATAGTTCCAACACCTGAGCTTTCATCTGGTTATGTAGACTATTTTCTTTCTTGACAATTTATTCTTTTTATTGTTTTTCTATATGTCTCATAATATTTGATTGAATACTAGATAATATGCATAAAAGAACAGTAGAATCTGAGGTAAAAATATTTATGGCTGGAAATGGTACCGTTATTCTTGTCAGGCCATTACAATGATTGGTTGCCTTAATTAGGTCAGTAGTTGCATTGGGTTAGGGTCTTTGTTGTTGATATACCTGCCTTTAATACACTGTGGGATTCAAATGCCTCCAGAAGCAGGGTATTGCTACCCTGTTTATCATGTGGGTAAAATAGTTTGCTGGACTTCTGTAGCAAAGTACCACAAACTGGCTCAAAATCAGAATTTTATCCTCTCATAAATCCGAAGGCTGGAAGTCTGAGATCTAGCTGTCAGCAGGGTCATTCAGGGCTCTTCCCTAGTTTCTGGTATTTCTTTGGTTTGTGGCAGCATAAGTCCAGTCTTCACATGGCATTTTCTCTGTGTAGCTGTCTGTCTCCAAATTTCCTCTTCTTATTAGACCACCAGACGTACTGGATTAGAGGCCCACCCTACTGCAGTATGAATTCGTATTAACTACATACATCTATAATGACCCTATTTCAAAGAAGGTCAACTTCTGAGATACTGGGGACTATGTTTTCAACATACGAATTTTGGAGGGGACAAAATTCAACTCATAAGAGTAAATATGAGAGTGCTGGACAGCTCTACTCAGTGCTCCATCTTCTCCATTCACCTGATCCTGCACACCTGTGTCACAAAGTGGTGACTTGATTGGCCCTTTAGCTGTGGCAGATTGCTATTGCTTATTATTTAATGCAAGACCTGTTTTGTCAGGGGCAAGGAGGGGGCAGATGTGCTTCTTTTTCAGTCTTAAGCAGGCCCTGCTTTCTCTGAATTCCTGGTCCTTCACTCACTACAGACAAATTGTCTCACATGGTGCAGCGTCTATAGGGCAGGCGTGTTCCTGCTCCTCCACTCACAGGGCAGCCAAACTCTTCCGAGGAGTCTTGGCTATGAGTGAATACCCTGCTCTTACTTCAGTGGCAACAGTTTTTGGTTTTGTGTCAGTGCATTTTCTAGGCCTGAGCAGATCTCCTGCCTTTGCCTCAGTGGCAGATGGCTTTGGCCTGTTGTTATTTCAAAGTGGAATTGGGAGCAAGTGGCAGTTTTCTATCCCTCCCTCAGAGGCATCCAACCTTCTCTGGAACCAGGGAATAGAAGAGGATTTTGTTCCACTCCCACCTAAATATAGCCACCTAAAGATAGCTTTAGCGTCCACTAAGATCAGTAGCAGCCCGTCTTTGCCTTGGACCTGGTGAAGTCCAAGTTGGTGTTCAACTTTTCCTGTCAAAGCAGGGTTAGGTCCCAGGCAAGAGTGGATGTCTTTGCCTCTCCCTCAGAAGCAGCTTGCTTTTGTTTTGTTTCAGAGAATGGTCTGGCAGGTTTCTGCCCTGTGCCACAGCAGCTGACCACCATTTTGCATTTATGCATGGCCCGATGTGCTTCTCTCAGCATGAATACTCCACTCTCAGTACTCCTTCCCAGCCTGTGCCGCAAGGAGACCTCATTCATTTCTCTTGCCCTGTCCCCAGTCTTTCTCATGAACACGTGGTGAAGGCCTATAGAAAAGAGCTGCCGGATGGGGGCAAACTCACCTTGTGTATGAGGCTCCCACATGATGACAATGTTCTTTTTATTCTGTATTGTAAGAGTGTTTTTAATTTTTTTTCCCATTGTCCCATAATTTTGTTTATTTTGAAATTATTCTTTGTTTAGAACTGCTTGTTTACCCAGGAAGCATGTGTGTGATCTACAGTTTTGCTAAGTGTTCTTTGCAGTCTTGGTAAATTTGCCATCTCGTTGCTATAACAAGAAGAAAAATTGTATTATGCAAATTCTAGCATATTTTTCTAACAAGAGTCTGACAATAAGAAATAGAAGTAAAGTATACTAGGCAACACCAAAGAGCATCCACACTAATGAGTATAGGTCTGCTGCCTTCTGAGCGAGAAATGGATTGTAGTTTGGAGCCACTTTCTACCTACTTCCAAGAACAGTAAGTTTGCTTTGTTTTGCAAGATGGAAAGGCAAATAAGGTTTAATTGAGTTTGCCAATGTAGCTTCATGGCTTTTGTTATGTAAAGTTTCTCTTTATTTTTGGCAGTAAGTTTTACATTATTGTATAAAACTATGGTCTCCGCTTCATTTATAGGCAGCTAGAAGGAAGTTTAAAAAGTTGGATCAGAGACTACTGCTGGACAGACTCCATTTTTAAACTGAAAAACTTACATGAGATTTTCAGACAATGACATATATTCTATGGTCATCATATTGATGCTGAAGTTGGCAATTTTTGATAAATAAACAGCTGTTTGTTACTGATAGGGCATAAGAGATGTGCAGTACTTAATCATTAAACTGCATCTGTGGTTTAATCAATTGTTGTCATATATTTATTGAGTACCTAGCAGGCAGTCTGAGCTATCAAACCTCCACTGTGGCATCACACTATGAATTTCAGAGCTTTGATATTTGACAGAGAATTCTTAAAGAAGCCATACTTAAATTTGGCTTTCAAGCTGTTACCTAGTTAGATAAAATATAACTTTTGTCAATTTCAATCTGTGCTAGGAAAGAACATCTAAATTAAAATCAAACAGAAATGGTGTGCTCATTTCCCTTTCAGTTTTTCTCCCAGTGTAACAGATACTTTACCCTCTAAGCCTAGAAGATACATAGCATAGCTCTGTGCTGTGATGCTTAGGTTATCTTTTCTGCATTTCTAGAGACAGTCTAACTGGGTCTGAGTTCTTTAATTTCTGATTAGGGTTTGCTGGAGACAGCAATGGGGAACTGAAATCTTGGTGAAAAGCAGTTCTGGAAAACTAACATTCTATACTCTTAATCATAAACTGAAGCAACGTGGTAGATATGGGGGCTCCCAGAATACAACAAATCCCTCATGTGAAAATGTTCATATTTTAGAGTTTCAGGTCAGTGAAGTGGGATTGGTAACTAAGAGCTGTTAAATAAATACCTTGTCCCAAATTTATTAGGTATTAGTACCTACACACCCACTCCCCCCATTTCCCACCCTTTTAAACATGATTAATCTACAGTATGGAGGGTTTAATAACTGGTACTATCATAGCTGTCAACTGGTAGAGTCATATTTTGCACTTAGGTCTTTATGGGTACAAATCCTATGTTCTTTCTCCTCTAATATTCTGCTTACAGTATGTAGGATACCATTTAGGTTTTGGAGTTACAAAGGACTTTGACTCTTCAAGGTTTAATGTCTAGTTAGGGGATTTGGATATATCAAGTTAAACAGCAAATTTTTACTAAAGATAGTCCATGATGGGGTCATTCCAATAAGGGGGAAAACTTCATAGGAGAAAATATTCATGCCCAGGACAGTTGGATGTTATCAATAGTTGTATATATCAATCAATAGTTATGATTTGGAGCAAGCAGTTAAGATATGTAATAAGTATCAGGCTGGCCTGAAAGTCTCAAGAGTGGGTTCAAACACTTAAGAAACAGCAACAAAAATATTTAAAATGGTAAGTTAAAATATTAAGTCAAAACAGAAGCATGTAATATCATACTAACATTACCAGGGCTAAGGAAAAACAGTCTTCATCCTCTCTCTTATTTCTGTTTCCACTTGAGATATATAGCCATGCAGTTGCTTTTTAAACTCTTAATTAACATGGTAAACACAATTAAGACAATAGTGCCTATCTGCAGCAGCCTAAAAGTGCTATGTATGTGGAAGCTATTTAAACCACATTAAAATGTCACTCAGCATTTGTGGCTTACAGGATTTGAGGAGTGAAGGGTACTGGGTGCCTTCTTCACTTGGCATTTGTATGCGCATCCACAGCCTAATCCTTCTACAAGTTTGGAAAATAATCTTTGATGTTCTGCACATGAGACAACTATTATCTAGAAATATTTTAAAACTTTCAAATATTTATTGCTCAAGAAAAAGGATAAGAAAGGTACTTTAAGAAAGGAGGTGAGTAATGAACTACGGGCTAAACCAGGAAATAGATGATAAATGCTTTTGGAGCAACAAATCCATCAGTGTACTGGAATGAATAGGTTCATTTTCAGGCGTATTTGAAGATAAGCCAGGAAAGGTAAGTAGTAACCAGGGTGTGAATGATCAGGTTAAAGTGTTGGGATTTTTTGTTAGGTGACTGGGAACAATAAAACATTTGAGCAGTAAAAAGGAGAGTTCCAATGGTATTATAGAGGTTAAAACTGGCAGAGGTGCATTCTATCAAACAGAGGAAAGAGAGCCTAAAGGCTGAGCTTTTGTTATACAACAAAGAGCCTCAAAATATCAGTGGCTTACAACAATGGATGTTTATAGCTTGTCTTTCATAGTTTTGCAGGTCAGCTGAAGCACTTTGCCTTCAGGTTGCCAGTTGTGTAGGCTTGCTATAGATTGCAGGTTAGGTTCGGGTCCCCAGGCCCCACAGTGTCTCATTGTGGAGTCAGGGTCTACCAGGGACATTTCTCTTGGCAATAACACAAGCACAAGCAGAAGTACCTGCTGACTCTCAAAACCTCAGCTCAGAACTGATTATTGTCACTCTCCCTTACATTCCATTGGCCTAAGCAAGTCAATGTTCAGGCTCAAGATCAATAGGGTGGAAATGTAAACTTTGCACATTCTAGTAGTAGTGCAATGGCACACGGCAAAGGGTGTGGTGCTATAATTTTAATTTAGGGAGGGAGTGATGAACTGGGACAAAGGACTACATCTACCATGTAGAAAGAGACTATTTGGGGACCTACTTGAGTAATCTGGACCTATGATGACAACAACCTTTACTAGTATAATGACAGAAAAAATTTCTAGTTATTTGATGGGAAGAATTCAAGAGACATTCCTAATGAAGAAGGAAGAGGATTTGCTGACTGACCTGATATCAGGAATCCTGGAAAAAGATTCAAATCAAAGGACTCAGTGGATGACACAGGATATGCAATTTTTCATAAAAACTTGAAATTTAAAAATTGTCATGACCTTGAAAACCAAGTAGGATCAACTCCAAAATTCATAATGCCAATGACCATTCTGTATTGCTACCAGTAATATTATTTCTAGAAATTAAGCACAATATGGGTTGAATGTATGGAGAATTGATCAAGTCATCATTGCTCTTAACTGGATCCATTTCTTCAGTCTCTCCCAGTACCTACCAGGATCTGAACATGTCAATCTAAATTTTTAAGAACCAAATTCACACATCCTCTTCAGAAATGGCTGTGATCAGAGATGATGCAAAATAGCTGGATGTTATGAGAACTTCTTCCAAGAAAATTCTAGCTTGCTCTGTTTTGGCCAAATTCTATGGAATGCACTTAGAATTAGACAATTTAACTCATTTGTTGGCTGCATGGATTATTTTTTTCTTGGAGCTTCCTTATATTGTGATTTTGGATATATCAATTTTTTCATGACTCCAAGCTAATTTCTTCATGTGTGTAACTGAGAAAAAAGTTAAGGAAGGTGATAATATGTGGTATGAAAACCTATGGAAAGGATTAATGCAAATATGAGAATAATTCTTTTATTGAATGAATCTTAGAATATAACCAAAATACACAAATAAGGTGTGGAAAAAATTTAAAACATTGAATGGATCTTTAGACTTAAAATAATGTTTGATAAAATTTTAAAGAAAAATCAAATTGATTTGATTGACTGAACTTCAGTTATATTTAGACATAATTATTATTAGTTAAGGATAATTTATGCCAGTTCTCTATAACATAGAAGCTATTATGCCTATTAACAGAAAACAGATTATTTAGTGAAAAAGAAGCTATCAATACTATCATTTGACTCGTGGAGAGATCAGTAGGTTTCTTGAATGTATTTGTCAGTACTCATTTTGGTGTTGTGTTGCTATAGCCTAGCAAAAACTTTTCTGTGTATTTTTCTCTCTCTTTCAAGTCATGCTATCTTTCAATTATTAAAATAATAAAAGAAAAAGTGGAACATCATGGCATTTCCCCACAATATCACATCTATTACCTTTTTAAATTTACCTTTTCCTATCTCACATAAGGGAATTCTGCACATGTGATTAGCATAAATAAACCATCAAAGAATGAAGAAGAATATATTAGAATAAAAGATAGTTATAAAAATACATTGCTTAGAAAGTATAAGTAAATTAAATATATTTACCACTATTTGCATTATTGTCATTAAGTCAAAATTTGGAAGAGTGAAATGCAAAACTCAATGAAATTATAACTGGAAATCTATATATTTTCCAGACAATAGAGACCTTAACTTCAGTGAAAGTAAACTTTTTAACCCTACAGAGCTGTTGACGAGCAATAAATGTTGTTGTGTGGCTTAGACTTAAATTCTAAAGTCAAACTCAGGTTTGAACCTTTCCCACTGGAGCTGAATTTACAGCTTAACCTTGATATTCCCTTATAAAAAGGGGTGAAATGCAAAAGTGTTGAAGCAGAAGAGCAGAAATTGATTGTCATCAAAATGTCAATAAGCGTTATGTTTACACAACATAAATAGGGCCTATAAATTCTTAAAACTCACCATGAATCAAAATATGAAGCTGGGTTTAGAAAGAAAGACCTAAAAAGGAATTCTGCATTTAAAAAGCAGTTATAGGACCTCCTAAGAGGCACAGTGGTTAAGAATCCGCCTGCCAATGCAGGGGACACAGGTTCTAGCCCTGCTCTGGGAAGATCCCGCACTAAGCCCGTGTGCCACAACTACTGAGCCCATGTGCTGCACCTATTGAAGCCCACGATCCTAGAGCCTGTGCTCCATGACAAGAGAGGCCACTGCACAATGAGAAGCCCGTGCACCACAATGAAGAGTAGCCCCCACTTGCCGCAGCTAGAGAAAGCCCGTGTGCAACAATGAAGACCCAACACAGCCAATAAATAAATAAAATAAATAAATGTATAAATAAATTTATTTTAAAAAGAGCAGTTATATTTTTCCTTGAGTCCTTGGCAGCTTCAGTGGTCACCTGTGGAAACAGTGATAGATAAATCTCAGAATCTGCAAAGCTGCTGTGCTTCTAAAGTAGTCAGAGATCGGATTCTTTAAATGGATGAGAAAAATGTAGATGTTTGTTTGTTTGTTTAAAATATCCTCATTAATATAAACTAACACAACAGAGACTACTGCAGATGATGTAATAGTTGATATCAAATTTATCATTTTTGTGTTGGATCATAAATTGCTTGTCATTTAAGAGCATATATTTCTCCCTATATTTTATAATTTTTATCATTGTTAAAGTCTCAGGTTTACAGGATATAAGATCTCATTTTGTTCTTTAAGCAATTAAAGAGAAATACAACATAATGTCAAGGAAGAAACAATAGTGTTTTTATTATTTATGGCCTGAAATGCCTATATATTTTTTCTAACCTTCCTAAAATGTGTTGTCTCAGAAATTAAAAAAAAAAAATCAGTCATTAAAGAGATTCAAGTTCCAAAATGATGGATCCACTGAGAAGAAATGAAAATTCAGCAGTCTCTGAGCAAGCTATAGGATATAAGATATTCTAAAAAATACTTTTTGTTTTTATTAACATTGAATATGTGAAAATCATGCAGTGAAGATATATACATATATAAGCAACAGAAACTATTTTAGATATGAACATATGAAAAATTTTATAAGAAAAGATCAGCATAATTTAGCTGTAGTCACATAGAATTCAGCCAAAATTAAGATTCTGCTAGTCACTGCTTACACGGCTATGGGTTGGTTACCATTCTCCTTTAGACTTAATTTCCACATCTCTTAAATGAGAAAAATTAAAAAAAAAAATTAATGGTTTTAATCTAATGATGAAATTAGATCATATGTATAGATAACTTAGTTCTATAGTATAATGCTTGGCATTAAACTAAATAAATGATCTCTGTTATTATATTTTCATTGAAGAAATATCCTAAGTGTCAATACCTAAAACCTGAGGCCTGATAATTTGCAGACTATAGCATTAATTTTGATGACTTAGTTCAATTATTCTATGTAACTTTTTTAGCTACTTAAAAAAAATCAACTTATTTAGACTATATGTCTAGGTAATTTTATTTATAATCTATGCTAATGCTTTTATATTTTTATCTCTGGGCTAAAGTTTTCCTTTAAATTCCAAACACACATTCAACTACATATTTGATACGTCAGCTTGCATATCTCTCAGGTACATCTTCAAATTTGAACTCTTGATCAGATTGATAAACTGCCTTCCCCCCCCACACACACACAGATAACAAAAGTAGTAACCAAGCAACTGTTCCAGTTACTGTGGCTGCATACCAAATAACTCCACAACTTGGTAGGTTAAAGCACAATGACATTTTTCTCACAAGTCTGCCTTTGGGGTAGGGCTTTGTGGTGACAGCTTGCCACTGCTGCACTTGGTGTCAGCTGGGATCTGGAATCACCTCAAGGCACCTTCACTCTCATATTGCGTGGTTGGTCCTCTCTTTCAGCTAAGACCTTAACTGGGGCTGCTGGTTTGAGCACCTTTCTTCCTAGGTAGCCTTCACTTCCTTACAACCTGATGGCTGATTTCCAAGGATGAACCTCCCGAGAGTGAGACTGCCTTTTATGACCTAGCTTCAGAAGTCAGGTAGCATCCTTTACCTTGCTTTTTTATTTGGTAATGTAGTCAAAATGATCCAACTGGATTCAAAGGAGGGAAAATAGTCTCCCCAGGTAGACATAGAAGTGGATGTAGGATCAGAAATATTGCATTGCCATTTTGGGGGGGAACATCTTGATACAATCTGCTACACTGACCAAGTAACAAAGTACCATTCCTTTATCAGTAATTTGAATTTCAGCAAATGTCCCTATCATCTTCCCATTTGTTCAGACCCAAAACTAAGGAATCAGCCTTAATTTATTCTTTTCTTTCACTCTTATGTCAGTAAATCCAGCTGGGATTATCACCTGTGTCATTTATCTTTTTTTTTTTTTAAAGCTTTTTGTTGGAATATAATTGCTTTACAGTATAGACAGTTTATGCTATACAACAAAGTGAATCAGCTGTATTTATACATATATCCCCATATCCCCTCCCTCCCACAATTCCTTCCTACCCTTCTTACCTCACCCCTCTAAGTCATCACCAGTCATTGAGCTGATCTCCCTGTGTTATGCAGCAGCTCCCCATTAGCTATCTATTTTACATTTGGTGGTGTATATTTGTCAATGCTACTCTCTCATTTCATCCTGGCTTCCCCTCTACCCCCTCCCCCCACCTCGTGTCCTCAAGTCCCTTCTCTGCATCTGCATCTTTATTCTTGCCCTGCCACTGGGTTCATCAGTACCATTTTTGTAGATTGCAGGTATATGCGTTAGCATACGGTATTTGTTTTTCTCTTTCTGGAATACTTTACTCTATATGACAGACTCTAGGTCCATCCACTTCATTACAAATAACTCAATTTCATTCCTTTTATGGCTGAGTAATATTCCATTATATATATGTGCCACATCTTCATATACCCTGAGAAAACCATAATCCAAAAAGATACATGTACCACAATGTTCACTGCAGCACTATTTACAATAGCCAGGACATGGAAGCAACCTAAATGCCCATCAACAGATGAATGGATAAAGATATCATTTATCTTAAATTCTCTTCCTCCTATCCTTTAGTTTGTCCCTACCAATCCCAAAATATTTTTTCTTTCTTCTAAACCTCACCAGCAAAATCCTAAAACATGACCTACTACTTTTTTGTCCCTGTCCAATCCTTTCTCCACATACATGGGTTACCTTTAATAATAGAAATTAGCTGAAGTCACTTCCTTGGTTAAAATAGCCACACATAAATTTTCTTATATGGAAATATGGGTATATGAATCATTCCAGTTGTGAGAGTTGTGTTATGATGGAAAAGAGTAACAAATATGTCTCAATCACCTTTGATTGTTTAAAGATTGGTGAAGTTTATATTCAGTTGTTTTCTGCCTTGAAATGATAAAGAAAAGATTAGCTGTGTTTTTTTTAAACACCCAAAGCATCATATGATTTTTATCTTTATGTCCAAAAAGTATATTATTATTTTCTCTTATAAATGAATATATGGGCCATAAGCATTTTTTCTTTCTCTAACCACCATTTTGGATTAGGTCCTAGAGCTCTAATTTTCTATCTATTAAATGTTTCCAATGTACACTTACATAAAGCAAACAGCCATCTTGAAAAGACACAGACCATTTATACATTATTTACTATTTCTGTTGTGCTGCTTCATGTTCATATAAAATACATTTATTTTTATATCAACTGAGGATAAAAAGTAATAGGATTTTAAATAAGTTAAAATGTATTTTTCAATATCCTTTGTATTCTATCTGCTTTTCATGCTTGATTTTCCTTATATTCAATAGTGCATTTACACAATAAAAATGATCTCTTCAAATATAACCTATGATATGTAATCTATAATACAAAATATATAACATATATATTTATTCATACACTTCTTTGGCAAAGATTTTAAATTGTTACATTTTTTTTCTTTAGCCATTGCACATTTTGTGTAATGAAATTCACACAAGGAGCTTGAAAACAGTGTAATTTATATTTTATAAAGGCTTATTTTTCTTTTATTTTTTCCTTTGCTAGTGGCGGTCTTCATAGTGACAGTTTTTATTTTTCTTCCAAACTTTGAAATAGCATGTATCGTGTATGCCTAGGGCATACATGTATGCCTTTCAGCAATATGTGGATGATTTTGCTTGATCAAAAACTGGACAGATATGCTAAATTTACTGGTAGGATTTTACCTCTTTTCAATTGACAGTCTTCTAATAATTCTTCAGCAACTTCATGAATTTGTGTATTATTTTAGTTTAATAGGAGGTATTTTACATTTAAGTTATTAATATAATAAACAAGCTTTGGGGAAATGTTCTTAAAATTTTTTTAAAGTAATAATTTAAAAAAAATCAGATGTTTCATCCAGTGTATTTCAGATTTTTTTCTAATTACCTCAACTCTGAAACATTATTTTTCAAATTAATTTGCATTAAAAATGATCATATCAAAACCTTACATTGTATAGAAACCCTTTTAAAAGTGAGAAATAAATATCCTCCCAAGAGGTAACTTCCTTAATTTATTAGAAAAAAATGATAATCTACAGGACACAGTTCACATCATATAATAATGTATGTGAGAAAACTTTCACTAATGAAGTTATTCAATATATGTACTCTAGATTTTTCTTACAGTTGAGGTATAATTGACATATAACATTATATTAGTTTCAGCTGTACAACATAAGATTGTAACTGTTGGAGTTTTGATATTCCTTTTTACTAATTTTATCCTAAATGCTCACATAAGGTGTTCTGGATTAGAAACAGATTTTTTTTATTAGATATTTCACAGAAAATAATAGAATCATCATCCATGTGTTCTATCTATCCCTGGAACTATAAGATGGAAGCATGTCATTGTTCCAAGGGAAGAAGAGCTTGACCTCCATAGTGAGGGGTGAGGAAAAGTGATTGTTCTATGTATATGAAGGACCAAGACATCTTCTCTTCCTTTCTTTTTTTTACCCTCTTGGAAGGGTATCTTCCTTACTCTAGCCCTTTGCTCTGTAAACAAAATTTCTCCTGAAAACAGATAACCCCTGTTTCTGATTTACAGCCTAGAGAAGTCTCCAAGTTCCTGGACCTCATTCCTCCTTGAAATGAAAATACTTAAGAAGATAACCTTTGCCATTTTCCTGGCACCTTTTGGGCTTAACCCAGGGACCTACTGCTGGCGGTATCCATTTAGCCTTTAAAGAGATAAGAAGTTACATTTTTCTTTTGAATTAGAGCAATTAACTAGACAAATGGCTATAGATCTAATTCTCATAGTATGTGAACTTCTTATTAGGAGAGGAGGGCTTTTAACCTGAACACTGAGAAATCTAGGAAAGCTTTATTTTGCACAGTAACTTAATCATTGAAGTGATATCTCATCACTTTTATTGTATTCTATTAGTTAGAAGGAAGTCACAGGTTCCACCCACACTCAAGGAGAGAAGCTTATATTCAGCATAAGTACTGGACAACAGGAAGTGGAACTATATTTGGAGGCCACCTGAAAATCTACACACCACAGCCACCTTTGAAGATATCAAGTAACTTGAAAATAAATATAGCTAAAATTAAACTTATATTTGTAAAATAAAGTTTAAAAATCTAGTTTTATATCAACATTGCCTTGAACAGAAAGTTTGGCTCAATTTGTATGAAAAATTCCCAAATTGTTGAAAATTTATTAGAGCAATAATGATTTGGGCTACCTCAAACTCAGTTTTAATTGGTTTGCTTTAAAAAGTCTAGTTACCATCTTTCTAAAAGCAATAGTTTTTTTTTTAATTAATGGTAAACTGTACCTTACATGAGTATAACAGTTTATAAGGTGCTTATTCTCTTCATAACAGTGTGAGGAGTATAAGGATTCTTAATTACAGTTTGATTTCAAGGACATTGGATTGAAGAAAGATTTTCTAATTTACTCATGGCTATCTAGCTACCAAGACAGGGCCAGGGTTTTTAACCCAGGTTTCCCAATATAATCAAGCTTACTCCATATGTATCTCATAGATTTTTTGTTTTGGTTGTTTTTTGTTTGTTTACATTAAAGAGATCAAAAAGGAACAGGCACTGAAAACAATTTTTTGAGAAATATATATTTTTCACATTATCATTTCCTTCCTTCCTTTCTTCTTTCCTCCCTCTTTCCCTCCCTTCCTCTCTCCACCTCTCCCTTCCTCTTTTCTTCCTTCTTATTTCAATAAAGCAATCTTCCTAAATCTATGAAAAATTAACTTCTTGTGAAAACTGTTACTTTTATCCTTAGTATTGATAGGCTTGTCAGCCCTATTTTGTAAAACTACCAAGTGTATGCTAGAAAATGAGAATTTTATTGAGGACTCTTTTTACATTAAATTACTAAAGTGAAAATTAGTGTATAGAAATAACATGTTTCTTCAGGCTAAGCATGTACTTTGTGTATAAGTTTTCTCATTTGGTTATTGAGAGTCCATCTAAGAACTCTTCAAAATGCAGCAGCAAATCTGGATAATAATAGTGAGAAAAGACAAAGCACAGAACATAATTTATTTAAAACTGAAGCATAGTTTATTGAAAAGCTACAATCCATAGAATGTCATCAGGTTTCACAACTAGCATTCCTGTGCTCAATGAATGAGACTCAGAAAAGAGTAGTTCTGCTCAGTAAACTATTATCTTCTAGGCCACCTGAGCTGGCTGTGAAATTTCTCTGAAATATGAAAAAGTATGCATCTTATACTTTATAGTCTAGTAGGTAATTGGATAATTGCTCCTTATGGTAGAACAGTTTTGAAATCAGCATTTTAAGAATTATTTTGGATGACAAATAGTTACTTTTCATCTTTGTTTATTGAAGAGCTGAAGTCTAACTTCTGGGAAGATTTTTTTTTGCTAGAATAGCACAGATAATTTTATATTTTGCAATAATCTGGAATTAGAGGCTCTTCTTTAATGGTTTAATTTTCTTATCTGTTAAATTTGGGGTAAACTTCAAAATGTCTAAATCCCTTTTGTTCAAATATTTACTGACTTTTATTCTATTTACCTTTTGAAATCAGTATTTGTAAATTCATGTTATCCTTGTTTTCTTCTCCTCGAAGATTATTGGAATATTGGTAATTGTGTTTTCCAAGGACAATTACATGGCAATGCAAAATTAAAAGTAGATTGTATTTTAAAATATGATATTAGGCATAAAAGTTTAGGAAAATTAAACCAGGTGGATTCTAATTTTAATTGATTTATTAAGTAAGAAATTAAATACTTTGACCTCATTTTCATACATAAGAGTAGATCATTCACTTGTTCCTATAAGGTAATTCAGGGATATTATGTTGATTTATCCAGACATCTCCTTCTCTTCATAGGAAAATATAGCAAGTTTTATTGTCTCCAACTCCATTTTGTCTCCAACTCCTCCGGTCATGAGACAGTCACCAATGACCTCTTGTTGTCAAATCCATAGACATGTCTCATTTTTTGTCTTACTTGACTTCTCGGCATTATTTGATTTATTTGATGTTGAAAGTTGGCTAATTTCTTGGTGTTAAAAATAATCTTTAATTCAATTTCATTATATGTTCTTTAGCTTTGGATTTTTCTTTCTTCATTATGTTTTCTTCTATGTCTCTTTTGCTGGCTATTTGTTTTTCATACAGCCTCAGGTCTTTGCGTGGTAGGTTTTTTTGTTTGTTTTTTCTCTCATGTTAAATACACTTACTTCGTCTAATTCCTGTCATCTTTCTGCTTTTGGAAACCATTTATACGCTTACCTCTCCCCAAAATGTATCACCAGCTCTGGTTCCACTTTTGAGTTTCAGGACTCATAAGTAACAATCTACTTTACATTTACATTTGGATATCTCTTGATCGTCTTGGTCCTAACATGATCAAAATTAATTTTTTCTTAACTCTGCAAATAAACTTCTAGTATTCTAGTATTCTAGTATCCTCTTCTAGTATTCACTATTTTAGTAAATGACACCACCACCCACTATTTGCTCAAGTAAAAAAGTAGAACAACCCTCACATATAATTGAACACTACATCCTGCCAATTTTGCCTCAAAAATAATATCTCAAATATGACAATTTATCTTCATCTCCACCCCACCACCCTGTCTTAGTCATTTTGCCTTATCTTCTATAACAATTGTTTTCCTACTCTTGCTCCCAACCAATCCAATCTGCTAATAGCACCCAAAATAATCATAAAATATAAATCAGGTGATGTCATTTATCTGATTAAAATTTTTCAATAGCTTTGCATTGCATTCAAGATAAAACAAAAAATCTTTGACCTTGCCCTCATGATACTTTTCTAGCTTTCTCTCCAGTCTCTCTCATTGACAGTTACTTTTTCCGCCTTGGCTTTCAGTCAAGGTCTGGACAATTCTTTTAGGCCTTTATAATTTCATCTGTCATTGCTTGAAGCATGCCGCTCTATTAGTTGACTCCTTCTACTCCATGTTCCAAATACTTTTTTTTTTTAATAATACTTATTTATTTTTTGCTGCGTTTGGTCTTCATTGCTGCTGTGGAGTTGTGGTGAGTGGGGGCAACTCTGTTTTGGTGTGCGGGCTTCTCAGTGCGGTGGCTTCTCTTGTTGCAGAGCAATGCCTCTAGGTATGTGGGCTTCAGTAGTTGTGGCTCACAGGCTCTAGAGCACAGAAGATCAGTAGTTGTGGTGCATGGGCTTAGTTGCTCCTCGGCATGTGGGATCTTCCTGGACCAGGGATCGAACCCGTGTCCCCTGCATTGGCAGGTGGATTTTTAACCACTGCACCACCAGGGGAGTCCCCATGCTCCAAATACTTTTGCCAAGCTATTCATACTCATGAATGAGGTTTTGGCTTAAAAATCGATTTCTCAAAAAACTTTCCATGATTCTTTAAATAAATTCCTTTTTTAATAATCTCAGAGCATCAGTTTCCCTTACTTCAAAAACAGTATCAGTTGCTAAGCATCACTGTTTATTTCTGTGATTATCTATATGCTTTCTCCTTTTACTGGACAAAAAACTTTGTTTCTCTTTTGCTTACACTTTATTGCTTAAGTTTAGTACAATAAATAGTACATAATGAGGAATAATTTTGATGTAATAACCTCCCAAAATTTCATTTTTCCAAAATATTATTGTGTATATTTATTTTCATTTTTCTTGGCAGCTTCTGTATTATCTTTTACCTCCTATTGTTCTAAAGCCATCTTATCTCACCAGGATGTGCTTAGTTCTTCTTCAAAGCACTTGAAATCAGTTTGGTGACCCTCTGTTGTGGAGACATGCAATACCTGTAAAATATCATTGTCAAGCTTCATTACTTTATTTTTCTACCTTATCTAGAATAAGTTTAAACATGTATATTCAAACCTCTTCTATAGTTTCTTCCTACACTTTTTTTTACAAACTTGCTTTCCCATGGTTTTCTAATTTATCTAGTAATTATTGTTTATTTTTTTAATAATTTGAATTTAATAACTTTAATAATGGCCATAATAGCACAATAGTAACTGTTAGAATTTGGATGATATTTTTCTATTTCAATAACTCCTTTAATCATATGTAGAGAGAATGTTTCTCTTTCCTAAAATGGCAGGAGATCTGAACTCAGCTTTTGTGTATCTTTCTGTCAGGACAGGAGAGCAAAAATGATTAAAGGATCTCAACCTTACTTTGCTTGTGTGGGAACTTAACTTCAGTGAGAGTTTATGTAGGAAGCTGACTACCAGAGCTGAACACTAGGTTTGATTTTCTTCCCTACAACAAGAAAAAATGTATTTTGGGGATTGTGGGTGGGACAGAGCATTTTAATTGAGCCATTAGATGCTAGGTATTATCAGGTCTTTTTTTATTGATACAATATTATTTTCTTTTAGGAAGGTATCAGAGATGCTAATTATCAAGCTATCAGCTTTTATGGGCAAGAATGAAAAGACAATCAAGTAGGATGGAAAGTGAATTACTTGCTACATAACACGTAACACAATTCATCTGGCCAGTTTATATTTGGTGGCTTTGTCAATAGTTATGTGAAAAGAGTTAATTTGCCACTACAGAAGGCAGATTCCTTAAACTTTTTTTCTTCTTTTCACAGACAGTTCTGTGTAATGTGGTATTACTTGGAAAATCAACTTGGAGACACTTCATAGGGAGAAGCAAAAAAAAAAAAAAAAATATATATATATATATATATACACACACACACACACACTTACACAATTACTTTGGAGGGGTCAGATAAAAAATATTTACGCTTGAGTATGATTAAACTTTTTATTGTCAATGTGTATACACATTTCCTCTTTCATTTATTTGCACAGTGTTTCTTTTATCAAAATTAATCACACTTTTAAAATAAGAGCTATAAGAGACTCAAACAGAAGAGAGTCTTATAGTGATAGGATTTTATAAGTGGTGCCACATTTCTTTTTGCCCACTTGACTTTAAAGCTCATAATACATTTAATCCAATTGCCTACATATTTAATACTGTTAAGGGTTTTTATAAAAGAAAAACTGTTGTCTTCTTTCTAACAAACAGATTTATAGAGAATAACCAATTATATTCTATGATGGGACATATACTTATTTAATGTACATTATTATAAGAATAAATATTCAAAATAAATAAAATCATTGTTCACTGTATTCTGATAGTCAACTTAAAATTCTTAATAAATGAAGGAAAACCATCTTTATTCTTATTGTCAAGATTTTCAATTTTTTTGCTGAGTGTTTTTCAATTATGACCATTTGTGCTGTATTCATCATGGTCAATTGCTTGCTGTTATCTCACTCTCAATGCCGTTCTGTAAAACTCCCTCTAGTGGGGCCTCTTGTGCCTACTCTGTCCAATGAGCTCTGCACAGCTTCATGCTTGATTCATCCTTGGGAGTGTCAAGATTGTCAAATGCATTAATCCTTGGAAGTGTCAATATCATCAAATATTTTATCCTTTTGTTTCCATACCCTGAATTCTCTTTGTTTTTCTATGCTGGGCTCCTCTTTCTAGCCATAATAACAGTCTTCCCTTTGCAATCAAGGACAGAACACCTAAAATCTCCTTGATCGTGAAGCCTTAACTTGCTACTTGTATTTCAGGCTGAAAAAGAATCACTCATTCAACTGAGTCGTTATTACTCTGTTTATATCTTCCTACTGAAAGCAATACCCAGGTGTTAACTCTTCAGTCATTTATTACCCAGTATAATAAAGACAACCAATATAAATCATGTCTAAGTTTTCTGTAAATTTATAAAAATCTGTGCCTTTATGACAAAAAGGACATGACAAAGCCTTTAACAATTCCCAATTAGTAGTAGAAAGATACTATTTTAGTTGTGGTTTAACATTTTAATTTGCTTATATAGTCCATAAAAATGACAGCTACTTATAAGATGCATATGTATGTGAGTATATACATGATACATAGTTGATTAAACCTATTAGAGAATTGAATATTTTAATATCATAGAACAATCAAATAATGAAACTATCTAAAAAACAGTTACAATAGTTTCAAATGTCATTCAGATTAAATATTTCTAAATAAATACTGATTATTAGGAGTTAATTCTAGTAGATAACAGTTGTTTTACCAGAGTAACATTTTTATAGCCCATGCTCCAAAATGCACAATATGGTGGTTTACTCTTATACAACCAAAAAAATCTTAAAATGGAGAAATAAACCAAAGTCTACTTTTATCTGTTTATACTTTTTCCTTCATAAATCAAGGAGAATATGAGTTATAATGAAAAATTTAATGAATATATGATATATTACATACCTTACTTTTGAAGAAGGAAATTATCTTTGGAGGAAATGGAAATTTAATATTAATTGAGGTGAGAACAGGTTATATTTTTAATGTTTAGTTCTTTGTAATCCCAATTTTATTAACAAATACATGTTCAATATTGGCATTACAGGTATCACCATGTGGGACTCAGAATACTTGCAAATATATGTAACTGAAATAATAAAAATAATTCATCCATTTAAGATTATAGTTAATAAGTAACATCTTACAGAAAAACTCGAACAAATTTTTTGGCCAATCCAATATTTATAATGTGAAATTAACCTACTTGATATACCAATTATATAATTTATCCTAATTTTACAAATATGCTTTGCATTATTTTTTGTAATTGAATATAGATTATACACCACTTAAAATTATTATAAAACATCAGCTATGTTACCTGTGCTGTATAATATGTGCTTGTAACATTTATTTTATACAAAGTAGTTTGTACTTCTTAATTCTCTACCCCTTTCATGCCCCTCTGCCTTCTCTCTCCTCACTGGTAACCACTAATTTTTTCTCTGTATCTGTAAGTCTATTTTTATTATGCTATATTCATTAGTTTTATTTTATAGATTCTACATCTGTGATAGCATATGGTATTTGTCTTTATCCATCTGACTTATTTCATTGAGCATAATACCTTTTAGCTCCATCTGTGTTATTACAAATGGCAAAATTTCATTCTTTGTTATGGCTGAGTAATATTCCTTGTATATATATACATTCCATATCTTTATTCATTTATCTATTGATGGATACTTAGGTTGCTTCCACATCTTAACTATTGTAAATAATGCTGTTATAACATTGGAGTGTGTGTATCTTTTCAAATTACTTTTTTCATTTTCTTTGGATGTATACACAGGAGTGGAATTGCAGGATCATATGGTAGTTCCGTTTTTAGTTTTTTGAGGACTCTCCAAACTATTTTGCATAGTGGCTGAACCAATTTATATTCCCACCAACAGTGTACCAGGGTATATTTTCTCTACATTCCTGCCAACATTTGTTATTTGTAGTATTTTTGATGACATGCATGAGAGGATACCTCATCATGTTTGTTTTTTCTTTTTCAGATTATCTTCCATTATAGGTTATTACAAGATATTGAGTATAGTTTCTTATACTATTGTATAGGTCTTTGTTGTTTACCTATTTTATATATAGTGGTGTATATATGTTAATCCCGAAGTCCTAATTTATATCTTCCCCTTCCCATCCCCTACTATCCCCTTTGGTAACCATAAGTTTCTATGTGTCTGAGTCTATTTCTGTTCTATAAATAAGTTGATTTGTATTTTTTTTTTTTTTAGATTTCACATATAACTGTTATATGTTATTTATATTTCTCTGTCTGATTTACTGCATTTAATATGATAATCTATAGGTCCATCCATGTTGCTGCAAATGACATTAATTCACCCTTTTTTATGGCTGAGTAATATTCTATTATATGCATATATGATCTGGTATATATATTATATAACATTATATGTAATATTATTGTGTATATATTGTATAATATTACATATAATATTATATAACATATATATATATACCACATCTTCTTTATCCATTCATCTGTTGATGGACCTTTATGTTGCTTCCATGTCTTGGCTATTGTATATAGTATAGCTATGAACATTGGGGTGCATGTATCTTTTTGAATTAGATTTTCTCTAGATATATGTCCAGGAGTGGGATTATTGGATCTTATGGTAACTCTGTTTTTAGTTTTTTAAGAAACCTCCATACTGTTCTCCATAGTTGCTGTACCAATTTACATTTTCAGCAATAGTATAGGAGGGTTCCTTTTTATCCAGACCCTCTCCAGCATTCATTATTTGTAGATATTTTGATCATGGCCATTCTGACTTGTGTGAGGTGATACCTCACTGTGGTTTGAACTTGCATTTCTCTAATAATTAGTGAAGTTGACCATCTTTTCATGTACTTTTTGGCCATCTGTATGTCTTCTTTGGAGAAATGTCTATTTAAGTCTTCTGCCCATTCTTTGATTGGGTTTTTTGGTTTTTTTGATATTGAGCCACATGGAGTTGTTTATGTATCTTGGAAATTAATCCCTTGTGAGTAGCATCCTTTGCAAATATTTTCTCCCAGTCTGTAGGTTATCTTTTTGTTTTGTCAGTCGTTTCCTTTGCTTTGCAAAAGATTTTAAGTCAATCAGGTCTCATTTGTTTATTTCAGCTTTTGTTTCCTTTGCTTTAGTAGACAGATCTAAAAATATGTTATCCAAAAACATATATATGCTACAATATATGTCAAAGAAAGTGCTGTCTATGTTCTCTTCTAGAAGTTTTATGATTTCAGGTCTTTAGGTTTTTAATCCATTTTGAGTTTACTTTGTATGCGGTGTGAGGAGGTGTACTAATTTCATTCTTTTACATGTAGCTGTCCAGTTTTCCCAGCACCACTTATTGAAGAGACTATCTCTTCTCCATTGTATATCTTGCCTCTTTTGTCATAGAATAATTGGCCATAGGCACATAGGTTTATTTCTGGGCTCTTTATTCTGTTTTATTGATTTATGTGTCTGTTTTTGTGCCAGTACCACACTGGTTTGGTTACTGTAGATTTGTAGTATATCTGAAGTCAAGGAGTATGATATCTTTTGTGTTTCCACATAATTTTCAGGATTATTTTGTTCCAGTCCTGTGAAAAATGTCATGGGTATTTTGACAGGGATTCCACTAAATCTTTAGATTGCTTTGAGTCATATGGTCATTTTGACAATATTAATTCTTCCAACCCAAGAACACGGGACATTTTTCCATTTCTTTGTATCATCTTCAATATTCTTCACCAACGTTTTAATAGTTTTCAGAGTATAGGTCTTTCACCTCCTTGATTAAATTCATTTCTAGATATATTTTTCTTTTTGCTGTGAAATAAATGGAATTGCTATCTCTTTCTAATAGTTCATTAATAGTGTATAGAAAAGGAACAGATTTCTGTATATTAATGTTGTATCATGTAACAGTACTAAATTCATTTATTAGTTCTAATAGTTTTTTGGTGGAGGTATTATGGTTTTCTATATATAGTATCATGTCATCATCAAATATTGACAGTTTTACTTCTTCTCTTCCAATATGAATGCCCTTTGTTTTTCTTGTCTGATTGCTTTTCCTGGGGCTTTCAAAACTGTGTTAAATAGAAGTGGTGAGACTGGGCATCTTTGTCTTGTCTCTAATTTTAGAGGAAAACCTTTCAGCTTTTCATCATCAAGTATGATATTGGCTGTGAGTTTGTCATATATGACCTTTAGTTTGTTGAGATATGTTTCCTCTTTACTGACTTTGATGACAGTTTTTATGATGAATAGATGCTGAATTTTGTCAATGCTTTTTCTGTGTCAATTTAGATGGTTATGTAATTTTTATTCCTCCTGTAGTTAAACAATGTATCACATCGATTGATTTGCAGATATTGAAAAATCCTTGTATTTGTGTTATAAATCCCACTTGATTACAGTGTGTGATCTTTTTATACTTAAATGTGATTTGCTAGTATTTTGTTGAAGATTTTTACATCTATCTTCATCAGAGATATTGTCCAATAATTTTTTTTGTAATGTCTTTGTCTGATTTGGTATCATGGTAATGGTGGCCTAATAGAATGAATTTGGGAGTATTTTTTTGGAATAGTTTGAAAAGGATAGGTATTAGCTCTTCCTTATTTGTTTGATAGAATTCCCCTGTGAAGCCATCTGGTCCTGGACTTTTGTTTGCTGGGAGATTTTTGATTATGAATTCAATTTCACTTTGTTTTTGGTATGCTCAGATTTCCTCCTGATTCTACCTTGAAAGACTGTGTGGTCCTAGAATTTTATTCGTTTCTTCTAGGTTGTCCAACTTGTTGATATATAATTGTTTATAGTATTATCTTATGATATTTTTTACCTCTGTGATATCATTAGTAATTTCTTGTCTTTCATTTCTTGTTTTGTTTATTTGGGTCCTCGCTCTCTTTTCTTTTTTTCCTAATGAGCTAAAGTCTTATCAGTTTTGTTTACCCTTTCAAAAAACAGCTCTTGGCTCCATTGATCTTTTCTATTTTTTGGGGGGGTGGGATGGGTGAAGTCTTTATTTATTTCCTCTCTGAGCTTTATTATTTCCTTTCTTCTGCTGACTTTGGGCTTTGTTCTTCTTTTTCTAATTCCTTTACATGGTACATTAGGTTGTTTACTTGAGATTTTCCTCATTTCTTGAGGTAGGCCTGTATTAGTATAAATTTACATCTTATAACTATTGTTTCTCTGTCCCAAAGATTTTGGAAAGTTGTTTATATTTTCTTTTGTTTCAAGGTATATTCTTTCTCTTTAATTTATTCATCAACCCATTGATTTTTTTTAGTAGCATGTTGTTCAGTCTCCACATGTTTGTGTTTTTCCCATTCCTTTTCCTGTAATTGATTTCTAGTTTTGTACTGTTGTGGTCAGTAAAAATGCTTAACATAATTTTTATCCTCTTAAACTTGCTGACACTCTTTTTATGGCCTAGCATGTGGTCTATCCTGGATAATGTTTCAGGTGCTTGACAAGAATGTATATTCTACTGTTTTTGTATGGAAGTCCTGTAGATACCTATGAGGTCCAATTGGTCTCTTATATCATGTAAAGCCAAAGTTGCCTTATTGGTTTTCTGTCTTGATGATCTGTCCATTGGTGTAAGTGGGGTGTTAAAGTCCCCTACTATTATTGTACTTTTGTTGACTTCTCCCTTTTTGTCTATTAATATCTGCTTTATATATTTAGGTCCTCCCATGTTAGGTGCTTATATGTCTTTTGATTAGAAGATTTTAGTCCATTGACATTTAAAGTGATTATTGATAGGTATGTGCTTATTGCCATTTTGTTAACTGTTTTCTGGTTGTTTTTGTTGTTCTTCTCTATTCTTTCTTTCATCTTTTAGTTTCTTCCCTGTGGCTTGGAAATTTCTTTAGTGGTATACTTGATTTCCTTCCTTTCTGGCTTTTGTGAATCTATTGTATGTTTTTGATTTGTGGTTACCATTAGGTTCATGTATATTGACCTGTAACTATAGCTACTTGCTTTTACTGATAGTCATTCAAGTTCAAACACATTCTAAAAGATCTACATTTTTTTTTTTACTTCTCTCTCCAATGTTTTTTGGTTTTGATGTCATATTTTACATCTTCATGTTTACCCCTTAACTGTTTATTGTAGTTGTAGTTGATTTTATAATTTTTGTCTTTTAACTTCTATACTAGCTTATTTTTTGGTTAATTAACAGTTTACTATAGATTTGTATTTACTAGTGGGTTTTTTTTTTTCCTTTCCTGTAACTTCTTACTTCTTGTTGTAGCCTTTCCTCTTCCATTTAGAGATGACCCTTTAACATTTATTTTAGGGTCATTTTAGTATTGATGAACTCTTAGTTTTTGCTTGTCTAAGAAGTTCTTTATTTCTCCTTTTCTGAATGATAATCTTGCTAAGTAGAGTATCCTAGGTTGTAGGTTTTTCCCTTTTAGCACTTTACATGTAGCATGACAGTCCCTTCTGGCCTGCAAATTTTCGGCAGAAAAAATCAGCTGATATCCTTGTGAGAGTTCCCTTATATGTGACTTGGTTTTTCTCTTACTGCCTTTAGAATCCTCTCTTTAACTTTTGCCATTTTAATTATGATGTGTCTTGATCTGGCTCTCTTTGGGTTCATCTTATTTAGGACTCTGTGCTTCCTGTACCTGGATATCTATTTCCTTCCTCAGGTTTGGGAAGTTTTCAGCCACAATTTCATCAGATACATTTTGACTCCTTTCTCTTTCTCTTCTGCTGGAACCCCTATAATGTGAATGTTAGTATGCATGATGTTGTTTCAGAAGTACTTTAAACTGATCTCATTTTTAAATTTGTTTTTCTTTTTGTTGTCATGATTGGGTGATTTCTGTTATTTTTATCTTCCAGATCACTTATGCATACTTCTGTATCACTTAGTCTGCTGATAATTCCTTCTTGTGTGTTTTTTCATTTCAGTTTTTGAATACTTTGTGTGGTAAATTATTTATCTCTATTTCACTAGGTGTTTTTTTTTTTTTTTCTGAGGTTTTTCCTTGTTCTTTTGGTTTGAACAAATTGCTCTGTCTTATCATTTTGCTTCACTTTCTCTGTCTCTGTGAAATTAGGTGAAATAGGTTACCTATCCTGGTCTTCAAGGGGTGTCTTTTTGTGTAAGCATCCCTATACAGTCTATGTGTGCTCTGTGGCTTTGTTGGGAGAGCTGGGTCTGAAGTGAGCACACATCACATCTTCCCTTCAAGGTGCACTGGCAGCTATCACCTTGGTGGGAGTTGGGACTGAAGTGGGAGGGGCTAGAGTCAGAGCCAGATGTGAGCTAGGGCTTCTCCTGTGTTCACTGGCTGTCCCTGCCCTGTCAGGGTTGGGGGTCTTGTCCCAAGGTGCTATAGCAGAAGCCCTGAGGGTGGGGTCCAAGCTGGTTCTGTTCTCTCTAAATGTGTGCACTCCTAGCTACAGCATCTTCTTTCCAGTGGGGAGCAGTGCTGGAGCAAGAGGGGCTGGAGCAGGTGCCCATTGCATGTGCTGGGATGGTCCTGACAGCCCTGTCAGTGCTCTAGACTTCTCCCAATCTGTCACCTCTGCAAACACCACTAATGGCCAACCTTGCTCCATGTGGGTGCTTTGCCAATTCTGAGTCAGCTCCATTCCCCCTAAATGTGCATCCTTCCCAGCTACAACTGCTTTTCCTCTAGTAAGGAGCTGCGCTGGAGCCAGCAGTGCCAGAGTGGGCACTTGGTGTGGGACAGGGCATGTGAAGGGGTGGTCATGGGAAGCCAGCCAGGGTCCCAGGCTGTTTCAATCTGCTTCCTCCACCTTGTTTCTGGGAGTTATCAAGCATATGTATACTGTTCATGAGTGGAGTCTAGTTTCTTTACAGCCCTCCTGCTAGTCCCACTGGTTCTCAAAGCAGCTAGGGGACTCACATTCCTAGTGTTGGATGCCAGGGCTATGGTGCCCAATATGTGATTCAAAAAGCTCACTCACCAGGGAGGATCTCCAAGCCCATGTAATCATCCTCCTCTTCTGTGTCCCCTCCTAGGGGTCCAGGTTCCGACCTGATTGTATCTTCTTCCTTCCTACCTGACTCCATGTGGTCCTTTCTTTACAGCTTTGGTTATAGAAGAGTCTTTTTGCCAGTCTCCAGTTTGTTTTCTGTGAGAACTGCTCCACATGTAGATGTATTTTTGATGTGCTAATGGGGGAGGTAAGGTCAGTGTTCTTCTACTCTGTCATTTGATCTCCTCCTCCTACCTCCTTCTGCTTTGGCAAGGCATCACTTTTGAGTTCCTGTAATATACCTAATTATTGAATTCCAATACAAAAAAAAGTGTAATGGAAGCAAATAAGACACATGTCATAGTTTGGGAAGAAAATAATTATGAAGACATTATATATTTTTTTTAATTTTTTTTTGGGGGGTACACCAGGTTCAATCATCTGTTTTTATACACATATCCCCGTATTCCCTCCCTTCCTTGACTCACCCCCCTCGAGTCCCCCCCACCCTCCCCGCCCCAGTCCTCCAAGGCATCTTCCATCCTCGAGTTGGACTCCCTTTGTTATACAACAACTTCCCACTGACTATTTTACAGTTGGTAGTATATATATGTCTGTGCTACTCTCTCGCTTCGTCTCAGTTTCCCCTTCACCCCCCGCCCCCTCCCACACCTCGAGTTCTCCAGTCCATTCTCTGCATCTGCATCCTTATTCTTGTCTCTGAGTTCATCAGTACCATTTTTAGATTCCGTATATGTGAGTTAGCATACAATATTTGTCCTTCTCTTTCTGACTTACTTCACTCTGTATGACAGATTGTAGTTCTATCCACCTCATGACATATAGCTCCATCTCATCCCTTTTTATAGCTGAGTAATATTCCATTGTATATATATGCCACATCTTCTGTATCCATTCATTTGTTGATGGGCATTTAGGTTGCTTCCATGTCCTGGCTATTGTAAATAGTGCTGCAATAAACATTATGGTACAAGTTTCTTTTGGGATTATGGTTTTCTTTGGGTATATGCCCAGGAGTGGGATGACTGGATCATATGGTAGTTCTATTTGTAGTTTTTGAAGGAACCTCCAAATTGTTTTCCATAATGGCTGTACCAACTTACAGTCCCACCAACAGTGCAGGAGAGTTCCCTTTTCTCCACACGCTCTCCAACATTTGTTGTTTCCAGACTTTGTGATGATGGCCATTCTGATTGGTGTGAGGTGATACCTCATTGTGGCTTTGACTTGCATTTCTCTGATGATGAGTGATGTTGAGCATCTTTTCATGTGTTTGTTGGCCATCTGTATGTCTTCTTTGGAGAAATGTCTATTTAGGTCTTCTGCCCATTTGTGGATTGGGTTAGTTGCTTTTTTGGTATTAAGCTTCATGAGCTGCTTGTATATTTTGGAGGTTAATCCTTTGTCCGTTGTTTCATAGGCAATTATTTTTTCCCATTCTGAGGGTTGCCTTTTAGTCTTGTTTATGGTTTCTTTCACTGTGCAAAAGCTTTTAAGTTTCATGAGGTCCCATTCATTTATTCTTGATTTTATTTCCCTGATTCTAGGAGGTGGGTCAAAAAGGATGTTGCTTTGATGGATGTCATAGAGTGTTCTGCCTATGTTTTCCTCGAGGAGTTTTATAGTGTCTGGCCTTACATGTAGGTCTTTAATCCATTTGGAGTTTATTTTTGTGTATGGTGTTAGGAAGTGTTCTAATTTCATTGTTTTACATGTTGCTGTCCAATTTTCCCAGCACCACTTATTGAAGAGGCTGTCTTTTTTCCATTGTATACTCGTGCCTCCTTTGTCAAAGATAAGGTGCCCATATGTGTTTGGGCTTACTTCTGAGTTCTCTATTCTATTCCATTGATCTTCCTTTCTATTTTTGTGCCAGTACCATACTGTCTTGATCACTATGGCCTTGTAGTATAGTTTGAAGTCATGAAGCCTGATTCCACCAACTCCATTTTTCCTTCTCAAGATTGCTTTGGCTATTCGGGGTCTTTTGCATTTCCATACAAATCGTAAGATTTCTTGCTCTAGTTCTGTGAAAAATGCCATTGGTAATTTGGTCGGCATTGCATTGAATCTGTAAATTGCTTTGGGTAGTACAGACATTTTCATGACGTTGATTCTTCCAATCCAGGAACATTGTATGTCCCTCCATCTGTTTGTGTCGTCTTTGATTTCTTTCATCAATGTCTTAAAGTTTTCTGCATACAGATCTTTTGCCTCCTTAGGCAGGTTTATTCCTAGGTATTTGATTCTTTTTGTTGCAATGGTGAATGGGAGAGTTTCCTTAATTTCTCTTTCTGCTCTTCAGTTGTTAGTGTATAGGAACGCAAGAGATTTCTGTGCATTAATTTTGTATCCTGCTACTTGACTAAACTCATCAATTAGTGCTAGCAGTTTTCTGGTAGAGTCTTTAGGGTTTTCTATATATAATATCATGTCATCTGCAAAGAGGGACCATTTTACTTCTTCTTCTCCAATTTGGATTCCTTTTATTTCTTTTTCTTCTCTGATTGCTGTGACTAAAACTTCCAAAACTATGTTGAATAATAGTGGTGAGAGTGGACACCCTTGTCTTGTTCCTGTTCTTAGAGGGAATGCTTCCAGTTTTTCCCCATTGAGAACGATGTTGGCTTTTGGTTTTTCATATATGGCTTTTATTATGTTGAGGTAATTTCCTTCTATGCCCATTTTCTGGAGAGCTTTTATCACAAATGGATGTTGAACTTTGTCAAAAGCTTTTTCTGCATCTATTGAAATGATCATATGGTTTTTATCCTTCAAGTTGTTGATATGATGTATCACGTTGATTGATTTGCGTATATTGAAGAATCCTTGCATCCCAGGGATAAACCCCACTTGATCATGGTGTATGATTTTTTTAATGTGCTGTTGCAGGAAGACATTATATTTTGACATAATTTTATGAGGTAATGATTTTACCAGTACTAGCAAAGGGAAAAAGGATTCAAATAGAACAATAATACAGGAATGTTACAGTTAATTTTATGTGTCAACTTGACTGGGTCATAGGTTGTCCAGATATTTGGTTAAACATTATTTCTGGGTGTGTTTGTGAGATTGTTTCTGAATGAGATTAACATTTGAATTGGCAGACTGAGTAAAATAGATTGCCCTTCCCAGTGTGGGTGGGCATCATCTAATTCATTGAGGGCCTGAACAGAACAAAAATATAGAGAACAGGAGAATTTAATCTCTGCCTGACTGTTGAGCTGAGATGTTGGTCTTTCCTGCCCTTGGACTGGGTCTTATACCATCAGCTCTCTTGCTTCTCAGGTCTTTGGACTTGGACTGGATCTATACGACCAGCTTTTCTAAGTCTCCAGCTTGCAGACAACAGATTGAGGGAATTAGCCTCCATAATTGTGTGAACCAATCCTTATAATAAACCTCTTTAAATAGATAGATATAAGTATCCTGTTGGTTTTGTTTCTCTTGTGACCCCTGAGTGATACAGTGGGTAAAATTAAAGTATACTATTACAGTTCATCCATATTATAGTTACACAAAACATGCTATTTTATTAAAGAAGTATAAAAAGATTCACTGAAGATATACGAATAGGAGAATAAATTTTCACACAAAGTAACTAAATATTTATTGAACTAGAATACAGTGCAATTATTTGTTGCTTCTCTAAGGATTTTGTTGAAAGGAAGGAAGGAAGGAGGGAGAAAGGAAGGAAGAAAAAAGGGAGAGAGAGAAAAAGAAAAGGAAAAAAGGAACAGAAATCTATAAATTCTAATTCAATTTGGAAAAAGAATAGAGCTCTTATATTCTTACAGAAGAAATAGTTTTTTTCAAGTGTTCAAGTGACTAAAATATCCAAACAAAGGATTCATGGTAAAATGAATTATAAAAATGAAAACTATTAAAATGTCCTGTTAGTGGAGAAAGAACTCTGTGTGGTTCGGGGTGTACCATGATGGTGTGAACAGAAGTGTTGCCATTAAAAGGTCCATGCTGTCACAGTGGCTGTATTCAAGAAAATGGACAGAGAGGTGTAGATCATAATATTGTGGTGATGTAGGAATTGTGAACATTCTTAACTTTATATAATTTGACAGATAAATGTTTTAGAACATTGAACTGGAAAATGGAAATACATATTACATGTATCATTCCTTTATCTATAAAACCAAAGAGAAAAAGAAGGTATTTATAATATGTTAAAGGAAAATTAAGAGACAGAAAGAGAAAAGTCTCTGTTGTGAATATCTAATTGCCACACATTTTATTAATTCAGGGAAAAAATTATAGAAGAAGCTTCAAATGTACTTTGACCTATTGGAAAAGTCTATATAATGAAAGTAGTTATTAAAGAATATAATTTTTCACACCAAAATATGATTTTAACAGCCTAACAAAAAGCCACTGTTATTTGCCTGAATGGCAGAAAGCCAACCAGAGGAACGTCATTATATGAACATTTTCTAGTAATGTTATTTTTCTTTCAGTTAAGAGTGAAGCATACTATATCAATATTAATTTGAGTTCATCCACCCATGAAGTAATTCAAAACTGATTTTAGGTAGTATTTTTCTTTAGTAATGTATTGTTTTATTTATACCACCAGTTAAGACTATTTCTTTGAAATCATAGTTTGATATGTTTCTGTTTAGCCCTGATGCATTTTTTAAAAATACACAACTTATTAGAATTGCCTTATAATATTTTTGTCATTTTGTTGCAAGATCTGGTGATATTCTTTCAACTGTACATCAAGGAAATTTAAGAAAAAAATTAGGCCTATGAAAATGAGTACTTGCTTTGATCCTCTTGCAGATTTCAACAATATTACCTTGAAAGAGTATTTAGGATAGTGCTTTATAACTTCCGTTAGTGCAGTATCCTAGAAAAGAGAGAACTGGTCTGTGGAGGCCTTTAATAATAAGAGATTATTACTTTCATATTGAAAATGACTATTCTCATCATTTATAGGATGGTAATTATTCTCTGTGTCATCACTAGTGATGAGTATATTAAAACAACCATTGTATAGAAATCAGTTAATAAATCAATGAGACTGATATCTTCAGGAAATCCTGTACTGCTCTCTTTCATGAACAGCCTTCACCAAATGCTGTGGGGATGAATGTAAAACAGGCCTGAAATACCAAGCACAGCTGCAGGAATATAAGAAGATGGCTCGCGCTGCCCTTCATAAGCCTGGCTGTTTTTCCATAACCAGGGAATTATTAAGTGTCTAGAAATACTCAGTATGAGGTTTAAAAAAGCCAGTCAAATATTCCAAATATTAACCTTTAATGGAAGCACAGGTCAGGAAAACAAGATAAAGGCACCTTCTAAATTATTTCTGTATTTGAGGTTCTTGGAGAAGAGATATTTACTATTCCTCATGTTTCATTGGACTGCTTGGTGTCCCTTTGCCCCATTCTTAAAAGTTCATGGAAATTTTACCTTCAGCTCTATAAAGCGTCAATATTTTATCATAAGAAATGATGTTTCACATTACTTATTTTTACCATATCAGATTTTTTTTTTGATTTCTCTTTTGCTTAATGGATAAAATAAATGTCTATTAATTAAAAATCTAGATTGACTGGAGAAATATCATTACATACCACCTTCCTTACTGGGCAATTTCCTTTTGTAAAAAAAAAAATTAGAAATATATATATATATAGAGAGAGAGAGAGAGATAGATACAAATGTGAACTGATATTCCCCATCTTAATGAGCTACGTCAGAGAAATCCCTGAGGAAAGGTGCTAGAATAATATTTCCAAAGAGGCAGCTCCATCCAATGCTGAAATTTTCAGTAAATGAAACTTATCACTGGGGAGTTTAGTTAATTGTGTCATACGCCAGTGAAAAGTTCACTGGCTTACTCCTCAGTCTATTTTACTAGACTAGACACATTTAGTAAAGAAAGATAACTGATGCATTCTTTTTAACACTACAATTTTTGTCACAGGTAATGAAAGATAAAACATTACTTATATTACCAATAATCAAGTCTCTCTTTCCAACTCCAACTGTATTTCTATTTTATGGATATTGTCAAGTACTTTACAACAATTTGCAGCTAAGCTTATAGTTGTTGGACGTGAATGCTCAGGCTAGAAAAATAGCTGCTGGATAATCTGAATTACTGAGCAACTTGCTAGGTAAACAATGAATCCTTTCACCTTATTCTCATGTTTATCCTTTGCCAGGACATCATTATTTTTCTCATTTAAGGAAAGCAGCAAATAAATTTTGGCTAATGCATTCTATGCTAAGTAAGAATTTATCTCTGTATCTGAAGAAAGTTATGTCACTTCAAATTCCACTATAAATATAGCCAAAAGGGTTTAAATTATTATTTTAATTTACCATTTTAACACCGAATGAAGATACTGAGAAAACCAGGGAGCAAATAACTTTTAGAAATCACATTGAAAGATGTTCAGGATAAAGAGTGGGTACAGTGTGAACCCCCAGTCTTGCATGTAACCTGTTACAGTTTTTGTCGCATGTAAGCATATATCTATATTTCTTCCCAGTTAAAAAATAATTTTGAAAAATTATAAGTAATTCCACAATTAAATCTGTGTTTGCACATATAATTTTTGTGTGTGGAAAAACAAAATAAAACAACAGAATAACCAAAATGCTAACTATTCATTCATAAAAGTTCAAGGTAACATTCTGGTTAGTTTCAGTCTTTCAACCAGTTATTCAAAATATTCTTTAAGCATTATAAAGCAAGGACATATTTTTTTTTCCCCCAGCTTGGCTTCCTTTTTTTTTAACCAAAAATAGACTCATTCATATCTTCAATGCATTACTTCATAAAATTTCCCATAACATGAGCTTACTGTTCTGATATGAGTTGAAAACTTGTAAGAACTTTCAATTATTTTTATTTGCGAAGTCACAGGTAGAAATCTCATTTTACTAATTCAGATGTGTAATAAATATAAATTTATTTTTATAAAACTTTTTTTATTTGGAGCCCTGTTCCAGCACAGTGTCAAAACTTGTAATCCAAATTATTTCACAGTCGCTCCTTTCCTTTTCTAAGTACTGTATCAAGCTTCCATGGTCCTTACATAGTCCCAAGGCATTGGAGGGTAGGCTGGGCATCTAGTCCAAGTGTGTTTTGTCCATGCTGACTTCTATTGAGTCTTGTGTTGTCTTGCTGGTTTCTCAGTGGTCAGTCTATACAGATTCCTACTAAATTATTACAGGTTCTCATCTGGTCCATTAAGTTCAGCAAAGCTCTTTTCTTCTGTGGTGCCATGCTCAGGCAGAGAGAAATCTTTCTAGTTTTTGCTCGTACAACATTGTGCTTAGGAAACTTTTTGATCCTAAGCCCCCATCTGCCTAGAAATTCCGTGCAACTGTTTTTACTTTTCACCGCATTTTGCATTGCACGGATATTTTTCTGCTGTTGCTATGCACTCTGGGACCTAAGAAGCTCTGTGAAACTTTCTAAAGCTTTATCTGCATAACACACAATTTAGTCATTTTTCCCTGGAGACTCACTGTTTTGCTAAGGTGTTACTGAGAGATAAGGTACAATTATACCCTGGTCTCAGTTGCCTCAAACATGTCCAGGATAAATGGATTCTATAAAAATGGCAAAAGGTAATAAAAAATAAACTGGACTGACCATTTACCTGCTTCTACATATCTGTTTTTTTCCCCTTTTCCCTTAAATAGGAAGATAGTTTTTCTTCTTCCACTTGTAGGCTTTTCCTCTTACCTGGGCTTTGTACTGCATCTCTTTCTTTCTTTAGGCACTTATTTTCTACATTTAACTGATTGCTATTTACTGACTCATTCTGATGGTGGTGATGATGATAGCTGTACCAGTCAGGGCAAAGTCAGGAAGAGAGTATCCATGCCAAGTAGTATAATAGAGGGAATATAACACTGGAAACTAGTTGTAAAGGTGGTAAAAGACTTGAAAATTGGGTGCTAGTTAGACACCCAGAACTTAGCAACAGCTGAAAGTATCATCTTCGTGGTACAGCAGGACAGTATGATGCTACCAGAGTTCAGGGACAGATATTCTCCAAGTTAGCTACGCAATGGAGGGGCAGCTCCTGCAGGGACCTGGCATGGAGCCCAGTGAAAGAGAAAGGTGAATATCCTGACTTCTATTCTCTCCTCTAGTGTTCTGCTAGTGCACCCAGAATCCTGAAACAAATTAGAAACCAACAGAAAAAGGAGCCCAGAAAATGGAGGAGTCAGACACCTGTGGTATAGAGCAAAGCAGGGGGTATCAGGGAATGGATCTGAGAGTAAACAAACCAGTCACAGGTCCAACTGCCAAGGAATAATAGCAAATGTAATACTTACCAACATTTGCTGCAGGCACTAACATCCCCACCTTACAGGAGAGAAAATTAGAACAGTGGTCATACTAAAAACGGTAATAAGGAAAAAGAACAGGTTGTTTAGGGGGCAGGGAGAATAGAAGTGGAGAAAATATTAATCCTTCTTTTAGTCACCTTTACACTGATTAACTTGTTAAAATCAACATATATCCCTTCAGTAAGTAAAAAATAATATGAAAATGATCATGCATTTTCCTTTTTAAAAAAGTGCTTAATTTCCAGTTCCTCCTTGATTTACTTTTCTATCTCATCTTTCATAATCAAATTTCTGGAAAGATTTTTGTAAATTGTCTCGTTTCTACCTTTTTACTCTCTATCCCCTGCAATGTCTTCTAATTGTCTCACTCCATTGAAACGATACTTGATAAAGACCCCAAATGATGTTTTATCATGACGTGCAGTGAGTCTATTCATTCCTTTTTACTTGACCCTTTTCTCTTTTTCTTAAGAAAAGTTTCTGCCTTTTAGCATAAAAGTCACCACAATCATTTTTGATTTCTAGGCAATAAATTGGAGAATGTAGAAAAAGAAGGCCACATCCATACCTTCTAATGAGCTTTATGAAGATATCATACATTTCTATTTAGATCTCCTTGGCTAGAACTAAGTCATAGGGCCATATCTAGCTTCAGAGAATTCTGGGATATAAAACCTTTTGCCTGGTGGCAATATGCTTATGGGAAGAATAGAATTCCGTTATTTAAAAAATTAAAAATTGAATGGCTATTTTGAAGTTCCTAGCAGTTTCTGCCAAAGAGGTTATGTTTGGTGTCTTTAATTGCCTTATAAAATATTAAGTAGATCATTAATCCTTAACACAATGGAGTTGGGAATGTGCAGAAAAGACATGATAACTTATCTCAGAATGCTGGAAACAAATGCATCAGGGAAGCATCATAGGAGTTCTAGGAGTTACTTATTTTGTGCTCATTTGAGTAATTTGATTATGACTTTAATGTGAAATATGCCATTGTATGATTTTCTTTCCCCTAGAAATATTCACGTGCTCAATTACAGGCAGCAAAATGGTGTAGCTTAGAGTTCAACAAAAGTCCTTCTAGGGTGAAAAAGGGAGGGGAAAAGGGAAGAAGGTGTTGAAAGTATTAAATGTGGGATTGGGCATCTAAGGTAGAGATGAGAGATCAAGGATTAAAGAGATCGGGTTTGGCTAATTCATCGATGTCCATGTTGAAGTAGCTGAGAATGATAAAGAGGTAGGGAGAAATTCTTTGCCCTGAGAGATGTCTTGAACAAACAATAATGAGTAGTTGAGTAGATGGTATCAAGACACAAGAGAGGGTGGCACAGGAGAATGACATAAGCTTTAGATAGTATTCATTCCCTCAGAAGAAGGCAGGGGGATTATTTAC
Source organism: Hippopotamus amphibius kiboko (assembly GCF_030028045.1). Taxonomy (NCBI): domain Eukaryota; kingdom Metazoa; phylum Chordata; class Mammalia; order Artiodactyla; family Hippopotamidae; genus Hippopotamus; species Hippopotamus amphibius. The sequence goes on from NC_080188.1 coordinate 36,423,003, forward strand.
CTTAATGTAGTATTAAGGAGGAAGGAGGAAAACTATCTTATCTCTTGGTCCTGAAGTTTGTGTACTGAAAAAGACAGACAAACAAACAAAAACTTCGTTAAGAGCAGTTCAGTGGAAGAATTTCCATAAGAGGCAGCCAGGTTTTAATGAGGGTCATCCAGTCATGAGAACATTCTGAGACGTGATGGCAGCTATAGGTGAGTTTGATGATCATAAATTAGAAGGTTGAAATGCTTGAAGGAGAGTAGAGGACATTTTGGTAGATAGGAGGTGTAGACAACATTTTGGGAACTAGTGATTATGGGCATAAATAGGCATGTGAGATATCCAGGCCTCAGATCTCACAATCTGAAATGAAGGTGAACCAAGCACCATTTCCCTAGGCCTTTGTGCTTTTCTAATCATTTCCTAAAAGGCAGCTCCCTGAAGTTTCTACTTTTCTAATGGTTAAGGATGGATCTTTATTATAATTACTTGTTTAACTTTACTAGAATTCTTAATAGGTTTCTCCCTCCTAGGTTACACACTATGTGAAGTCAAAGACCCACTCGATATAGCTAACAATTATATTCCTAGGAACTAGCATAGTGCCTGGCTTGTTTACCTGGGGCTTCTAGTGTAAAAGTTTGCAGGGGACACAGTGATAGTATAAATAATTGAAAATGGACTGGGTTTTGTCTTTTTTTGTTTGTTTGTTTTGTTACAGAGCCTTTTTGCATATTTAATTGGGGGAATAAGCTTATTTCTACAAGGGACTATATTTTCCCCCTTTTCTTAAATGTGATACTTTATTGGTCTAGCTTTTGCTTTTCAATTCTTTACCAAGGCACAAGTATAGAGAAATTTTGTGTTGGCCAAAGAGTTCCGTTTTAAGTAAAAATAAAAGACATTTTTCAGCTTCGCCAAGAACTTTATTGAACAATGTATTCATTAACCAAATGAACTTTCTGGCCAACCAAATATTCTTTCTAAGGATAACAGGGTGGCAGGGCTGTGATAGAAGACAATTGAGAGACAGGGTTTCAGTGGGGAGTGGTCAGAACTGTGGTGAAAATGACACAGCCTATCTAACACAGGCAGCCTCTTTTCTCTTCCAGCTGATTGTCTGGCCTGTGCAAATGCAGGCCTGAGTTGTTTAAGAAAAGGCAGAAATCTAGATTTGTATATGAAATCCCCTGATTTTTTTTTTGTTTTTTTTGTTTTTTTTGGCACACGGGCTTAGTTGCTCCGTGGCATGTGGGATCCTCCTGGAACAGGGATCAAACCTGTGTCCCCTGCATTGGCAGGCAGATTCTTAACCACTGCACCACCTAGGAAGCCCGGAAATCCCCTGATTTTTAAATGTTGGTTCAACTTTTTAAGAGTGCAGAAAAATATATATGATGTGAGATGACCATATTTGAACTCTCATCTTCAGTCTAGATTCCTATGTTTTCAAAAAGTATTTGTTGAAAAGAAAGTGAATGAATGATTTGAAGAGAGAATTTTAACTTATTTTAAACTTTTTTTTTATCATTAGAGGAAAATTCCTTTAAATCAAGCAATATTACACATTTTCTTTTATAATTTTCTTAACCAGAGGTTGGTTTTTTTTTCAGGTTCTCAAAGGTAACATGCTGGTGTATTCAGAAGCTTTGTTCTACCAGAATAAAGCGAGTGTGAGAATGCGTAATCACTTTTTTATTGTGAAATTATTTTTATATATATATTTTATGATTTGTTGTGACCTCTTCCTAAAGATAGCAATAATATATTCATTTAATAAAATTGCATTTGAAGACCTCGTAGAGTTAATAAATTATTTTACGTATCAGATTCAATTATTTCCAGTAAAAAAGCAATTTCACAGTCAGATTGCTCTTCTCTCAGGGCTGTAACCAATGAATGAAGAACACTGATAGTAGGTTATCATACTTCTTTTAGCTATGATGGTCTATAAAGAATTTCCATCTTGGTTTTCAAAACCATCTTTAACATATCACCAATTCAAAGTAGCAGAATTGAGATTCCTCCCAAAACAAACAAAAAGCCTAAGTCATTAAAATATGTCTACTTTACATATACATAGTCAATATGTCTATTTTACATAGAAATTTATATACAGATGTTTCCAAAAGCATAATTTATTTCCAGTGTAGAAACATTTTTGAGTATATAAGCTTATGAAACTCATTTCCATAAGCATAGATTATCATGAAAATAAATATTTAGTATTTTGAGGGGTCCTCCATCTATGTCATAAAAGGAGTAAGAGAATGAATGCACAAATAGCAATGGCCAGACCATATATTAAAATAAAACTCTAATCCACAAACTCTACACCAAACATTCCCAGAAACCAAACCACAACCTCTTAACCAGTTTTCCCCAAATGGTAATGACTTGATCAATACATGACAGCTTCCCTTATTTTGCTCCTGCTCACAATTTAGGACCAGTCAGAGCAGGAGATGTGTGCTCTCCTAACCAGTCATGCAGGAGGCTCCAGTTCTGTTAGTCTGCCTTCAGAGTCCTCATGCCAACAACCTCCAGTCCGAGCCTTTCCTTCATTTCCTCCGCTATAAAGCTTTCCCACTCCCATCAGCCTTGAGTCTCTGCCAAATGCAAGTGAGAGCAGCTGACTCCCTTGCTTTATAGCAAGCTCTGATTAGCCTTTGCTTTTTCCCATCTGGGTGGTCTTTGTTTATTTCCACAGGAGTTATATAAATTTTTTTTGTTTATTTCAACTGAATACAAGTAAGCAAATGGACACTCAATAATTACTCTATGCCAGAAGATCTATGAGATAAAATATGGTGATACTTTTAAATAGTAATGTGTTAGTGTTCTTTAAGATTCTAAAAGAAGAACTTCGGCCCTCTCCTGGACAAATAGGGAAGGAATATTTTCTAAATTGGTAAATCCTTTGACTATATACCTCAATAGGAATGTTTAGGCCTCATGAAGGGCTTAGATTTCAGGAAGAAAAAGTAGTTTGCATTGACAGTACCAGAAGGGGAGGACAAAAATATTGTTTTAAGAGGAAAAAAGAACTCAAAGTTGTCTGTTTAAGATTCACATGTGACTCTAGCATATTTGGCCTTCCGTTTGCCAGAGTTTAGGAATTTAAATTTACCTCTAGAAACATTATTGACTATGGTAGAGTGTAGACTCCAGGAAGCCTTATAATGATAATAATAACGATAATACTAAAAGCAATAAAAGATAATAGCAGCTATTATTTACCAAATGCGTAGTACCATACCTGCTTTAAATTCATCTTCTCATTTAAGTCTTACAAAAGTCCCATGACATAGAATTTATCTTTGTTTTAAAGATGAGACAACTGAATCTTGGACTGCATGATGACCTCCAAAATTCACAGGACTAGTGGAAAAATTGAATCCATTCCCCTTAATGATCAGAATCAATAGCCCCTGACAGATTGGTGATTCCTTCCCTTGGCATCATGAGCCCCAAGTCATTGAGTAGCATCTGTAGCTTAAATTTTAATGAGACTATTAATAGGCTACCTCTTGGAAAGATTGTTATTCTGGGAATTAAGAATGCTAGAATCTAGTGTTGTAATCTAACATAGGAAGCATGAATCCTCCAAGTGGGTCACTGGGATAAAAGATGAGCAACGTCACTCCTAACTTCACCCTTTGGTCCCAGACCTATGTTTTCCATCACTATATTCTCTGCACCATTGAATGGTTCTCGATTTAGGGTAGAAACCGCATCCTGGAGTTTGGTGTCCCATCCTTGCAGGGTCACATCTCTAAGCTAGCACTTCAACTGAACATTGAAAATGCTGTCCCAGTGCTCCATCTGACTGGCAGTGTAATGTGGGATTGTACTATCTTGTGTTCATGTGCCCACTGTCACATGTCCTTTGCTTTGGAGTGACTCTCTTGGTTTGAGATGATTTATGTGTGTTGGCGTACCAGTGGATTAAACATTTCTAACTTCATCAAGGCTCTGTGTGTAGGAAAGACATATCTGTACCTGAAATTTGCGACAATTCCAGTTGTAGTGGAGCAAAATTTGCCACCCCAAAATGTGTCTCTTTGGCATGAGAATTAATTTAGGTTGATTATTTTTAAGAAACAGAAAACGGAAAAAGCTTTTCTTGTTACTTCCCCCGAACTACCTAAAATAATTCAGATAAAGAGCCTGTTCTGGAATAGAGTTATCACCAGACATATCTACAAAGAATATAGTATAGGTATGGTGGGGAAAACTCAGCAGGGCCTAGAGATCAGAGCCCACTCGCTATCCCATTGTCCCTGCATGGCACAGCAAACATTTGTTCACCAAACATTTGCTTTTTCATCTCCCTGTGAAGTTTGTTCTTCCCTTTTGAAGTCCCAAACTACTTCCCCAGCATCCTCTATTGTCTTTAGCTGAAGATGGTATTTAAGGTGAGGGTTTTGACTATTTGTAGGAGTTCTCATTTTTCCTGGGTCTCTCCCATGTATACATGTTATTAAAAGTTTTTTGCCGGGCGCGGTGGCGCGTGCCTGTAGTCCCAGCTACTCGGGAGGCTGAGGCAGGAGGATCGCTTGAGCCCAGGAGTTCTGGGCTGCAGTGCGCTATGCCGATCGGGTGTCCGCACTAAGTTCGGCATCAATATGGTGACCCCCCGGGAGCGGGGGACCACCAGGTTGCCTAAGGAGGGATGAACTGGCCCAGGTCGGAGACGGAGCAAGTCAAAACTCCCGTGCTGATCAGTAGTGGGATCGCGCCTGTGAATAGCCACTGCACTCCAGCCTGGGCAACATAGCAAGACCCCGTCTCTAGAAAAAAAAAAAAAAGAAAAAAAAAGTTTTTTGATTTTCTTCTGTTAATCTACTCATATAAATTTAATTTTTAGCTCAGCCAGAAGAACCTAGAAAGTTAGAGGAAAATTTCTTCCTCCCCAACACAGTTGATATAAATCATTATCCTTTCTAGGACCAAAGGGGTACAATGTAGTCCACTTGCCACCAGCTGACTGTTTGGTCTGCCCGAGGGATGGTTTGTCTGGAATTGTCCCAGGTTTAGCACTGAATGTCCACTGTCCTGGATAACCCCTCAGTCTTAGACTGAGACTGTTGATTACCCTCGATGGTGCTTTGTAGAGGCTTTGTTTCATTCTCTGATGATGGTAGGTTGGACATTGGGCTGCAATAATAGCTAGATCAGCCTTGGTGAGTAGAAGACTATGCTTTTGGGCTCATGAACAGGCTCTGTCTTTATCATTACGGCTTGTCCATTCACAAGCTCAGTGTGCCACCACTGGGGTAACTGTTGTCAGAACCTGGCTGATGGGAAATGGCTAACTTGTTTCTTTAGGCTTCTTATGTGATAAGTGTGCACTCATGGACATCAACATGCAGTACAAAGGCCATGCTTTATTATTACCCTCATAGTCATGCTTTATGCTTACTTGCATAGGTCCATTCATATGCCTTTACCCTAGACTTCCTTATTTCTTATCTTTTTCTTTCCCCCAGTTCCCAGTCAACAAGCTGAGGCATTTGTCAATGCCCATGATTCTGTGTATATTCTTTATTTCCAGATGTCCATGTCTAAAATTCTGTTCCCTTTAACTTTGTTTCTTTTATTGTATCAATGATTTATTCCTACATACCAAATTCCTACCCCCCCCCCCCCACCAAATTAGTGGCTTAAAGCAACAAGCATTTCTAAATTTTCATGTTTTTTTTCTGGTTTGCTGGCTATTCTGGTGATCTAGATCAAGTTCATCTTATCTTACCTGGACTCTTTTATGCATCTGCTATCAGCTGGTGGATCCATGGACTCTGACTTGTCAGGATGGTCTCAGCTAGAATGGCTTCATTCTCTTCCATATTCTCTTCCAGTAGATGAGCTATATCATCATAGGACTAGCAGAGTTCCATGAGAAAAAGCAGAAACATTCAAGACTTTTTCAAGCCTTTGCTCTCATCAAAATTGCTCCTGTGCCTTGGCCAAAGCAAGCCATGTAGCTAGCCAAGCATCAGTGTGGGGATGCTCTATGAAAGGAATCAATACAATGAAACATGAGAATTGGAACCCAACATAAAACCAGTCCACCTCAGGTATTAATGTGTTCATTAGAGTTCAACTGGGAAAAAACATTACATGTGTTATTTTGGAAGTTAGATGTTTAATAGGGATCCAAGTGATACAAATGTGGAAAGAACTGAGGGGGCGATGGTCTAGAAGGGGAAACTGGAGGATCAGAGAGTAATCACGTACCGTAACAGCCTGAATTACTTACGTGGGTAGACAAGTGGACAGTCAGAGCTTGTAGAAATGTCTGAGAAAGTAAGGTCATCAAGCCATGAAAATGAGACCATGCACAAAGTGATCATGGTCATGTCTCTGGAAACTTTCACCTCTGTGGAAGGTACTACCTAACATGTATTGGTGGGTTTGAGGCTGATTTTGGTTGGTGAGGTCAGCAGCTGGGGAGACTGGTTAGACACAGTGTAAGAGAGGACTGAGAAAACATGTGGCCCATCGTTTCTCTCACTTCGGTATTCAAAAGAATATAGAACAGTCTACCATTCATTTCTTTTCTGTGCTGTGTGTCTCGACATGATCACATTGGTATGGACATTTCTTTCTAGATTTACTAAGGTAACTCACTTTTTATTTGTTCACTAAACACAATGCCATTCTCTCCTCCAGTCTCCTCAATATACTCCTTTCCATCTTTCCCTTGCATCTTTCTCTCAATATTTCACTCTACTTCCTTAGATTCTACACTCTGCGCTTTTTGGTCAGCTCCCTTTTCCTCAACTTTTGCCTTATTTTCTTTCAAATAAATCCTTACCAGACCTATAGTCAATTCTATTAGGCCACTGTTCTCTATAAATTACATACAAATCAGTTGATAAATTGAGGCTGCTATCAATTGAGTGGCCTTATGGAGATCCCATAATCCTATAATATAAGATTGATTCTAACTGGGGAGTATAGACTCTACTGAACCATGGAAGAGAATTTTGGTGTAAGAACACTTGCATTTGTTAAGTAACACAGTGCATATAACCACTGGCCTCATAAATGGATAAATTTTCTGAGAAAACTACAGGTTGTAATTTTTAAAAATTAATAAGTGGCTATGGCAGGGGTTGACACCCCAAAGAAGAATTCCTTAGAACGGAATGATGCAGGCTTGTACTTCATGTACAACTCCAAAGCCTTTTGAAGTCATGGATGAGGCTGGGTGTTACAGGGTCTCATAGCAGCAAAGGAGTGGAATATGAAAGAACTCTCCTTTTGATATACCCCTTTGATTTTTCAAGTCTGTTTTCTATGATGCAAGACACAGAGTGATACATTTGTGACATACATATTTCACATTGTGAATATATAATGTGGCTTGATATAATACACTTCTCTAATACAAAGCTTAATGTATTGGTTAATGGTGGATACATGTTATGTTTCAAAAAACCTTCGCATTTGTGTTGTATTTTATACTCACTCAGGTATTATATGAATTTATATAGCAACATTAAGTGATCAAGCTATAAAATTTGTTTTCTAAATTGTATTAGGAGTATGCATTTGAATGTGTAAATAGTAAAGGGCCCAGAAGTATCAATAATACTCCAAAAGTAGAGCAGAGCCAAAATGAATACAAATTTCCCCATGACAAGTAATTTTATCCCTGTGCTTTAAAACTAAACCACTTTGGTGAACTTGAAAAAATATAATCTTTGGACACAAATTCATTAGATTTCATTACTTTTCTCACTTCACACTTTACATTTGTGTTTTCTGAATAGACACAGATCCCTTAAAAACCTGCAAAGAATATGTTGCTCATTTGGGGAATATGTTTAAAAAATGATATCATCTTAGGGGCAGCAGAAGTTAGAAACTTAATCATTTCTAACTTTGTCAGAAGTTAGAAACTCAATCATTCTTCAATCTTTCTTTGTTTCAAACAAGAAAATTTTGGAGTAAATTTTAGATTGTTTTCAATGAACTTTATTCATGCATAAAACTGTTGAAAAATTATTAAAAGATCTTATTAGAACATAAGAACATTGCTTTTGTCAGAGTTTGCAGTGTAGGAGGAAGTGGCAGAAGAACTGTTGAATAAATTTTATGTAGAAAGGCAACTGAGAGACATTATATAGAACATATATATTTTTTAATTATATAATACAAGTCATGTTGAGTCAGTCACTGTGGTTTTATAAAGGCATGACTACTTTTTAAATGATACTGAAAAAAAAAGCAAAGGTCATAAATCTATTGTACTGAATTTTTTTTTTTTGCAATACTAGACAACAATCATTGTGTTAACATCCTTAAAAATGCAAATAATAATTTTGTTCCTAGAGTATTTTAGAAATAATAGAAATAAGCTCTATGAAATAAAACAAGTGTTCTTTTGTTTTCTGTGGTACATATTTCCCCACATATACATACACACACTTGATGTGGAAAATACCCTAAAACTTAAGCATGGCAAGAGAAGCAAATTGTCATAAGCTTTAACAGCATCAAAATACTGACTGTGATTCAGACAAACCAATTTATCATAATCTTTTAAGTATGTTTCTGTAACCAATTTACTGTATACAAAACTGTCATGTCATCCCTTCCCTTCTTGTCCCTTCCCTTCTTTCCTTCCCTTTCCTTTTCAACAAGAGAAAGCCACTGTTCTGCTGGTTTTGTGATTTGTTCTATTGTAATGGTCTATCAGCTTACCTGGTTCTATCCGCACTACTGATAGTTTACATGAAGTTGCACTGTCTTTGTAGAAAAGACTTTCCCTATAACCCTAGATGGACATCATCAGACCAGCTTTTAAACACAAAATGAGTATTTTGTTTTTCTTATTGGGAAGCTTCCATTAGTATATAATGCATCTTTCAGTTCTCTTATATACCATATTCAATCTATATTTGTATATCAGGCAATTCACAGATATTCACTTTTTGTTTTTGTTTTGTTAGTTTACAGTTGAAATAAACACATATAGGATTATCTGAGTATATTTACTTTCTTGGTATTTCCAGAGTAGCTCACAAAACAAATTACTATTAATGAAGATGCACCATTACCAGGCTAAAGTTGTGTACAAGAATTAGTAATAAAATACCAAAGAGAATTTTTTTTCTCATGTGGTTTGTGTAGAAAATGCTTAATTTTTTAGCCCAGGCTTTCCTAACCCTCAATAACTTTATAATGGCTCCCTTTCCCCAGGTAAAATATATTATAGAATACAAAAGGGATTTCTTTCATATAAGTGAATGCTAGGTAGTTTACCCAGTTAAGGGAAAAAGAGAATTTGAAGAGGTAAAAGACACATGTAAACTTAGAGGGGAAAAAAAGAGGAAAACAAGTATAATGCAGGAAAAATCATGGGACAGCAATGTAAGGGTGGAAATCAACCAACTATAACCCACTTTATACTTTCAACCCCTGCTGTATTCAAACTGTACACTTTTATACTAGGAACCTACAAATGCCTTAGATCCTGTGTCTGAATTACAGATTATGGTTTTGATATCAAAGGTACATATTGTCACATCACCATCTGGTAGAGATCAGTGTATTTTGGATTCTGTAAAATAATAACTATATGGGTTTCTGGTCACTAATTTGACCCTATCTGTCTTATTTATTTGGTGATTTTAAAAAGTAACTAGATTATAATTAAAGCTCTCTGATGAGGTGATTTTGCTACTTATCAAATGCTTGATCTTTTTATATAGGCTTAAAAGGAAAGAGAAAACTACTCTGTGATAAGCATTCTGAGATATTGTCAGCCAGAGGGTTTAGCCTGAGGCAAGTTATCTCAAGACATTTATTGCCAAAAAAAGGAGTTTGTATCTCCTTCATATCTATAAATTTGGCAATAGATTAACATTTAATAATATGTGTTAGCTTTCATTTTTTGGTTAAGGTATACTCACCTATGCTTTATTTAATTACAAAGGTAATTTACAAGGTGTAATCGTTAACGTTTTACTTAAAGCAAAAAAATATATAGAATACTGGTTTTCAAAAGGATCGATACCATATTTTTAAAAATTGGAAAGTTATGAAAATGAATACTTAAATGTAGCTATTATATTTTGACTTTTGGTACCATTTTCCTCTGGGGCTCTAGGCCAACAAAACCTTTTTGGCTGATAGCACAGAATAGGGAAATCAATCCAAGAAACAAGCTGCTACAATATCTACAACAACCAGCTAAAATACAAAGAAAGTCGACTTTTATTATTCAATCCAAAAATCCCATTCCATAGATAATGCCAATAATTTGAACAGGTCATGCAAAGTGAATATGCAACTGTTTTATTAATTCAAATTGTTTGCAACTAAAACAGCAGGAGATACCACAGATGTGGTTCAGAAACTCAAGGGTACACAGGCTTAACATAACCCCTTTATTTCCTAACTGATACTGTCATGGAGGAAGACATTTTCCTTCTAGGTTCTTTTGGATGGTCTAAGAATTAAATTTACATAAGACAGATCAACAGGAGAAAATCAAACAAAAGGTTAATAACATAGAAGAGGCTCAGGAAAACTGAGTAACTCCCTAAAATGGCTGAAACTATCACCTTAAATACCATCTTCAAAAGAAGATGTTGAAGATTGTGGTTTGGGATTTCAAAAGGGAAGAAGGAAATTTGCATGGAGAAGGAAAAGCAAATGTTTGGTATACATATGTTTGCTGGTGCATATAGAGAAAATGGGGAACAGAGTGAGATCTGATCTCTAGGCCCTGCTGAGTTTCTCCCATCACAACCAGCCCATATTCTTTGCAAATACATCTGGTGATAGTTATATTCTAGGAACAGGCTCTTTTTGTTTTTTTTTTAAGTGAAATGTACTCAATTTCCAATGTTGTTTTAGTTTCTGATGTACAGAAAAGTAAGTCAGTATGTGTATATATACATATACATACATGCACATATATGTCTTTTTCTAAAGAAAAGCTCTTTAGATAAAAATAGAAACTAGGGCTTAAAGGAGAAAGAAATGATTTGGTGGTTGGATGATATTAAAATCTTAATATCATTTCAATAAGCATTCTCATGTTGTATTTTTTAATTTAATTTTTTATTTTGTATTGGAGTAAAGTTGATTTACAATGTGTTAGTTTCAGGTGTACAGCAAAGTAATTCAGTTGTACATGTACATATATCCATTCTTTTTCAGGTTCTTTTCCATTATAGTTCATTACAAGATATTGGATATAGTTCCCTGTGCTATACAGTAGGACCTCCTTGTTTAACTATTTTATATATAGTAGTTTGTATTTGCTAATCCCAAACACCTAATTTATCCTTTTCCCCCATTTTCCCTTTGGTAACCATATGTTTGTTTTCTATGTCTGTGAGTCTTTCTGTTTTGTAAATAAGTTCATTTGTATCATTTTTTAAGATTCCACATTTAAGTGATATCATATGACATTTGCCTTTCTCTGACTTACTTCACTTAGTATGATAATCTCTAGGTCCATCCATGTTGCTGCACATGGCATTATTTCATTCTTTTTATGGCTGAGTAATATTCCATTGTGTATATATACCATATCTTCTTTATCCTTTCATCTGTCCATGGATACTTAGGTTGCTGCCATATCTTGGCTATTGTAAATAGTGCTGCAGTGAACGTTGGGGGTGCATGTATCTTTCCAAATTAGAGTTTTCATCTTTTCCAGATATATGCCCAAGAGTGGGATTGCTGGATCATATGGTAACTCTATTTTTAGTTTTTTAAGAAACCTTCATATAGTTCTTCATAGTGGCTGCACCAATTTACATTAGGAAAAGGCTTTTGATCTAAATTCTTTGAAGCAGTTAAGGTGGGAGGAAACAAGAAAAACTTCCTGAATCTTCTGTTTCTTAAACGTAATCAGCCTAAATTAATCCTCATGTCAAAGAGACACACTTTGGGATGACAAATTTTGCTCCCATGCAATATCAACCATCGTCTGAAGATGAGCCAGAGAATACGGGTCTGCAGGGAAAAGTTTAAAGGTGCCCTGGAGATGCTGATCTCCTCATCCCACAAAGGAGCTGCGCAAGGCTTGGGGAGCTGGTGAGCTTGTGCTAATTGCCCACCTTGTCCATTTATCTCAGTGCACATGAAAAATTATTTCTTATGTATGCCATGACATTAAAAAAAAGTCTCAAAACCATTTTTTCCTAGCGAGACTTGCTTCTAAAGTAGAACTAGCCAGGTACATCTTTCACTTGAATAATAATTACTTAATTTGTGGGTAATATTTTTCATTATAATGTAATTCCCTTAAAATGATGAGGTTGTGGGGTTTGTTACCAACTCACCAAGGAATCATGAGCTGTTTAGCATGATGGAAACCTTAATCCTATTTAGCTGTGCTCTTGGTTCACCTTCTCTCTTCATTCTAAAAGATGTAAAATGTAACACAATTCTGTTTCTTTCCCAGTTTTCCTTGTTACTACACAAAGGTCACATTGACATAAACACTCTTTTCACACTCTCTAACATAGCCCACTTTCATCCTCTCACTAAACGGATGTCTTTCTCTTCTCTATTACTGTAAGTTATCATCTCACCAATATCATTCACTCAATACTATACTATTTGTTTTTATCCATAGATCAATAGAAATAGCTTTTTTCTTCTTATCTCTGGTTAATGCAAGAGGCTTTTAAATAACAGAATAACATATTGGATTTTCTATCCTGATATTTAGGGGAAAATAGGTGCTGTCATTTCTTGGGTACCTGTAATAGTGAGGATATTTTTGAAATAATCTGTATTAGCTGTGAAAATTGGCTCCTTTTTGCTGTTACTAAAAAACTCATAGCAGCAACAATAAAGTCCAGCTAATAGTCAAAAGTACAAGGCTGGCTTTTTTTTCAATTTGAATTTTCTCTACCCAAATAGTTCTTATTGCATGTAACCATAAGTATAGTTTTCAAAAAATGAAAATGGTTCTGTATTGATTGGTTGCTTGTAGCCATGTTCCCTGCCTGGTTTATGTAAGCTTCCAGACGAGGAGCCTTGAAAAGTTGTAAACACATAGAATATCCTTTTCCCTCTTTTAAACATGAGAACCACTCAGAATTATTATTCGAACATCTTTTTTGGCAGAAAATTTTTAACGTTGTTTAAAACTAGTGGAATAGTTCCAAACATTGGCTGAACATAACAAAGACAGTAAAACACTTGTTCAGTATGATCAAGAAACACTTTAGGGGTTCTGAAACATCCCCAGAAATTCCAAATCTTTAGGGTGGCCACATTCAGATAAGAGTAGGAAGAAAATTAATGATACAAGTGTGCCTGCTTGCTGAGGTGATAATGGTCCCTGGTTAAACCGTAACAGAACAACTGAGGTCAGAAAACAGAGCATACCTACAAAGTGTAATGTCCTTAATATAAATACTTTTGTAACATACGTTTTTCAAAGCAAGGTGATTCTATATTGCTATAATAAGTATTATATTTTACCCAAGGGATTTACCATAAAGAAGCAGAACTGAAGAAAAAATACAAACATTGCTAGATACCCTCTATATGTAATTTAATGGTTTTGAATTCTTCAAGATCTTTATCGCTATTCCACCTATGAAAATTTTTCTTTGATCCACAGCTTCAAATTATTATAGAAAATTCAAAAGAGGCTGCAGGTAAAAATGTTCACACAAAGCATGAATATGTAACATGTAAACTGTGGATCTTGAGTAGACTATATAGAGTCAGAAGTAAATTGCAAATAGCCATGATGAATTGAATTTTGGGAATTATCTGTAGAATTAGAAATTGCTACCAAAGAGAATGTGATTTCCCTGTTTCACATTTATTATTACTGATTTGTAGTTTGTGCTTTTATGCTTGTTTTTAATAAGTATTGACTGTGAACCTACTGTGTGCTACAGACTAAGGTGGAGACCAAGATGATTGTGACCCAGTTCTGCACTTCAAGGAAGCTAACACTAGTGGGAAGAATAGTAGTATAGGTTTAAAAAATTAAAGAAGAAAGAGAAAAGAAATACATGGCTATCGTTGTTGAGGTCAAATGGTATTTACAGACTGTAAGAGCTTTATGAATTTAGCCATGTCAGCAAAAGCAGTTGTAGTTGAGGAAGTCTTCTAAAAAATGACAAGATTTGATTGGATCCTTAAAAAATGGAGAAAATACTTATAAACAGAGAGGAGATGGAGAGAGCATTGCAGGAGGTGGGCAACCTTCCAGGAACAACAAAGAACTAGGGATTTGTGATGAATAACTGAGTTTGGCTTGAGCAACTGATTTCCAATGGCAAACAGCTGGTGAGAAGATAGGAAAGGCAGTCTGGAGCCAGAAGGAAAGTGTGGTCCTCCCCCAGGTAGTTGTTAGAGGAACCATTTCAGGGCTCCTCTCTCCCCTGCACAGGAGGTCTGAGGAAGAAGGTGGCAGCAGGCAGAATTGTGTGAAAATTTATTATTGCTAATGTTTTGTTTTTGAATTCATTTGGTGGGACTTAAGGCCTATGGGGGAAGTTTGTCTGTAATTTTTCTTTTTGTAAAACTTCATTTGTTTAATTTTTGCCTAAGGCCTTATTTCCGTGAAAATCTTCCTAAGCTGTCTGGAATATGGGTACCATGCCCTCTTACATAGACCCAGAAAAAACTGAAGCCCTGTCATGTTTTTCTTCTCTTTCTATGTGTAGGAAAGCAGTTCTTAAGCCTTCTTCAAATGAGGAAATAGCTCTCTCTTTTCCTGAGGCCCTAAAGTGTTTCCGTGACAACCAACTTATCACCCTCCAAGAACCCTCTCACTTGCCCTGGAGGTCCCAGAGGCACCACTGTGTGTTGGCATGTATTTTCTAACAACAACAAATAGTTTTGGTCTGTGGCCAATAGGATTACATTGCTACGAGGTTTGTTGATAAAATGCTCTGAGATTGACTATGATCTCCAGCTTCAGAACTACTGACTATTTGCCAAACATCATGTAGACCCTCTGGCTTGATAGAATGTAGTCTGGAAACACTATCATAGAGTTCTTAGGTTTGACCTGGAGGTGATGTGAAATCAGATATACTATGACACTCTATTACCAGCCTCCAGTGGTATGTAAGATCAAGAGTAAACATCAGGATGCCTTGGTTTAAGGGATCAAGCAAATTGAATTTATCAAGTCCTAGGAGGGACGGTGACACAGGAAAAGGAGAGGAAAGTTAGAGTAGCAGAGAGGGTAGAAGAAAACGGTAGTATTATGGAAGTCTTAGTAGAGGAGAGATTTTAAGGAGAAGCAGATGATTAATGCCACAAGCAGAAGATAACACATACACACACACACACACACACACACACACACACACACACACACACACACACGGATTTTCTGTTGCATTCAGCAATAAGGGTATCATTGGTGACCTTCTCCCAAAGCAATGTTAGGAAAGTGTTAGGGGACCAAAGACATTTAAGAAATGAATGTGATGTAAGAAAAAGAAGACTCAATAATTTTTCAAGGGCCTTGGCAGTGAAAAGAAAAAGAAAGATATCGGAAAGCTGTAGGGTAAAAAGGGTCAACAGAATTTTGTTTGATTTTTCAGGGTGGAATAATCTTGTGCATGTTTAGCTGTGGAAAACAAGAGTAAAAATAGAGAGACTGAATACACAGAGTAAAGAAGGGCTAACTGACAGAGTAATATATTTGAAGAAATAGGAAGAAAGATGGAGGAGTTGTCATTGAGCAGAAATAGGATATCCAGAAAGGCATCTTATATTCTTCCAAGAATGGAAGTAAGGAGATAAAAGTAGGTTCAGGAAAAAAGGAAGGCAGACAAAGAGAAAGCCAAGAAATATGTTGGTAGCTGAAAGAGGATTAAAGTTAAGTTTTTTAAAAATTTATTTTTATGTGAAAAATGATAGCACATGTTTTGGTCTGGTGATTGGGTTCCAGGTTATAATGTGCTTGATGTGTCAGTAGGATCATGCTTACTATCATGCTTGATGATGTTATTTTTCCCAAAGAAACAGATTAAATCTTCTGCTTAGAGTGAGAAAAAAAAATGCTTTTTTTGCTTGGTTAAGTTCAGCCTCAAAATCTCTGCTGCACCCAGTGCTGCCAAAATGAACCAGGGCAAGATAATAAGACCTTGAAATGAAACAAAGCAAAATTCCTTATACTACTGTGTATCTCAGAGTCCAGAGAGATGGCAAGGGGCTCAATCATGTAGGGCCTTGTAGTCCACTGTAAGGACTTTGGACCATGCTTTGATTAAGGTGGAAAACTATTGAAGGGTCTATTGGAATTACAGGAAATAACATATTTTAAAATTATCACTCTATATTGCAGCAGAGAACAGACTATATAGGGTTAAGGATGGAAGGCAGCAGAAAGAGAAGTCTATTGTGATAGTTCAGTGAAAGATGAAATTAGACTAGACTAGGGTTGTGTAGTGCAAGAGATGTAAGAAAATATTAGATTCGATGTGTATTTTAAAGTTAAAAGAGGTGACATTGATGCAAGTGAGATGTTGAAGAATAGAGACATTAAGGTTGACTCCAAGATTTTAAAATTTTAGTTACTGAGGTAGAAAACTACTAGCTGGTTTTTTTTTCAGAGGGGGAAGGGTAAACCTAAAGTCTCTAATAGATGTCTAACGGGAGATGTCAAGTAGCAAGTATGAGATCTGAATTTATAAGGGAAATTTTGTTTGGAGAGACAATCATAGGTTTAGGCAGCATGTTAATGTCATTTGAGGTTATGCAGTTTGGATGAGATAAGCAGGGAAGTGAGTGTAGATGGAGGATGATGGACTCTGAGATGGTGCTTCATGTTGTGCCATTATTTTAGAGGCCAGGAAGATTAAGAGAAACCAGCAAAGGGGAAAGTTAACTGTGAGGAAACAAGAATAACCAAATTAGACATATATCATAGAAGTCAAGGGATGAAAAAATTACAGGTATGAGTTAGTGAAAAAACAATGGAGCAATTATTACAGTTGATAGATTAGGAAGAGAATTAAGAGTTTTTCATTGATTTTGGCAATATTGAGGTCTTTGGTGACATTGAAGATAACAGTTAATGTTAATGCGGAGTAACCAGGATAACAGTGTGATTGGACTGAATTCAAGAGTGGAAACAAATTAGGAATGATTGGGTATAGAGGCTACATTTAAAGAGTTTTATTTTAAAAGGAAAGCAGAAAAATGTATTGGTAACTGGAAAGGAATGTGAGGTGGCAATTTTAAAAATAATAATAATTTTTTTTTAATATGAGAAATAGTAGCATATGTTTTCAGCTGGTGGTTATGTTTCAGGTCAGAAGAAAGAATTAATGATGTAAGAGAGAAGGGAAAAGTAGTGGATCAGTGATGGAGTCCAGTGAAAAAATGAGAGGCTTGGCCTTGTATGGAATTTTGAACAGTTTATCCCTGGCAACAGGAGGGAACTCATAGGATATATGTAGGGAGCCATCAGCTGGGAGATATGGTGGTGATCATTGAGGAATTTAACTTTCTCTTCTGACATTTTCCCCCCAGAGAAATATGAATAAAGATCATCACCAGAAAGTGAGAATCATAGAGGAGGCATTGGATGCTCACTGGAGAGCAAGATTTACTATTTCATGTAACAGTACAAATTTTTCAACCTCATCAAGATCTCTGGTCCACTGATTTTGTCACTTTTTTCATCATCCATCAGCCCCCTGCTTGCTTCCCTTCCTTTCTTACCCCATAGCATGATAGTCTAATCATTTCTTGAAAAGTACTCTCAACTCCCTAGGCTCCTTATGCTCCACTCAGGTGTTGCTGGTGGGAAACATACATTTGTTCAGGGCAAGAATCTCCTTTATTTATGATTGTACTCATGCTGCTGAATGCTAAAAGTGAACACTATTGGGCAAGGTTGCATGATTTCATTTTAATTATGTAAACAGACTTAATTGTTAACTTAATACTTATTGAAATCCTAACTATTTTTACTTAGAAAATTTGCTTGTTCATCTTCTAGTCATGATTTTTCTCTCTTCTTAACTTACTTATGTCTCCCTCCTTTCAAAATAATGACTTTACCTCACACCCACAGGAAAATTGAAGCCATCCAATGGGACTCATTCATCTTTCTATCACCAAATTTATACATCAACCTACAGCTGCAACCATCTTTTCTTCATTTTCACGAAACCGGTGATGGTGAGAAAATAACTTACTGTCTCAAAGCCCAAATATTCCACGTGTGCCACTGATCCTATTCTTCCTTGTCTTTGTAAAAATATATCTCTTCTATTTTCCATCTGTCCACTATATCATACTGCCTATTTTTTTTGGTAAAACAAAACTCTCAGTGCTTCTTGTGTTTAGATTCACTCAATTTATTAAATCAAAGATTTAATATGCTTGGTTTTCTTAAACGTTTCAAAGATGTAGAAAAAGTAAATGCAACACTTGCAATGTATCTCAATAATTCCAAGCTAATTATGTCTATACATAATTCTAACATAAATTATAAGTACCATTCACTTATGCAATTCTCCTTTATTTTCGTACCAGTATTGTAACTGCACTTACTAATCAAGCAAAGCTTCACTTACCTGAGCAAGGAAGGTATGGTAACCATTCTGGCTATGGCAAGTTGATTCTTGCCCAGAAACTGGCTGTGTCCCCAAGGTGATTGAAACTCAACCGGGCATTAGGTATGTTGTGTCCCTTCTCAGTTTAAGTTTTGCCAGCTACATCCATGGCACTTTCCAAATCCTGCCTATTAGCAATGACTTCCTGTGTCAGTGAAACTTAAATTTTAATTTTGAAATTCAGGACCTCTGAGTCAGCAGAATTTGTCTCCTCCCTTTCAATTTGGCACCATCCTTTGTATCATTAAAAAAAAAAAAGAAACATCTTGACCTTTTCTTAAATCTCCTAAACAAATTTGACTGTGTACCTAGGATGTAATAATTAAATCTTTAGTTTTTTATGGTTTTATCTCCTATTCTATGGTGTAATCTATCAGAATCTGTAAAATAGCAATACTACAGATATGATCTAGTGTATCCTCATTTAAAAGTGCTTTCTAATTATTCCAGATATGCCTCATTTATTTACTCCTCTTATTGTCACACATTCTTGATAGAGCTGTCGTATAACCAGCATCTACTTCTACAACTAAGTTAAGGAAGAATAATATTCCTACTTCACACCGAGGATCATTTTTATTATACTTCTAGTCCTCCTCACTCAATATTCTACTTAAGATGAGTGACATGTGCTATTGGTGATTTTGAGAAAAGGAAGAGAATATATATGGATGGCTTTTGAATGAGTATGAATTAAATTTCCATTAAAAAAAAAAGCAACAAAAAACCCCCTGCGAAGACTCATTGGATCTAACAGAAGTTTATTTCACTGTCAATTTTTGACTTGGTGGTAGGCAGAAGTTTCAAGGGTGTTAAGTATGCTGGCTGAGGGGCATCTATTATCTTCAACACCCAGTTTCCTTTTCATGACTTAAAGTGTCTGTTCTAATTATCACCATTTCCCAGCAAGCAGGAAGGAAACAATAGGAAATGTAAGGAAAGAAGCTTTTTGTTTTTTTTTCAAGACATCACTTATGTGTTGCCCGTGTCCCTTTACTCTCAATTCAGTTGAGACGGTGGCCACTTAACCGCAAGGGCAGCTGAGAAATTTTCTTCATATTTGGGCTTTCATGGCTCAAAATCAAAGGGAGAGGCAGGTTGTTAACAGATGTATGAGTGGGTAGTGAGGGGTGATGCTCAGTTTCCTCTGGCCACTCAAGTATTAATGCATATCATCTGCCACACTTTTCTCCAAAGCTCCACTCTGCACAAAGTCCAGCATCTTTGGGTAATATGTAATGCTCTCCGTTGAGTCTGGATGTTACTCTTCAAGGTCTGGTGACATATACATTGATAAACAAATTGCTCCCCTCACTCCTTGGTCCATGCACACACACACACACTCTCTCTCTCTCTCTCTCTCTCTCTCTCTAATACACAGTATAATGGAAACAAAATATTGTCAATAAAAGCCCTATTTTGGCCATTCAGTATTGGAAAGAATAGGCAGCACATAGCCCTCACTAGTTCATAATAATGATGAACTCCTGCTTGGGCAGGAATTATAAAGACTTTCTCAATTGGCAGTAGAAAAGTTCCTTCGTTAGACCTTGGATCTTGTCTGGTTTGTACAAGCTTCGGGCTTGGCTTCTGAAGATTCTTTCATGTCTATTATGTAGTCGTTGTTTTTAATCATTCATGCTTTTATTTCTTTACATTGTTATGCCATTCTCCCTTCCTCAAAGTAACTAAGTCTACATGAGGCTATCTAATAGAAAAAAAATAATTTTGGCTAGGAAAAAACACTGTAATATGATCCTTGCCATCATCTCTGAGAAATCTTAGCGAGATGTATTAGAAAAAGGCTCTGGAAAGTAATGTTATCTTTTCTGAGTAGAGTTACACAGGAAAACTAGTATTTTCAATACTGTTGGGTACTCAGACTCTAGACTTACAGTTAATTCAAATTGCAAACCACAGGACAAGAAAACGTCCTTTGGGAGAAAAGTGTTCCATTTTGTCTGTTTGCAACCTGGCTAATTCTTGTCTGTCTTCATTAGTCTCTTTCAGGATCTTGCTAAAAGCAACAAGTTGAAGTCACAGAGTGCCACACACTTACCTTTTCTGAACTACTTATAGGTTTGGAAAGCACGTGGTTTGCCTTCCATGCTACCGTAGCTGACCAAATACTTTCATGACATGATAAGGGTTACCAGGTTTTAAAACTAAACTTTTTATGTTCCTGATGCTCACAGCCCACCTGAGAAGCCAATGCTTCACTTGAGGTTTTAATTATGGCAGCACAACATTGCAAAGTTCCAGATTACATATTAATTATGGTGTAGCGTAAGTTACTATAACAGTTAGGCCCCCAAATACAGTCCATCAACAAAAGAAAATTTGTTATCTTTCGTGCAAGAATTCAGAGGGATATGAAGCTTCTAGGGTGCTTAGGTGGCTGATCCAAAAGATGATCCAGAGGCTCAAGCTGGGGGAGTGGCTCTGCTATCCTTGATATGTAATTTCCATCTCTGATATGTTTTTTGTTTTCATCTCTCTGAGACCAGACAGGCAGAAAGAGAAATAGATGATAATAAACTTTCTTTTTAAGACTGGGACCTGGAATTTGTTTATACCACTTTATGTGTCACTTAATCTGGACTATACCAGAAACAAGAAAGACTGGGCAATATGGTCTCTAGACATCCATTTGTTTTGCTCAAATTCAGTAGGGAAGAGGTACAGTTCTAAAGTTATGATGGCAGATGTGATACTGGGAGACAATTAACAGTCTCCACTCCATCTACCTAGAGGATAGATGCATTCTTCCACTGTTCATGCTCTCTATATAGAAAATGCGTTGGGACTGAGGCCCCAGATTTGTCATTTAAAGACTCCTGAAAGCAAATTTCTCTGTGTACTGACCGGAAATGGTTGAAGGGGCTGAGGGAACCATTTTTTCTTTTTACACATTGATGGATAAATGAAGTCTGCTCTTCAGACCAAATCTACTCTGTGGATATATCCTATGCTTTATAAGAAAAGGAAAATGTAAGGAAACATATATTGGCCACAGATCTAGCTTTAGTCTCCACTTCAGCTTTACATAGATTTCATTCTTCAACATGGATTTCTGACCTGGTAATAGCTCCTCTGCTTTACTGAAATTTTTCATATCTAGTTCACCAGTGGTCTTCATGTTGTCTCAGTCCATAGTTATCTTTTTTTTGGTTGTTGAAAACCGAATGCTCTCTCGCTTTGCCAATTTATAAATGCCAAAGTACAGATTACAATACCAATTCCACCAGAAGGAAAGGGAGCTCATTCATTATATCAAAGTATCATTAAGTATAACAGAAAATGGAAAAAGGATAAACAAGGCAATTGACAAAAAAAAGAAACTCAAACGGCCACTACACTTGAAAAAAAATACAACCTTAATCATAATTAAATAAATGCACACCAGCATATTTAAAAGGTACTTTTCATCTTTCACAATGATGAAAAAATATTAAGTTTGATAAGACTAGGCACCGACGAGGATGAGGGAAACAGGCTCATACTACTGGTGGTAGCCTAAACTGGTTAACTTTCTCATAGGGCAATTTGGCAATATGTACTGACATTCAGAATGTATGCAACCTGCAGATTTGACTAGCTCATAAGGAAAATTACATTTGCCCTACCATTAAAAGATAAACAAATTCAAGATTTCTGGTCTTTGGTGTGACATGCAAGAAAAAAAAATTTTTTTTAATTTTTAATAAATAAAGGAAATCAAGAAACATTGATTAGCCAGCTCAAAGGCCCAGACAGTGAGCAAAATCTGGTACTCTCCATTCAATAAGACCTTCCACTGTTTAACAGAAAGGGGAAAAGATGCATGCAGTCTTTGCCCCAGCAATTTCAAATGTTAGGAATTTAGCTTAAGGATTTATTTGCAAATGCACACCAAAGTATATGTACAAAGGTATTCTAGTATATTTACAGAGTGGAATGTTCTACTACAAAAATGGCATGATATAAACCAGTAATATAGAAGGATCTAAGATATATTAACTGAAAAATGAAGATGCTGAATGCAGAATATAATCTCTTTTGTATAAACAAAATAAGAAATATATGCATAAAAATTTCTAGAAGACCAGACTAAAAACTATTAATAGTGGTTACCTTTAGAGGAAAATCCTATAGGGCAACAGTTGGTAAGATGAAGGCTACTTTCATTTTAATCCTTTCTTTACAGTTTAATTTCTACCATAAGTAACTTTCCGTTTTAAAATAATTTGTGCCATTAAGTTATGTTTGCCTGGTCTCAGGAAACCCTCAGCTAAAATTTGGGAAGAGGGCAACAGAGCTTAAAGCCAGAAAAAAATGTTTATTAAGATTAATATATACCAGATATCATCAAATACGATCTCATTTATCCCCAACAAAATCCTATGAGGTGAGGGTCAGTTTTTAAAGGAAGTTTATTTAGTAAACTGCTCCAGATCACATTGCTTGAAAAATGTTGAGCCATTTTATCCTAATATTCACTTTTAACCCTTTCATTTTGGAACTTAGTATAATTCAATACATGATTATATGTGTATGTCTCATCTAGAAAGGGAGACTAGTTAAATAGTTAATAAAACCAAGGGCAAGGACTTAACCAATAATTGTTTGAATCCCCTTAAGTATAATAAATATCTTCTAAACCTAAAACAAACTAGAATAATTTGTAATCTACTTTAACATTTTTGTTTATAAACAATGTTAAGGTAAAGGAACAGCTGAGGTAGTAAGCCTTACTGAACTAATAAGACTTCAAAGCTAAGTAAGCAGATGACTTCATATTCCTAGCTTTAGCACGTTCTCTCAGCAGGCTCTGTTTAAAATTTTTTCTCTTCCTCATGCCATCCTTAACTCAGCTAAGCCCTCATAACAAAAATAAAGTTGGTAAGATCTAAAATGGTGTAAGATCTTTAAAGATATGTCTTTGAATAATGCAAGCATTATTAAAAGGGGAGGAATTGGTAACTGATTTAAGTAAGGCCTTCCCAACCTGGAACCAAAGAGTCCCATAATGAAAAGATGTGGATTTTGAGTTAAACTCAGGTTCAAATTTTGCTATGCCACTTACAGCCACTTGTATGATACAGTATAATTACAATAATGTGGAAAAATATATATTCATAGAAACAAGACTGGAGGAGTCTACAAAAAATTATTAATGGTTACCTCTGGATGGCAGAATTGGGATTGATTGTGGGTTTTTTTTTTTTTTGGCCATTCGGTAGCTTGCAGGCTCTCAGTTCCCTGACCAGGGACTGAACCCAGGCCACCGCAGTGAAAGCACCGAATCCTAACCACTAGCCCACCAAGAAATTCCCCTGGTTGTGTTTTTCTTTATACATCCCTATATTGCTGAGACTTCCTACAATAACACTTAAAAATTACTCTGCTTGCCATGCAGAATCAACTTCGATTTTGTGTAAATCCATTGATGTGAACATCAGGCAGGCAGAAGGGGCTAAGCTTTTGTTGATATGATGGTATTCTGCTCATTTACCTCCCTCCATATGCATGAAAGACAACAGATTCCTTTCCTGTACTAATACAGCCAGTGATTGTCTCCAGCATTCCAGAGTTGACCATTTTATACATAAGTAAACGTGTCTTAGGATCAACTGCTTTTTCTGCAGTAGAATGTTCCTTTTTCTCATGGAGGCGGGCACTTCGACGTTGTTCTGAGTAGGCATGTTGTTTTAAAGCATTGAAAACATGGTTTGATAGTTTTAAATCCATTCCAATTCCATCTCCTACCTGAAACCCAGGTGCAAAATTTTCCATTCTGGCTGTATTCTTTCTCCCACATACTACTTCATCATGTTTGGTGGTGATATCTTTTCCTTTTCCAATAAAGCCCTTTTTAGGAGTAGGAACTGGTTTTGCTGGTCTGTAGGGATCATCACGAGTATCCTGCCAGTCAACCTCATCTTCAGAGCTATCACTGTCTTCATAAGGATGCACTTTTCGATAATTTTCAAGTGAAATGGAAACTTTGCTATCTCCATTGAATTTTTTTTCTTCACGCCTAAGCTGTGCATCATATTCTCTGTCAAATTCCATCTGTAGCATCTGAGCCAGCATTAGGTCGCTGAAAGTGTCAGTGTTTTCTCCAGTAATAAATGGTCCTTCAGCAACAGCAACTTCAGGAAAAGTGGCAGCTCCTTCTTCTGACTGCAATTCTTTAGCCAACTGTTCACTCATTACATCAGACAAAGAACAAGATACTGTATTTTGAGGGGTAGCCCATGGACACTTGCTGGGTCCCCAGGCCGCTGCCAGCCTGGGCTCAGGGGATGCCACTCCGACCAGATCCATGTGGGGGAAGAAGTCAGCGATGACAACAGAGCAGACGGGTGGCAGGACCGGGAAGCAGCCTCCGCCGAGGAGACCGGCAACGAGTCAGGGGAGACGGGCTGCTGGTGCCGGAGCTGAGGTGACAGATGGCGGCGGCAGCCGCGTCCCCATAGTTATCTTTTAAGCCTCAACTTACTTAACCTCTTAGTGGTTCTTGGCAGGGTTAGCTACTTGTTTTTCTTTTTTTTTTTTTTTAACTGCTTTCTTATTTGTTCACATGATTTCATACTTCCCTGATACTTTATTACCTCACTGGTTGATTCTTCCTCTTTGACTCTTCTTTGTTTATTTAAACTCTAATTATTATAGTTCCTGAGGACTTGGTTCTCAGATTTGTTTTTACTTTTACTCTGTGGTAAGTTGTACCACTGTTTCCAAAATTTTTTCTCCTTTTCTCTTTCACTGCTAACCTCCCAATGAATGATTACATTTTTCATCTCATTGTCCAAGTGACCAATTTTTGTCAACATTGCATGCGCAGATCTGCTATATGCCATATCTGAGCAGGAGCTAAAAACGGTAACATGCTTTGCTTTAGCTTCTCTTGCTTTTGCCCTCTGGTGTGAGAAAGGTCATGTTCTAGATTGGACCTGTCCTTTCTCACTAGTCTATAGAATGAGAGCACAAATGTAGAAGACTCAAAACTGCCCGCAGACAATAGCAGAGGAACAGCCATCCCAGAGAGTACATGCAAAGGGAGTGAAAAATATACCTGTGTTGTTAGCCATGAGGTTTGGGGGATGCTTATTAAACAACATAGGTTATCAAAGCTGACTAATACAAACATTGGCAACGAGAAGTGTTATACTCCTAAAACAAAAATTTATTACATGTAAAATGTCTTTGGGACCAGTAGAAGAAAGAAAAAAATCTCCCCAAATTGTTATTACAAACTAGAAAAACAATGTCCCATATTATGTAGTTAGAAAAAAAATAATAAAACCATCAACTCTGATAATCTGGAAGGCAGATAATGTGTCTAATAAAACTGTAGCTTTGACCTATAAGGTTTGGAAAGTAAATGTTATTATGAGAGTTAGGTATAATGCTGCATTGGATGAAATGCTACCAGCAAGAAATCAGCTCAGGAAAAAAACAAATAAGCAAAACAAAACAAAAATCCTGCTTTTTTTAAAGAAAGGATAAGAAGGAAATTAGAGTTTTGAATATCTGAAACTTGCAGGGTTAGGAAATATAATGGGTTCTCTTCTATAAACAGTAAATATAAAATTAAGAAATGTTTTGAGACCCAAAACATCATTAAGATGCGTCCTTAGGTCAAAGACCAAATAATAGACATAGCTATTAAGACACATGTTCAAGGGAAAACAAAAATCATAAGCATAGTTTAACTCTTTGGTAAAATCTCAGAATAGATTTTAATGTATTTTATAGTAAAATAGTTCAGAAAAGGTTAAGCTAAGAGCATGATCCAATGAAAACCAGGTATACTGAAAATATCTGTAGTTAATACAAGGAGTAAAACATGCCTCCAAAATAGCTGTTTGTATGGCTATTGGGATATTAAACTGTTTAGTATCAAACTGGTAAAAAATAAAATTCAACCCTGTTTTTGAGATATTTGTACCTTTAAAATTACTGCTAGTCTGTATCGGAAGAGTCTATGACTATTCAATGCGTAAAATGAACTTTCATTTTCCAATTTCTATTGGAAAGAAAAAGACAGAAAACTCTTATCATATATTGCCAAGGAGACTAATCTAAAGGAAACTCTTCCCAGAAGGCAAGATTTAGACCCATGGAGAAAAATGAACTG
Source organism: Hippopotamus amphibius kiboko (assembly GCF_030028045.1). Lineage (NCBI taxonomy): Eukaryota > Metazoa > Chordata > Mammalia > Artiodactyla > Hippopotamidae > Hippopotamus > Hippopotamus amphibius. The sequence continues at coordinate 36,449,700 of NC_080188.1, forward strand.
AGGAATTCCTCCCAGCGGACAGAACCAAAAACTAGTTGAGGAACATGCTCAACTACCAAGAAAAGGGATCTCTGCAGTGTTTGTCTAGCTGAATTTCAGATATTATTGGACCAGTGATTTATTGCTGTGTGTCTCTCATTATTCTCTTTTCAAATGGTAATGCTTTTTGGTGGATATTCTACCATTTTATGATGGATGTGTGAGCTAGAGGAGTGTCATCATTTAGGTATAAAGTAGAGATTATCACAAAATGATGGATTTACAGTCTGATGCCATGACTGGGTAAGACATTTAGGATATCTTCCTTGGGGTGTGTTTTCTGTGCAAGGGAAAAGGAAATAAATATTTGTGACTAAGAGGTTATTGTATTAATATTGCTCACAAATATTTACTTTTCTCCTCTTTCCCCAGCCTCTGCAATTGGAGAAGTATATTTCTTCATTCCATTTTTTTTTAACTTGCCATGAGACTTAATTTGGCCAAAACAGTATGAATAGCCATGGTGTTTAGCAAACTAAAGAAGTAAATGTGATTGCAGTGACTATCTTAGTTTCTTGATTATGCTTCTTCCACAAGAAAGGCATAACCGGCATAGGGGTTGGTCTTCAACCTGCATCCCAGAATGAGAAGACACATGGAGCAGAGAATCAGAGAACCTACAGTCTATATATATATAACATGAGCAAGAAATGAACTTTCATTGTGTTTATGAGATTTGGGGGTTATATGTTTCACAGCATAAACATATCATGGTATCTAGCTGCCAAGCACATTTCTTAAATTTGTGTAATTTCTTAGTAGATGAGTTCCTCCAGTCCAAGATAAAAACCAGGTATTTACTCTCCTAGACACCTTTGCAACAAAGGCACAGACTTGGAAACTAGTGTCTGCTATCTAAGGATGTCTACAATGAACTTCAATTCATAAAAGATCAACATGAGGAAACAGGTGTTGCATGGGACCCGTGTTTAGTTGAGGATGGCAATGGAGGCTTTTAGGACCAGTGATGAGAGAGAATCAGGCACCAGTGCCCAGGGTCACTGATGCCAAGGTAGGTAGGAGAGTCACAGGGGTTCTTCACTGGCACACTCCTACAGTATAGTTTGGGCATAGTTCCTTTTTGTGTGGCCTTCAAACTTATTTTCTCAGCCTCCCAAAATGTCTGTGAGCTATCTGATAAGCCAATAAGACATTTTACTTCTTTAAATGTGCTAGCATGTGTTCTAAATTTCTTTCTCTTTTCCCCTCTTCTTCCCTTCCTTTCCTTCCTTCCTTTCTCCCTCCATCTCTCCATCTTTCCTTCTTCCTTTCCTTCCTTTGCATGATCCATGAATGAATTACCCTAAATTCATTAATAAATAAAATTAATTGTTAATTTAACCATAATTCCAAGGTTAAAAACTACATTGGAATTTCTCCATGGTCTGGTTACACTGAACTTCTGACAGGTGCTAGAATACTATATTATTGCAAACTCAAGGTCTTTGCCCATGCTGTGCTATTTGCTGGGACATCTCAAAGCTCTTCTTAAGGCTGTCTTTTCAACTTTTAAATTCCAATTTAAATGTGTTTTATAAGGTGTTTTACTCTGATAAACATACAAGAATGCTGCCTCCATGTCCCCTTCCCCATCCAAATTCTCTCAGAGCATCCTTTCTATTTATTTCATCCATAAAACTAAAAGTTATAATTATTTTGTTTTTTGTTTTATTTTCTACTTTTCTGACTAGAATATAAGCTTCTTGACAGCAGAGATCACCATATTTTAGTCGCTGTTTTTTCTCCATGTCCCACCAAAACAGACATTGTGTGGTAGAAACTTAATGCAAATATTTGAATGAGTAAATAGATAGATGAGTGGGAATGGGTTAGCAGATTGAGAAGTGTGATGAAGATTCAAAATGGTCACTTTGAGGAAAGACAGAGGAAAATGGCCAAGGATTTCTCAGCAGTGTTTAAAGTCAAACTGTGGCTGGAGAATATTAATGTGTAAAACACCTACATTTTTATGCTATTTTTTTTCTCTACTGTAGCTTGGAAACAAAGGTATAGAACAAAAAATGAGGCTTTGTATTCTTCCAGCATTAGGGCTCTTTGTTATGTAGATAAGGTAAAAGAGTAATACAAGGGAATTGAGGGTATTTATGAGCAAGCAGTTTAGGTAATTTACAATACAATCTAGGCTGGGTGGAAAAGAGAGTTTTGAAAGAAGCTATTGATAGATTGGAGAAAATGGGGGAATCAAAAGAGGTGAAGTCCAAATGTAGCACAATTAAGGAAGTCAGAACAGTAGAACATATCAGTTATAATCAAAGTATAGTGCATTACACCTTAAGTTTCTGAGGCTGAAAAATGATGTGATGATTATTTCTAGAATGTAGCCGTGCATGTAAGTACTGAAATGAAAAAGATGTGAAATTCACTGGTGATCAAGAAAAGATGAGTCTTTGTTTTGGATGACTCCTCTAGATTTTGAAATCAGCCAAGGTAACTTGCTATTTTACTTTCTAAAACTCAACTCTTCCATTACCAAGTAATTTAATTTGATGCAGTTCAGCAGACATTTGTTAAGCTTACAATCCAGGCTCTATTTAGGCCTGTGTGAATTAGGTAAGGCACCCTTTTCTCTGGGCTGAGAAAACCCTAAACCTGAGTGCACAGTTTGGGAAACACAGCATGGACTGTATTATAGGTCCCACTGCTTCTTTGGGTTTAGTATTATCAACTGAAAAAAAAAAAAAAAAAGCACAATGTGAGAGTTGTGAGTTAAGTTTTATTTGGGGCAAATTGTTGCCGAAAAAAAAACCTGGCCTCTGTTCACTGATGCTGAATAGAAATACAGAGACAGAGCTTTGGAGGACTAGAAAGGAATAGCTTTATTACTTTGCCAGGAAAAGGGGGAACACAGTGGCTAGCGCCTCAAGAACTGTGCCCCCCTCTCTGGGGAATAGGGAGAGGTCTTATAGTTGGGACACGTGGTCAGGGGTAGCTGATAAGGATCAAGGCAGTAACAGTCGTGCATTCTTCTGATGGGCTGGTGGTGAGGTAAGTAGGAGTCAGCATCATCAGCCTTCAGGTCCAGCTGGTCTGGGGTCTACATGCTTGTGGGCAGCATATCATCGTTAATCATTAACTTCTCGCACCTGGAGGGGTTTCGACTTCTGCGAAATAGCTCAAAGATATTGTTGTGTGTATTGTTGCTGGGGAAACAGGACTTTACCCCAAGGCTGCTCTTGACTGTTTCTCCCTGGTCTCATGCATCCCCTCCCTTCATTAGTTAACAACTGCTTGAACCTGCCCACTGGAACTCTGGGAAGGTCATGGAGGCTGAATGAAGGCTGTTTCCTATAATCAAAGAAATAGGGGATGCAGAAAGTCTTTGTGCCCAGCCCATCTTGTACAAACATGTATTGTAGCCCAAAAAACACTCTATGAAACTGTCAGAGGAGGGGAAAGGAAAGGCAAGGAATATTATTGAGTCCCTAACAGATACCAGCCATTGTGCTAAGGGTTTTAAACATGTTATCTATTTTAATTCTCACCAAAATCATATATAGTCAGAAGTTATCTCAATGTTCCAAGTCAGGTAATTGAGTTTCAATAAGGTAAGTAGCCTGTCCAAGTTTAAACAGATTTATTAAGTGGTAGAACTGTAGTATGAGACTTTTCAGTTAGTTTTTTCTGGTTCAGCAATCGAATGCCAAAGTACACGGCTTAGAGCAATACATTTTAATTTTTCCTTAAAATTCTGTGGGCTGTCTGGGCAATTCTTTCAGTCTGAATCAGTTTGATTAGAAAGAGACTGAATAGTCTAGGAGACCTCACATGTTTGGGATAGATGGAGTGTCTGGGAAGGCTTGGGGCTTCTCTCCATATTGTTTTTCATCATTCAGGAAGTTAGCCTTAGCTTGTTCAGGTTTTGGAGGGTTTTTAACACCAAGAGATGACAACCACCCAGTATTCAAACACTTTTTAAGGCTCTAGATTGTATTTTCTAATGTTCCATTGAGTAAAATGTTATACGGCTAAGCCCAAATGGAGAACATTTCTCCACTTCTTAATAAGAGGAGAGGCAAAGTCACATTGCCAAGGGACATGCATGTGGGGAAAGGAAGAATTTGTGGGCATTTTGCAACCTACTTTATGAACCTAATTTCAAACTCATGCTCTTTGTGAAACAGGAGGGAAGGGGGCAGGGCACAACCTTTAAAAGTATGACATAGTCATAGGATGTGACAAAGACTGGTTAGAACCAATTGGGTCCAAGATGGCGGAAGATTCAAGTTCCAGTAGACCTTGAGACTCATTATATGCTCATTATAATACATTAGCATGCTAAGTGGCACACCCACCAGCACCATGACAGTTCTGAGGTCAACCATAAAAGGTCAAAAAGTGGGCAGTGGCCTAATTCCTGGAAATCCCTGCCCCTTCCTGCCAATAATTGGAATAATCCTCCCACTCATTAGCCTATGAAATTACCCAGCCCATAAAAACTAAGCATACCATATTTTGAGGCCCTCTTGCCTTCTGAGATGGCCCACACTCTGTGGAGTGTGTGTCTCTCTAAATAAATCCATTTCTTACCTGTCACTTTGTCTCTCACTGAATTCTTTCTGCAGTGAGACACCAAGAACCTCAAATTCACTGGGAACATTTCTACCATATCACATTGTTCACTGACTGTTATTAATTCGAAGATAAAGACAACATTGTCCAAGCCCTTGTGGAACTGTGGAAATAAAAGGAGACCAATATTTATTTACAACCTGTATTACACACTGAGCACCATCCTAGGAATTTCTCATTATGTCATAATCACATTAGGGAGCTAGTAATCTGGGGGCTAATGTCCCTATTCAAGCAGTCTCGAAGTTATTAAACTGTTTAAAGCGTGTTTTAGAAATTCAAATTAAAATACTACAAAATGAAACAAATGACTGTAGAGATATCATAGACCTGTAAATTTGATCAAAAATTTTAAGTTATCTATTTGAATGATGAGATTTTCCTCCCAAAGATTCCACTGCATAATAAAATAGAATTAATTTCAGGCTGTAAAATATGGCTACCATTATAACCACAAAATATTCTGAGAAAAAATATATACACATGCATGTATAATACATGGCATGTAACCATTTACCTACAGACAAACGATTTATATGGATGGATAAATACCATAATAATTTCAAAAATTCTTTTGAGATGGTCTTGATACGGCTGTTAAATACAATCAGCTTGACTTAATTATTGTTATAATTAGCACTGTTTTTACCAAGTATTAGCCATTGAGTTAGATGACTTCCACAGATTTTCTCTTTTAATCCTCACAATAACATGAAGAAGGTAATATTATTACTCTTACTTCATGTATAAGACAATCTCTGAGGAAGAGGGGTTTTCAGTAAATTGCCCGAAGTCCAATTCTTTAGCTAAAAGGTAGAGCTAAGATTTTAGTCAAGTTTTACTCCAGAGTTTGAACATTTAACTAAGTTTTTCCTGCTTCAGTTTACATGAACTATTTTTATGATTAATTACTTAATAGTCACATCAACCACATCAGCATCAATTAAACCTTTAGAATAGCCCAAGTTCTTTGCTGATGTACCATCATGGCCAAGAATAAAGACTACCAACTCAAAGAGATGACTGTTGCTCTTTTTTACTCCACGTGTAAAGGAACATTCAGAAATACACTGTGGTGCATTCTTTAACCTCTCTCAAATATTATTCTCTTCTTTGGGGAGATGTCTAAAAGCTGATTGGTGCTTTTCATCTGAATACAAACTAGGTTCGACTAATAAAAGGCACTTGTGTGAGGTCCGGAAGATGACAGTAAGGAAGACCCCTTCTTCCTGAGGTATTGGCTGTTAGAAACAAAGTTTGAAAGTGTGTGGATGTCTGGCACCGGCCTTCCTGCATCCACTCCCCCATGTGCAGGTTGAAGCTGTGGATGCTCCATCAGATGCATGAATCCACAAACTGCAGCTTTGGTTGCCTCTTCTCCCACTTCCTGCGCTTGAGAAGTAGTTGTGATGGTAGTGGGTGGAGTGGGTAGCAGCAGCTTCTTTCTTCTTGACTTTCTCAAGTGCTCATTTCAGAGATGACAACTCCCATAGTGATAAAGGAACTGCAGTAAATGTACATGAAAAGCAACATTCCAAACTAAATATATAGAGTGATCTCACTGGTAGGAAAAAATCTATCATGTATGCAGATATGTGAGAATTCATTTTTCAGAATATAGAAATGTAAATCACTCAGAATGTCTTTGAGAATTAATTATCCTATTTGGACAAGTAGTATTATGTACCGTTTTGGTTTCTCTTTTCTACTGTCTGGATATATTATAGTCTGAAATATTATTACATAGTTACTGTGTGATGATTGTATCACATTTTAGAGTATAAATTGCTCTATAATCTGCAGTTTATTTCTTTATTTTCATAATATTTGTATTTGATTGGAATGGATCAACTAATATTTCCACCATGAATCTATTTACTGTGGTTATTTTATCAGATTATATGTAGAAGATTAGTGTGAGAGAAACTGTCCAATCCAATTTTACAGGTAATTAAACTGAGGTTGAGAGTTTAAGGGACTTTGTTCCTGTAAACACACTTATTTACTGTCAAATTGGGAACTCAGAACTCTGACCAGGACAGCTGAGTTCAATATTTTTTATACTATTCCATACTGCTAAAGACAGGGAGAAAATTACAGAGGAAATAAAGGAAACAGAAAATGAGATTAGAGCAATAGGTGTTAATTAGGATGCATTCCAGGATCTTTCAGGTAAATTTCTTTTCCAAAATGTGTACATATAACCCAGAACATTCCAAGATGACTGAATTTGAATCTCTCGAGATTGAGATGTCTAGGCGACGCAGATGTGCAAGGCCACTTAAGAACTACTGGGCTAGAGAAGATGCTTTGTGGTAAAGGTCAACATGTAAAAATCACTCCTGAAATGCTCTGTTTAAACTCCATTCTAGAACCTTATCTTTATTGCTGAGCACAGTGTAAGACAACACTGACCAGATTCTTTCTTGAAATTCTTCCCTCTCTTGGTTTCTCAGACTTTCTTCTGTTTCTATTTCTTGACTCCTCTCTTTGAGTCTCCTCTGTGGACTCCCTTTCTCCTGATTGCCTTTTTTTGTTTGTTTGTTTGTTTGTTTACCTTATAAAGGATAGAAATTTATTTTTATGATTGTGGAGGTGGAAAGACTGAGACCAGGTGCAGGCATGGTGAGGTGAGGAACTTCTTCCTGGTCTCAGACTCCTTGTGTCCTCATATGCGGAAGGGGCAAGGGAGCTGTGAAGAGTCTTTTTTTCCTCCACATGAGTTTATTTAATTAACTTAATTAATTTTTGCATGACTTGATATATATATATTTTTAATTGAAATATAATTGATTTACAATGTTGTGTTAGTGTCAGGTGTTTGGCACAGTAATTCAGATATATATATATATCTGAATATATATGTTTATATATATTCAGATATAAACATATGCATATGTTTATATATTCAGATATATATATGTTTATATATATATGTTCTTTTTCAGATTCTTTCCCTTATAGGTTATTACAAAATACTAAGCATAGTTCCCTGTGCTATACAGTAGGTCCTTGTTGGTTATCTATTTTATAGATAGTAGTGTGTATATGTTCATCCCAACCTCCTAATGTATGCCTCCCCACCCCTTTTCCCTTTGGTAACCATAAGTTTGTTTCCTATATCTGTGGGTCTATTTCTGGTTTGTAAATAAGTTTAGTTGTATCTTTTTTATTTTAGATTCCACATGGTAAATCATATCGTATGATATTTATCTTTCTCTGTCTGGCTTGCCATTTGCAGCAACACGGATGGACCTAGAGATTAGAATACTAAGTGAAGTAAGCCAGACAGAGAAAGACAATATCATATGATATTGCTTATATGTGGAATCTAAAAAAAAAAAAAGGTACACCTCTGATTGCTTTTTAAATGTAGGTGTCCTCCACTCTAATGAGAGCAGTAGTTCTCAACCTGGGCAGTCTGGCAATGTCAGGACATAGTGTTCATTGTCACCCATAGGGGTACACTACTAGCATCTGGTTAGTAGAGACTGAGGGTGCTGCTAAACACCCTACAATGCATAGGACAGACCCCACAACAAAGGATTATCTGCCTCTAAATGTCAATAGTGACAAAATTGGGACACCTTGAATTAAAGGAATATGTTTGTGTGCTTAGGATCATTTTTGATTAATACAAAGTGGGTAAGAAAAGCATTTGCAAACCATTTGTGCGTGAAGTAATATTCAAATGTTTTTTTTCTTTTAATAAAGCAATAACTATAAGTGCTTTAGCCATTGTGGAGGACACTTGCCGACAGGAACTGCGGCTCATTCATTTTCATATCCACAAAATTTAGGATAGTAAGTAGTTTGTTCAACTTTTAAAATTACCAGAGGACAAGGAAATTTGGGGAGTTAATTTACCAAAATGACCATCATGCCATTACCTGTCTTAATCTAAAAGGTAAACACTAAAAGGAACTAGTATCAGTTGCATGTTTTTCAAACTTTTAATAGTGGACAATAAATTACTGAAAGAAGAAGGCTATATACTTTAAAATAAGCATATTTATAAAGCAACAAATCACATCACATCTTCCAGACATACAAGCTCTGATCTTTGGTTCCCTGTTCCATGCTCAAGGGGAGGAGCAAAGTAGAGAATGTCCTTAGTAACAAGATGCTTTCAAGTATACTTCAACCTTGGGTTTTCGCCTCATGTAGGAGGCGAAAAGGATATATTCTTGTGAACTTTGTGTTCAATGATGTATACATGGTGATTAAATTATGATTGACCTGAATTCAGCAATACTGTTTATCAGGCTCTACGGTAAGAGAACAGAGCTCTTTTAATTGAAATGGATTTTATTTCAATTTCATAATGCCTGACATAGAATGAGAGGGATGCGAACAGTGAAAAGAAATTCCATTTCTCATTATCTCAGTGATTACCAGCTGGTAATGTTTTATTTTACTAAATTAGATACTTTATTAAATAGATAAAAATCAGAGAAAAAGGAACACAAAAATTATAGAATTATATATACTGCTTATTTTTGTAAAATGTGTTGATTTGGTTTTATACATTTAAAAAAAGATTTAATTCTTGGAATGTTCTAAAATCTCAAAGTCCTTATCTCATGCTTAGCTAATTATTTTGACAGGGGTCTAAATGGTGTGTGCTTTTCCATGCAAATGAGTTTGTGGCAAATAAGATGACTACCAACTACATAAACACTCCATATAACTAATTCTTATCTCCACAGAGATATTAAGTAGTGAAAGTTAGCAATTAGAATTCAGTGACAATGTTTTCCTCTGCAATTGATTAGCGTACAGAATGTTCATCTAGTAGAAGGACACTAAACAGTTTCACCAATTAATTCCCTTTTGGAATCTCACACTAATCTGTCTTCTATGTGTGTAAGTTTGTTATTCTTCCCCCCCCCCCTTCCCCCCCGGAACATCTACTCTTTCTGACACATTCTCCTCCAAGTAAATTTGCCAGTTTGATTCTCTCTTCCTTGCGATCCTTTCCTCTTTTCCTTCTTCACTGGTATGGTTTTTAGTTGTTCTTGTATATCCTTAGCTGTGAGTGTTGCCATAGCCTCAGTCCTGGTTCTAAATTTATATCAGCGATACCATTATTCCCTGAGCTACCTTGTCTTAAAATCTTGATATATCATTCAATTTTCCTTTTTACATATTCAAACAGTTCTTTATTTTTGGTACTGTTTTTGTTTCCTTCTTTTTTTATCCTTCTGCAGTTACCCTGTTATACATACTCATACATTTGTGCTAAGGATTCTGAATGTTCATTTGCTTTTATTTTTATGTCTGTGCCTTCTTTTTGAATCCATTTTATTCATTGCCTCAAGCAAAATTTTCAAAATCTGACTACTTTCATCACATCACCTCTTGGCTCAAAATCATTCGTTGATCCCATTTTACTCTGCATCAGATCCTTCCTATTTGAGGAATTTGATATTATCCATAACCCTCCTAATTCATCTATCTTATTTGATCCTTGATGGTTTTTCCCAACACGTTTTTCAAAATTTACTCACCAGATTTGTGCCTTATCCCTTTATTTAGGCTTTCCTAGGCTTGGAAGAGCCTTCTTTGTTCATTTAATTTAACTAATTGTAATCTGTCTTTCAGAGGCCATCTCAGGTCACACTTTATCTCTACATGCAAGTTTTGTGATGTATTTTCCCTTGGAACACAAAGGATCAGTTATTCATGTGACATTTTTCAGGTACTTTACAGAGTATGATATAAACTTTTCAGTTTTTTGCTTTGCTATGTAATATATACATATTTATATATTTTATATATATATATACACAGTTTATATATATAATATATATAGTTTCTGTTTGTGTAAAGATTTATTGCATCTACTCACAACATGATTTATGGAGATTAATTTTAATAAAGCTTATGTGAATTAAGGAAGCAGTATAGCAAAAAATATAACTATAGAAAAAAACTAGTTTGTTTTTGTGATAGTTAATTTTATGTGTCAACTTGACAGGGCCATGGAGTGTCCAGATATTTGGTCAATCAGTATTTTGGGTGTGTCTGTGAGGGTGTTTTTGGATGAGATTAACATTTAAATCGGTGTTTAAATGAGTAAAGTATCTTGTCCTCCCTAATGTGAATGGGCCAATACAATCAGCTCTCCTGTTTCTTGGGGCTTTGGATTTGGATTGGACCTGGCTTTCCTGGGTCTCCCTGTAGATCTTGGGACTTGTCTGCATCCATAACTGCATAAGCCAATCTATCTATGTATTTATCATCCATATCTTCTTAGTTCTGTTTCTCTGGAGAATCTGATGAATATATATTCACCTTGCCTATCTGCCTTACATGGCTAGTTCCTAATCTGCAAATGGGGTAAGAAGAAAATGTAAAAGACAGGACCCTGGAGCTACCCACAGGGGCAGAATAAGCTCTAGGAAGACCAAAGTAGTAGCAAGTCCTAACCTTGTTTTGTCACTTATTGGCTGTGGGAACTTGAGTGAATCATTTAGGTCTCTGAGTTTTTCATATGCAAAATAATGATTCACCTGCCTCTGAGCTCAGATTGTTTTTGTGTTATAAAACTATATTTAATATGCAAACACTTTGGTGACTGTTAAATATTAACAAATAAGTATGATTGGTGTTACTATTTTTAATAAAGACATTTTACCCATTGCATTATTTGAAAAGGCCCAAATTGTCAAACCTGCCATTGTCATGTCAGAATTCTGACAAAAGCAGAAGTACCTTGTTCCTATTTATCATGGCTACCACAGGAGAAGTTGCAAAGATACCTTAAAGCCAAACTTTCTAGTAGCTACATGGATTAACATAGCATCTCAAATAGCACGAGGCAAAATCTGCACTATGCTAGGGATATGTTACATGTGAGGAAACGGATCAGCAGACCAATGTATTTTAGGTTAAGATTCTCACTGGAACCATAATTTAAACTAAAGCTTGGTACAGAGAGGAAGAAACAAAACAAAAAACACACTCATAGTATTATGAGTGTTTTTTTCTTACAAAAAAATTGAGAAGTACTAATGCATGCTAGTCTTAGTGTAATAATTACATGCACCAGATATTCTAAAGTATTCACAAAGTAACATATGGCTTAGCTGTTCAGCTGCAGTGAAAATGTGGATTATTAAGAATAAAAATTAGTTTGAAAAGCAGCAGGCACCAGTAATCTCGAATCCCCTGTATACCCGTAAAGTGGAGAAACCATCTGCATTGTGTGCAAGCTGATGACCTTGGATTAATTCTAGCAATGTCATTACCCAATTAGTTGAGGAAGGAAAGATACTTGGGAATTACAATTACAGATCCATTAAAATTGTGCAGTGCTTTTATTCTCAATATTTATTAAATCACATCTGTTTGCTAATCATTATATGATGATTTTTTTCACCTAAAGGAGATTCAGTTTGATAGGGAAAACAGTGAACAGGTCCTGAATAGGATAATTATGCTACTTGAGCATACTTCAAGTATGTCTGAAGTATGTTCTGAGAAAATAAAATATTGATATCTCCTTTTTAATCTCATGACTTCTTAGATGGTAATGCTTCTATTTGTTTGAATGATCTCTTCAGTTATAATGAACTATTTTTAACCAAAGAATAAATATAAACCTGCATGCCAAATTATGTTGTAATTTCATGTCTCCCTGTTCTCCTTGTTCTTATTTTACAGAGACCATTCTGTGCCTCTAGGGGTCATGTTAAAGAAACCAGTAATTCTTGGACAATAAGCACATTTTAATTTTTGTTTGTTGTTTTGTTTAAATGGAAAGTTTAAGTTTGTAGTGGTCTTAAAACAAATTTTCTATGTAGCTATCATTTCTCACCATTTAATTTGAGAATGCTTTTGACAAGCATGTGATTTGCACAGGAAATCTTACGTGTAGAAGAAAATATATATTTGTGACATTCATGTACACAATGTAGATAAATATGATAAAATTAAGACTATATATAAATGCAAAGCAATGATAATTATACTCTGATTAGAAAGATGATACAAAACTGAACTATAAAAAAACCTCTCATGGTTTAATATTACACAAGAAAAGTTGCATGGCAATTGTCTTAGGCTGTATTTACAATATTTGTAATAAGATTTTCTCTCCATGTTATACTGTTGTTAGAAGAGATAAATGATTGGCATTCATTTTTTAATGCTTATATTTGTCTCTACTCTGTGATTACCTCCAGTTGAAGAGCAAGAGTGTCTTTAAAACACAAAGTATTCCTTAATTTACTCATTCAAAAAGTATTAATGGGTGCCTGTGTCATTGCAGTCACAGGCCTACACATTGTAGATACAGCTGAGAACAACATGGAAGAGAAGAAGCAAAGAAGGAGAACCAAGAAAGATTGGTACTCCAGAAGACAAGTTAAGATTTATTTCAGGGAAGAGGAAATAATAAACTTACCAAGTGGTGTTGATAGGTCTGGTAAAATGAGCACTGAGAACTGACTGTGGGACTTATCACAGAGGAGGTTATTGGTGACCTTGAAACAAAGGTATTAGGGGAATAGTGGTGGTGGATGATGACTGGAGAGAGTTCAAGAGAGAACTGAAGATCAGGAAGTAGAAACAATAAGTATTGACAACTCTTTTGAAGATTTTATTGTGAGGAGAATGTCTTGGTTGGTTCTGGCTGCTATAACAAAGAACCATAGCTATTAAGTACCTTATAAACAACAGAAATCTATTTCACAGTTTTGGAGTCTGGAAGTCTGAGATCAGGGTGTTAACATGGTCAGATTCTGGTAAGAGTTCTTTTCTTAGTTGCAGACTGCTGAATTTTTATTGTATCACATGACAGAAAGAGGCAAGAGAGCTTTCTGGTCTCTTTTTATAAAGACACGGATTCCATCATAAGGACCTCATGACTTAATCACCCCAATGGCCCCACTTCCTAATACCATCACATGGGGATTAGATTTGAACATATGAATTTTGGGGGTGCACAAACATGCAGTCCATAACAGTGAGACAGGAAAGAAAGAACAGGATTGGCAGAAGGATATGAGATCAAGGAAGAGTTGATTGTTTGGTTTTAAGATGGGAGATGTTAAAGCATGATTTATTTTTAAGCTATGATCCAGATGTGAAGGTAGAGACAATGATAAAGTAGATAGCCCACAACTGTAGGAGCAATGTCTTTGAGCTTGTTCTTAGGGTCCAAGTCATACATGGGGGTGACTGCTGATTACATCTGGAGTGTAGAGTATGTGGGCACAAATATAGGTTCATTGACTGATTTAGTGTTTGGCACGAGGAGGAAAATCTCTGATTGCATTTTTTTTTTTCTTTTTCAGTGAAATAAAAATAATGGCATCATCTGAGAGTGGATGAAGTGAATGAATGAGTGATTGAATGAATAAATACTAAATTAGGGATGGGTGTCAAAAATGCAATAAATTCAGAAAATACAAATTAAACTTCTATAAGATGAAATATATATAAAGTGCTGATAAATGCAAAGCAAGAATATTATTGATTGAATTAAAATGTAAGGCTTCTGTGAACATAATAGACTTCCTTTATGTAGGATTCAAATCAATTGAAATTTCAAATAACTAGTTTATTAGTCTATGATAGGCAATGATGATCACACTGTTCACAATGCTGATTGACTCTGACATATTGTAAGATTCTCAAGAGTTTTCTAAGTCAATAAGGATAGTTCTGTGCAATTAAATGTTGTGTATTTTATTACATTTTAAAACTTGTTAAATCCAGGACTACCAATTCTCTGCTATTCCAGGCTATAGAAAGTTCCCTCTGGGAGAGTTAGTATTCAGAAATAAGGTTTGATCACTCCTGTTAATTTTTAGTTGTCTCCCAGGAGATGGTGAATCTCAAGGCAGGGACTTCGGGTTTAAATTTCTGAATCACTTAATTTACATTTTAATTATGAATCACTTTAAAAAATATGTTATCCTTTGAAAAAAGAAATTTTTTTGTCAATTAAAAAAATAGAACTAGGGAACAAAGGAAGAAAAAAATACCCTGAGCCCTCACAAAAACATAATTTTATTAACATATTGGGATAATGGTAATGTTGTAATGTATTGAGTATGTATGGCTTATATTACACCTATGATTAACTTATGTTCAATTAACATAGTGGTTGGTAGGATTTTGTAATTCTTGGAATGCTCCACATATTAATGATCACTGAGAAGTTTGTTTCAGCTATCTTAACTTTTCTACTCCTAACAAAGAAAGATCCTCTTGATAATGGCTTTACTGTCAGGACTTAAACCTTTGAGCATATAGTAGGTATGTGATTTACAGCAAAATGATTATTAAAGAAGAAAACAAAAACAGAAAAACATAACCCCAAATTAGTAACATATGATTTTATAAGTGAGATTATAATGCTTATGTTACATAGAATCTTTTTAATTAGAATATAGTATAGTGGAATAAATACCAAACTGCATTTGAATGTTGATTCTGCCACTAATGTATTCTGTGACCTTGAGTGTATCATTTAATCTCTCTTAAAATAAGTTCCATCATATCAAAAAATAATGATATCTAACTCATAATGTTCATGCAGATAATAAATGAAATCTTATATCATGTGTATAACTATCTGACACACATTTGTTCCTTTGTTTTCCATTGAGGTTAAATTTGCATGTAATGAAGTGGGTAAATCTACAATATACAACTCAAGTTTTGATGAATGTGTATAAAACTATAGTCACTGCCCAAATTAAGCCTAGACTATTCTCATTACTCCAGAAATTTTCCTTATGTGTTTTTCTGGTCAATACTCACTAACATGTATAAATATTATTTTTATTTAATTTCTATCTCTGTACATTGTTTACCTGTTTATGCTTCATATATGTCAAGACTCCATTACCAGATGAGGCTTATTTAGGATAGTTTTGCCCCTTTGATGAATTGAGCACTTATTCATGTTAGTGTCCCACTTTATCCCTAATAACATCCCTCAGTTTAAATTCTAGTTTATTTCCTATTACTATAAGCACTTCAGCTTTCCTTTTTTTATAAATTTATTTATTTATTTATTGGCTGTTTTGGGTCTTCATTGCTGCACATGGGCTTTCTCTAGTTGTGATGAGTCTGGACTACTCTTCATTGTGGTACACAGGCTCCTCATTGTGGTGGCTTCTCTCATTGTGGAGCACGGGCTCTAGGCGAGTGGGCTTCAATAGTTGTGGCACACAGGCTCAATAGCTATGGCACGTGGGCTTAGTTGTTCCAAGGCATGTGGTATCTTCCTGGGGCAGGGATTGAACCTGTGTCCCCTGCACTGGCAGGCAGATTCTTAACTGCTGCACCACCTAGGAAGTCCAAGCTTTCTTTTGATTAATGTTTACATGGTATGTATCTTTTTATCCTTTACTTTTAATCAACTGTGTCCTTCTATTTAAAGCAAATAGCTTATAGACAGTCTACCTTTTTCAATTCATTCTGATAAACTCCCCCTTTTGTTTCATTAATTTAAATTTATTATAATTATTTTTGTGTTTGCACTTAGCTCTACCATTCTATATTTCTTTTTTCTACATTTGTTCTGTTTTCTGTTCCTCCTTTTTTCCCTTTTATGTGGTAATCAAATATTATTATTTTTAGTCCAGTTTTAGTCTCTATTGCCTTTTATTTCTAGATTTTGTATGCTTAATGATGTTCTAGGGATTATAATACATATCCATAATTTATCAAAGTCTTCTCAGAAGTAATGTAAAATGAATGTAAAATGCAAGATTCATGCAATATCTCCAACCTGTATGATATTGTTTATACACACACACACACACACACACAAATATGACAAACTCCTCATTAGGATGCTGTAATTTTAAACTATTAGTTGCTTTTTTTAAAAGAAATGAAGAGAATAAAAATTAAGGTGGTCTTTTATATATTTTATATATTTATCCATTTATTTTCTGTTATGTTTTTCATTCCTTCTTGTAGAGCTGAGATTCCATTTTACACCATTTCCCTTCAGTCTCAAGAACTTCATTTAGCAGTTTTTGTAGCTTAGGTTTTATGAGGATAGATTCAGCACCTGTTTACCTGAAAATATCTTAATATTTTCTCTATTTTGAATCATATTTAAACTGGATACATAATTCTAGGTTTATATATATATGTATTTTTTTTCTTTTCAGCACATTAAAGATATCACACCGTTGTCTTTTTTCCTTCACATACTTTGATCAGAATTTCACCAGCATTATTATCATTGTTCCCCTATAAAGTATTTTGTTGTTGTTGTTGTTGGCATCTTCAAAGTTTTACTCATATTTGGGGTTCTGCAGTTTGATTATGATGTGACTGAATGTGGGCTAATTTGTATTTATAAAGCTTGGAGTTCTCTGAGTTTCTTAAATCTATAAATTATATATTCCTTCAACAATTCTTCAATTATTATTTTTTATTTTCCTTTCTCCTTTTCTTATGGATACACAATTACATATATTTGATTGAATTTTTTTCAATTTTGTTTCTCTGTTTTATACATTAAATTTCCTTCCATTATCTTCACATTTCCTCTCTTTCTGTGTCTTTCTTTTTTTGCCAATTTCAATGTTCTCTGAAGCCTGTGGATTCTTAAACTCAGATATTGTATTTCCTGTCCCAGAATTTTTGTAATTTGTTTTTATAGTTTCCATTTATCTGTCGAAATTATCCACTAGTTTGATTATTATGACCAGATTTTCCTTTAATTCCTTGAACATTTTATATTAGCTTCTTTAAAGTCCTTGCTTATTAATCTAATCTTTATGTTATGTAAGTGTAGGTTTCTGTATGCTGTTGCTTCTCTTGATTGTGGGCTAGATATTCCTGTTCACATTTATTTTTACTGTACTCTAGATGGTTTATTTTAAAGATACTGGTTCCTGTTATTTTCCTCTGAAAAATGTGTGTTCTAGGAATAGTTAAGTAACTGGCTGATTAACTTGAAATCTTGAAGTCTTGGTTGTATGATTTCTTAGAGCAAGTCTATATTTGTTTTGCCTTTAGGCTCAGACTGAATTCCTTAGACCTGAGAAAAAGGTATGGCCATTCTCAGATTTCAGTGGAAAACCCAATGTGTTTACTAAACATCTAAAATGTACCAATTTTTGTCTCGTGCTGTTAGCAACATGTTTTCTGTTGGACTTCTTAAAGTCTTCCTCATGCATGCATATTTTCTGGGCATTTTATAGACAAGTTTTATAGCTTACTCTCTGTGTGCCCTTCTCTTTCAGTTTGTTTTTTCCTTCAATTCCCAGCAGTCTGGCAGCCCTAAACTTTGTCTTGTGGTATCTCAATCTAACAAGTCTGTGACTTTTTCCTGAATTTTTAGCTACTCCGTGACCTTCAGAGGTGGGAATGTCCTTGGGGAAATCTGTATAAACATGGATCTAACTCAATCCAGTTCCTTCCCTTCAAGAGTCAAATTCTCTTGCATTTTTGTCTAATTTTGATCACTCTACAGTGCCTTTTGTACTTTGTCCAGAGGTAATATGTACTTGTTATCTGCCCAAAGGAAGTACAGTAAAAGCTATTCCACCAATAATAGTCTTTCTTTTATGTAATAATGATTAATAGTATCTTTATTGTCATTAGAATTGTCTAGCACATGCTAAAGTTTAAAGATTGGGTCTATAAACTAGTATATATTATATGGAAAATTTGTTTTTAAAAATATAAGGTGCTGTGGAGAAAAGGGAACTCTCCTGCACTGTTGGTGGGAATGTAAGTTGGTACAGCCACTATGGAAAACAATTTGGAGGTTCCTTAAAAAACTACAAATAGAACTACCATAGGATCCAGTAATCCCACTCCTGGGCATATACCCAAAGAAACCCATAATCCCAAAAGAAACATGTACCATAATGTTTATTGCAGCACTATTTACAATAGCCAGGACATGGAAGCAACCCAAATGCCCATCAACAGATGAATGGATAAAGAAGATGTGGCATATATATACAATGGAATATTACTCAGCTATAAAAAGGGATGATATGGAGCTATATGTAATGAGGTGGATAGACCTAGAGTCTGTCATACAGAGTGAAGTAAGTCAGAAAGAGAAAGACAAATATTGTATGCTAACTCACATATACGGAATCTAAAAATGGTACTGATGAACTCAGTGACAAGAACAAGGAAGCAGATACAGAGAATGGACTGAGAACTCGAAGTTTGGGAGGGGGCGGGGGGTGAAGGGGAAGCTGAGATGAAGCAAGAGAGTAGCACAGACATATATATACTACCAACTGTAAAGTAGATAGCCAGTGGGAAGTTGTTGTATAACAAAGGGAGTCCAACTCGAGGATGGAAGATGCCTTAGAGGACTGGGACCGGGAGGGTGGGGGGGACTCGAGGGAGGGTGGGGGGGGAGTCAAGGGATGGAGGGAATATGGGGATATATGTATAAAAACAGATGATTGAACTTGGTGTACCCCCCAAAAATAATAAATAAATAAAATTTAAGAAAATATATAAGGTGCTACCTAATATGCATTGAGATATTTTAGATTACAGTAAATATGCTAAGTAGTTTAAGATGAATACATTTTTTATTTAAGTAAAATTTAGGTTACTAATACAAATAAAGTTCTTCAAGCAAGCATACCATTAGGAGAAATTGGTAATTTATAATTGAGTTGATTTTGCTTTCACATATTCATTTGTAAAATCTAAAATGACTTTCCAACTTTATTTAAATAAGACCATCACATACAACGTGAAGTAAACTTTGACTGAGAACTCATGAAATGTGAAATAGATGTTGTCTCTGATTACATAGGATAAGCAAAATAAAGCTAGATGAGGGAAATAAAATCTGTGACCAAAAGTCCATTGTGATGAGCAATATAGTCTTGAGAGCTTCAGAAACTTTCAAGAAAAGAGAATTTCAAAATTAAAATTGTGAGGAAATTTTGAAGTGGAATAAATTTGTCAGCATGAAGTATTCTTTATAGTCATTAATGGTGGTATTTCAAATAATTTTAAATTTTCATTTTCTTAAATGTATTTTTGCTCTAAGTAATTTAGCCCTAGAGTTTTAAACTAAAGTTATTTTGATCTTCTGACTATTCTGGGATTTGCATTGCAGCACTTCCTGATCTTTCTTTACTCATGGGCTTCAATAACTTCTCCCAGGTCGATCACTTTAAGGTATCATCTCCTTTCAGATCACATTTGCTGGCTCTCCAGAATAGATCTTTTTTCATTCTAAGCTGAACAAACTGATGTAAGTTTCCAACCTCAATGACAGGATCAACTATATAATATCATTTTTCTTATTTTATAAGGTGAGGTTGCAAGGCATAGAACTATACCTTCACAGTTTGTTGTTGAATAGAAATATTGAATGAGTTGTTCTGATCTTGCACATCATGTCTATAGCATTGCACCATTACACCAATAGTCACTTCCAGCTGATTTCAGAAATGTGAGCACCTTACAGCAAGCAATATTTATCCTACACTGTTGTGACATTTACTCTTTACCCAAAGCTTTATGGCAACCCAAGTTGCAAGTATAAAAAACACAACTCCTCTATCAAGGTTTTCCCCTATGTTGTGTCTACTTTGCCATTTTGACAGTCAAAGTCCCACAAAAGATTTAAAAGGAAGAATTTCAAAAGATTTCAGAAGAAATGTGTCCCCCTCTTTTAGCTACGCACATTTTATTGTACATCTGGGGCTTTGGATATTTTATTCTGTAAACTTCTGGCACACATTGTTTTCTGAGTTGTAATCTGCCACATGCTGTCATTTGACTCTTCTATATGTACTAAGCAGGAAGAAAAGAGTTCCTGGCTCCTTCTGGTATAGTATTAACTTTTATTACTTAAATACTCACTTGTCTGAGTGGAGAAGCCAAAATTCATTGCTGTTATATTTCCAGATCACACATGTATTTAATTTTTACATCCAATAGTTGGAATTGGAGCAGAAAAAAATGAAGATACTGGAGATGTTTTCAGAGTTGGAGTTGGACTGAGAATGATTTATCAAAGGCAAAGTAAGGAGCCTGGATATTGAGTGCATTTTTTTTTTTTTTTTTGCATATTGAAATTTATTGAAGAAAACTAACATGGAACTAAGTCCATATTATTATTCAACACACACACATTTCAGGTCTTGTGTGTGTCAGGAACTAGGGTAGATACTGAAAAAATCATTGGAATAGGGCATATCTTGAACATATCTAGATATTAATTTCTAATATAATTTATGAGTTTGAGTCACAGGGTAAGAAAAAAATCTTTTACTATTATTCTGACTAGATACATCCAATGTCTTTGTTTGTCATGGATCTGTTGCCCTGATTTTCAGAGCTGAAGTTTTCAATGTACAGAACACCATCCATCCATTTTTAGCCTTTCAACTTGTCAAAGCATATGCTTGTTGATCTATAAGAGTTTGTTCTTAAATTTTATAAACTCATTTTAATACTCGTTTTATTCATTTTTCCTATGTTAGTTTTTCTAATGTCTTTTAAAGCTCTTTTGTCTTCTGCATTTACAGCATAGGGAGTCATAATGTGAGGGGTATAGTGAATAGAATACTCCTAGGTTAGAGAACTTAAGTTAATTCACTTCCCCTTGAAACTGGCTCTGCAGTAAATCATCAGGGAATAGCAAATTTCTCAATGAAATCCTTAAACCTTAAATCGAAACACAAAGAAACTGAGAGTTTTTAAAAATATCATGGAGTCCAAAAATTTCAAAAACGAAAACAAAATAAAACAAAAAAGCCAACAAATTGAAAAGTCACTATCACCAAACTAGGGGGACAAAAAAATAAGTTTAATCCTAAGAAAATATCAGAACTATTTTTCTTAATGTACGTCAAAACAATTCCTTTTCTTCCTGAACAAATACATTAGCTATGCAACCCATTACTTTAACAATTTGAAAGCAGCTCACAATAGATAAGGAGATGGAAATGGGTGGATAATCTCATCCAGAGGAGAAATCTACAGTGTAACTCTTCTAATTTCACATAATACTTCATGGAAAAGACACAACAGAAGAATCATAATCATATCATTGCCCCTTTACTTTGGCCTGTACTTTACATAAACCTCAACAAATTGATTTTTCTACCATCAGTGCAGTGCTTCCAATACATAATTTTATGGTGTAAGTTTTATTAATGTTCTTCTTAAAATAGGAATTAAACAAGAGTTGACTAGAATTGGGATTATACACAGTGGGGTTTTTAGGAAATAAAAAGTGATTTTTATCTCTATATCTTTACAATTGAAAACATAACAAAACTGAATCCAAAAACAACAGAAAGTCTTTGACTAGAGCAATGGTACTCAAAACTTTAGCTTTTAGGACTCTCTTATTGTGTTAAAAAATTGTTGAGTACCACAAAAAAGCTTGTATTCATGAGTTATGTCTACCAATATTATGTTGGAAAATCAAAAAAAAATTTTTAAGATTTATTTTATTATTTATTTATTTTAATTTTTTTTTTGCTGCATTGGGTATTCGTTGCTCCGCACAGGCTTTCTCTAGTTGTGGCGAGCGGGAGCTACTCTTCTGTTGCAGTGCGGTGGGTTTCTCATTGAGGTGGCTTGTCTTGCTGTGGAGCACAGGATCTAGGCACACGGCTTCAGTAGCTGCAGTGTGTGGGCTCAGTAGTTGTGGCTCGCAGGCTGTAGAGGGTAGGCTCAGTGTTGGACTCAGTAGTTGTGGCACACAGGCTTAGTTGCTCCACGGCATGTGGGATCTTCCTGGCCCAGGGGTAGAACCCATGTCCCCTGCACTGGCAAGCAGATTCTTAACCTCTGTGCCAGCAAAGAAGCCCAAAAATCAAATTTTAAAGTATGAATAATAGTAATCTCTCTATGATAGCATAAAAATATTTTTAAATAAAATAACTACAATTTTCAAAATAAAAAATAATTAGTGATAGAATGATTTTTAATTAATTTATTTATTGGATTTAATTTTTTATTGGCTGTGTTGGGTCTTTGTTACTACACACGGGCTTTCTTTAGTTGCTGCAAGTGAGGGCTACTCTTATTGTGGTGTCTGGACTCCTCACTGTGGTGGCTTCTTTTGTTGCAGAGCATGGGCTCTAGGTGCGTGGGCTTCAGTAGTTGTGGCACATGGGCTCAATAGTTGTGGCTCACAGACTCCAGAGCACAGGCTCAATAGTTGTGATGCATGGGCTTAGTTGCTCTGCAGCATGTGGGATCTTCCTGGGGCAGGGCTCGAACCCATATCCCCTGCATTGGCAGGCAGATTCTTAACCACTGTGCCACCTAGGAAGTCCCAGAATGATTTTTAAAATAGATTTACAAATCTCTTTAATGTCTGGTAAAGTAGAAGACAGAATTTTCTATATGTCTCTGGATTCAACTTACTATATTATTTTGGTTACAGAACATGAAGAAAATCTGGCTTTACACAGATATGTAATTGGAAAGGAGAAAAATTTCAATAGCCTTTTCACTTATTGTGGAATGTTCTTCCTTGATTCCACATCAAAGTTCAACATTAGTAATTTCTTAAAAAATAATAAAGAATATTAATATCAATGAACTTTTTGTATACTGTTACCTTAAAGTTCACCAGCTATTTTTGCACTTTGATTGCATCATTTCTCCATGCATTATTTTGTAACATCATACAATGGCCATTTGGAAAGTATTTGTTTCCTGAGTTATGGAAATCTTCCAAATTTTTGGCACATTTTATTATATAAATCAAATATCAAAATATCACCATGATTAATATTACCTCTGATTGTCTCAGAAAAGTGTTTACCTACTAGGAACATTTACGTTCATGGACCTGAGTAGTCATCTTCCCAGATTCAAATTTTTACTTGAATTCTTGGTAACCTATCTGTCACTTGCTTTCCTTGTCATGGCAAGCTCATTTTGTTCATTTTTGAGAAAATGTGTGGCAAACACCCAAGTCTCATACCCATAGTTTGTGCATCAGACATCCTTTCAAATGACAGTGGTATTTTACGAAAAATGCACTTGCTTTTGGTTCAGTGACACAAGTAAACAAATTTTCATGCAAGTTTTCTATGAGACAACCATTGTATTTCATTACATGATAGAAATGCTTCATGTGTATTTCTCATACCATTGCACAGAAAATTAAAAAGATACGTATTCAAGGGTTGAGATTTAATAAAACCAATGTATTTACTGCTTCCTCAAGTACATTCTTAGTTGAAATTTGCATTTTTTTCATCACAAGTGTATGGTATTGAAGAGTGCATAACTGCTCATACAGGCTTGAGTTATTTCTTTGATTTGTGCTAAGATCCCACCAGTTTTACCCATCTTTACTTTTCCACCATCATTGTAATGTCAATACACCAAAGCGATAAATAATGTTTTAGTGTTATCATGAAACAGTTTCAATCTTACTGCCTCCTGAAAAAGTGTAAGGAATACCTAGGATTCTCAAATCATACTCTGAGAACTGCTGCATTAGAGCAGCAAGACAGGAAAATAGACAGCTGAATCATCATTTATTCTGAAAACTAGTGTTGAAAGCTTTGAGAATAATTGGGGTATTAAGGCTAAAAAGCATATGATTTGGATTTGCTATCCTTCTATCCAATAAGGAAATCAGTTCTCTGTATCCCTGGAATTGGAAATGTCAACAGGAAGTTGAACACTTTCTGAAATATTTTCTTCATGAATCTTCCTTAGTAAGAATTGCTCTAACAATAAATACAGACTCCATTAACCTGTATGCAAAAAGGTAAATAGCTGCTTTTCCCCTTGAGAGTTTTCTGCAGTTACTCTTTCTGATTTCTATATGTTGCAAATTTAAATGCAAATATCTTAACCAACATGTATATGAAAGACATTAAGTTGCTGAATGGACAATGATTAAAATTAAACTCTTTATGTGCTTTAGTGTTGTTTTACTATAAGAACCGTGATCATACATGCCAGAATGCTCAGGGAGTCTGGTTTATGCCTGATTACAGCATAACCATTAAGAGCATCCTCTTTCATTCTCAAAGGTGTCCCAGAGTGCACAATCAATTATGTGGTCACCTTACCTGTAAGAGCTCCCTGAAATTATCTCACACATGCCCAAGGCTCTAGCCTTTTCTGTTTCTTTCTGCTATCTTCTGTGGGAAGTTAATTTCAGTAGAATAGATAATAGGCCAATTGTGATAATCACAAATAATATCAGAGGGAGGGGATATGGGGATATCTGTATAAATACAGCTGATTCACTTTGTTGTACAGCAAAAACTGGCACAACAGTGTAAAGCAATTATATTCCAATAAAGAGTTAAAAAAGTATAATTTCTGAAATAAATGGCACATAAAACAGACATGTTTCTTTTAATATTGAGTAGTTCTCTTAATAAATTAAACCTAAAGTAATTTTTCAATAGAAAGAACCTGCAAAATCAATCAGGAAAATTTTAGAGAAGAGGGTATATAAAGTGGGCATATATCTTGAATCATTAGAACACAGCAGAACACATGGGTCAGCTATTACTGTAATAATGCTGTGAAACAAACCACCCCAATATTCAGTAGCTTTTACGAAGACAAATGCTTATTTCTCTTGCTCAATGTTTTGTGGGTCAGCAGGGCTACCTTTGCTTTAATTTGCAGATCTGTCAGTCCTGTTTACAGGTTAAAGATTTGATCAGATAGTTCCACATTTTTCTCAATTTTTTTTGACCAGAGGATACCTGGGGCATGTTCTTCTCATGAGTTACAACAGGAATCCAAGAACCAAGCCAAATCAAGAAAGTACAGTTTAGTCTTTCAATGAACCCACTAAACTTATTTGGCCAAGCAAGTCATTTGGGCAAGTCTTACCACACTGGGGCAGGAAAGTGTATGTCAACCACAGTCTGATGGCACTGCAAAATTACAAAGCAAAGGCTGTGGATATATATTTTAGTACAGAAAAGTGAATAATCTAAAGTTCTTCCCTTTACCCCAAAATAAATGAGGAGAATTGAGGAATATAATTATTTGGCTGTCTCATAAGAATTGAAGTTTGCAAGTTTCAAAAGCACACGGTGCCACAGGCTGAGGAAAAGTATCCCTAGCCCTTTGTTATGGGTTGAATTGTGTTCTTCGAAAAGGTATGTTGACTTCTTAAACCCTGGAACTTGGGAATGTGATCGTATTTTGAAATAGGGTCTTTGCAGGTGTAGTTAAGCTGAGGTCATTAGGGTGGGCCCTAATCCAATATGACTGGTGTCCTTATGAGAAGTAGAAAATGCCAAATGGAGACACAGACAAAGAGAGGAGAAGGCCATGTGACAACAGAGGTAGGGATTGAAATGGTGCAAGGGTAAGCCAAGGAATGCTAAAGATTGTTGCAAATCACCCGAAGCTAGGAAAAGGCAAGAAAGGATTCTCCCCTACAGGTTTCAGACCGAGCCTGGTCTTGTCAACACCTTGATTTTGGACTTTGAGCCTCCAGAAATGTGAGACGATAAATTTCGATTGTTTTAAGCCACGCCATTTGTGGTAGTTTGGCATTCCTAGGAAAACAATATACCTTTGTAAAACCCAGCTGCCCTGACATAGACTGATGAGGAGGTAAATATATTGTGCATGTTTGGAGATAGTGTCCCATGGTGCTATTTCAGGTAAAATAAAGAAATGGCAATTCTAGACCCCAAAGAACTTGGAGTGAGTCAGAGATAAGCAGCAATGAGTTAAGATGCCTGGCATGGAGATGCCTCTCCTTGAAATGATAGGTCTGCCTTAAACTAAAAATTTCCTTGACCCCGAATGCAGCAGAATATAATTGGTAACTGAAGTGACTAGAATTTGCAGCAGAGTAGCAAGAGTGATGAGTAGTGTTGGTGTCTGTGATATAGCAACCTTTCACTAAATTCCAGTGGAGTTTAGTGACAGTAATTGTTAAAAGTACTACCAGATGCATTAATGAAAATTTTCCAAGTCCTGTCTTACCTGTCCACTGCTCAGTAGTTGCCAAGTTGCAAAAGGGACTATGGACAGCTGGCATTTCTTCAGGTAGACCTTTTTAGAGAGTTTGTTTTTTGACAAATTTTATCTTCTCTACATGCTCTTGTTTGTGTTTATTCTGATAATGGATATAATGGATAAATTTTAAATTTATATTTTTCTTACTGATTTGCTTTAAGACTCATTAGAAATATGATCTTTAGTTTTTAGGTTTAGAGTTAATTCTGTACGTTCATGCTACTTTGTGAATGGTAGGTCAGTGATAGTATCACTTACAAAATTTTTTCCTCAAATAATATGATTCATAAAATTATTTTCCCAGGAGATCTCTTTAAGAAATGATGTCCTAAATCAAGACAGGGAGCACTGATAAAAATGTATCCACAAGGATAATATAGTATTCTCATGATGTCACTTTGGTTCCATATTGAAAGACTCATTGAGCTCTCCAATCAAGAACCAGTGGTGTTTTATACTGAACATTCATGTTTAAATTGATATAATATTAAATACAAATAATTTAAATTATGGTAATTTTTTTTTCTGTTACTCCTACTGTCAGCATAGTTTAATAGTACTCATAAATGGAATGTTTAAGTTCATGGGAAGGAGAGTGGCAAATACATAATACTTTGAAATGGCAGATTATTTTTTTCCCTAAAAACCAGATGTTAGTCAGGAATGATTTAAAGGCAGTTCTCTCCTGCAGAGACTTTTCCCCCTTAAGTTCAACCCATGTTTCTTTTAATTTGGGGGAGAAAATGACCTATGGTTTACAAAAGACTTCCCTTGCACTATCTTATTTGATCCTTACGAGAAAACTTACATAGAAAGATAATAGTATTACTAACTTTGGAGGATAAATTAAGGTACAGAGTCTAGGACACATCAGGATCACATTGGCAGCTAGTGACGGGACTGGGGATCAGGATTCATGTTTTTTTCATCCACTTAATCAGCAGAGATATTTAATAAGGAGGACTACTTTGCAGTGACTTCTACTTTAGATTGAGATGAATATTTTGTTTAGGAGTGTGGATTGTTACATGTGGAACTTTTAGAAAAGCAAGATATTGATTTTCATTGAAAATATCTCCAATTAGAGAGTAAAAGAGTTAGAGGAGGGAGGCAGCGAGAGAGAGAGGGGGGGAGAGAGAAAGAGAGGAGAGAGAATAACTCAAAGAGAGAATAGCTCTACATGAGATGATTCCTTAAATCCTCCTGGGGAAAAGAGAAACACTTCCACAGGAAGAACCAATAGTCATTCCCACTTCATTACTACCCAATTGAAAGGATATAAATCATGAGCAACACTCAGTGGAACAGCATCACAGCTCTTTCGTCTCTATAATCCACATATGCCCCTAGGAAATAGTGAAAAATTCTAGGTTCTCCTCTCTGCATTTCTTTATTCTTCTGGATCTTGACCCTTTCACTTTCACTGTTTTTTAAACTTTGTAAAGCTTTCAAGAAGATATATTTTCTTCTGTTCATATTTTCCAGTTGTCTCAGTAGGAGGGTTGATATAAATTACCTAGTCTGTCTTACTAAAGTAGAAGACTTTCTTATTGTTTTAAATCTTTATCAGTGATTTACTTAAAACTCAAAATAAGGCTTTTTGAGTGCAACTCATACTAAATAACAGTATTTCACTGATATTAATATTCTTTTGAAGTTTCTACTTTTGTAAGGTAATGCATTGTCACTTGTGGTTACAGAAACAGTGCAACTTGGTGACAGATTGGGTGTATTTATGGTGTTTTGGGTAGAGGTGATAAAAATGTATTCTGTGACAATGGACATTGATAGGTACCATAAGTTGACTACATTGTTTCCTATTTCAAGAAATGCCTCCCATCTTTGTGCCTTATGAACTTTGAAGTTTTATCTCACCTAACACCCATATAAAGGAGTCCTCAAATGTATTATATAGAAATAGTCATCTCATTATTTATTCCACCACACTTTTGTTTTAAAATCTTTTACTTAGTTTAAAGATTTATCCCATTGTATTATAATTAGATAGTAGTTTATCTTAAGGAAACATGTCTCATGCATCTTTATGTCCACATTGCTTAGCAGAGCCCTACCCTAAGTTTGTTAAATGGACAAATGAATGGTGAATGGATACATACAAGAAGACTGAGATGGTGTGTTGATTGCTACAATATTATAAACAGGCTTCTAAAATCAAAATTTCATACATTTTTGCTCTGAATGTTTGCTTTTCTTTTAATTTATCAAAAAATACTTTCATCTTTTCTGGTTATACCTATAAATAATAAATATTTCTTTTAGTTTTTTGAGAGAAATTTGGTTCCCAACTATATATTATGGAAATATTAGTAGCTTTTTTTTCTGCCCTCTATTAGTCAAAGATTTGTAACTCTTGCTTTTGTTTTGATAAGAAATCTTAGTACTAAAAGAAAAAAATTCACACAGGAAAAATGGCAAACCTAGCAATAACATACTTCACAAACTCTATCTAGTATGTACACTTATATAATTGTAAAAAGCATAGGTTTTGAAATCAGACAGATTCAGGTTCATATTTTAGCTTTGTGAATTCCTTTGAAGAAGTTGCCCAACTGTGTAGATCTACCTTTTCCTATCTGCAAAAAAGCATTAATATTATTGCCTATCACATTTGGCTGTTGTCAGGGTAGTCTCAGTGTATAGGTAACATTCTTACTAGAGCTCCTGGCATAACGTAAACCCTTAATACATGATAATATTTAAAAATTTAGCTTGCTTAATTTCCAGGTCTATTTCTTCCTCAGTAATCTCCCAACCTGGGTTTGAAAATCTACTGAATATGTGAGAGGCCCAGTTGTTTTAAAGCATTACTGCCATTCTGTCTTTGTTGTGCTCTCAGTTTACATTGATAATAACCAAGATCATAAGAGTTGCCATGACCTTCATCAATCTGCTATCAGTATTTTACTATGGTTAGAAAATATTTATGGATCAAATTGATCCAAGATTCGTAAAAGTGTGTCAAAACTTTCAGTTTAAAAACTACCATGAGACCAAGACTGAGTGAAAATGGTTTTGGAAAGTATCAGATTTCAATGCAAGTGTTATAAAATGAAGTCCTCCCTTCATGTATATTTTGACAATTTTTTCAGACATTACTATTATTATTATCATTCAAGTTTTGTGATAAACATCAGCCTGGCAAACATGAAGACACTGCCCTTGCATTCAAGGAACTACATTTTCATTTAAAGCGTATTATTATAAACACACTGATAAGATTTTAGAAAAAACTGCATCCAGATGCTATTGCTATAGTAAATATGAAAATATCTTTCTGTATTAAAAATATGGTTTTTCTATTCTAAACCAGTGGTTGTTTGAAAAATAATTTAATCTTTTTCTTTAGTGCCAGAAAGTGCAATTTGATATCAACTATGGAAAGAAGAAACTATTGCATTTGGAAGGTAGTATGCAATCTTAAATGAAGAATGAAAATAGAACCCACCTACTAGGTCAATTTACTAAGTTAACTGTTTTTTAATTAATTAATTAATTGGCTGTTGGGTCTTCGTTGCTGTGCACGGGCTTTCTTCAGTTGCGGAGAGCAGGGGCTACTTTTTGTTGCGGTACGTGGGCTTCTCTTGTTGCAGAGCACGGGTTCTAGGTGTGCGGGCTTCAGTAGTTGTGGTGCATGGGCTCAATAGTTGTGCCTCACAGGCTCTAGAGCGCAGGCTCAGTAGTTGTGGCACACCGGCTTAGTTGCTCTGTGGCATGTGAGATCTGCCTGGGGCAGGGCTCGAACCCATGTCCCCTGCATTGGCAGGTGGATTCTTAAACACTGCGCCACCAAGGAAGCCCAATTTACTAAGTTAACTGTTAATACATTTTGCAGCTGATGCATCCTGGCAAGACCATCCAAGAAGCATAACTATTCAAAATCATACATTTGATAGAAAAGTTCAAAGTAAACAACTGACAGCATCTGTTCTAAAATATTCCTGGCTAAAATCTTATCCATGCTCTGTGGTGCAGAACTCCAGGAATTCAATTATGCATGTGGGTACTTGAAGAGAGCTAAATATTTTCCCATTAAAAAAAAAAATTGACCCTGCCAGCAGGTATTCTTTGAGAGGTAGGGTGGTTCCTTTTTTGGGCAAGAATATAAGTTATGTTTATCAAGTTACATAAAAAAAAAGTTTGTCTTGACCTGGTAAGCATATTGTTCTGTTTACAACTGGATGCACACAACATGTGCATCTTAGAAGATTACAAGATAGTTTAACTCAAAATGTGAACCAATTTATATATGTGCTTTTTACCAGGACATGTTTCTTCAGCTTGAAATTAGTCAAGAATAAACTAAATTGCAAGCCCAAAGCTGATGCAGCTTAACTAGAGAATGATGACAGATCAGAAAAGTCTAGCCAGAAACTTTGGTGAGCTGCTATCTACCAAGTTAACAAAACACACATAAGTCAAGAATTCAAGGCAGAAATTACAACCCACAAATCATAAGACAAATAAGTTAGTAATAATAGTACCAACATTTATTTAGTGCTTACTAGGGGTCTGAGGGCCACAGTAAGGACTTCTCAGTAATTAAATTATTTAATCCTTCGATGACCTTATGATGTAATTTCTAATCTAGTTTTGAGTATGAATAGATTGGGGGAAAGAGTTTAGATAATTGCTCAAGTTTGCATGGCAAGTAGGTGTGGCTGAAATATTGTTAGTGCAATGAATGGCCTTGACACACTCATAACAACCATGTTTTTAACTTCTATTCAGTACATTTAGGTGGAGATTTTATTTTATGCATAATTTTCCATATGGTGAAATATTTAGTTTTAATTTTTCTTTAAAATTATCCACATTATTTTTTCCAAAAAATATCCTGCAAATTATTAAACTATTCATTGATGTTTAAAATTAGCAAAATATTATAAAACACTTTTTTTTGGTTTCTGTCATATTAAATGTACTAATAAAGTTATAGCAATTAGTTTGCTCATATAAAATGAAAATATTAATGTTAATAGTGCTTCCAAAGATAAAATTATTACATATAATTCTGTATATCTTGACATTTGTCTTTCCAATGTGTCTAAAGTGTCTGTGTGGATTTTCAACTGCTATTATCTTCTGAACTGCAATTAATTGGTTTTCTTTGCAACCATTATATAATGACTTGACTTTAGCTACATAATTAAAAAGATAATAGGCAGAAGTAAAGCCTTTTGGCACCATCTCCACTTTCTTACCCAACTACTCCTCTAGGAAAAGAAAAAAAAAGAATAAATTTAATAACTAAATGTATATAAGTGAATGAAAAGTTTAAGTTCATACTGATTATCTACTTCACATTTCTTTCTCTTTTTCTTGAAGGAAGTATACTATCATTATATTTGTTGCTTTTTGGTAGTTTAATACATTTCTGCACTATGTGTTTTTATTGATACCTACCTTCCAATAAAATGTTAATGTTTCATATTAACCTCAGCATAAACAAATCATAGTGCTTTAAAGAACTTGTGTTTGAATACATCATCTTCCCCAATAGATTTTTGATATTGTGTTAATGTTATGAGAACCCATTTCCTTTCTTAAATGGAAAAGAGAACATCTTCATAGCTAATTCAGTTGCATCTGAGTGAATTGACTAAAAGTAAAAATCATTCTGCTTCATTTTTCGGTAAACTTATTTGATACAAAGTAGAAATTTTGGAACTCTAAAAACTATGATTTTGGATTAAATTCTGGTTCCTAGTATCTAAATGGGTCTATTATAACATATATTTTTTAAATGAAGAGTTCATCAGTTTTGTAGGTCTTTTCTATATTTTATTTTATTACTTTTTTATTGAAGTATTGATGTAGAATACAAGTTTCAGGCAATATAGTAATTCACAATTTTTAGAAGTTATATTCCATGTATAGTTATTATAAAATATTGGCTATATTCCCTGTGTTGTACACTATATCCTTGTGGCTTATTTATTTTATACATAGTAGTTTGTACCTCTTAATCCCCTACCCCTATCTTGCCCCTCCCCACCTCCCTCTCCCAACAAGTAGACACTAGTTTGTTCTCTATCTGTGAGTCTGCTTCTTTTTTGTTGTATTCACTAGTTTGTTGTATTTTTTAAATTCCACATATAAGTGATATCATACAGTATTTGTCTTGCTCTGTCTGACTAATTTCACTCTGCATAATACCCTCACAGTCCATCCATGTTGTTGCAAATGACAAAATTTCATTCTTTTTTTTATGGCTGAGTAGTATATATAGATATGTATATATACAATGGAATACAGTATATATATATATGTATATATATGTGTGTGTGTGCTGCAAATGGCAAATTTTTTCTTTTTTATAGATGAGTAGTATTCCATTGTGTGTATATATACCCCCACATCTTCTTTATCCATTCATCTGGTGATGGACACTTAGGTTGTTTTATCCTGAAAATTTTAAATAATGCTATTATGAACATTGGGGTGTGTGTATCTTTTCAAATTAGTGTTTTTGTTTTTTCAGATTTATACCTGGGAGTGGAATTGCTGGGTTATATGGTACTTCTATTTTTAGTTTTTTGAGAAACTTCCATACTGTTCTCCACAGTGCTTGCACCAATTTATATTCCCACCAACATGTATGAGGATTCCATTTTCTCTACATCCTCACCAACATTTGTTTTTTGTGGTCTATTTGATAGTAGCCATTCTGACAGATGTAAGGTAGTATCTCATTGTGGTTTTAATTTGCATTTCTCTGATGATTAATGATGTTGAGCATCTTTTCACGTGCCTGTTGGCCATCTGAATGTTTTCTTTGGAAAAATGTCTATTCAGGTCTTCTGCACATTATTTTAATTGGGTTACTTGCTTTTTTGATGTTGAGTTGTATGAACTGTTTATGTTTTGAATATTAACCCCTTATCAGTCATATCATTTGGAGATATTTTCTCCCATTTGGAAGGTAGTCTTTTTGTTTTGTCATTGGTTTCCTTTGCTGTGCTGAAGACTTTAAGTTTACTTAGCTCCCATTTATTTATTTTTGCCTTTATATTATACTTTTTTAAGGCATAGAAAAATATGAAAACAGCTACTTATCTTATATAAGGGTGAAGGTCCAAAGGTCAACCTTAAATGATCCTAACTAGGTTTCCGGCACTCATTCAAAACATAAAGTCATAACCTCAGATGTGTAAACAGCTTTTAAACAGTCTAGTTGTTTATAAGTTTTAATATTTGGTTTGACTTCATATGAATAACTGTTAGCTTTCATACACATCCTCCTACATACTCAAACAGGAAAGACTTCTTCACTGCTGTATTTTCAAAATGCCTTAAATGTATATTATAGGCAATCTAACTTAATTTTGATGTAGTTTTTATGACTCTAAAATTGAACTTTTATATCATTTTTTCTAAAAGAAAATATCGTAATAAATATGCTGCTTAAGTAACTTAAAACCAATCAGATATTATTAAATTCACTTGATATATTAAATTTTTAAAAAATAAAGTAGGGAATATTAAAAATAATGCTTTAAAAACATTAAAAATGTTCTAGTGACACAACATGATATAAACTCTGGTGTCTTGTATTTTGGAGTATAAATGTGTTTTTAAAAGTCTTACCTTTCAGTGATGCCTATTGCCTTTTAAAATTATAGTCTTAAATCAATATAACAACATATTTTACTGGGAAATAAAAATAAATGATAAACACATTTTTCCTTATCCATGGTAGTGGTATTTCATATAGCTGTCATTTAATGTAAATACTCATGCTAATTATATCAAGAACCTATTTCCAGTGTAGGAATAGAGACAGAGACCTAGAGAACAGACATGTTGACATAGTGGGGGGAAGGGGATGGTGGGACAAATTGGGAGATTAGGTTTGAGATATATACACTACCATGTGTAAAATAGATAGCTAGTGGAAACCTGCTGTATAGCACAGGGAGCTCAGCTTGGTGCTCCATGATGATCTTGATGGAAGATATAGAAGATGCGGGGGTTGGGGGAGGAGGGATGGGGTGTTGGGAGGGAGGCCCAAGAGGGAAGGGATATATGTATACATGCAGCTGATTCACTTTGTTGTACAGCAGAAACTAACACAACATTGTAAAGCAATTATACTCCAATTAAAAAAAAATAGTATGTCCATCCAGAACCTCAGAATGAGAGGAAATAAAGTCTTTGCAAATGTAATTAGTTAAATTAACATGAGATCATAATGGGTTGGGGTGGAGGGCTTAAATTCAGTGGCTGGTGTCTTTATAAATATGTCTGTTTTATCCATTCCTATATTTACAGTGCCTAGCACAGTATCTGACAAACAATAAACATTTGTCAAATAAAAAAAGAAAAGAAAAAGAAAGAAATTTTGAAAAACTAGTTTGAAACAAGAATTATCGATAGGACCTTTTGATTATTCTGTACTGATTATTTCAGAGTAGTCTTTATTGATTAAAGAATAAATCATAATTTTTTGTTCATAAAGGAAATATTGACTGTAAATGAATCATTCTCCAATTATAAAAATAAAATAATTCTAAAAAAAAGAATAAAAATGGAAAATGTTATTTCACTTATGACATTCTTGAAAAGTGAGTTTTTAAGTTACTAATTTATCTGTCTTATTTTAGGTAAATTTAAAATATATTCACTTGCAGTCTTTTTCATGTAATAATTTATTCTTCATATTATACAGAGATTGAGTAGGTCTCTGTCATATGATATGGGCATATCAGAATGGGGCATTTATAGAGTTTTTATTATGTTTTTCCTTTTTAAAATACTAGATTAACATGATTCAGTTTGTTTTTAGAGAGAGAAATCATGGCAAGAGTGGAAATCAGGAAAGAATGAGAAGACATATAACTGGAAGGTTAGCAAGGATACTGAAATGAGGCAATGCAGTTGTAATAATGAGAAGGAATCAAATGTAAAGCATTTTTTGAGCTGAAGAGCTTTTTTTTCTTTTTCTTTTTCTTTTTCTTTTTTTTTTTTTTTACCTGATAAGTGAGATTAAGGAAGATGAGGGAGACAGGGGCTCTAATATGAAGACTATATAGAGGGTGATATCAATGACCAAGGTTCAAAATATAATGGGAATCAAGAGTAAAAGCTGTTAGGTTTATTAACTGCTGATGGATATATATATGTTCCTGTATTTGTGGCTGTAGGATGGAGCCTTTAGAACTTTCTAATAATATTGTTTTCCTACTGCCATCTCATCACCATCTGGGTGAATCTCCTGAATCTGCTTTCTGGTATTTTTGTTTTTGTTGTTTTTGAGGGGGGTGGTTGACTAAGTTTAAGAGCACTCCTATTTTCCCTTTAAGGGTACCCCTGTTTCTGTTTGAGAAATTTTCTCTTCTCTATTACATATATTTGATGGGCAGTAAATGGCTGCTGTTATTTGGTCATGTTAGATAAAAATAATGCTCCCATGCTGAAATATGAGTCTTGAATCTTGAAGAGAATTGCAAAATGTTGTGTACTTGGTATTCTGTTGTGTGGGTCCTTCTTTCTGGCACACGAGTTCATTGTTTCCTAAGGATTTACTTCACAGTCATCTATCAAATGTACAAGTTACCAACATTCTTCCAAAAGTTGTGTTCAAGTTGTAAAAGCCTGTTTTCTTGCTTGCAACGAAAAAGATTCTAATTGATACAGCTTGTTTTTTAAGCACCAGTGGGTCAAGATCATATACTCACATGAAAATCAGGTTTTAACTTACTAAAGGAATTCTAGCCTTGGACTGTGGAGCTCCTGAGAGATGTGGCACTACTATCCCATTCAGAGAAATATAGGAGAATTTAAATATTGCCTTAACTATATAATTTAAGCATTATTTTAAGCTATGAAATATTCTAAACATTCAGAAAAGTACAGAGAATCATATGATAGTAACATTTTGACTCTCTGTAGAACCACTTGTAATCATTCAGATTCAAACTCTGGGGAGATAATCCCTCGATGGGTCTCTCACTTCTGCTCTTCTCTGTGCAGTGGCACTGTCTTTGTATTGGACTATCTTTCTAAGCATGTTTTTATAGCAAAAATCTTGAAAGACCTTATTCTCCATCTCTGTTTACTGTGCTTGCCTTCCTAGCATTTCTACTTGGTTCTTTATTATAGTGTCCATTTCTCTCTTGAAATTACCTAATGTTGCATGTTGTTCATCTTTTCCTTTAGAGCCTTTAACATTTTAATTATAGTTATTGCAAATTTCCTATGAAATGATTCGTGCATCTGTGGCATATATGGGTCTGGTTCTGATGATGATTTGACTCTCAGGAGTATTTTTTTCCTTGCCTTTTAATAGATCTCATATTTCTTGAGAACTGGACATCATTTGTAGGACAGAAGTATAGTACATAGATGCTATATCTGGCAACGTTTTCCTTTTGTTGACTCTCTAGTTCAGGGTATGAGATAATCTAATTTGGAGTTGAGTTACTTTTGAGGTTTATTGCTTCTATAATTATCCTCCCTCAGTGTACCAATGGCTTCAAGTATAATATACTTTTAGTGATGCCTTGTGTTCAATGTGGGAGATGGTTTGCTAGAAGATTTTGTTTTCTGCTGATTGCTCTCCTATTAGCTTTAAGTTCTCTTTGTACTAGGTTCACATAGCATCTGTCTTTCACAAATTACTTTATATTCAATACTTGATAAAAGAGGGAGAGCCTAAGAGGCATTCTCTGTTGTTCTAATGAAGCCTCTGTGTCAGATAATCTCTATTTTAGGGCCTTGGGTGTGTGGCTTAGTGATTCTGTTTCTCTCTGGGTGTACTTCTTAACCTAGCATGTATTTCTTCTCCTCTAGATTTTGAGTTTTTCCCCTCTTCCCTTCCACAGGTGCAGTGAAATTTTACTCAGGCATTATGGGCAATGGTGTTTGTCAACCCTCCTTCTACATGTTAAAGCTTTTGTTTTGTAGTGAAGTTAGAGGAGAAATGTCTAGATAAGTTTCTTGTTGTTTTTGTAAGTCCATTGTCATATTGTAAATGTCAAAATGTTTCCTTTCATGCCCCTTGTCCACATTTTTACCTAATAATTATTGAATAAGAAGAAAAACCAATAGTTTGATAATATTTATGATGAAAAACGTAGACATATTAGTCACTGGCTTGCACTCTACTGCCAATGAAGTAATTCATGCCCTGTCATTTCTACAAATCCACCTTATAATTTCTAAATTATTTTGGGACTTCCTTTTTAATAAGAATGTTGCAGCATGAACCGATGCCTGACTGTCTCTTGAAATTATATATTAACTGTGATTATTATTATTATTAGTCATTATGACCTCATTATACAGCTGCAATACCTAATAGATCTTGTTATAGATGTGGTATAATGATAATTATACTGTTTTTAATATGGTACTGTAAGAGTCACCTCACATCTACAGCACCGATTAAATGTTAGGTGGCAGTTTTAGACTTACAACATCTATTATTTTTCTATGAACTTAACTTTTGCTTTACAGAAAAGAGACTTTAAATCTCCCTAAACAGTTCTTTCTTTGGCTCTTCTTAAATGTGAAAGTGGATTTCATCTAATTCTCATCCATCTGATAAAGATCCCTATCCAAAGTTACTCAAGACACTGGTAAATTATTGTATTATTTCTATCAAATCTTGAAGAAAACAAACAGAACAACAAATAATTTGCAATACTGAAAAAATTGAAGTTGAGAAACTTTTGTCAGCCGCATGAAATATGAATTGAAGTATTACACTTTTTTCAGGGAATAGGTAGGATCAAAACCATTTTTAATGCTGAGAAAGTACTAGAACCAGAAGACAGAATTATGTCTAAATGGGAAGCAGGGGGATATTATTTCCCTTTGGGAGATATAATCAATACCCTTTATCCTTACTTCCCATTATTTCTTCTCATCCATAGGTATTCTACCTTCAGGGCCTGTTGGATCTTTAATCCTACTCTTCCTTTCATACAGTATTTGTTATTCACTAAAAAAAATTTCTCCATATTCTGTCCTCTCTTCTGTCATCATTTATGTCAACTTTCTTCCCATAATTCTAAAACAAAAGTGAATATTATAATATTGTAAGTGGAAATTGGAATTGTTTCATCCAATATTTTATTAATAAATTAAGAATTCTAACTTGGTTCTTTCAAATATGATTCCTTTCTTCACTCATACTAATGGCTTCTTATTTGTATTACTGTCATAGCTGTTGAAGATATTGCAAACATAATAAGAAAAGTCCCCTTCTTTTTACAGCTTGTCTTTGGCTGAGACGATGAAGAATGGCTCCTAGAATGGCACCTTTCAGAACTTTACTGAACAGTCTCTGTTTTCACACTTAAAGGTAAGGCCTATTACTTCTG
The DNA here is from genome assembly GCF_030028045.1 of Hippopotamus amphibius kiboko. Classification (NCBI taxonomy): domain Eukaryota; kingdom Metazoa; phylum Chordata; class Mammalia; order Artiodactyla; family Hippopotamidae; genus Hippopotamus; species Hippopotamus amphibius. The sequence goes on from NC_080188.1 coordinate 36,488,633, forward strand.
CTTAAATTTATTCTCTAAGGCTGAGTTATCTTGATTTGGGGCTAGGGGCTCTTTGTCTTTTGCTGGGGCTAGGCTCTCAATTGGGAGTTGTGTATTGTATACCATATCTCTTATTGAAAAAATGAGAACCGATAAGACTATATTTGGATATAGCGTTTCTTCTGGCAGCCTGAATAGTTGGACTCTCTCTAGTCCATATATATGGTTTCTTAGATGCAAATTTGTTAAGCTCAATAAAGCCTTAACCCATCTTCTTGAATAATCTGTTTTATTCCCCTAGTGACACTTTCTCTAGCAGCATAAATGCAGTTCAGTGCATTTATTCCTTACACATTGAATTTTCTTTAATACCAGAAAATAATTTTGAGTGAAATTATATATAAGAATAATTGTTCTTTTTTAGCCACTGGATGAGAATGAACATAATGCAAAAATATTATGACTATGCTAATACTGTATAACTGGCATATGGTTTATTAATCAAATGGTATCTAAAAATATTTATAAATTATAGTATGTACATATGTGACCCAATACTTAGTGCACTATAATGATGCATTAAAACTCCCTTAAATAATGCTGAAACCTTTCAGAGGCCTGAAGTACAGATACTGCTGATAAAGCTAAGAGTTATTTTTAATGATTCTCTTCCATGTTTTCTCTTCTGCACAATGGAGAAACTTGTATCTACCCTAAAAATGTCACAAAATATTATAAAGATTAAATGAAATAATATATACACAATAACAGAAAACTTTAAAATAATTCCACAAAAAAAGTAAGCAAACTTCTTTATACTCTTTGAGTTCATTTTATAAAACATTTTGTGCAGAGTTGCTTGCTCTGTTTGATGTTGGTGATGAAAAATCCATTACAGGATAGACAGTTTGAAGGTGGAACATTGTTATTTTAGAGATATTCAGAAGCAGTAAGTGCCTGTTCAATATCTTGTTTTCTGCTATTGAAGCTGAGCCAAATGCAAAGATCCTTCTGGAAGTCAATGGGAGTTCTGAACACCAGCCAGAGCAAGATGAGAAAAATAAAGCAAAATGAGGAACTGGCCTGAAGTCAACTGTTTAAAAAATGAAAGTAAAACTTTCTGATATGTTCCCCTAATGGTAGATAATTATATATTATATTTTAGATGGTTTTCAAAGTGCTTTATTCATTCATTAGTCAGTGCACCTTATAACCTTTGAATGAGATCAGAGTATTGAATGACTTGTCTTTTAAGTTCAATTGACTTTAGTGTGGGAACACAGGTACCATTGAGAGAGTTAATCCACTGCCTCTGATGGAACTTATATGGGAGGGAAAAGGAGTATTAATAGAAGGAATGCATGAGCCACATTTTAATTTCCTTTTACTATATAAGATATTTTATCTGATAGATATTAGGGAAAAATTATCTTTCTTACCGTCAAACACTCTCTTTCCCATCCTCAGTTTTGCTTTTGAGACATTGAACTCCTCATGTAAGGTTATAAGAAAAGAACCTGAAGTCTACAGCACCAAACCTTAATTTCTACAACATTTATAGAGTTTGATATTATTATAAGGTGGAAATAATATAGAGAAGAAGATTCATTTCAAGTTTCAATTTTATTAGTATTATGGAACTACTGAAAATTGTTTCATACTTATACTTTCTTTTCAGGAGGGCATCTTATACAAAATTCATTCACATTTTCTAATTGTTCTTCATTATGAGAGCCATTTTATCATTATCCATGAGTTGCAGGAGTAAAGACCCTGAATTTACCTTGTCTGTGGATCCCAGGAGCAAGCAAGACATCAGCTACTGTTTCTGGCTAGAGTTCAGGCATGGTACGAAGAGCTGAAAATGCATGGCACACTCTGGAGGAAAAAACTAAATTACAAAAAGCTAATCCCATGGAAAATTAAATGAGTATAAAATTTTAATGCATAAGGGGAAAGGAAAGAAATAATCATGAAACCTATTTCTCAAAAACTATGTAAGACAGAAAATATTTCTCTTCATTTCATAACGGGTGGGAGATGCAGATAATGTATTGGAAAGACAGATCCAGAGCTAGGATTGTGAATACTTCAGTGTAAATAACCCAATCTTGATTATTTAAAATAATTGTCAGTAATATAAAGTTTAAATTCTATATTCACTATTAATAAATCAAATGAAATGTAAGTGAAAAAAATAATTTCAAGTTTTACATTGATTTTTCTTATCAAATTAATGTATACTCACTATTGAAAATTTGACAAAAATGTGGATAAGATTAAAAAAAGAAAGTAATATTTGCCTATTGTTACCTTAACTAGAGAGGAACACAGATAACATTTTAGTGTACTTCTGTCCGATGTTTCTAAGCATATATATTGTACATGAGCATTTCTGTCTTGCTTTTTGCACTTAACATGTTTTGATGGATTTTAATAAAATTGTCCAATTATCTTAAAAATTTTTGATACATTTTTATTGCTATCGGGTATCTATAACACAAAAGCACTTATTCATAGTTTAGAAAAGTTAATTTAGATGCTGATTTCATTTTATATTAACAAAAGCCCTTGAAATACATAGAAGTTATCTCCATATTTTTCAGAACCAAGACCTAGGGAATCTGACTACCATGATGGTTGGACATAAGTCTCCTAAATCTTTGTTGCAGGCTTTTTCCTCATCATTATGAGATAATGTACCATACTTAGCTGGCACTTTAATTATTAAAGCTCTCTGGATGGTATCCAGAGGGAACATACCTCATATCAAAAAAATACAATGTCAGAGGTTCAAATATGGATTCATACTTTTGAATGGAAACAATATAATGAGAAAGAAAAGGATTTTGGCTTAACTTATAATCATTTGTTTCCAAAGTCTATAAATCCTGAGTGTATTTTGCTCTGTTTTTAAAACACCGATCAAATACTAATAAAATGTTTTGAATAACAGCAGCCAAAAAAGTTATTGACAGTTTTTCAGTGTTGATATCTTTCCAAGCAATTTACTCTCCTTGGCAGAACACAGGAGACAGTTCTACTCTTTGGTGACTAGCTAATGTTTTAAACATACATCACAACCTTTTCTTAACCCAAATGAAAATGGAAATAACAACAATTTGAAAAAGGGACAGAGTGTGGAAGAGCTAATTAAACTTTGGACAGAAAACTCATAAAACTGTTGTTTAGAAGAGAATAAGCAGGTTATCCACATTTAGCATGCATTTTCATTTAAAAAAAAAAAACTCTTTAAGGAAACATACCATCTGTCATGATGCCACTGATGCAGAAGATATGAACTTCAAGTGCTGAAAATAGCTGGGACTTATGTAAAATTTTTGTATTATTTTAAAGTAATTGGTTGATAACATAATTGCAACGTGCTAAAATTATCTGTAATCTTTATTTTTAAAGAAAAAATATTAGTGATTTAAGACAATTAAGAAGTTAAATTTATTAATGCTTTGTTCCTATCAATGATAGTATGTCTTGCTTGTTACAGATCATAGAAACACAAGAGTTTTAGCACATAGTTGCACTGAGAAATAAGAATTGTTGAAGAATAAAGGGAACAACTAGTGTTAGGATAGTGGGGGAAGCATACGATATTCGGTGTTTAGTAAGTAAAACAAGATTAGGTCTTTTTCAGAGAGGTATTCTAATAGCTAGTACATGTCTGACCCGATAAATATTTGTTAGTTGAATGAATGAATGTGTGTATTGATGCATCAATCTACAGTCCAAGAATTTCTAAGCATCTGAATTAAGTGTTTGCTATTCCTTTTGATCTTCATCAGACATTTTATTTCTTGCTTCCTTCCTCCCTCCCTCTCTCCTTTCTTTCTTTCCCTTTCTTTCTTTCTTTCTTTCCCTTTCTTTCTTTCTTTCTTTCTTTCTTCTTTCTTTCTTTCTTTCTTTCTTTCTTTCTTTCTTTCTTTCTTTCTTTCTTTCTTTCTTTCTTTCTTTCTTTCTTCTTTCTTTTCTAATTCATAGAAGAGGCACTATGTTAGGGAATAACCTAAATCAATCAGGAGACGTTCTTTTGCTAAGAAATGAAAGGGGAAGTTGGAGTAAGAAAGGGAGTAACTAATAAATGTAGTGCAGTAGGGAAATGGCTACTGTGAAAGCATGCAGAGACAAACTGATAAACTAATCCACTGCCCGTGTTTATATTCTCTTTTTCAAAATTAGTGTGGCCTTCTAAAATTTATCTACGTGCTAAGCCATTGGCACAACTCAGAGTATGATTTTTCTTTAAAAGTCTAAAAAGTATGCTAACATTTTGATAGTAGACATCTACATGTCTAAATAAAATTTATGAGGCATTGGGACTTCCCTGGTGATCCAGTGGTTGAGACTTCTCCTTCCAATGCAGGGGGTGCGGGTTCAATCCCTGGTCAGGAAGCTAAGATCCCACATGCCTTGCAGCCAAAAAACCAAAACATAGAACAGAATCAATATTGTAACACATTCAACAAAGACTTTAAAAATGGTCCACATTAAAAAAAAAAAAAATCTAAATAAATAAATAAATAAATAAAATTCATGAGGTATTGAATGCCAAAGAATTCTTTCAAGATTCTATAAAAATAAGGGTACAGTGAGTAGTGTTGAGAGAAAAAAATATATTGCTTATTCCATGCATCCAAACTGACTCTGGTTCTTCCTGGTGGCACTACTGCTGTTCCAGACAAGCAGACAAGAAACTCTGGGTATAAAAGGTCAAGTGAGAATCAACCTTCCTGTCCATACTGTACTTTAATAGAGTATCCCTTGAAGAAATCTTTGACATGTGAATGTCATTTATTGTCTTTTTTTTTTATCCTTGTCAACTTCATTAGCTTTTCAGTAATAATGTTTCCAAGAATAGTTCTTTATGGAGCAGTTTATGGAATTGTATCAAACCAAAGGAGCTTATCACACTGGAGACTGGAAAGAGTAGACTGTAATGTAGAGTTCTATATATTTAGTGTAAATGCGATCTGGTTTATTGAAGCATGGTCCTTAATAGATAGTTGTGTTTCTCTATCTGACATGGATGTAGGTGTCCTTCATATTCTTCAGAGGTTCTATATCTATATTGTGTAGCATGTATCATGATTACTTTGGTAAAGTTTCAGGTAATTCTTAGCCATGACTTTGAGATAACCCAAGAGTAATCAATTGCTACATTTTACCCTGTAAAGCTCTAAAAGTTAATTTAATTATTGAGTGTTTAAAAATAAAATATGAGAGGAAGGAGAAGAATGAAGACCTGGGTTAAGGAGAGGAATGAAGAGCTGAGTGGGCAGAAGATAATGAGTAATATTGCTCTAACTATGGAGTCCTGAACTTGGAGTAGTTCGAAGAATCACTGCTTTTATTTTGTATTCCATGCATTTTGATATTTACATGAAATTTGGAATTAAAAAAAGGGAGACAACGTTTTCCAGGGAAATAGTCTGCCTATGTTCAAACTCTAGATCTACCACTAGTTAGTGGTGGGATCTTAGGCAAGTTACTTGTCTACTGTGTGTCTCAGTTGCACATGTATCAGTATAAAATGAGATAAATTATACTATTTATCTCTTTGGTTTTTTTGTGAATATTAAATGAGATAATCTATATAAAGGAATTGATACAGTGTCTGGTTCAGAGTAAGAGATGAACAAATACATAACAATAGCCCATCATTATTGAAAAGGAAATTATTAGAGAATTTCTTGGAGGATATTTGATGTAGAACAGCTCAGGTGTCCTATATAAAGACCAGGGCTCTTCAGGATTATAATTCTGCAAGACCAATGATATATTGTGCTATATAAAGTAAAAGCAGTAACTAGTGTCAAAAAGTGTATCATGAATTATTTTCTCTTTCTACTTAAGAAACTTTAATCAAAGCCCACATCTCTATACTTAATGTGAATATATCTGGATGTTAGCCCTTTAGTGGTTACAAAGTTTTCACAAGTAACCTAATGTAATTCTAAAAGATGCATCATTTTTTTTTTACATTTCATAATCATGACATTTATTTTATAAATGAAAGTTTGTACTTCTTAATTTTCCACTTCTTTTTCTCTCATCTCTCCACCCCTCTCCTCTGGCAACTCCCTGTTTGTTCTTTATATATATGACCCTGTTTCTGTTTTGTTATGTTTATATATTTGTTTTGTTTTAGATTCCACATGTAAATAAAATCATACAGTATTTGTTTCTCTTTCAGACTTATTTCCCTTACCACAATACCCTCTAGGGCCATTCATGTTGTAGCAAATAACAAGATTTCATTCTTTTTTTATGGCTGAGTAATTGAGCAATATTCCATTCCACATCTTCTTTATCTGTTCATCTGTTGATAAGCACTTTGGTTGCTTCCATGTCTTGGCTATTGTAAATAATGGTATAATGAACATAGGAGTGCATATATCCTTTTAAATTCATGTTTTCATAGTCTTTGAATAAATATTGAGGAGTGGAATTACTAGATCATAGTGTAGTTCTATTTTTAATTTTTTGAGGAACCTCCATACTGTTTTTCATAGTTACTACACCAATTTACATTCCCACCAACAGTATACAAGGGTTCCCTTTTCTCCACATCCTCTCCAGTACACATTATTTTTTGTCTTTTTGATAATAGCTATTCTGACAGGTGTGAGGTGACATCTCTTTTTTTTTTAAATAAATTTATTTATTTTATTGGCTGTGTTGGGTCTTTGTTGCTGCACACGGGCTTTCTCTAGTTGCAGTAAAGCGGGGGAAGACGCATCATTTTGACTCATACTTGAATCTGTGAGTATAACACCCAGAGAAATAAATGATATATTAGCTCTTGTGTCACTGTCCTTTGCTGAGAGAGAGAGAGAAAGACAGAGAGAGAGAGAGAGAACAGGAAGTACAACTATTATTTCATTGTAATTCAATAGGTGAGTAAATAAAAGTCTGCAGCCTTATACAGCTCTGTTCAGTTGTTCTAGGCACGGGTATGATTTCATTCCTCAAGAAAACTGAAATCAAGTGAGAGAGACTAACAGGTAAACACATTATTAACAAATATTGTGAAATGTCAATTCAGTTTAGATATTCTAAGAAGCACATCTATTATTTAAAAAGAGGCTTAGTATTTTATTGGAAAGCATTTGAGTTGCCTTAGTCAAAAGGCTCATTTCTTTAGTTACCAAAATGAATGATTGGTCAAACATAAGTTTGGGAAACACTAAGTGTCTTCCATGTGCCAAACACTATGTTAAGAAGGTCAATTCCTTTCAAAATCTGTTGAGGAAACTGATAAAAATATATTTGCTTTTGTCATAAAGCAAAATATTTTAAATGCTGTAATAAAGATTAATGTGCTATATGAGTAGGTGGAAGATGATTTCCTTTTTTAGTAGTACATTGGATTATGCTTTTTAGGATAGGTGAGATTTTTAACCTTCAAGGAAGAATAGGGGTTCAGTTCCACAATGGGAGATTGGGTAGCAGAAAGGGGGACTTTGGTAAACAGAGAAGCAGAAATAAATGGCCAGAAGTGTGAGAATACAGAGAGAATTATTATAGACTATAACACCACTTCACACCCACGAGAATGGCTAAAATTAAAAATGGACAGACAATAATAAGTGCTGGTGAGGATGTGGGGAAATTGGAATCCTCAAACAATTGCTAGTGGGATTGTAAAATGCTGTGACTATATTGGAAAATAGTTTGGGCATGCCTCAAAATGTTAAACATGGAATTACCATGCCCTGCAATTCTAGTCCTAGGTACATACCGCAAAGAATATAAAAACAAATGTCCACACAATTATGGCAACATTATTCATGATAGTTAAAAACTGGAAATAATCCCCATGGTCATTAACAGGTGAATGGACAGAATATTATTTGGCCATAAAAAATGCATCTAGTATTCACACATGGTACAACATGGATGAACCTTGAAAACCTTATGCCAAGTGAAAGAAGCCAGACACAGAAGACTATATCTTATATGATTACATTTATATAAAAATGCCAAGAAAAGCAAATCTAGAGAGACAGAAAGTAGATTAGTAAATGCAAAGAGCTGTGGGAGGCTAGTGAATGGAAGTGAAATGACTACCAAGGAGTATGAAGTTTCTTTACAGGATGATGAAATGTTCTAAAATTAGATCATTGTGATGGTTACAAAATTTGTGAATAGACTAAAAATCACTGCATTGTACATTTTAAAAGGGTTAATTTTATGGTATGTCAATTCTATCCCAATAAAGCTGTATAAGATAGAATATAGAGTGGTATTGGAGTAAGAAGGGTATAGTCTATATTTTGAGGTACATTTGAAAAGTAGGTTAAGGTCAATTTGTCAAGATTATATGCAGGGATCCCTAATTTACTTCTGTATTCAGTAGGGAGTAATTGCACATTTTAAAAACATGGTGTGAACACTAATACCTAATATTTTGTGAGTGCTTAAAAATTGCCAGGATTTAATGTAAGTGTCTTACATGAACTAATGCTTAATTCCATCAACAGTCCTATGGGCTAAGCGTAGGACTGCATCATTATTCCCAATTCACAGAGGAGGGAACTGAGTCATGGATGGTTTAAACACATTGGTGATTTGTGGAAACACCAAGTCTGAACTCCCAATCTTAATACCTATACAACAATGCCTTTTGACATTATCAGAGTTGCATTTTATGAAGAACAGTCTCATTGTAGTGCCTAGGGTGAATTAGTTTATTCTCTAGTGGCTATTACAATAGTCCAAATAAAAGATACGAGCAACCTATAGCAATAGTAGTAGAAAAATTCTATCAGAACAGTTGAATTTGGATTCAATCTTTGATGAAACAAAAACACATATCTGAAACAGAAATATTGTTCATAAAAGATTTAGCTTGAAGTGAAAACATAAGTCCAGAATGACCATGACTTAAATTTATTTCTCTCATAAACAAAGAAGAAAATTCTAGAGTCAAGATTTCTAAGGCATGGTAAATTTAGAAAACCTGACTATTAGTGGCTAACTATTAAAGAAATCATGCTTTACCATTAAATATTCATAAGTAAAGGGATGACCCTCTTTTGTACACTGAACCATTATAATGCTCCTAGTAATTACAAACCCACCTATTTTTGTCCTACCCTATCCTCTGTGGGTTGTTTTAAATGCTTCTTATAGTAGGGTGAAAAGCTCATAAGCTTTAAACTATGGCTTTGTAATGACACAAATGTTTTCTTAGTCTTTAAAATACTTTGGGGAACTCTTAAAATTGTATCACTGCCTGTTTGAAAACCCAACCTGGTGCTAATCATTAGTATGCTATTTTACACTGCAGCTTTGTGTGTTATAGCCCTTAGATAAACACCTCCATAGAAATACCAAGTCAAGGTGTATTATGGAGAGACTGTAACTTCTGCTCTAAAGTATAGAAAAATAAAATACTAAGAAGCTTTCCAGTATTTTACGTATGTGTGCTAATTTTTAAGCTGAGAAGATGGTATCCAATATCAGAGAATGCTCTGAGTTAGAACGTAGCAGCACATAAATAGTCAACTACAGATAATAACAACAAACATTGAAAACTTGAGTATTTAATAATAGAAGAAAAATAGGCAGCTTAACCAAAAAATAAGCAACAGGATTTTTTTTTGGGGGGGTGGTCTTGTTCATAAGGTGGAAAAAAATTTAAACCAGAATATTGAAGAAATCATCAGTCTTATTTGCAAACTTTACTTACGGCCAAATAGAAAGCCAGAAATGTATGAAAAGTTTTGTTCTGTATGGTGCTATAGTACTTTGAGTTCAACATTGTTACTATATATGGAACTTGAATTAAGTTGAGTGGTTCTGTTGTCTGCAGCCCTTAAAATACCTGACTAACATCAGCCTTACAAGACAATTGAGATGCTTTTTCCTAATGTCACCAGTATTCTGGCAGTTTACACTATAACAATTCATCTATTCAAAAACTGTGTATTTTGTGGTAGACATTGTGATAAAGTGTTCATGAACAGTTAAAAGGGCAGCATCTATCTTCTTGTTTCTCAACACTTAACAGGAATGGTGGTCTAGTAAATATTTATATGATTGCATCATAACGATAGAGAAGGTATACATGTATTTGTGTGAGCACATTTAAAAAAGACTCTGAAGAATGAGTTGGGTTTATAAGAGCAAAGGCTTTCAGAATGTAATGACATTGAGGTAAAATTTCAAAGTTACTCATGAGTTAAAAGGTGGCGTGAGAGAGAGTAGAAAGTTCTAGGAAGCTTGGCAGCTTATTTATGCCCAAATAAAAGAGCATGGCAGTTTGAAAATCACAAATACTTTGTATAATGTGATGGGGTAGGTTTATAAATCACTCATATTAATTCCAAATCAGGTACACAAAATATAGAATTATGTGACAGTTTAAATCTTTTTTATATTTTATTTATTTTGGCTGTGTTGGGTCTTGTTGCTGCGTGTGGGCTTTCTCTTTTTGAAGCGAGCAGGGGCTGCTCTTCATTGTGGTGCGCAGGCTTCTCATTGCAGTGTCCTCTTGTTGCAGAGCACGGGCTCTAAGTGTGTGGGCTTCAGTAGCTGTGGCTCACTGGCTCTAGAGTGCAGGTTCAGGGCTTAGTTCCTCCATGGCACGTGGGATCGTCCCAGCCCAGGGATCGAACCCATGTGCCCTGCATTGGCAGATGGATTCTTAACCATTGTGCCACCAGGGAAGTCCCAGAATTATGTGAGTTTAAAAATAAAAATAGTTTTAAAATCTTTCACTAATGGTTGCCATATTTTGTTATTTTCAAAATCAATTCTTAAAATCATTCGAGTTGAATCTATGCAAAACTTGACTAGTAGTGTTAATTTTAAAGGAAAATATATATGAATACTCACATTCAATAAGTGAAGAACTGTTTTGGAGATAATAAAAAATTTGGTTTCAGATTTGGTCTTATTTTTCTTTTGATCCTTTGACTCTGAGGTGTTTCAACAAGAGTATGATATCTTTTTCCTCTTTGGTTAGTTAGTGTCCTGTTCATGTCATCCTGAAGGACCCAGGCATCTGTGGTTCAGAAATGCATGATTCTGTTTCAATTTTCACTTCAACCTGGGAATGACTTTTTCCTCTAAAAGGGCTTAAAAAACCCTCCCTTTATCAAAGTAGGCTCAAAATGCTGCTAGAGCAGATAGAAAACAGAGAGAATGCCCTGATAGAGAATACTTGGGTTACAGAAAACATTGTCTCATTATGCAGTCAATTCTGGCATTAACAAACTTGTACTTTGAACAAAACATGACCGAAGACTGAGATTTATTTATAGAAATTCAGAAAGAAGGAGAAGTAGCATCTTACTGGAGTCCAGGCCACTTAAAAATTCTAGTAGAGGATCCAAAGTTAGTCTCTCAACTCTAAACAACTAGCACTAGTTTTTATACATATAATATATTGATTTTAATATTTATCTTAAATGAGGCTTGTCTCCAAGTGTGCTGTTTGTTGTGATAGCCCTGATGTATAAACTTACTAAAGTAAATATTCATTGTCTTAGAATTTTTGGCTAGAAGAATCTAAAAAAAGAAAGAAGGGTAAAAAGTAGACAGTTATAATATTTAAATGTTGAAGAGATGTTTTGTATATAAAACCTTTTGTATTCTCATTCTGTTTTTGTCCCTGATAGTGATTTGGCCATTAGGTGAAATTTGGTTCATTAGGGCCATTTGGCTCATTTTGTCAATGAGAAAATAAAGATGAGAGACTAAGAACTACTTATTTAATATCTATGAAATCATGTGGCTGTTTAATTGCATACCTAAAGTAAAAAAAATATATAAACAAATGTTAATTTCATTCCCAAATTGGTAAGAATAAAATGAACCATTAATACTTTAAAAATCTGATTAATAAGCAAATGATTTTCTTTGGCCATTCAGTTTTCATGGTCAGAAGCTTATTATTATTATTATTCCCTTTTCCTCTCAGAATATTCTCTAAGACAGTCTTGCCTCTCTCTCCTTTTTTTTTATAGAGTTACTTACAAAGATCTGTAGGGGTACATCATAAACATGCATCATATGGAAAGGTTAGGATTTTGCATCTGGGATTATGATGCATTACTAAAAATTTAAAAAAATGAGATAGACTTGTGAAGGAAATGAAAGGAATGTGTTTTTTTCTTTTTTCTTTTTTCTTTTTGGACTTTGGTATTTTTTTCAATTCTGAATGCATGGGAGAGGCTAGGATGGGAGAAATGGTCAAGCTTAATGGTCAAAAATGGAGAACACTGGAAGTTCAGAGAAGGGACCTGGATCCAGATTTTACCAATTATTTGACCATTATCACCTGCTACCTATAAGTACAACAAACATCAAGTGTTTATTAAAAAATGGGTGATACATGGCTTTGTGTAGGTTGACCAAGTTCTCCCCTCCCCTCGGCAAATAGAAGCTTTATATTGAATGAGTATGATTATTTAAGCTTTAAATTCTTTTTCAGATCTAAAGACATAACTCAAGTGTTAATTAATTTAAAAATCTTTTGGATTTTTAGGTTTATTTCTCTCATTAAGAGAAAAAATAGTATTAATTTTAGTTTATATACTACAACTACATACTGTGATGTTTAATAGCTGTGTCTTGCTTATAGACTATTTTAAATGTCACAAAATAATAACAAAGGTCATTGTAATATTTTTTTAGTACAAACCTTACTGAATTATTGGATTAATTTCTGATGTGAGGGAGATCTTTGGAAGGAAAATAAAGATGTCTTTATTTCAATAGTTTACAGCTCTTACCTTTTTTGTTTCTTGGTTTCATAGCCTATGTTTCTAATATACAAGTCCAAAATGCCTACTTAATTTGATAAACAAAGCTGGGCTTCAGACATTCTTTTACTGACATTTTAGAATACAAAGTAAGATATTAGGAAGTAAAGTAAAATATAATGTAAATATTTTGGTAGAACAATTACTCATCGCAATCCAAGTGCAAAAACAACCCCCACTTTCCCAATACATGCTAAGGTGGCTCTCTGGTCTGGGGTGTGTCTGAATGACTCAACAATAGTTGACTAGAAGATCAAGACTCAGGGACAATGATAAGTTAAACTCTTCAGGGAGGACATAAGAGACATGAATGAGAGGAAGGAGTCATATAGAAAAGTAAGATCATCAAAGTGTGTTGATCTTCATGTCTTCAGTCTCTCATTAAATACCTTGCTGATAACTAGGTAGTTCTGTACTCATTTTTAGGAAGAATAAATTGTTTTTTATAGAAAAGCAGCAAAGTAATTCCACCAACATATTTACTTCCCTCCAGTAAGTGCTCTCAATGTCCATTTGTCCAAATTACTCTAACTGATGCTCATAATAAAATCATGTTGTGGAAAGTTAGGAATGGATGGACTGCAAATCAAAAACAATGGCACAGGGCTTCCTAGGTGGCACAGTGGTTGAGAATCCACCTGCCAGTGCAGGGGACATGGGTTCGATCCCTGTTCCAGGAAGATCCCACATGCCACGGAGCAACTAAGCCCGTGTGCCACAACTATTGAGCCTGTGCTTTAGAGCCCATGAGCCACAACTATTGAGCCCATGTGCTGCAACTACTGAAGCCCATGCACCTAGAGACCGTGCTCCACAACAAGAGAAGCCACAGCAATGAGGAGTCAGCACACCACAACGAAGAGTAGCAACTAAAGAAAGCCTGCACACAGCAAAAAAGACCCAACATAGCCAAATAAATAAATAAATAAATAAATAAATAAATTTATAAAAAAAAAAAACAATGGCACAGAAGCAGAGTTGTTGATTTTCTAAACATTAAGATAATATGCTAATTACATTAATGTGTTCTTATGAATACAATTATTGGTTACTATTCTTATTTAGAGAAATTTAAAAAACATATTTAACTAAAAATGTTATGAATTACTGGTAATTGTGTTTGAAATAAAGTTGGTGAGAAACGTCAGAAATGGGAAACCAATTTTAAAATACCACTAAGAAAATGTCTATCTTATAATTGAAAGCATAGTTAAAGTAACCACAATAATCTGAAATTCTCAATAATTTTTCTCTTTGTTGAATGGAGAACTTTAGAAAATAAAATTTATTTATTAACTTGCATTGGCATATTAGTAGGCATTCCTAATTCATGAAATATATATTTTATGTAGCTATGGTTGATTTCTCTTTTAGAGGAAGTTACTCTTTAATTGTTTGTGCTTTATATTGTTCAATAATTAATACTCTACATTGCAAGTATATTTAGTGTCCCCATGGCCGTTTTGTAATCTTCTATCCATTCACTTAACTTTATGTTTCATTTTCTTTATCTGTAGTGGAACTGAAATCTTACAAGTCTGTGGTAAAGATTAGAGACAGTGTGTGTATATCACCTAGTCTAGTGCTTGTCATGTAGAAATTTGTACAATAAATATGTATATGAAATACTATTACTTAAATAAATTTATTATTATTGTACTTTACGGAAAAATAAAATGATACTTTTTTTTAAAGTCTATAGCGAAGTTGGGGGACAGGATATTTTGTTCATCTATTATAGCAAGTTTTGTTTTTCTAGCCAATGATGTTATATACAACATAATGATAGGTGTAATAAGAAAAAATTCTTTTTTGCATAAAAGATGAATTAATTGACTTTGGGTTTGGTTTAGTTTTTTAAGTTATTTATTATTTATTTTATGTTTAAATTTTTTTCCTATGTTAAATGATTTATCTATCTGCCCTCACTTATCCAGTGTCTCCTTTGATCCACATTACATAGTTCTGAGATAAAAAGAAAGGGAGTTCTTTGTATGCTAGGCAATGAAAACAAGAAAGAAAATAGGATAGGTATGAGAAGGGCCTCCCAGCAGCACAACCCAGTAAGCAGTAGAAGCTCAGTAACATGGAACAAGATTGAGTTTCCTAGTAGCCCTGTGATTTAACAAGGTTATTTTATGGCAAAGCATTGTTAACTTTGCAGTGTTTCATAGTCTTTATTGAGCATGGCATATTAAAACATAATCAGGGGATAAATGCTGTAGCTCATGGCAATGTGTATTATTTAACTAATGATGCCTCCATTAGCCCAATTGAATATGGCACACCTGAGGAGCCTGACTGACAAATCCAGAATCAGTACAGTTTCTGAAGCAGAGGAACCTCCAGAAAGCATAACAAAAACTAATAGCAGTTATTTCCCACTTTACATGAGCACAACATCCATCACAAGGAAAGGAAACAGCCTCTGAGGCCTTTTTAATGAACTGTCTTGGGGGAAAATGTCTGATCCATAATTACATAGCAAAAAAGCTACAACAACACATTTTGTGTTTCTTCTTTGCTCACATCACAAGATAATGTCACAAAGACACTGCTTTGAGACTATTTAGCTGATACTATTGTCTCTAAAATACAAAACCTGAATTTGAGAACAATAAGAAAGAGCATGTCTAAGCAATGGGAGATTTTTTTACAATCTTGTTTTAACGTTATTCTATAGTAGCTCTGACAGCATGAGAAAGTTTTTTGAAAAGCAAAATCAAATAAAGGAAAAATGAGAGCATATAACAAAGATCCATATGCCCAGAAAAACAAAAGAAGAAAAATATAAATTTTTAAGTTAATTAATTACTTTATTAACTTATTGCAGTATAGTTTTACAATGTTGTGTTAGTTTCTACTGTACAGCGGAGTTCCCTGTGCTATACAGTAGGTTCCTATTAGTATCTATTTTATACATATTAGTGTATATATGTCAATCCCAATCTCCCAATTCATCCTACCCCCCCCGAAAAATGTAAAATTATATTCAGTAGTCTTACCATTTTGCACAAATTTCCATATAGTTTTATGCATAATGATATTAACAGATATTGACAGACCAATGGTGCATTCAGCAGCTTCTAAGGAGCATCATGGGAGTTATGAAGATATAGCATCAATTTCCCTGCATCTGTTTTCTTTTCAAATTATTCCAAATCATATGCTTGTCCCTTGCAAGTATTCTCTCATTAGGATGGAGTTTGTGTTTCTCAAGGGTTTTGATAATTTTTCTTGATGTATGTGCTAAAATATTCATATTATAGTGTTTACAATTCTTGATATTCACTTAAATAAGAGTAACCTCATTTTGCCTTTCAATTGTACCTTTTCTTTTGCTTTCACTACCTAAATATCTTTAAAAAGAAATAAAGTATTCTTTCTTAAACAGTTGGCTAAATCAAGGTTAAATCTACTTGTAAGGAATCTCCACTAAATTGTATCCATGCAATATGTATCTTTACTGTTCTTTGTATTTCTAGGAAATTGAAGAATTTGGAATATAAACCAAATAGTTAATCAATAGGGAATTTTAAAAGATAAAATTATGTTGAGTGGTAAGTCTTAGACTGCATATTAATGTTTAAACACTTGGTTTATGTTGGTTTTATTAAAAATAAAATATCTTTCCTTAGGAATTTGTCTATTCGATGCATAACATATCATGAGAGATTAATGAGACATTTCAATATTCAATTAAAATCTATTTAAGCTCATTAGTTGCTGTACAATATTAACACAGTATTATAACAGTATTATAATTATTACAATGTTAACTCAATATTAAGTATCATAGTAGTCAACTTTCAAACTAATAACAAAATATTAAGGTTACAATTATCTTCCTTTTAGAATTTTGGTCTTACCCAATTATCTTCCATTGACTTTCTGGGGAGAAAGTGGATTGGGGAATTGAACTGAGATGTAACCAAATTCAACCTCTTATTATTTTTTCCTCTCTTTTCAATTTTCTTAATGCTTGTATTCTTAAATTGTTTCTCACAATAATTTGAGTTTCTTTCAACCTCTTATATCATAAATATCCACTTGTCTCTTAATATCTTTTTTGACTCTTCTCCCTTCACTCTTGGAATATATCAGCCATATCACTAGAGTTGCACCCCTACTTTATTACTCCTGATACCTTTCTTTCCACTCCCAGAGTCAGGATATGGTTTCCATTTTCTCCTGTTGCTTTTGAATTCCATTTGCTGATGCTCAGCATCACTATTTTGCAAATATTTTACCTTCCATCTCTTTGGAATGGGTTCTTCAGGCCTGAAAAAGTAATCCATGTCACTGAGGTACCTTTTATTTTTATTTTTTTTAAGTTCTTTATTGGAATACAATTGTTTTATACTTGTTGTGCCAGTTTTTGAGGTACACCAAAGTGAATCAGCTGTATTTATACATATATCCCCATATCCCCTCCCTCCCATGACTCCCTCTCACCCTCCCAATCCTGGCCCTCTAAGTCATCACCCATCATTGAGTTTATCTCCCTATGTTATGCAGGAACTTCCCACTAGCTATCTATTTTACATTTGGTAGTGTAAAAACAGAGTGTGTTGGAAAGCAATCTACCAAGTGAACTTGAGAAGTAACACAAATTCTGCCTTTAGTTTAGTAGCTTTTAATTCTGTGTTGGCTAGTAGGATAACCAATAGCCATGTGTCTATTGAGAACTTGAAATGAGAAATGAGATTAAATGAAAAAATGAATTTTATATACAGTTGAACTATATCCAACAAAAATTTGTATCTGAATTGAGATGTGCTGGAAGTATAAAATACACATTCAATGTTGAAGACTTATTGTGAAAAAAAATGTGAAATTTTTCACCTTTTTTTATTTTGCCTTTTTGAGTGTGGTAACAGGGAAGTTCAAGATAACTTATGAGGCTCACATTATATTTCCATCAGACAGTGCTGTCCTGGCTAAATACAGTTCAGGCCTTATCTTTAAATAAAGGACTATTTACTACTAATACTTTTCATAAACTAAATATTTAGAACAATGAAAATATTTAATGACAATCACAGAATGTTTTCAGCATTCTATATATTTTTATAGTTAAATCTAAATCTCAGAAGCCATTCTGATAGTTGATAGTATAGAACCCTTCTTCTCTAATATAGATTTTTTTTTCCTGAGGAAGGAATAAACTTTATTAAGAAATACTTAAGTGGAGAGAAAATTTGGAAAAGAAGGAGATCTAGATAGATAAATTAACAGAGTACAATAATTACATGTGTATAAACTGTACTTTGCAAAGCACATTCTTATGTACTATCCCACATAATTTTTATAGTGATCCTAAATATAAGTTCAATATTATAAAAGAAAAACATATTTGTATGCTCTGTGTTTTGTGCATGTGTGTGTGTATTTGTATGTGTTTAGTTAGTCAGGTAACTACTGGTTTTTTAAAAAATTCATGAACATAAAGTAAAAAAAAATAAAAGGGTGGGTGGAGGAGTTACATTTGTAGATAATTCTCCTCGAGTCACTTACATTTCTGCCTGTCTTGTGAGCAGAGGCACTGCCAGCTTTTATCCCCAGATGACCTTTTCAGCTATGTTTGTGTAGCCAAAACTTTGGAAGATAAAGTCAGTGCCTTCCTCTAGAGCAGGGAGTATATTTGTTTACTATGCCAGATAATAAAGATAATATCTCCCTCTGGGGAAAAGTTCAGGAATGTTTCCTTGCAGCCCATTACATTATAAAATATCAGGGTTCCCTAAGTCTGAGGTGACACATTGTGACATAAACTCTTTTTTCATGCAGAAACCAAATTGGGTGCTCCATGTTGCCCCACAGGACTTGAAAAGCAAAAAGAACTGGTGGAAATATAAGGCCAATGCTCTGCTGTTCTGTGAGTAATAAAATACTTGTCTCTGACCTGGAAGTTTCATGTCTTCTGCCACCATTCATAAAACTGTGGCAGGATAACTTGTGAGATTTCAGGTAGGGTAAAATCTTAGATCCTGCAAAGCTCTAGAGAAACAATATGTTCAAGAATGAAGCTGATTGAGAATAGTTTTTAAGCTCAAAAAAGAATAACAGAATGACAGCAAAAAGTTAGGGACAAAGGGATTATTGGGGATAGAGCATGAAATGAGGGGAGGATATCTATGTGATTTATGATCATATAAAGATACATATAGAAACAATAAGTTTTGCTCTATTTGAGCATTACTTACTTTTTATAATTTAATTAATATAAGGAAATAATTCTGCTTAGAAGCAAAAAACCCCCTCAAATAGCAAAAAGGTTATTGGTCTAACTTCAAGGGCAGACATAGTAGTTCATATAAGACACACTATTCAAACAGGAAACAAGAAAGTCATTATTGTTCTTGTGTCCTCTGGGTAACAATGAGCAGAAAAGGTGATGTTGGTTAGTGTATATATATACTTAACTTTTAAAATGTTGTAATGTTCCAGTATCTGGCTTAATTTTCTTCTTTCTTAAGGGAAAATATCAGTTTGGTTTTCATTAGGAAGCATGATCATTAGGATTAAAAGAAGCTTTTTCCTCCAAATTTAATTTCTTACTGTCATTTTGTATGGAACATTGAGTGAAATGCTCATGAAGGGAAAGAAAATAACTTAGGGAACTGTGAACTGAAGAAAGTAGTTTTATGCTGATGATTTTAGAAATTACATTTATATATATTTTAATACAAATGTTTTAATTCTCATAATATAAAATGTCCTTTGTAATATATTTTTCTTGATTAAAATATTTGTGCAGAAAGTTTATAAATTTCAACTACATAAATGAAAATAAAGTTCACCATTTTCATAAAAATAAAATAAAATGAAAGCTATAAAATGAAATAATTTATTAGGTATTACAAGCAAACCCAAAATTAGATACTTTATAGAAAGAAAAATTTTCACAACTAAAAGTTAGTTAAATCTAAATAATGGAGAGACAGGTTCTATGTTATCAGATGGATTCTAAGATTTAGATTTAACTATAATAATATTCAGCATATGATACTGATAGTATTCTGTGATTGTTATTAAATTTTTTCATTGTTCCAAATGTTTAGTTTATGGGAAATTGGTAATAGAGATTTAGGATATATCCCCTCTTTGAATCAAGACCCTGTCATTATTAGTAAATGCATATCTCTGGTGCTTTAAATGACCACTA
The DNA here is from genome assembly GCF_030028045.1 of Hippopotamus amphibius kiboko. NCBI lineage: Eukaryota > Metazoa > Chordata > Mammalia > Artiodactyla > Hippopotamidae > Hippopotamus > Hippopotamus amphibius. The sequence goes on from NC_080188.1 coordinate 36,508,568, forward strand.
TTTGGAGTCTTTGAGCAACATCAAATGAAATGCTTCATTTTTTATTATTAATAGTTACTATAAAAATAAAATCTTATTTTATATATTAAAACCATTTTTATTCTTCTAAAATGTCTTATATATATGAAGAATATGAATACATACATCATTCTAGATATGAAAAACTAACATGTAAGCCATGTTTTAAGGCAACAGATCTAACTTAGCTTATGATGATTGAATGTTAGACTAATAAGAACAAGAAAACTTATACCCAAATGGAGAATAGAGAGAAATTTATCTAAGGTAACAGAAAACTAAATAAAGCCATGGCAATAACTCCTAATATACCATGAATTTTAGTTTTGAGTTCAGAAATTATGATTTTCTTTTCCATGGGATGTTAAAAATTATGATCTTGCTATTAATGCTGCCTTCTTAGTGTGAAACTTATACATGTCTATGAGATAGCAGTTAAGACTTAGGAAATAAATACTTAGTCTGCTTGGGCTTTCATAACAAAATACTTTACCCTGAGTTGCTTAAACAATAGAAATTTTTATTTCCTCATATCTCTAAGTCCCCCATCAAGATGCCAGCTGATTCATTTCCCGGTGAGAGCTCTGTTCCCTGCTTGTGAAGAAGGCTGCGTTCTCACTGTGTGTTCACATGCAAGCACAGGTAGAGAGGATCTCTATGTCTTCCTCTTTTGATGAGACCATTAGTTCTATTGGATTAAGTACCCACGCTTATCACCTCATTTAACCTCAATCACTTCCTAAAGACCCTGTATTTTCAAATACAGTCCATTGGGGATTATGGCTTTAACATATGAATTGTCTGTCCATAGAAAATACTGAGACGGTATATTCAATCACACAATTTAGTAATAATGCATTTGTGATTGTCTCATTCAACAAATACTAGCAGAGTATCTTTTCCACTTGCTATGTTTCTGGAAGGCATCAACATTGCATACCTTAGGACCTGCCTCACATTAATTTAAATAATTCAGCAACTCTGAAAAGAGTTCTGCAATTTTCTATACAGATTTAAGTGTTAAATGTACCTGACCCTATCCTTAAAGGAGAAAACTTGACGCTGCGTTAGCAAGACCATGTGTCCTTTCCGGAATTGTTTTGCCTGTGGATTAAATCTCTTCCTTCTAGACAATTTGCTAAACCAGTTTTCCTTAAAGCCATCCATTTATCAGTGCTTGTATTATAATACCTATATAGTCTCTACCCTTTTTCTGTGTCCATTTTCCCAGGTAAAAATACTGATAATGCTGGCAATAGTTTTTGCTGGCCATCTCAAAGACACATCCATGTTTTCTATAAAAATACCCAAAGAAGCACTGACATTTAATGAACTTGATTCAGTTGGCCAGAGACACCAATTTGAGTACGGTGTTCTCAGCCTGGAAAAGATTGAGAACATGGTAACAACGTTAATTTTTATTACTTAATTTTTAGATATTTTCCTGTTTTGTAAAATAGCTATATAATTTTAGGTAAAATATAGTACAATTAACATTCTTTTTAGGAAGACTCTATTTAAAAAAGCAAATGTACCTCTTCCCATATGTACAAAAGCAGGACCTTATATGAAAAGGGAAGCTTCTCAGGAGTTTACTGAAAATCTCATGTAGGACTTTGGACTACCACAAAGAGAAGTAATGACTGGGAAGTGGTTTGCAGGATGTCAATTTTACATGAATTTTGTGTGGCTTGGGGATCCCCAACTGAGACCTAAAATGCATTCATTTCCTGTAACTAAGTACCTACTATTTTCTGCCAGTTGTATAATAGAAGTATATAATACTTTGTAATATTTTGCTGCAAAATTTTTTAAAAACAAAGACAAGCCATGTTTATAATGTTCTCCTCAGTTGACATTTATAAATAAAAAAACTTAACCTAGGTTAAATGCCAAGCAAATTCCCTTGTCTAGAATGCTGTTATCTTCCTTAGAAAGTCAACAATGTGACTGAAGAGTCAATTCATCTTATTTATTTTCTGAGTTTATAAACTTTCTCATGTACTTTTTAAATTTTTAAAGGTTTCTAAACCTTTTTGTAATGCATTTAACTAACAACTATCTAAATAACTAACACTGCCTATATAATATTGGTCTTCAAGACTAGTTATCTGCCCACCTGAACAGGAGTAGGCATAATACATTTAGAAAAGTGATTCATTATTGTTGATTCTGAAGATTTGGAAACTCATCCCAGAGGCAGAAAGGGGAGTGTTAGGAGTGCATGCCTGCATTTCTTGGGCTTGTGGAAAGGATTTTGTTTACTTTAAAAAATCCTCCCAATACTTCAGGCTAAGTATCAGTCATTATTTACCAGATTAAAAATACAGCTTTGGTACTACAGCTCACAAAAGCTCTCTTTAGATTAAAAGACAAGCAGCTTCCCCTGCCTACAAGGTCAGACATTTCAACTTGGTCTTCAACATCCAGTGCAATGTCAATTGTGATTGAAGTTTTAGCTGACTTATTTGTATATTTAATCCCCTCTCTCCCTTATGTCCTCATTGGAAAATCAGAAACTGTAAAAAGTATGAGACTTTACCCAACCTCAGGGTAAGTTAGTTAGTTACAATTTCATAAATTATGGTGGAAAATCCAGGGCTTTGGGCCCAAAACAAAAGAAAGTTCCTAATGCAGTCACAGTAGCCAGAGTGGCATAAAGTGCCAGTTCTCTGAGCCCCAGTTCCCACAAAGAGATGAAAAGAGGGTCTGGTATTGCCTGTACATGCAGTGTGTTATAGAGGAGGAACTCCAGGTTTAGGAAACATCAATCTTATAAAAGGGCCACAAGAAAACTGCCCACCTTCCCCTACGGAGAGAGACATTATCTTATTATACTGAAATACAAGGATATCTGTGCTGAGGAGGAGAGGGATATATCTCTGTCTTCCCTATACTGGAATGTAAATAAACCTGGGGTTACAGGCAGGGGGAGGTATCTTTCTTACCATGGAATGTGGAAGACACCACCGTTAATCTAAGGCTCTTTGCTCATAACAGTATTCGTGAAAAGACAGTCTGGAATAAATTGACTGTTAATGATATGCAGAAATATGCATTGTCTACCAAAGCCAACACTGTTTTTGTAACACTTTTTCAAATGTGTTACAACCCCCTCTCCCATCTTTTATGACTTCGGTTATGCATAGTTTAGATTGCTTGATATGGCCCCATAGGTCGCCCTGTCATCTTTCCATTCATGCTCATCTTAATTCAAATACATTTAATAGAGTGAACACAATAATTTTTTATTCAAGGAATAAATAATTGAACTATATATTTTTTCTGTTCTTTCAAAAGTGTATCAAAGGTCACACATAAGATTCCAGCCCAATCAATACCAGTACTTCAAATTATTTAATGAAAAAAGAATACATTAATTTGCTTTTTGAGGATGATGGCAAAATGAGATAATATACATGGGAAACAAAAGAAATCAGAGAATTTTATAAATCCAAATTTGAATCACTTCTCCAAAGTTAAAGTTACCTTCTAAAAACTTAAAATTTACTTAGAGTAAAATTTAGTGTTCTTATTTTACACTTCTGTGAGATTTAACACACATACTGACATTATTACAAATACAATCAAGGTACGGAATAGTTCCATCACCAAATAATCTGCTTTAATACATACATACACACACACACGTATAAATATACATATATAATCCTTACAATTTTAGAGGTCCAGAGTCCAAAATGGGTCCTGGTCTGTTTCACTGGGCTAAAATCCAGGTGTTGGCAGGGTTATTTCCTTCTGGGGATTCTAAGAAGGAATCTTTTACCATGCCTTCTTTCAGTTTTTATATGCCAGTTGCATTCCCTTGGTTCATGTCTGTATTCCATTATCTTCAAAACTAGCAAGATTGGACTGGGCCCTTTTCACATTATTGTCTTTCTGATTCTGTCTCCTCTGTCTTCCTCCTCAGTCTTATAAGGGGCCTGGTGATTACACTGAGCCTACCTGGATAATTCAGAATAATATCCTTATCTTAATATCCTCAATGAATCACATCTTCAAAATGCCTTTTACCATGTAAGGTAACATCCATAGGTTCTGGGGATTAGAATGTAGACATGTTTGTAGTGGACCTTATTCTGCCTGTCACAGGATAGTTTACCTGCTCTGGCTTTCTGGAAGTATAATATTTTTTCCTTCTCTGATATTTTCCTGGCTTATGACTCTGAAGAGTGAATGGCATAGTCTCTACTTTGGCTGGTTTGAGGATACAAATTGAATGCTCACCTTGTAGACTTATCATTTTATTTATAAGACTTTTTGGTGGAGGTTGAGTGTTAAGGAACCTTTTGATTTGATCCAAGGTATATTTCAATATATCTAATAATGAACTCAGGTATAATGAAATGCTAATATATATTTATGAATTGTGTAATTGTGTTTCAAAAGCATTTCAAGGAAGCACTGTAGCATAGTAGAAATAACCTGGCACCAGAGTTCAAATAAGCTATTAGTTGTACTACTTACTTGTAATAATTAGTTAACTGTTACTTATACTATTAATGAGGCTAGAATTCCTAATGCTGAATTTCCCCTTAAAAATTTCTCATCCTTATTTAATATCAAGATGTTTTCTTCTAATTTTTATTTTCTCTGATTCTGTGGCAAATCCCCAGAGCCAGACCTAACTGATGTTATTTTAAACATTGCCAGCTTCTATTTCCTGCATTGCTATCTGTAGAGTTCTATTTGTATGGTTGAGTTCAGAAAAGAAATAAGCCTCTGTGATCCCTGAACAATTTGTATTCATACTGAAAAAAACAGGAGTCCTAGAAGTTGTGTTCAGGTTACATGACACTGAAAAAATTATGTAACTTTATTCAGGTACCTGCCTACTTAATTTTATGTCTCTTTATAGAAATCATATTGTGAGAGAATAAGAGTTGTATTGTAATTAGGGCTTCTACCATTTCAAAAAGTGATTATTTTAGCTATTTGCACCTACTTTCAGTGCTGCTCAATGTATTATGAGTTGGTAAATTTGAGGTCACAGCACTATCACATACTAGTCTTTGAAGAAAAATGCCAATTTATTTTAGGTTAGCATCCAAAGAAATAGTAGGATACATATTCTCACTAATAAAATTTTCTCTTATTTTAACAAAAACATTCATATATACAACACATGTTTTAATGGACCTTGTAAATTAGCTATCTGAGGCAGAAGAAAAAATGGAATAAAAAGGAAGATGTTTTCTGGCAGGTCACTCCAGCTATTTGTGGAGCTATTTTTTGTTCAGATGAGAAGTATATTTAAATTTCTTTTCCTCCATTAGTTTTTAAGCATTATCTTGGTTTAACATACATAATAATATATATGAACACTAGTTCTGGACAACTGATTTTTCCTTAGCATATTCGGAATGTTTTGAGATAACAATTTCAACTGCGGACTGCATTGCCTGACAAATCTCTTTGAAAACTTTTCTGAAAGAGCCTTTTGCTTAACACAGAAAGATTGTTTTAAAATTATTGTGGCTTATTTTTCAGATTCTATTGTTTGATCAAAATCTTGAGTAACTCAAAGATTAAGTTTAAACTATTCCCTCTGAGGTACCTGGATCATAAAGGCCAAAGTAAGAATATTGTGTTCAGCTATATTTCAAATTTTAAAAGTTTATACTTTTAACTCATAGAAACCTCATAGGATTTTTTATAATGTTTGATATCAAATAATGGAATTTTTACAATGTGCAGTATTCTATCTAATTATAAAGATAGTTATTAGTAATCAGTCTAAACATAGGTATGTGAATTGTTTCTATTTACACAAAATATATTTTGACAGACTATTGAGGGTGTCTTATGCTCACTGTAATTTCATTTATGATTTTGACTACTTAATTCAGTTACTTAAGCAGTTGAAATGTGATAATATAACTCTTGTTTTCGCAAATTGGAACATTAAACTTTCCTACCATGCTATAATTTTAAAATTGTATCTGTAGAATAACAAATGCATTCTGAATTGCTCCACCATGCCATAAATAGGGAGATATTGAATCACTTTATAATGAAGTGTAACCTTCTCTATCTCCTGTGTGACATTCATTGCCCCCTAAGACTAACATTAATGTCTTTTTCTATTCCAAAAGGAAATTAAACAAAGTATCTGGGTTATGTTCCAGAGTGTAGTGTTTTGTTTAGTAATTACTTTGATAGCATGCAGATTTGAAAATAAAGTTTGAATTCTGTATATAGTTGACCCTTGAACAATGTGAGGGTACTAGGTGGTGTCATCAGCAAGGCAGTCAAAAATTCAGGTATAATTTTACAGTCTGTCCTCCTTATCCATGGTTTCACATCTGCAGATCCTGTAATACTGTAATAAGTATTTATTGAAAAAAAATCCGCATATAGGTAGACCCATGTAGTTCAACCCTGTGCTGTTCAAGGGTCAACTATATAATAAAAAAATTAAAGTCAATTCTGTCATTCACGGTAGCTAAGTTCTATAAAGTCTTGCAAACACTGAATTAGCAAACACCGAATCATTGTTCGTAGTGGAAAGGTATTCATATGTATCAATCTACCTACCTACTTATAAAAATATACCTCACATAGGTAATAATCAAATCATAAAAACAGCTCATTCTGGTAGATTTTTTTTTTATTTTACAAAAGAAAAAACAAAAGTTCAGAGTAAATGACTTGCATGAGGCCACCCAAATAACAGGTGCCAGAACTGGGATTCGAACCCCATTCAGTTGCCCCCAGAGCAGGAACTTCTTGCACTAACCATACACCACTCTACAGTCTCCATCCCCTGGTGATGTCTGTATGAGCGCCAGAGAAGACAGTGTTACTTGCTTTCACGTCAGGTGGGAACATGGCAGTTGGGCAATTCCCTTTTTTTCCCCTTCACTTTGTACATTTAAGCAAATAACACCAAAGCACTGCAAGTATTTATTTAGGGGCTATAAATAAATGTTAGCTGCTAGGCAAATTGGCATATACAGGACCAGTAAATAATGAGGGTCGATTCTGCTTTTTAGTATTCCTCCTTAGGTTATAAATATGCTTATGTATAGGAAAAATTAAAGCAAAATACAATAAAGGGAAAGTATATAATTCTCTTGGAATAACGCTACACCCCCCCCCCCCCCCCAAATCAAAGTAGTCACTGGAATTACAGTAATGACTTTGGAGTGGTCCATTTTCTCTGAGACTAACAGATAAAATGTCAGGACCTCATTAACCTCTGCTTTTATTGTTGAAAATTTGGGACAACAGATATAAAACATCAAATATCTGCATTGTGCCATTTACGAGGTCCTTTGTGTTTACTATTTTCTTTAACATTTGAGGCAAAACCATGAAGCAAGTTTAGCTATTATTCAGTTAGTGAAACAGTCTTATACAGGTTAAACAACTTTCCTAAGGTAACAAAACTAGCGTGTATCTGAGTAAGAATCCTGAAAGCAGTTATCTGAGACCTCAAAGTGCATGGTCTCTCCAGTATCCCACACAGCTCCCTAGAGAAAATACTTTATGGGACACATCATTCTTAATTAGGTTTGTGTGTTTAACTGTATGTCTATTTTACTTGACTGAAAGTTCTGTGAAAGCATATCCAAGCTTTCTGGGCCAGGATTTTATCTCTGGTTCCTAGTGTAGTGCCTGGCACATCATTAACAAGCTATGGATATACGTTAATGCTGTAAATGAAAATAAATGGATTAATGATATCCTAGTTGTAAAGATTAGCTTCCCAAAGCTTTTAGGTAACTACATTATTCAGCTCAGATGTTTTTTGGCTATGTACACTCTACCAAAATTGAAAAACTAAAATTTATAATTAGTGATTACTGAAGTTACTTTTAGGTTGCTTAGAATATTTCTGTATGCAACACAGGAATCTCTTTTGAACCATTTCCTGCCATTACTATGCTCATTGATGACTTTCTTTATTCTACCTTCTAAGTCTACATTGTTGGCAAACCTCAGGCTGAACACTGTGCCCATTCTTAAACAGCCATCTGCATGTGCCCAAGAAAAATGGTGAAGAACAGAAAAAACCCTGTCAAGCTCTTATCCTTTGCCAATTTCTTCATTCAACTTTACTGTGTACTATGAGTGCTAATATAAAGTGGGTATTCTGATGGCTTCACTTCTTCTCAATAGTCTGTATTTTAAAGAAGCAGGAAGAACAGAGGCACAGAAAAAAGAAAACAGCTAGAGCTGTCATTACAAAATACTGGATTGATATATGTTACTATATTATGTATGAGGGCAAAAGAATACTTGACAGAACCTATTTTAATACATGTATCTATAAAAATATTCATGTTCAGGCTTAAATTTTGTTACAAATACTTAGAATACGTAGAAATATAATAGAGCATGATTACAAGAGCTTATATTCAGAGAACCTGACAAGTGAAAACTCTATAAGAAGGAAAATCTGTTAAACATCTTATATGAATGTTTTGTTAATATACTTTACACTTAAGCAAAAACAATATTTTAGAGAAGTGTAGAGTAAAAACAATATTTTAATTTACTTATTTAGCATTATCCTTATAATTAATAACCTTTTTGATTGTGATTCAGAAAAAACATGTTTACTAAGACATACTTAGAAAGATATAGGGTTTTTTTTTTCTAATTTTTGGTTACATTTTAAAGAAAATGTTCTGAGAGAGGTGCTTCTTCTAGCAGTGTCTTTTCATTTAAGCTTTCTGACCATATATATATGTTAAAGATAGAGTTTCTTAGAATTAACACTTTAATAAACTGGAAAAAATCCTTGTTGCTTATGAGTCCAGTGGTCTTCAAATGTCTTACAGAGGTGAAATATCTTCAGGAGTCCTCAGAGGAAGCTGAAAGTGATAATGGCGAGACCAAGCAGAGAATCTTTTATTAGCTTACACTTCAGGGTTTTAAATGAGAGTTTATCCTGTGTAAAGGACTCTGTGCTAAGAAACAATTTGAGAGTCATTTATATAGTCCACCTTACTTAGCACTAGACCATATACTTGTAGAATGCTTAAGAACATATTCTGGCATATTACAAAGAATTTGTGTTGGACACTATGATATATATTGGGGGAAATATTATTACCTATAGATTGTGAGTACACGATCTTCTGTAGAGAGTCTAAGCAGTGTCCTCTACTAGCTTGCTCAATGAGACCGCAAATCCATACATCACTGAATCTGACTATTAACCTTGGCTTATTTTCATCCTGTGCAAGCACAATACCTGGCACATAATATGGTCTCAATCAATGTTTTTTAAAAGAACAAATACTTGCAGAAGGTGCTTCTAAGCAACTGATGTCCTGATCCACGTTAAATTTCTGGTCAGAGAATGCTTATTCCCTTACCTCATTTTTGTTTTTGATTTTCACTTTCCATAAAAGAGAAAAGAGTTCAGCACATTTTCTCGAGGGAGGAGTAGCCTGGTGAACACTTATGAGCCACCTTTCTACCACCTCACTCACCTCTCCTTTAGGATGCTTGAATGACTTACCTGATTTCTGAGTTTCACATCCATTGGTTCCCCTTTTCCACATATCAGTTGCTATCAATGCATTCTCATTCTCTTGCCTTCCCACCTCCTCTGATTCTTGTCCTCTGGCTAAAACCTCCAAGTTGGGTGGAGAGGTGGGTCTTGAGGAAGTGTGGTATGCCTTTCCCTTGTGTGGGTCTAGAGGTTTCAGTCTCAAGTGGGATAAAAGACTCCATTATATTCTGTAACCTAGCTCTGCAAGTGAGAGTTGATATCATATGTTAATTCCCATTTGAATTCTTGTGTCCGTTGTCAGTTGATGAGAACTTGAAAGGGAGAAGGGATTAATTAGCATTTTCAAACTATGAACATTATTTAATAATTTCTCATAGTTATTTAATGTACAACATTGGTCAGATTCTTCCAAGCACTTTATGTAAATTAATATATTTAGTTCCCACAGTGGCCATTTGAAGTACATAGGCTTCAAATGAGTGAGAAAACAGAGGTTAGGTAGCTTTCCTAAGGTCATAAAGCAGGAAGTGGCAGAGCAAAGAATCATACCCAGGTATTACAGATACAGAATACCTTAAACACCATGTTATACTGTCTCTGACATTATCTACTTCCCTGCAATTAGCTAGAAGCATATTGAATTAGAATTCTGAAGACCAGGGCTCTGGTTTTCCTGAATCTACTATGACCAAGAAGTTTTATTGTATTTTGTAATACTACACTTTTCTACAGGTTGAAAGAAGTCCTGGTTTAATGGGAAGGAAATGATGGATTTGGCTTGGGATATATTTAACATAATAGGATAATGGAAGAATTCAATTGAAATGCAAACTCTTAGATTAGAGACATGGGCTAACATTCTTTTTTTGAAATAGATCTTTTGGAGTCATCTTGCTAAAAGTGAAGACAAATGAACTCTACTTTTAAAAGAATTTTAGTTTGTAAGACCTTTCTTTTTCCACATTCACTATCACATTTGTTACCTAGGGTGGCCAGTTATTATGATTTCTAGTTTATAGAATTTAGAAACCAAGCTCAAAAAGGCTTGAGTCCACAAATTTGTGCTAATTTACTCTAATTTAGGTCAGATAAAGAAATTGGCCCCCAAAACTTGGGTGATGTTATATGTTTTTTAATTATATATATATATTTATTATTCTTGTAACAGAAAACTGCTTTGACAAAAGTGAAGTGGGAGCTATATATGACAGAAAATTTCACAACCATTTAAAATACAATAACACATATGAAAGTATACAAAATGTGACTTCTTAAGCCATTCACTCAAATAAGCATACAATTTCTTCTTTGAATCATGGAATTTTAGATTCCAAATTTGTTTTTTTATTTATACAGGAAAGAATACATTTGGGCCTCGAACAACATGGGAGTTAGGGACACCGACCCTCCACACAGCTGAAAATTCAAGTATAACTTTACAATTAGTCCTCTGTATCCCTGGTTTCACATCTGTGAATTCAACCAACTGCAGATTGTGTGCTACTGTAGTAGTTTTTATTGAAAATAATCCACATATAAATGGACCTATACAGTTCAAATTCATTTTGTTCAAGGGTCAACTGTACATTGAAGTGCTTTTTGCATAATAAAGATGTCAGATTTTAGTGGACTCTTCATTTCAAAAGTATTATATTAATGGTAATAGCTAAAACATTGCAGTTTGTCTATGTGACAGGCTCTGTGCTTATTGTTTTACATGAATATTGCACTTCATCTTTAGACAAACCTTACAGGTAATTTCTGTGCTGGCCTAGTGGAGGCTGAATTGCCCAGTAATAAAAGTTTGAACTCTGGAGCCAAACTACATGGCTCTGCTCCACCAGTAAATTTGGGATGATCTTGGGCAATTTATGTCACCTCTCTGGTATTTATTTCCTCATCTCTGAAAGGGGAATAATAATTGAACTTAACTCATAAGATTGATTGTTTTGAATGTATAAACAATGCCTGGCAAAGGGTATCCTTCAGTGAATGTAAGCCACAAATGTCACTGTAGAGATGAAGAAACTGAAGTTTAGAGGAGATGAGTTGCCCAAAGTGATGTAGCTAGCTACTGTAATTAATCCTTATTTGAGACATTGTTTGCAATAAACACTCTCCAACCTTCCAGGTTTTGATATTTGGCTCATTTGTATGCTGACCTTTTTATCCTCTCTAAAAAGGTCTGGTGTCCCTGTGTTGGGTTTTTTATTTTGTTTGTTTGTTTCTTTTCAACAGTTCACTTGCTGTCTGTAGTGAGACTATTAGCTTCTCCTCCAGACCTTGGAACTCCTTGTCCTTACCCCCCAGACTTATGAATAGCCACAACAACAACAATCACAGCATTAATTGTGTGATTCCTGTGGGTAAGGTAGTGTTAAGTGCTTTATTTATTTTTATTTCATTTAATCATAAAAATAACATTGTAGGTTGAATATTAATATCATATCCATTTTAAAAATGTGGCGTCTGAGGTACAGAGTAGTAGTAACTTGCTGTAAGTTACACAGCTTCTAAGTTCCAATTGGGATTTGAACTCAGATCTTCTGAATCCTGAGATACACCTCTTAGCCTCTGTGTTATGAAACTTCTCTAGAACACGAAATTGATGGAGACATTCCCTGAGAATTTGTGAGTCCTTAATACTCAATTTTGGGTTGCTTATTTGGTTTTACATAGCTTATATAACATGATCATCAGTGTCAAAAGAGAGTATGCTATTAGGAAGCAAGGAACATCAGCATTCCTTGGAAGTGCTGAAAAGCACTGCACAGATATGCTAGATCTGCACAACAGTAAAGTAATAACTCAGCTAATGGGAAACATGAAGCCAAGAGCTAATATCGAATAATGGTTTTGGAGAAAAGTTAGAAAAATGCATTCTTAGGAACTTTTGTGAGTTTTGGTTAGATCTGAAGGGTTGATACAGTATTCAGCAAAATATTCCTTCTTTGTTATTTAGTATGCAGCAGTTTGCAAATTATTAGTTTTCTTTGCTGATGTTTCTAATTTAGTTACATTTCTTGGCTTATGTTAAAGCACCTTTTAAAGCAGAACTCTTTGTGAGAACACTGACCTAATTAAAATAGCTGTGTTCCACTCCTGGCTCTGACGTTTCCCAGGTTTGACCTTGGACCAAATATACTTTCTCTGGACTATTGATATATTTGCCTCTAAAGTAACAGAAGTAATTATCAAGGAATCTGAATTTTTGTATATCTGGCATTCTGTTACTTTGGAATTCTTTAAAAGAGATAATTTTTAATGGCTATATGTAGTAGGTACATTTTGTCTCTCTCCAGAATTCATACATCCTTCTTTTAATAGTATGTTGATTTCTCCACAATGGGCCATGTCTGCTTCTACCTTCACTCAACTCATTTACTGTCCATAGATCTAGGGTCATGCTATAGCCCATTTTAGCATTATGTTACTTGACCACAATGACTCATTGTGTCTTACATATGACAATAATGATGATGGAAAGGCAAGAGCAATGACAAAGATTAGGAAACACTTCTGGCCATGGGGAATTGGACGTGGGAGTCACCATGTAATCCACTTGATAATTTTCCCTCAATTTAGTCAACTATACTGCACAGTATTTTCTTAGATTTCTATTCACTCCAGAAGTAGGAAAATCTGAATGTGTAGTAGTTCTAATAGAGCCACTTCACCAATGCTGGAAATGAGAAAACTGAAATTAAGCAAAAAATAACAAAAGAGGTAACATTTATGGAACACTTAGAATGTGCTAGGCAATGTTCTGAACACATTACATGTATTAACTTACTATATTTAAAAGTAATAAAGTAATATGGTTCTTCCATTTCCACCAAGTGTACATAATTACTCCACTTATTGACCTTGGCTTTTTGAGCCAGAAGAAGAAATAGAATATACTGAGTAACATATTTGCCTAAAAAGGAACATGACTTAATGGGGAAAGAGAGAGCCATGTTGTGTCTTCAGAGTGAATCTTAAGTATGATATATTAAAAAAAAATAAAGGATGAAAAAGTAAGTTGGGTTTAGAATGTGAATGTCCATTTGCCAAATTAAGGAATTTAGATTTCATTCCATAAGAAGAAGGAAACCAACATATGATTTTAAGCAGTATTCTAACAAAAGAGCTTATTGTGAGAAGAGTGCAGAAGTGGACTGGGTTGGTTGCTTTAGATTTCTCTTCTGTAATGTTGATAGCTTTTTCCATCTTTCTGATCACTTAATAAGTTAGGAAAGAAGGTTTTAAATCCATATAGTGCTATAAAATATGAATTATTATTATTAAAATAAAGGATTTTTAAATGTTTTGAGATAGTGATACTTTTTATATTCTGTTAAGAAAGAGAAACAAAGCTAGCAGGAGAATTGGTGTTACAAATCCAGTTAGAAGAGGTGAGGAGGTAAAAGAGACATACTCATTTATAAGATTAATAACTGTGACAATGATCAATGTGTTGCCTCTCAGCTGTGCAATTTCTTCTTTGCCTGTTTCACTAATGTTAAGCTTTGCAAGTGGAGATGCTAGAAGAGGTAGGAACTTTCTCTTCCTGGTTCTGATGTGCTCCTGTCACTTTGTATCTTCCATAGCTCTGTGGTTCATGCAGTCAGCAGCACTCAGCAGCAAGCAGCTTCCCCTGGCATCCCTTTGGTTTGGTTCATAGCAAATTCTGAGGAGTGGAACCTCCCTATGGGAGGCCTCTCCAGACATCAAAAGGGCAGGTATCCAGCAAGTTCCAGAGAGAGGATTTCTGGCACAGGACCAGAGCAACTTCTATGTCATTTAATGAGTCATGGCCATGCCTTCTCCAGGGAGGTCTGGGTCTCAGTCCTGGGTGGGAGAGGGAGGTAAATGAGAAGGGAACATTACCCTGGGTATTCTCTCTTACCCATAGGAGCAATGGCTGTCTTAGTCAGTTTGGGTTACAATAACAGAATATCATAGGCTAGGTGACTTAAACAACAGAAATTTATTTATTATATAACAGAAGTTCTGGAAGCTGGAGGTCTGAGATCAGGGTGACAGCATGGTCAAGTTCTGGGGAGGGCCCTCTTCTAGGTTCCAGAATACTAAGTTCTCCTTGTGTCCTCACATGGTAGAGAGCAGAGAGGAGAAGCAAGCTCTCTCATGACTCTCATAAGGGCACAAATTTCACTCATGAGGGCTCCACCCCCATGACTTCATCTAATGCTAATTACCTCCCAAAGGCCCCACCTCCTAGTACCATCACATTGTGGGGTAGGCTTTCAATATATTAATTCTGGGGGGAAGAAAGGAGAAATGTTTATTCATACCATATTATGTGATATTATCTTTACTGTTATACTATTCATTATATCTGTGCTTCCTATCTTATTCAGGATTCTCTTTATGTCTTACTAGTCAATCCCTTGTTACTCCAGTCTCTTGCTATAATTAATAATCCGTTATGTTAAATTTTCCCCTTTCAAATTATTGTTTTTATCTCCTGACTGGACTCAATTGATAAATTAACTAAATGAAAGAAAACAGTTATTTGTACTGATAAGATAAATAATATATAACTATTCATAGTCTCTGACTACTATAAAATTTCCAAGTAAGTTTTTTCCCTAATGCTTCATCCTTCAATACTGATTTTTTTTAAAAAGTTAAGCTCAGATTTAAAATATATTGCTTTGAGCTTTGTTCAATTTATTTTAAATTGTATTACAGATCTTACATCTATGTTATAGAGTTACTAGCTAACTTACATTACTAACTTATATGGAATATGAACAATGAACTGACCAATCATACCCCTGCCTCACAAATTCAGTCTTATTAAGTGAATAGCTAGCACTGCTCCACATTTTTCTGATTGACTTTTAAATGCATTGTTAAGGGTAAGTTACTCTAAAGGTCGGATCTTTCGTTACCCTTTTTTTGGTACCATAGTACTTTTTCATTTAGTATTTTGTTCTATTTTATTTGCTCTTTTTTGTTCTGACATGATAAAAGGGGAAGGAATAAAGCCTAGAGGAGGTTCTTTTTAATTAGAAAAGGAGCCACTATCTGAATCATTCTCAAAACTTTGCAGGTGGGGAAAGAAGGATGAGGTTGTAATGATTCCAAACTGGACAGTTTCATGATTGACTGTGTCATAGGTGAAAGATCCTTTAAAAATGTGTTATTTCTTTACAAGTGCTGAAATCACATGCAAATTAAACATTCAATAGCAATAATAATTTGATATATCTTACATTTAAGTATGAGATATGTGAGATACTGTAGAAAATTCCTGTGTAAAGAAAAAGATTTCATTTGATTACTGGATTTGATTACTCTGAGTTCTTTGCAGTACTAAGCACTTTAACTCAGTCTTTAATGTCTTTCATTATTATTATTTGTAATGTTAATTTTTATTAGCAAGTTTACAAATGCTATAATGCAGTTGCATAAAAATTATATATAATTATACATTATACTAATTCTAATTTATAATTTTAAAGTGAAAAGCCATTACATATCTTCAGAAGCCTAGGGATAGACTATTTAAACAAACTTACTAATCTATAAAATCTAAATGTTATACTTACATTTTAGAATATTTTTTCTTTTAAAAATGTGACTTTGAAAAGCATCCTGATACCTTTTTAGGGAAATCAAAATACTTTAGTGTATGTGGACATGTTAATGTATAATTGTTGAAAATTGCAGAATAAATGAGTTTTAATTCACTGTCATCTGTCAACCAAACTCTTCATACCTAACCTAATATAAACAGAGGCAAAATACAGTTTTCTTTAACTCTCCATATGTCAGCTCTAGCAACCTACATGAGGAGAAATATCTTAGAGTAGCTTTTCTATTTACTGCGTAGTTTTTTTTTTCTTATAATAATTGTACCTGGAGTTATTTTTTGGCTCCAATTGAAATACTGTAAAATGTTTTCATAAGCTCCCATTTGAAAGTATTTCCTTATTGAGTAATTGCAATATAATGGCCTGCAATTGAATTAAGCATTTGGAATGAATAGGAAAGAATCGAGTGAAAGCAAAATGAATCCATTAAGTCTCTGTTGAATAGAGACAGGTCAATAGAGAGAAGCCCTAACTCAGAACATTTATTTATATAACTGTACAAAAATTTCATTCCTGAATTTTGTGGGTAAAGCTAAAAGTGAGATTAACTTTATACAACCTGAAAGATTATCCCCAGATGTCCTGGGGAGATAAATGTTTGTGTCGTGATAGTTCCCTAGAGGGAGGTTACAATATCCCCACCCAGTGTGACTCTGCTGGCATAATAGGCAGGAGGGAGATGAGAAAAAAGTCACAGATTTACTTGTGAATCCAGAAATTGACCCTAACCATCAGAGATCCACTCAAACAACCCTTGATCAGATATAATTTAGCTGTAGTATGTCATTCAGATAGAGTAGGGGGAGTGAAGGGGATAAGGGGAAATTTTACTTATGCCTTAGGAGAGGAGTAAGGAAAAATATTTTTAAATTCCATGTGGTTTGTTTTTTTTTAACAGCAAAAACAATACTATTTTGTCATGTTGTATAATGTTATAAAATATAGTTGACACCTTATCTCGGCCTCAGAGGGATGCCCTCAAGACCAACATTTTAATTTTTCATTACACATTTTGATCAGATTCTGGAGTTCAGGGGGTTCTAATGCCACAATTTTCCTGGAGGTTTCAATGAATATTTTAGTGTTTAAGCAACCCTAGATTGTTGCCCTAAAACATAGAAATACTTAGCAATCATTTTCAGTGTATGTCATTTCCTGTCTCCAAATTATTTGGTAACTCTGATAATGGTAACTATTACTGAAGTATTTGATGACCAATATATTTAGGTAAAAGACTGTATTGACCACATCCACATTGTTCAACCTGTGAAAAATGATACCGCTCTTCTTGCATCATATCTTTTCTGGAGTCAGATAGGTAATACAAAACCTAGCAAAAATATACTTATTACTTTTCTTTCTTGATCTTTATCTATAAAATTGAAATATGTTTATTATTAGCCTTATTTTTATTTTCAGTCCTATGCACAGAAAATGCAAGATTTAGTTTTCCTGGACATTCAGGATTTTTCATATTACAATGCACATTTTTTATGGTTTTTAAATTTCTGTAGATTGTCTCCAAAGCTCTCATTTTATATTTTCAAATGTTAGTAGACAATGTATAATTCAAGAAACATTTATGGGTGACTGCAATATGATATATCCTACAGGATATAAGGCTGAATAAGATATAGACTTTGGATATAAAAGGAAATGTATTTTGATGGTTTTCATTTTTCCAGATATTATTCAAACACCCATCATTTAGGCAATGCTTTTGTAAATTTGTAGTAAATACTCTCAAACTCTTTTTAAGTTGTGGACATTTAGAAAATTCTCCTTACTCTGACAAAGTCATACAGCATTTTCTGTCATCCAGGTGGTAATATTAAAGTTATTTTTAGTGTAAATTACCATACTTTTATTTTCATATGCTCCTTGCTTAGTTGGATTTCAAATCTACCAAAATATTCAGTAGAATACACAAGGATTAGTGCTTTTCTTAGCTCTTCCAGATTCTTTAGTTATTACATGCATAGTAATAACCACCTTGAAGCAGCTCTTTCAGTGGAGCCAGCTGCTAGGGTCATGTCCTAAATACAGCTTAAACAGCAGGCTCCAATCTGATGAAACCTGATGGGTAATCCTGGAGCAAACAGAAGCTCAGCAACCATTCGTAGTTAAGATTCAGCAGGCACACAAAGCTGAAAGCACCTCTTCTGCTTTGACATTATCTATAGGTCCAATCCACAATATGCTGATTCTATCATAATACAGAAAATTGGTTAATTCCCTCTGGAAATTAGCAATGAAAAAAGTTTCTCCTTGAATCACTCTTGCTTTTTCTTTTGATTGGCTGATGCTATCTTTCCTTTACCTGAGGATAAAAGAAACATTTTTTAAGTGTGTCCATTTATAAAACATCTGCACATTTTCTGTATGTTTTCAATGCACAACAAAACTTGACTTGTGCAAATGAAATGAGGCAGGTATTCTCCAGATGCAATTAGAATATTCTTAAAGAAGTCATAATTTCATGAAGATTTTTATTAATTCTTGTAAGCATTGCTTTTTAATGATACGCAGTTTTTGGCTTTTTTGACTTAGAGACATGTTTTTTGTTTGTTTGTTTGCTTTTTTGTTTTTTAAGCTCTTTATTGGAATATAATTGCTTTACACTGTTGTGCCAGTTTTTGACATACACCAAAGTGAATCAGCTGTATTTATACATATGTCCCCATATCCACTCCCTCCCTATCCCAGCCCTCTAAGTCATCACCCATCATCGAGTTGATCTCCCTATGTTATGCAGCAATTTCCCATTAGCTACCTATTTTACATTTGTTAGTGTATATATGTCAATGCTACTCGCTCATTTCCTCCCAGCTTCCCCTTTTACCGCCGCTCTGCCCCGCCCCCCGCCCCGTGTCCTCAAGTCCATTCTCTACATCCATACCTTTATTCTTGCGCTGTCACTGGGTTCATCAGTACTAGAGATGTGTTTTAAGTGCAGGGTGCAGAATTCTGAATGCTCTGTATGGTTATCTCGTGCTTCTTGGATACACTGAGTCGTACACACCTGCGTGAGTGCGCGCGCGCGCGCGCACACACACACACACACACACACACACACACACACACACACACGCTATAATATCGTGATTATGTTACACATTAGATATAGTATGCTAGTACTGGCAACCACTCACATGAAAACTCATATAGATTTTCCTATCATGATAGTTCTGAAGGTGACAATTTTGAGATTTGTGGGTTGCTGAGTGTACCCTACACTGGCTACTTCTTTTGGCTTTTGCAAATGTGCTCAGATGATATCTATTAAATGTGCCACAGTATATGTAATTACTGTGACCTTTAAGATTGGGAGTAAATCAGTCTTCTTGTGATATACATGCACTGATGAATCTCTCTGTTTAAAGCAACGAGATACTTTTCATATAGAGGCATTTAGAAATATGAGGAATCCTTTATTTTTTCTGTTTTAAACCTAATACCTACACTTTTCTTATTAATATATTTGATTAACTGCTACTTCTTTTGTCTTTTATGCCAGATATATGGTTTTCTTCTCCCACTTCTCACCCCCTCATACCCCCCCACCCCCCAAGGGTAAAGATCACTATATTTTAAGCTGTCTTGTTCCCAATGCCTAACACTGCACCACCAGCCAATTTAGATATGGGTTTAATGAATGGTTTTGATTAAGATCATGATACTTATCTAGGTACTATTTACAAACCATATAACAACAGTGATCACTTCTTAATTTTCTAGCATACCTTGTGGCTTGTATGCAAATTTGAAAGATAAGTGCAATTTCTTAAAAAACTGTTTTGATCTTAACCTTTATGATTTGGCTGCCTTCTTCACGGATCTTGGAGCCATTTCCCTATTTCATATGTCAACTAAAGTTTATATTAGATGAGTTTACACAGTTTTAAACTCATTTTCCTTCTTACTGAGTAATTTTCTCCCCCTTTATTCTCACTGGTTTTCAATGAGTAACATCACCGTAGGGTAGAGAAAAGGAAAGTTTCTTTCAGTGACTTGAACATAAATTTTATCTATTGTCACCATTTCAAGTAGTCATGCTTAGTTCATTAGACAGTATTTACTGAGGTTAGTTTTACTTTTTATTTTAAATAATGGGTTCCTAGTAAACCTTTTGCTATGGCTCTGTAGCACGTTAACTGCCTCTACTAATCAAATTTCTACGCCTCACTCTCCTCCTGTAATAATGGTGATACAAAGCAGGGCCCAGAATGGCATACTGTTAGTCCATTAGGTCCTAATTCAGATATGAGTATGAGAGAGATAAATCTTCAAAGTAATAAAATACTATTGCTACTCCTACTATTACTGTCACTACAATAGTAGCTACCAATCCATTAAACATAAGCATTAGGCATATCCATTAAATATTTACTCTGAACTCAATGACATCATTCCAATTAAGGCAGTTTTTATTTATTTATGAGATAGATATTTTTGGTCTGAATTTTACAGATGAGAAAATTGAGGTTTAAAAGAGTTTGAGTAATTTGGCAAATTAATACTATTAAATGATAGATCTGGTACTCATTCCAGGTCTGTAGAGATCCAAATGTAATTCTTTTAGCCCCTATATTTTACCCTGTATTTGAACATGGGGCAAAAGTTTGAACAGAAAAAAAATTTCACACATCTGATAGCTAAGTTTTAAAATGCAGTTTCAGGAAGCCTTAATTATCTAATGCCATTCTTTCAGACTGGCTATTGCTTGAGGGTAACTAGAGGCAACTGTGAGATTTTAGAAAAAAACATTCTGTCCATATATTTCGTAAACTCAACCCACTGAGGACTCCTTGTCAGAAACAGTAATGTCTGACTATGCAATCTGAATTCTTCAAATAACTCATGAAGATTTGGGATTGTAGATACATGAGTTTGAGAGAGAACATGGAAAACTTTCAATCTGTTAGAGATGAAGCTTACCTTAAGCAATACATCCTTTGCTCTAATAATAATTCAAAATTAATATGGATTCCTAATTAAATTCAAAATATTAAAATTATGTTCAGTAGCCTAGCATGTAATTACAGTCTTTTCAACATGAGAATCAATTTCATACCAATATACCTAGATTTTATTCAATACCTTTTCATCAACATTCCCATATACATGCTCTGAATAATGTGAGGACCAGCTCCTGATCTTGTTAAAAAGCATTATCATAAGTGCAATCTTATAAATGATTCAAAATTTGTAGTTTCTATACTAAATAGCAAAGAAAATTACCTCTTTCTCAAGTAGTGCCCCAAACCTTCCCACTAACATGTAAGAAATTATTTTCAGAAAAGAAAAATAACGCAAGCAAATCTTGTTTTCATTTCATTCATGAAGTTCCATAATTTTCTATTCCCACGCAACTTTTCCCAGGGATATAAAACTCTTTTTTTTTCCTTTTGTTCAGCATAAACATTTTTTCCCATTACCTGAATCAGACTTTGTCAAGAAGATACAATTTTTAAAGGGGCCTTACATAAAAGCTAAGAGAAAATAAGATAAATAAAAATAGCACATTATTGATTATTTCAAAAAACAAAAACATCCTGAATAAATAAGGTTATTGAACAAAATTTCTAACATATAAAAAAGTAACAATTGTTAATTAAAAACCACCCAAAATCTACTCAAAAACAAATAAAATTAATATTATCAGTCATATTGTGTTGGAACTGGATTCAGATCCATCTGTCTGATTTCCTAGTTTAACTGTCTTGACTGCTACCTGGCTACCAATGCTTATTTTCTGTATGATATCAACTCTCTTAGTGACTCCAAGATTTACTTTCCCTTTCTACATCATTGACTGATAATCTCAGATGGATTTTCCTCATAAGCCTATGCAAATACCTTGCTCAGAAGAACCCAGCTGCCATTAACACTGACTAAATATCTACTGAAAAAAAAATATAGTCTTTAATTTTTGTTTAGAAAGTTATGTCATATATAGACATTTAAATTTTATGATAATCACATATATCTATAATTTCCATTGCAATTATTTCATTCTTTAAGGACTAAATAAAAATTCTCTCTATATATATAGAGAGAGAAAGTGATACATGGATTCATCATATTTTTCCTATTTTGATCTTTTCTTATATATTTTACTCCATATTTCATTTATAATGGGTAGCATTTAGTTTGAGTTGAGGATCCAAAATTTGCTTTTTGTTCAAACAGAAATTGATTTGACATCATTTGTGATATTCTCTTTATAATAAATTAAATTTTCATAGTATGAGACTCTATTACTGAAAAGTTTATAATATTTATCTGTCTTAATCCTCTGTTTTTTGCCTATTATAGTTTGTTAATATATATAAATATCTAATAAGCAAAAATGTTCTCTTTAGTCTACCTTTAAAATTTTTCATAGCCATTTTTTTTTCTTTTTTCGGGAGGAATAAAAACATACAAGCCTCCTCTAAAGAGAGATAGTCTATCTCTGTCAGTTCAAGTCCTTTTAGCTAAAGGCACTAAGGTGGAATCAAGGCTGCAAAAGATTTGTTAGGGGAAATGCCTGTGAATGATAAAGACAGAAGGAGCTGGAGTAGGTGGAGGAAGTCTTCAGACTGCAATGCAGGTCTGACACTTATGAAAGGAGAGAGGACTGGAGGAAGGATTGTTTACAGAGAATCTCAGGCTGCAGTGTAACTCTGAGAAAGTCTTGGCCAGACCAATAGAGAGACTCAAGACAAACATTTCCATTTAGAGGAGGCCTATATTGGGATAGAATGGCTTGGATCAAGTACCCTAGGTGTGCTCAGCCATTAACTGGATGCAGCCCAGGCAGTAGATGAATTCAAAGTAAACACTTGTGGATTATGAAGAGGGGATGGCTGGAGGATGTCAGCTAGCCACATCATAGCAGTTTCTCTCTTGACTAAAGAACTGAGTGGGGCAATTCAATATCGTATTATTTAAATTCCTTCAGCTTCATACCATTATCCATAACAAGTGGCTGTACTTGCATCCATATCTCCTTTTTCTTTCTCCTAATAATCAAAAGGATGCTCCTCTTATTGTATAATACTTGTATCTGTGGAAGTCTTGTGTACATCACCATGATGTGGCCCTTTAGGATATTGTTTTTTTTCATTCCTCAATCTTCAATTTTTCTCCCTAACCACTCCTTCCCATAAGTATATAAGTACTCCAAGGCTCAACAATCACAGCAAAATAAAAACCAAACACCGTCTTCTTTCAAAATTCACTCGAACTGAATATTGTTGATTTTCACATTCTGCCTTTAGTTCCCCTCTTACTTATAGCTAAACTTCTCGCAAGAGTAAGTTACTTTCATCCATTTTCCTTTTTCTCTTTTATACTATTCTTTGTACCACTATATTCTTTCTGCCCCTGCTATTCCCTTAAAACTTTTTATGCTAGAATCACATATGACATTGAAATGCATTACAACTTTTCTCTCTTTCCACTTCCTGATTTACCAGGTTCAGTCCATTGTACTTTCTAAATATCTATTGAATGTATTCTATATACCTATATACATATTCCAATGCAGGTTTACATATATGTTTGTATATGCGTGCACACACACATACACACACACACACACACACACACACTTCCCTCAATCCCCATGGCTATTATATTTTCCAAACTATTTTTACCTCCTACCTGGATTACTGTAAAAGCCACTAACAGGAGAATCTCTTTTTCTTAATAAAAAACTGTTTTTGTGAGCCAATCCTTGCATCTCCTCATATCTAGAAAAGCACTAAATCCCTTCATGGTGATGTCTACTCCTCCTGACTAGCAGAAACCCTCTACAAAAATAACTAATTGATTGGTGATGACTTAGAGGGGTGGGATAGGGAGGGTGGGAAGGAGTCACGGGAGGGAGGGGATACGGGGATATAAATATAAATACAGCTGATTCACTTTGTTGTACAGCAGAAATGGGCACAACAGTGTAAAGCAATTATACTCCAATAAAGAACTTGAAAAAAATGTGTTTGGTTGCATGTACTCCTCCTTCACCAAGATTACATGCATACTGACCTTCCCCCTTATGTCTTTGGAACAGTTTCTCAGTGCTATCTGGGATGCTGTCTCCTGGGGCTGCAGTCCTCATTTTGCCCCAAATAAAACTAAACTTGTAAAAAGAAAGAAAGAAGAAAGAAAGAAAGAAAGAAAGAAAGAAAGAAAGAAAGAAAGAAAGAAAGAAAGAAAGAAAGAAAGAAACTGTAACACACTTTTTAAAAAATATTTATGTATTTATTTATTTAGGCTGTGCCAGATCTTTGTTCATTGTGGCATACAGGCTTCTTAGTTATGGCATGAATGCAGGATCTAGTTCCCAACCAGGGATTGAACCCAGGCCCCCTGTATTGGGTGCACAGAGTCTTACCCACTGGACCACCAGGGAAGTCCCTAGCAGGAGAATCTTGAACCTGTATTAAAGCTATTAGAAGATCTAATTGAGGCAATAATTGAATAAATGAAAGTGAGGAGGATTAATACATAGCTAAAATGTTCCCGAAATTGGTGAAATTATGGACTTGAGAGGTAGGATATCTTCACAGAAAAGGAAGCAAAGATCTAGCAGAAGCAAATGATGCAGATTTTGGTGTCAGGAAGATTAAAGTGTACTAACATGACAACTTTTTATTTTATTCAGAGTCAGTGTTCAAGGATTGTTGAGTAGGTTTCAAACTGCTAGTGTGCAATGTGAAAGAGTGAGAGAGTCCAGGTGGGGTTGATGACATATGATGGAATTTTTTTTGCCCTCTGTTGTTATTACATGACATTTTCTAAGAAAATTAGGCTTCTTGTTGCACATGAGAAGAAATCAAATGCTTGAGTTTATTGAGTTGATTTTTTAAAACTCTTCTTGGGCATTTATATTTCTGTCCATCCTAATACTGGAAGATAAGCTTTATTGGTAGATTATGTCAATAATCCCCTAGCAGGTCCTCTTTTTCCATTCCCCTTCTAACGGGTTAACTCAGCTAACAGATTGTGTAGAGCCTTACAAAGAAACTCTAGAAGAAACCAAGATACTCTCTTACTTAAAATCTTCAAATGATTTTGTTTCATTTATAAAATGATCAGACCCTTTATCAAGGCTTAGAAGACCCCATATGAACTAATATCTGATATATTTTCAATGATATGTTCCACCAATTTCTTTCCTAGTGCAATTTACACTTTCCTTCTTTCTTTTCTTTTCCAAAGTCTCCACATGCCTAGCTCTTTGTTATTCCTTTTGGTTATCATTTACTCAGGAAGACTGGCCATCCCAGACCATTTTATTCTACTCATTCTCTATGACCTCATCCTGCTTATTATTTTACAAAACATCATAAATTATTATATCTCATGTCTCTCTTCAATTACCTATCTAGCTCATGATAATGCAAATTTCAAGAAAACAAGATTTTGTCCACCACTGTATTTCTAAAACCTAAATCAGAGAAGGCATTTAATAGATATTTGAAAATGTTGAATGAATGTTGATAATATAATTAGGATCTCAAGTGCTTCTCTGGAAAGATGAAGAAAAGATTATCTATAAACATATTTTTATGTCAAGAACTTTAGTATTTTAGTTAATTGTTATAATAGTTTTGCAACAAAGGCACTATTGTCTTCAGTTTTTAAGTTATGAAAATGACATTCAGAGAAACTTAGTTTCCCTTTGTCACATAGCTTCCTCTTCAGAGAGCAAGCATATAACCCCAACTTCTAACCAGAAAGTCAGCACTTTTTGAACTGTACTGACTTAGACCCCATGCATCCAATTATTGCATATAAAAAATTAGCTCTGTTACCAGATGGCAAAGCAGAAAAGGGAAAGAAGATTTCTATCTGAGCCATTAATAACCACTAGCTGGTAGTCCAATTTATCCAAGGGATGAAAAACATTGAGATTTAGTTTTTATTGTTTACCCAGTGACTTATAGCATCATAGTTAAAATGACAATCTGATGTAAATCTTACTTGATTGATCATATTTTCTGCAAGAAACTGTAGTAAAAAAAAAGTAGTTTAGTTCAATTGATAATTTTGTTTAATATAAAATGCCTTCATTTTGTGTTTCTTTTTATAAGGTTTAACTCATATGTCTTCTGAGGAAAGTTTGTCTACACACACACACAAACACACACACACATCCCATCCCTAATTCCATCCCTCAATGCACAAGAGTTTTTAGGGTTTTTTATTTTGTTTTATTTTGTTTTAATTTCTGGAAAATGGAGATTTATAATTCTTTAATGCACAAAAATATAAAGAATTGATGGTTTCTACTATAATTTTGATCCTGTGATATGCACATTATTCTGTAACCTTTGTGTTATATTCACAGTTAACATTATGCACAGTCATTAACTTGTTAGTTTGTTAACTAAAAACTGCAGCTAAATTATGTCACATTAAAGGGGTGCTTTTTATACACAGTAATGAAAGCCTTCTGTAGACAGTTCAGGGGTATGCATTCTCTATAAATACTTAGTATTGGTACAGACTTTTACTATAACATAATGGTCTGCTGAAGTGTAAATCTACAATTAAAATGATATTGTTGGTCAGTGAGGACAAATAACTTATAGCCTTAACTACAATTTATTCTATATAAATAGAATGCAATTTCTGTCATTTAAAAGTTTCCTTTGATTTGGATCTGTATCTTTAACTAGTTATAAAAATAATCAGTTAACCAAGATACTCTAACTTCTAAAATCTAAATTTATTGATATCAAAGTACATCTTATCCCATCATAAGTATCTTCACCTTGGGAAAACTTACATTGCTCTTTTTTCCGCTCTCATGCACATACAGTGCAAGTACAAAATATCCTAGACACAATTATGACAAAGATGAATTTTGTCATTAAAAACAAAAGAGTAAAAGAAATATATTTTTATAGGATTAATGGACATACTTGTGTAATCCAAGGCAGAAATGACATTGAACCTCAGCAAGAAACTGCAATTTTATACTAGAAAGCCATTAGTTTTCTCTTCTTGAATTTCCATTTTTCTACTTTCTGCATATTTGTTCCATTCTTCTTTCTCTGCAGACCAATATTTTCTGCTTATTGGTCCAAAGGAGTGGAAATTGGTGCATTAATGGCTTCCAGATTTATATCACCTTTATTTAATAGGCCAGTTCATGGTAAGCTCTTTTCAACTTAAATTTCAAGTTTCCAAAAGATAGAATGAAAAGTCCCAGTTTAGGTAATAATTTTCACCTATGTTCAACCACCTGCAGCCAGGAGAGTCAAATCATAGAAAAGAAAAAATGATACAAGGAAGCAAACCTGGGTGGGGCAGGCAGTGCCCAAAAAGGAAGGCTGGATTGACACTCAAATTGGTGCCCACTGAATTTCCTGCAATTTGCCATTACATTATTAGCTAATAGGTTTTGATTCACTGA
Source organism: Hippopotamus amphibius kiboko (assembly GCF_030028045.1). Classification (NCBI taxonomy): domain Eukaryota; kingdom Metazoa; phylum Chordata; class Mammalia; order Artiodactyla; family Hippopotamidae; genus Hippopotamus; species Hippopotamus amphibius. Next base: position 36,536,094 of record NC_080188.1, read on the forward strand.
GGTGACTTGATTACCATCTTCTCATGTTTTAGTGTAATTTGGAGAGTACAGAAGTGATGTTCCAAGGAGTATTCAAAGCTATGGAATAAATCTGGGTACATAATATGTGAATATCAAATTTTCTTTATGGCAATTAATTTAATATGGTTATATTTCTATTAAAAAATAGAGGATAGACTAAATAAAAGTACCAACCAATTTTAATAAATATTTCACCTCAGTATAGCATACATACATAAATGCAAACAAATCCTAAGTGTAAAGCTTGATGAATTATCAAAAAGTGAACCGTCTGTTCAATTCTATGAAACAGAAACTTACCCATTCTCTACAGCCCCCACCCCGTAATCTCTCCAAAGATGAGTACTACCTTACTTCTCAAATCATAGATTATTTTCCCTCTTTTGCATTTTATTTATATGGAGTAAACATGTGAATTCTTTTGTGACTGGCTTCTTAAAATTAACCTCATATTTGTGAGGTTCATACAGGTTACTGAATATGAATACAGTTTGTTTATCAATATAGTTGTATAATAGTAGCTCTTTGTGTGTGAGAATACTACCTTTTGCTTGCTTACTCTTTTTGTTGTGAATGGATATTTGAGTAGTTTTAAGGTTTTGGTTCTTATGAATAATGTTATGCACATTCTGTGTACATCTTTTGGAATGTATTTCTCTTGCATATATATTAGCAGTGCAGTTGCTGGGTCACAGAACATGCATATTTTGAGCTATAGTAGACATTACCAGCTTCCCAAAGCATTAGTATCATCTTATTCTTACATCATCAATGAATGAGAATTCTGGTTACTTTACATCCTTGCTAACACTTGACTTGTATGTTTATTTTTGCATTGGTGAGTACAGATTGGGATCAAAAGTGTGATGTTAATGAACATTTCCCTCATGAGTTGTAACATACTTAAATTTGTTTCTCATTTGAATGTCTTTTGATTTAAAATGTCTATTCATATCTTTTCCTCATTGTTTTTTTTTTCCAGTAGAGTTTTTCTTTTTTGACTTATGGGGTTTTCTGTATATTTTCAGTATTCAAATAATTTGTTGTACTATGAATTGAAATATTTTTTCTACTCTGTAGCTTAACTTTTCACTTTTTAATAAAATCTTTTGATAAGCAGAATTTCATACATTTTAATGTAGTCCAGTTTATCATATTTTCTTTACAAATCTGTGATGTTTTAAAAGTAAGCTTCGATTTTGTTAAAGCTCATAAAACTGTACATCTTAACAGATAAATTTTACTCTATTTGAATTATACCACAAATTCTCACTCCTCTAATGTATGTTAATTATGTGTACCTATTTATTATTATTTTCTTTTGTTATTGATATTTTTCTATAAGCTCTACCTCTAACATTTATATATACAATTCACATGTAATAGTTTGTGTGTGTGTGTATGGTGTAAGGTGGGGATCAATGGATATATATTTCATTGATACAATACAATTTATTGTAAAGACTTTCCCACTGCTCTGAAATGCCACATTGGATGTAAATTAAATGTGTTTTGTTGACTTATTTGGGTTCTCCTTGCACTAATAGTACACATTCCTAATTACTGAAGTTTTAAAATAAACCTTGGTATCTACCAACTTAAGTTTTCTATCAGTGTTTTGCTTCATCAGTATTGTCTTATCTATTCTTGGTTCATTTCACTTCTATATGAATTTGAAAGTAACACACACTTATACACACAACATGCTCCTGTATTATTGTATGTTTGCATTGAATCAAATCTATAGATTAGTTCTTTACAGTACTGATCATGTCATTAATGAATAAGATATATTTTTAAGTGTTTAAAGAGCTCCTTTAATTTCTCTCAATAGTATTTATGTATTTCTGTGCAGTTTTCTTGTTTTTTAAATTCTTACAACTAGATTTATTCATGAGAATCGCTTTTTAAAAGTAATTGCAAATATTATTTTATTTTAATGTTATTTTTATTGTTTATTCAAATGCAATTGTTTTTTTTTTTGGGGGGGGTACACCAGGTTCAATCAACTGTTTTTATACACATATCCCCATATTCCCTCCCTTCCTTGACGGCCCCCCTCGAGTCCCCCCCACCCTCCCTGCCCCAGTCCTCTAAGGCATCTTCCATCCTCGAGTTGGACTCCCTTTGTTATATAACAACTTCCCACTGACTATTTTACAGTTGGTAGTATATATATGTCTGTGCTACTCTCTCGCTTCTTCTCAGTTTCCCCTTCACCCCCCGCCCCCTCCCATACCTCGAGTTCTCCAGTCCATTCTCTGTATCTGCTTCCTTGTTCTTGTCACTGAGTTCATCAGTACCATTTTTAGATTCCGTATATGTGAGTTAGCATACAATATTTGTCCTTCTCTTTCTGACTTACTTCACTATGTATGACAGATTGTAGTTCTATCCACCTCATTACATATAGCTCCATCTCATCCCTTTTTATAGCTGAGTAATATTCCATTGTATATATATGCCACATCTTCTGTATCCACTCATTTGTTGATGGGCATTTAGGTTGCTTCCATGTCCTGGCTATTGTAAAGAGTGCTGCAATAAACATTATGGTACAAGTTTCTTTTGGGATGATGGTTTTCTTTGGGTATATGCCCAGGAGTGGGATTACTGGATCATATGGTAGTTCTATTTGTAGTTTTTTAAGGAACCTCCAAATTGTTTTCCATAGTGGCTGTACCAACTTACAGTCCCACCAACAGTGCAGGAGAGTTCCCTTTTCTCCACACCCTCTCCAACATTTGTTGTTTCCAGACTTTGTGATGATGGCCATTCTGACTGGTGTGAGGTGATACCTCATTGTGGCTTTGACTTGCATTTCTCTGATGATGAGTGATGTTGAGCATCTTTTCATGTGTTTGTTGGCCATCTGTATGTCTTCTTTGGAGAAATGTCTATTTAGGTCTTCTGCCCATTTGTGGATTGGGTTGTTTGCTTTTTTGGTATGAAGCTGCATGAGCTGCTTGTATATTTTGGAGGTTAATCCTTTGTCCGTTGTTTCATAGGCAATTATTTTTTCCCATTCTGAGGGTTGCCTTTTAGTCTTGTTTATGGTTTCTTTTGCCGTGCAAAAGCTTTTAAGTTTCATGAGGTTCCATTCGTTTATTCTTGATTTTATTTCCATGATTCTAGGAGGTGGGTCAAAAAGGATGTTGCTTTGACCATTGCAACAAAAAGAATAAAATACCTAGGAATAAACCTGCCTAAGGAGGCAAAAGATCTGTATGCAGAAAACTTTAAGACATTGATGAAAGAAATCAAAGATGACACAAACAGATGGAGGGACATACCATGTTCCTGGATTGGAAGAATCAACATCGTGAAAATGACTGTACTACCCAAAGCAATTTACAGATTCAATGCAATCCCGATCAAATTACCAATGGCATTTTTCACAGAACTAGAGCAAGAAATCTTACGATTTGTATGGAAACGCAAAAGACCCCGAATAGCCAAAGCAATCTTGAGAAGGAAAAACGGAGTTGGTGGAATCAGGCTTCCTGACTTCAAACTATACTACAAGGCCATAGTGATCAAGACAGTATGGTACTGGCACAAAAATAGAAAGGAAGATCAATGGAATAGAATAGAGAACTCAGAAGTAAGCCCAAACACATATGGGCACCTTATCTTTGACAAAGGAGGCACGAGTATACAATGGAAAAAAGACAGCCTCTTCAATAAGTGGTGCTGGGAAAATTGGACAGCAACATGTAAAAGAATGAAATGAGAACACTTCCTAACACCATACACAAAAATAAACTCCAAATGGATTAAAGACCTCCATGTAAGGCCAGACACTATAAAACTCCTAGAGGAAAACATAGGCAGAACACTCTTTGACATGCAATTGATTTTTGTATGTGGAAATTTTATGAAATGACCTTTCTACATTGCATTTTAATCCTATAAATGTATTTTAGATTATGGATTTTTATGTAACTAGGTATGTCATCTGCAAACAATCAGTTTTATTTCTTTCAAGTTCTTGTAATTCTTTTTCTTGCATCTAAGAAAATATCAAATATAATAGTAATTATAAATGCTGAAGGGCATTCTTATATTTTCAGCTCAGATAAAAATATCTTTTATTATTTCACTATTAACTATGCTATTGATATTGATTAATCATTAATTATGCTATTATTTATAGATATTAATTATTAACCTAAGGACATTTTCTCTGTTACTAAGTTGTCAATAGTTTTATTATAAAGTGAATTTTGACTTTTATTAAATGCTTCTTCTGTATCTATTGTGATGTTTATAGGGATTGTTCTATTTGATTTTGTTGATGTGGGTATTACATTGTTTGAATTTCAAGTGTAAACCAAATGCTTAGATAATGTCCTAAAATAGCAGTGACTAAAGCAAGGATTAAAATGCTAAGGATTTAGTAAGGAGATATAAGACCAAGCAGGGAAGTTGATGAAAAAAGGGAAAAGGGGGCAAGGAAAAAAGGGAAAAGGGGGCAAGGAAAAGCTCAAATTAATCTGATACAATGCATTATCTAATTGGATTCCTCCTCATAGTCAGCCAGAAAGAGACCTAGAATGTCACTCTGTAGACTATTTGCTTGGCAAACATGCTTTCATCACTAGATGAAAGAGGGGTCTGCAAAGCAGAGGTAAGTGTGAAGTTACTTTTTAACCTTGTGGTGAAGCATATGAATCTTTAAAATTATCCTTAATCTTTTCAAATGTTCATGTTATCCATTTATTAATTTTTATCAATATAGACTCATATTTTTCCAATTTTATTCAATGTGCTATAAACTGCTACATTTCAAAGGTACTTTAAAGATAAATTTGTCCCAGATTTGATCAGTGGGATCTTCTTTTAGCTAGTTTTAGTGTCATTCTGAACATTTTTATCATTCTTTAGGCACTTCCCAAATTTGGGACACAAGATATTCCACAGTCATCTTGTTCATTCCCTGCCCCAGTCCTAGAATTAGTCAGTTCTCTAAGGAGTTCTAGTCTCTTTCAATGGAGAAAAGTACTTGAACACCAACATCTAAGTGTGCCAGGTCTGCTAATAATGTTGGTCATAATTTAAAGACTGCTCTCTCCACCCTGTTTAGCTCTGAACTTTATTTTCTGTTCTGGTCTGAAACTAATGAAAACTTTGTTCAACTTCTTAACCACTCAGCCATCACTTTTTCTCAGTATTTCATGCTTACATGAATGAATCAGCAACTGACCTCTCCAAGTGCTATTTAAGATAAAAAGGAGGTGAAATTGTTACTGTAATTTGGCATTTAGTGCCCTTTAAAAAGAAAAGAATACTTCCTTTCCAGCATTGTGTGTGTGTGCACACACGTGTGTGTACATTCACACATAGATTAGCTAGAGTAGAAATTTATGGATACTGAGAGAGAAAGAGACAGAGAGAGAGAGAGACTGATTTGTTAGTTTTTGCTCGTGTATTTGATAATGTCAGGAATTCATTGAAGAGAATGAAAGCATTCAGTTCTCCAGTTCAAGTTAAATGAACTAGAGAACTGAGTTCCAATGCTTGTTTTGCTGATTATCAGCTATCTCCTTGGGCATCTACTTTTCTTATGAGAATGGTAATTATATCAACTTCCCAGAGCCTAGAATGTTATTCATATTGAAATAATATATCCTTGTTTCAGAGTTGACTTAATTTTATACAAAGTCATTGATGAAAAAGGAGGGAAATAATACAAGAGTGTTTATAACTCTGGATGGAATTTAAGTTGTGAAATAGTTGCACGGAAAGGAAAAGCCAAGTATTCTGAAAATTAGTGCTTATTTTAATATTTTTGCCAAGGGTAAGCCTGAGATTCTCTACGGGTTTTATGCATATTAATAGGGTGGTTTAAAAAAAACAAAGTTTTTCAAGTCTGCAAAAAATAATAATGGTAAAATGACAGATTATACATCTGTAATTTGGACTAATGGGTTGTGTTAAATCAGAATGCAAAGATAACCAACTCTTCATCTACTTCTGGGCCTACTCTTTGGAAAGCAGTGTCTTAGCATTTATTCAAAATAACCCTGGCACAACTTAAAATTATGATAATTCTATTTAGTGGAATAAAAACTGCCAGAATAACCCCATCTAAATAGTGATATTAAAAACTACAAGATACATTTGTTATTATCTGATAAAGTATAATTGGTGTAATCAAATATGAAATAAAAACCCATTCTTAAAAGAGTAAAAATAGTTATTGACTGCTTTAAATGAAAGAAAAAAATCTTCATAACATTTTAATCTGCCAAGTCTAGACCTGGAAGACCTGACTTCAAAAAATAATGATCTAAAAATCATTTTAAAAGCAGAAGTAAAAATAGTTAAAATTTTGATCTGGACAAAGATTGATTAAACAAGTCTCCATTTTAAAATTCACAGAGAAAATAATCTCTGGTTAAAATAATTTTGACTCATAAAGAGTGAGAACAGAAAATATCAGAAATGTTTATTAAATACTCATTCTCTGATGAATTTCTTTGATTTAGCATCATTCTGAGTGCTTTTATTTATTTATATTGTGTACTTATATTCTTATATAATGACATATATTAGTTTCAGGTGTATACCTTAATGATTCAATATTTGTATATGTTACAAAAAGATCATGATAATAAGTCTAGTTAACATTTGTCAGTATATATAGTTATAGAATTTTTTTCCTATTATGAAAACTTTCAAGATTTACTCCCTTGGCAACTTTCAGATATGCAGTACAATATTATTAACTATAGTTTCCATGTTGTGCATTACATGCCCATGACTTATTTACTTTATAACTGGAAGTTTGTAGCTTTTAACTCCCTTCACCCATTTTGCCCAGCACCCAACCCTGCCGCTGGCAACCTCCAATCTGTTCCCTGTATCTACAGATTTTTTTTCTTTTTAAATTTCTCATGTAAGTGATATGATATTGTATTTGTCTTTTTCTGAAATATTTTACTTAGCATAATGCTCTCAAGGTCCATCCATATTGTTGCAAAAGGCAAGATTTCATTCTTTTTTTTGGCTAAGTAATATCCTTTCAAATATAGTATAAATGGCCTGGCCTGATGTACGTGTGTGTGTGTATGTATGTATATATATGTATGTATATGTACCACATTTTCTTTATCCATTCATCTATCAATAGACACTTAGGTTGTTTCATATCTTGGCTATTGTAAATGATGCTGCAATGAACATAAGAGTGCATATATCTTTCTGAGTTAGTGTTTCTGTTTTTGTTTTTTTTCCTTTGGATAAATACCCAGGAGTGGAATTGCTGGATCATATGATAGTACTAGTTTTAATTTTCTGAAGAAACTCTATACTGTTTTCCATTAATGGTTGCACCAATTATGCAACCCACTGTTGCACCACTACACCAGGGTGCCCTTTTCTCCATATTTTTGTCAATACTTGTTATTTCTTTTCTTTTTAATAATAGCTATTCTAGCAGGTATGAGATATTATCTCATTGTGGTTTTGTGTTTTCCCTGATGACTAGTGATGTTGAGCATTTCTTCATGTATCTGTTGGCCAACTGTATGTCTCTTTTGAAAAAATGTCTATTCAGATCCTTTGCCCATCTTTTAATTAGATTTTTTATTTTGCTGTTGAGTTGAATGAATCCTTTATATATTTTGGATATTAACCTCTTATCAGATATATGATTTGCAAATATTTTCTCCCATTTGGTATGTTGACTTTTCATTTTGTTGATAGCTTCTTCTACTGCAGAAGATTTTTAGTTTGATGTATTTCCACTTGTTGATTTTTGCTTTTGTTGCCTTTGTTTTTGGCATGAAATCCAAAATATCATTGCCAAGACCAAGTTGAAAGAGTTTACTGTCTCTGCTTTCTTCTAGAAATTTTATAATTTTATAACTTCACATCTTACACTCAAGTTTTTAATCTGTTATGAGCTAATTTTTGTGTATGGTGTAATATAGTGATCCAATTTCTTTTCTTTTTTATTAAATTTTTGGACTCTCTATTCTGTTCCATTGATCTTTGTGTCTGTTTTTATGCCAATACCATACTGTTTTGGTTACTACTGCTTTGTGATATAATTTGAAATCAGGGAATGTGATGCCTCCAGCTTTGTTTTTTCTCCAGGTTGCTTTGGCTATTTGGGATCTTTTGTGGTTCCACACAAATTTTAGGGTTGCTTTTTCTATTTCTGTGAAAAATACCATTGAAATTTTGATTGTGATTGCATTGAATCTATAGACTACTTGGGTAGAATGGACACTTAAACAATATTAATTCTTTCAGTCTATGATCATGACATATCTTTCTATTTATTTGTGAGTTCATTTTCTTTCATCACAATGTAATTTTTTTGTGTACAAGTCTTTCAATTCCTTGGTTAAGTTTATCCTTAGATATTTTATTCTTTTTGATGAACTTGCAAATAGGATTACTTTCTTAATTTTTCTTCCTGATAGTTTGTTATTAATGTATAGGAATGCAATAGAATTTTGTTTATTGATATTTTATTTATTTTGTTTATTGATATTTTATGCTTTATTAGTTCTAACGGTTTTTTGGTGGATTCCTTAGGGTTTTCTATATATAATATCATGTCATCTGTAAATAGTGAAAATTTTACTTATTTTCTAATTTGAATGATTTTTATTGGATATCCAATACTACATTTAATAAAATTAATGAGTAGGCAATCCTGTTTTGTTCCATATCTTTGAGGAAATGCTTTCAGCTTTTCACCATTGAGGATGATGTTAGCTGTGGGCTTGTCATATACGGCCTTTACTATGTTGAGGTGCGTTTCTTCTGTACCCACTTTGTTAAAAGTCTTTATCATTAATTGATGTTGAATATTGTCAAATGCTTTTTCTGCATCTATTGAGATGACCATATGATTTTTAGCCTTCATTTTGTCAATGTGGTGTACACATTGACTGATTTGTCGGTGTTGAACCATCCTTGCATCCTTGGAATAAATTTCACTTGATCATGGTGTATAATCCTTTAAAATGTATTGTTGAATTCAATTTGCTAACATTTTGCTGAAGATTTTTGCATCTATGTTCATTAGGAATATTGTCTTGTAATTTCCTTTTCTTGTGGTCTTTGTCTGATTTGGTATATGGTAATGCTGGCTTCTTAAAATATATTTGGAAGTGTTCCCTTCTCTTCTATTTTTTTGGAAGAGTTTGAGAAGGATGGGTATTAATTCTTATTTGAAAATTTGGTAGAAACATCAGCAAAGTCATTTGATCACTGGTTCAATCTCCTTGCTGGTAATTTGTCTGTTCAGATTTTCTATTTCTTCATGATTCAGTCTTGGAAAATTTTATATTTCTAGGAATTTATCCACTTCTTCTAGATTGTCCAATTTGTTGGCATATAATTGTTCATAGTAGTCTCTTATGATAGTTTGTAATTCAGTGGTTTCTTATTTTGATTTTCTTATTTGAGTTCTGTCTCTTTTCTTGGTAAGTCTAGCTAAAGGTTTGTTAATTTTTTTTTTCAGTGAACAGCTGTTAGTCTCACTGATTTTTTTTTATTGTCTTTTCAGTCTCTAATTTAATTCTGCTCTGATCTTTGTTATTTCCTTTTTCCTCTTAACTTTAGGCTTCATTTATTCTTCTTTTTCTGGTTCCTTGAGGTATAAAGTTGGGTTTTTTATGTGAGACTTTTATTCTGAGTGCTTTTAACTTCACTTTTTAGGAGAACCTAAAGTTTGTTCATGAAATCTGTGTGACTAATAATGAACCACTGTCTTAAAATGCACTTATTTTTGTATGCAAATATGTAAAAATCCATTTAAGATAACAATATTATGCTCTCTAGAAACAGAATAATAAGATAAGTTACCTGAATTTTTATCATCTTTTGTATTTTAATGGTTGTTTTTCCCTGGTGAACCAAGGAAGGTACAATGATTATAATTACAAAAAAAAAAAAAATGAAGAAGATTGGATAAATATTGGATTGGCCAAAACGTTCATTCATTTTTTTTTTCTGTAAGATGGCTCTAGTAGTGCTTAACTGCCTTTAACTTCATTCAAAACAATTTTGTTAGATTGTATTGATACAGCTGTCATATCAGCATGTATTTTAAAAAAGCTTATCAAAATTGGTGAATTTCTGTTTAGTTATTTTAATATTGAAGATGGGGAGAAAAGCAACATTTTCAGCATAGTATGTTTTATTATTTCAAGAAAGGTAAAAATGCAACTGAAATGCAAAAAAAAACTGTGCAGTGTATGGAAAAGGTGCTGTGACTGATCAAATAAGTCAAAAGTTGTCTGCAAAGTTTCATGCTGGAGATTTCTCGCTAGACAGTGCTCCCTGGTTGGGTAGACCAGTTGAAGTTGATAGTGAGCAAATCAAGACATTAATTGAGAACAATCAACGTTATACCATGTGGGAGACAGCCAACATACTGAAAATATCCAAATCAAGTGTTGAAAGTCATTTGCACCAGCTTGGTTATTTGAATTGCTTTGATGTTGGGTTCCACATAAGTTAAGAGAAAAAAACCTTCTTGACCGTATTTCTGCATGCAATTCTCTACTTAAACGTAATGAAAATGTTCTGTTTTTAAAACAAATTGTGATGGGCCACGAAAAGAGGATACTGTACAATAATGTGGAATGGAAGAGATCATGGGGCAAGTGAAATGAACCACCACCAACCACATCAAAGCCCAGTCTTCATCCAAGAAGATGATGTTGTGTATATGGTAGGATTGGAAGAGAGTCCTCTATTATGAGCTCCTTTCAGAAAGCCAAACAATTAATTCCAAGTACTACTCCTAATTAGACCAACTGAAAGCAGCATTAGACAAAAAGCAACCCGAATTAGTCAACAGAAAATGCATAATCTTCCATTAGGATAATGCAAGACCACATGTTTCTTTGATCACCAGATGAAAACTGTTACAGCTTGGCTGGGAAGTTCTGATTGATCTGCCATATTCATCAGATATTGCATCTTCAGTTTTCCATTTATTTTTGTCTTTACAAAATTCTCTTAATAGAAGAAAATTCAATTCCCTGGAAGACTGTAAAAGGCACCTGGAACAGTTCTTTGCTCAAAAAGATAAAAAGTTTTGAGAAGATGGAATTATGAAGTTTTTGAAAAATGGCAGAAGGTAGTGGAACAAAATGGTGACTACATTGTTCAATAAAGTTTTTGGTGAGTATGAAAAATGTGTCTTTTATTTTCACTTAAAAACAGAAGGAACTTTTTGGCTTACCCAACGCAGACAAAGAAAAATGTCAACCTAATCAGAATTTCATGAAAAACTTAAAATAGATTTTATTGAAACTCTGCAATTTTTTGTCATGCCAGCAACAAGTATTACTGATTAAATGTATTTCTTAACTCAATGAGCTATGACTCAAAATGGCTAAGATCAATTTAAATCCTATCTCCTATCTCTTATGATTAATCTAATGTGTTCAACTGTCATCATTAACCAACTTACTTAAGCTTACAAATATTAACCTGTAAAAGAAGAACTAATGATTTCCTCTTAGTCTGCTTTTATTTGGAAATAGATAATGATGAGTCATTCTTCTAGGTAATAAAAGCAGCAAAATGAAAGAAAAAGTTGTTAAAATATGAATTTATTGAAAGACAGAACTGAAAGACCACAACTCTGTTGGCACTCTAATTAAAACTTTTTCTAGAATTTACCTAATTAGTAAAGAAGTTTCACCTTAGAAGTAATACAAGCAGTCTTTAGACTGTATGATATATGATGCAATTTCTACATTTAAAAATCTTACTCATAGAACAAGACTTCCCTGGTGGTACAGTGGTTAAGAATCTGCCTGCCAATGCAGGGGACATGGGTTTGATCCCTGGCCCAGGAAGATCCCACATGCCATGGAGCAACTAAGCCCGTGTGCCACAACTACTGAGCCTGAGCTCTAGAGCCCATGTGCTGCAACTACTGAGCCCGTGTGCCACAATTACTGAAGCCCGTGCACCTAGAGCCTGTGCTCCACAACAAGAGAAGCCACCGCACTGAGGAGCCCACGCACTGCAACTGAGTAACGCTGGCTCACCAAAACTAGAGAAAGACTGCACGCAGCCAAAAAAAAAAAGAAAAAAGAAAAAATTTTTACTCACAGAACAAACTGAAAATATTTTAAAGTGTTTAAAGCTGTAAAATCTGTACCATCTAAGACTTTAGTGTCTGTTTCAAATATGTTTAGGACTGATTGTAAGTACATTAATGCTGCATCTATATGCTAGTCCTATAGTTGGTGATGCAACTAAAAATGAGACTGCACTCTGAAAGTGTTAAATTTTTTTAGTAGCTCTTTTTCTTTGCATTTTTCCAAATTAAAATTTTAGTAAATTTATATCATTCTATTCCCATTGTTCTGCCTATGTCAGTCCTTTTACTTAATATTTGATCTAAATTTTATTGGTTTCATAACTCAGCATGTACTGTGAGAGTTAGAGAGTATAATATTTCCATTCTGAGTTTAAAATAAAAAAGTGACAAGTGGGCTATATTTACTAACATTACTACCACCAAGAATTTGTAAATCTAAACAGTCTAATATTAAGTCCTGCAAGCACTTTATTCCTCAGCAACCTTTCCTTGCCTGCATGTACAAGGATTAGAAGATGAATGGTGTTATTTGCTTGGTGCCCTTAGGAGGAAATTAAATATTTATTCAAAGTATGTTTTTTACCTTGATAACAAATCCAATAAACAAGTGCTTTGATTAATGAATATTAACATTTCTTATTGTAAGATGTATGGATTCCTTATCACTTGAAGGCTATTTTAGGCAAAGTTTTATGGCGGGGAGGAAGTGGCATTTGTTCTAATTTTGAGGATTTAAAGAAAAGGTTTCTGGGACAGGAGTAAAAAATTTGGGTTCTTGATCCAGCACTGACATCTTTTGGCTTAGTCACCTTAGATAAGTCACTTAAGGTCCTTAAACTCAGATTTTTTCATTTCAAAATTGAGATTAAAACTAATACTTAAAATACTCATACATAACACATCCTGGCATTGTAGAATGCAAGAAAAAACATTCTTATACAGCAAATGACTACATATAACATGTTTTTATGTTTAAGATGCAAAAGAAACACTGTTGGCTAAATGGTTTTGCTTGTGAACTCTTCCATGGCTTTAGCAGTATTTATTTTCTCCCCCTTCTTTGACTTTGTATTCTACTTACATACATGTAACTTAATATCTTTTGTAGACATCTTTGAATTATTTTTAAGTGTTTAAGTAAGAGACTATACATCCATTTAAACAGCTTTGGGAAATAAACTGTATTTCATTATTTTTTTAACTTATCTTCATAATCATTTTTATTTACTCCTCAATTTTGTAAAAATATTTTCAGGACTTCTAAAGGAAATGCAATTCAAATCTTACATCTACCACTTAATGACAATATGAGTTTGAGCAAGTTATTTATGAATTTTTTGCTTCATTTATTGTTTTATAAAACAGGAGTAATACCAGTTATTTAGGGTTATGTGAGAATGAAATGAGAAAATTTGCCATATATAATTCTTCCATAGTACCCTGAATTAATATGAGGGTACTTTCCATTATACATATTCATGAGTTTCTTTCAAGTCTAAATCATAAAAGAGAAGTTATGATAAAGGATGTTTCCTTCAATAAATCAACTGTAAGACCAAAAACTTTCTTGTTGGCCTGTCTATTTCAGAGATTATGGAGATAAACAGAAAGATACTGAAGTAAGAGTAGATTAACTATGTTGTCTCATAGCACAGAAGAGGTATAGATTAAAAAGTAGAGATTTATTTTTCTGGAAAAATTTGTACTGACTACTTGAGTGTCTTTTTGTTAGTTTATTTTGAAATTTGGAGTCCAAACTCTTACATCAATAAAATACTAGGAGAATTCAGTCTCAGAGTTAGATTCATGAATGAAATATTTTTACACATGCTGTTTTTACTGTGGGTTCTTTAGAGAAGCTGTAACTATGTTTTCCATGGTTCAAGCTTTATTAAATGATATTATTTGGGTCTCAAAAATGCACCCTATTTTGGCTAAAATACCCAAAGTAGAACAAATTCTGTAATGGATGTATAAAACTGGAGGCAGCTCAACTCTATCTGTGATCCTTGGCAGTCAATGGGATTTTTAATAGACTCTATGCATTTACATCTGCATATCATTTAGCTAAGTCCCAAATGCCAAATGCAGTTTTATTTTCCACAGTTTATCAATATTAATTTTGCTTTGGTAAACTAAGTATACACATTCTACTAGCAGGGTTATTCGATGAGGAGTTAATTCTTAAAGAATATAATGTAAAGTATAAAATCCATCATATTATATAAAGTGTAATTGTCTTAGATCCAGCTGCCATAAAAAAATACCACAGACTGGATTAAACAACAGAAATTTATTTTCTCACAGTTCTGGAAGCTGGGAAATCTGAGATCAAGGTGCTGGCCAGTTTGGTGCCTGGTGAGAATTCTCTTCCTTATTTGTAGAGAGCTGCTTTCTCACTGTATCCTTACATGTTGGAGACAGAGCTCTGGTGTCTTTACCTTTTCTTATGGGGCACCAGCCCTGTTGAATTAGAATCCTGACCTTACATACTAATTTAATTTTTATCACCTCCTCTCCAAATACAGTCCTGTCACATGGGTGTTAGGACCTGAGCATATGAATTAACAGGGGGTGGTAGAGTGGGCAAAAACATTCAGTCCATAAGAAATTTCAAGAATCCGTTGTGATTCCATATGCTAGTAGTGTGTCAGCAGATACCTATGTATTTACTTTGAACACTTTTGGTTTTATTTTTATTTCATCAATTATTTATTTAGTGTTGATTATCCAGGCTCTATCCTAGATGTGAGAGGACAGAGATGGGGAATTAACCCCATCTCTAGGAACTCCTGGTCGACATTGTTGCAGGATAAAATGTGAATGTTTCTATAGGAACACAGATTGACATTTGCTCTGTACATTGAGCAGAGCTGGCCTTGAACAGCTGAAGAGAAGTGGAAAGGGAGTGGCAGGAAGAGGAAATAGCTTTCACAGAGATACCGACAGTGATAGTACAATAAGGAAAATGTAACTAATTTGTTATCACTGTGAAAGAATAACGAAAAATGTTGCTGACAAAATATGCAGGACAATTTGATGAGAAGAGTTATCTGCCAAGTTTTTGCATTTTCTGTTTTTAACAGGAAATGTGGAAAACCATTTATTTTGGAATCTAGCAGTAAGTGCACCCGAACAAAAGAATTGTTCTAATGTTTCTCTAAATGACCTTTCATTTTAAAAGTTACCATTATAGTAATTGAAATGTGATGAGGTATATGTCTGATTTATCATCTATGAATAAAATTTTAATTAACTAACCATCAAAATTTTCTAGTGTTAAGAATATGGTAAGATGAAGACAAAAGTGGGTATAGCAAAAATTTTATTAAATCTGGAAAAGTCAGAAATCTATTGAGCCTAGTTTTTATGTGTAAGACAGTGTTCTCGATGAATTACATGTATTTTCTCCTTCTAGGCTTGCCATAACTCTGTAAGAGACATACAGTTATCTCCATTTTACAGATGAGGAATTTAAGTCTCAATGAGAGTCAAGAATTTAACCAAGTTCTCTTAGCTAATAAGTAGGATTCCAGTCATATCTATCTGACTTTAAAGTCCCCTCACTTTCCATTATTCTACCTTCCTCCTCTTGAGAAAGGGACTTAGGTTATGTTAACTTGCATCATATAATTGGTTAAGGATTTTATCTCAGTCACCCTCAGTGGAATATTAGAAATCTGGAACATTAGAAGAATGTCAGTGGAAAGAGAGTAGTTACAAAGATATTAACTGCAATGTTTCCTTTAGTCTTGTAAGGAAATGAATGATAATGAGCCACTAATGATCTTTCAGGTTCTTTCTTGCTTTCATACTGTGATTTCCATTTAGGTAAACTAAAAAGAATTAACTTTCTCTCTAACATTATAACTGCTGATCATTTTAAACGTAAGATATTTACTCTAAAGCAATATATTATTATTATCATTGTGAATGTTATCTTACATTTAAAAAGGTAAATTAAGACTCAGTGTCCTTAAATATTACCAATATTCATATTGTATGTTATTTGTCAAAACTGTATAAAAATATAAACTTTATTGAAAATATATCAGCATTTTTCAGCATCTTTGTATGTTTTAGAATATATGCAGTTTATCAGTTTCAGTGTTTGGGGACTGTGATAGACACGCACTAAGGTGATTCCCAATGAGTCATCTGCTTTTGAGTATGGGTGAAACATGTGACTTGCTCTCTAACCAATTGAAGTTGCCACCCACTAAGTCATCACATCACTCTATTGTAAATACTTTCCCAGGGTTTAATCTGATCTGTTTTTTATGTTGTTGTTCTTGTTTGCTTGCCTGCTTGAATGTAATTTCCATGAGGGAAGAGATTTTTATCTGTAGTGTTCCACTTCTGTATTGCCTGCACCTAATCAGTACCCAGGAAGTTGTTGGTGCTCAATATAAATCTTTGTTGGATGAATTATTTATTTGCATATTATTTGTTTTTTTCTATCTAAAATTAATAGAGTTCTTAATAGAATACTCCCTGAGATCAGTGTAATTATCATCTATAATTTTTACTTCTATGTTAAATACATCTAGAGCAGTATTTAGCACATCATAAATGATAATTAAAATTTATTCAATAAATAAATACTGATTAATAATAGTAGCATTTATATGACACTTTACATATTACTATATTGAAATATACAATTATGCCACTGTGTTTACATAAAGGGCTACTTCATATAACCTGACTGTACAAGGTCTGTTTCTGTCTGATTTATTTCTCACAGTAACCCAATAAGGGAAGTATTACTACTAAGGGGGAAACTGTAGACTGTAATAGCTTTGATCGATGAAAGAGCAGACTTGAGAGCAATTAATCTTGGGAAATGAAGACTTGTTAAATAGAGAAAGACATGGTTACTTCCTTTTTCTTTGCAGTCTTGAATATAACCCGGACTCATCTTCTATCATCATAACCCTGAAATGACTTTTGCTTCTTTTCATGAAGCCACGTTACGTATCAGATGTAGCTTCAATATTTATACCCAAATTTATTTCTACTCCTCAGTTAAGGACACATAATACCAATCTACTTTCTTAGTTTAAAACCCTGGAATAGTCATTGATTTCTCTTTTTTCTCATCCTTATCCATCCTACCAGTGAGTACCTGCAGCTCCACCTCTGTGTTCACCATCTCTTCTGTAACCACCTAGGATAAATCACCACTCTCTCTCACCTCTGATAGGAGATATCAGTTAGGAAGTTAACTAGTTTCCCTACTGCATATATTCTCATAGACAATTCAATCAGCTGCTAATGTTGTGTTTTAAACATATAATTAAGATCATATCATTCCACTTTTAAACATCAACCAAGAGATTCCCATTCTTAAAACTGTAGTCTTTCCCATGTCCTGTGCTACATGAGTTATTAAACTAGCTTTTAAACCTCTGGTTCCACCATTTTTATTCTCATACAATTTGCTGTTTCCACATTGGCTTTTCTTCCATTTTTCTAACAAGCCTAGCTAGAGCTCTTCCTCCAGCTCTTTGCACTTGTTCATTCTCTGGTTCTAGTCCAAGTGGTGACTTCCTTCTTTTCATTCTGGTCTTAAATATGATGTTACTTCTCAGAGATAGTATAGTATCACTATTGCTATTTAGTGATGCCAACCACTCCTCACACGCATCAATCACATTGTATCACTTAATTCTGCTTATTTTCCTCATGATATATTTACCATCTAAAATCTTACTCTTTATTTCTCTAGTTGTTTATCATCAAAATGTTCTCCTTTTTTGTCAGCTCCATGAAAAAGATTGATTTTTTTATCCTGTTCACTTTGCTATCCTGAGCATCTTTGGCAATATCTGGCATACGTAACAATGAATATTTGTTGAATGAATATATAAACTTAATTTAATGAATCCAAAATACTTTCTCTAAAATGCAATCAGATAATGTCACTACCTGCTTAAAATCTACAATGGCTCCCCATTACTGGTAGAACCACTCTTTAGTTTGAGATACAGTCTCTCTCCTTCTGTTCGTCATAACTCCAGCCTCATTAAACTATGGGCAATTTCATCAATATAAATCCAGCTGCATATCCCTGAATGCTCTTTCCTTGAAGAGAGACTGACTAAAGAGCTGACTAAAAATTTACCAGAGCCTCAGTATATAAAGGTACAAAATTTCAGGAATTTACACAACATTCAGGTGTGGCTGACATTTCTGACTTTTCTTATGCAAGTACTTTCATTTTCAACTTTCAACCCCTGCCACCTCCCTTTTTTTGTTTGTTTGTTTTTTGGTTTCTGGTTTATAACATTTTCTTCTTTTATCCCAATTAACTATTAGAACAGTTACTTTTTATGAGGAATTTTTTGTTATTGAAAGTAAATAAAACATAGGACTACTTTTGTCCAAATTACACTAAATCTGGCATTCAAAGGGAAACACAGTTCAGCAACCAAAATAATCAAAGGTAACTCAATCCATATTTTGGGCTTTAAAGACATATCAAAGAGAAGTGTATTTTCTTAAGGCAAGCCAATAGTAAATACCTCTCCTGATTAATGCTTACTTTAATACACTTCACACTGGTGGTAGCTGCTCTCTAAAGTTGACTGATTTTCTCTATGTTAATTCTCATAAAATAATAGCAATTATATATAAAATACTATGCATCACCCTGTGGTATTCTAATCATTTGTACATATATTAATTAATCATTACAATTCTATGAAATAATAATTATTTTTAAAGATAAGCATTTATATAATACATTTATTTTTTGATTGTTGTTTGAAATAAAAGAAGATGAAAGAAATAGCTTATGAATTGAGAGACTTTGAAACTTCAGCTTAAAATGTTATAAAGGCACACATGTCTGCATTCATCCTCTCACCACCCTAATTTATAATCACATATTTGATTCTATGGTACAGACTCAAAGGAAGACACTCATTTGGCATAGAATGTCCAAGCAAACATCCCTTTATTTGGAACAGTGCCCGCCATGAAGTGTCTTAAGGCAACAGGTAATAAACCCAACTTAGGCATGGAAGGAGACACTTGAGGCTGGCAAACAGGTTTCTGTTCAGGGTCTGTCAAGAACCTTTCAATTTAACTTAATTTCACAAGGGCCCTGTATGCAAATTTCCAGTATTTTCACTCTTGGAAATTGCCTAGATACAAAAAATTGGTTTCAGTTACATCAGTGTACTAAGACACAACCATCCAAAGCAACACCACATGGCAGATAGGACATTCTTCAACCTTTATAAGATGGTTAGAAATGTGATAAGTGAAGAAGCAGGCTAGGTAGAGCAACAGGACTAGTTTAAACATTATAAGTAAAGGTCTTTGAAGTATCAATGACATATTAAATCTTCTTTAGAACTCTTTCTTGGACAGAGTGGGAGTCTGTACAGCTACATTATCTACAGTATTCATTTAAGTATGATATGAAAATTCATGGTTTTGGAATATGGTAGAATAAGTAATTATGTATTTAAAGATGAAGGTACAGTGTTAAACTATTAAACTTACTTTAATACAGTTGTAATAATCTGCTAATTCTCCTTTAAATAGCCTTAAATTTCACATTAGTAAAAATTAAGAATTGCTACGGAAATTCTTCAGCAAAATCAAGTGTTGATATGCATTGAAGAGGCTGTCATGTCTTCCTCAACTACATGAATATTAAAGCCTATTAATATCTGATCATATGCACAAAAATCATGCAATTCTCATCAGATGTTAAAATAATCAATATTGATAAGAATAACAGTTAGACTTTAATAAAATCTTCCATGTATGAAATTATATTACAAAACATTAAAGTATATATTATAATCTCAACTTAGCCTTCAAATTAATTTACAAAAGCTAAATTAATCCAAAAATATAGTAAATAATCTTACCATTTTCCTTTCCTTATGGAATATTATTTATAAAGTTAAGTTTTTCGTATACAAATTAAAATAATATGGTTTTACAATATTTATACATTTAAACACAATGGATATAAGGGATATTGTTATGAAGAAATCTGAGTGGTCATTTATTGATTACAAGTTAAAAATAAGATAGTCCAGATTCTATAATCACCCATGCAGAGTGACAATAGACTAGATTATTTAACAATTATCTTAAGTGCATGCTACTATCAAAAATAATTAAAACAAATATGACAAATACATTGAATAGTTCTCACCCTTGGCATATGAATGCTATGTGTGTAGATCCCAAATTTAAAACAACAACAATTACTATAGGGGGAAAAAAGCAGTAGCATGATGTAATTAATTACTACCAATTAGGCATATTCCAAACAATGCATTTGGTTGAATCAAAATAACCTTATATAATGGATTTTTTTTTGGTTTTGTAGGACCCATGGATTGTCATCTTCATGATTTTAAATGTAGAGTGTAATGGTTCCAATAATATACAAAATGAAATCAAGTTGAAGGAAACTGAACTATGAATCAGTAATATGTGTATTATGACAGAATTATTGTCCACACTGTTTATGAATGCATTTTATATTTGAAAAATACTCAAACAATACTTAGATAGATTTCATTGCTTAATCAATACATTCTACCATAAAGATTATTACAATGTTTTATTATGACTACAGCGAAATTTTGCTTATTAGAAATCACTTTAACATTTTAATATATAGAATAATTCTTAAATATTGCAAAATTTAGTGCTTTTTCTCATATAAACATAAATATTAAACCATGAAAATGTATATTATTAGAAAATTGCATTGTATTTCTTGTGTAAACATCTGTGATACAGTACAAAATACATAGTTGGTATTTGTTCTCAGTGTCTAAAACAGCCTCTAAAATCCTTGGAATTTCCTGAGTGATAGGGGTGATAGGAGCATCTTTTTTGTTATTTATAATAAGCCCCAGTCACCCATACCTGAGTTTATGCAATTAGGTGACTTTTAGAATCTTAGAGTCCCAAAGATATTTTCAGGATGGATGCTAGTCTCCAGAAAGACCAAGACATATTTAGAGGGTTGTAAATTTCAGCCCTACCACTGACTTGGGGGGTGGGGGGTGGGAGAGAGCTAGAGGCTGAGCTAATCACCAGTGATCACCTATTTAATCAATCACAGCTATGTAATTAAATCTCTTGTTTGGTGAATACATTGAGATGCTAGGAGGTGATGTACCCAGAGAGAGCATGAAAACTCCATGCGCTTCCTCTGTACCTTGTCCTTTGCATCTCTTCCATTTGGCTGTTCCTGAGTTGTATCATTCATAATAAGTTAGTAATAGTAAGTAAAGCATGCTCCTGAATTCTGTGAGTCATTCTAGCTAGTTACCAAACTGATTTATAGAAGTCAGTCAGAACTATGGGAGGCCTGGGACTTGTGATTGGCATCGGAAGTAGGGGGCAGTTTTGTGGGACTGAGCCCTCAACTTGTGGAGTGTTAACTCCAGGTATTTAATGGCAGAATTAAGTTGAATTGTAGGAGAATTTGGTGTCCAAAAAGTTGGAGAATTTCTTGGTGTGATGAAAAAACCCACACATTTACTGTCAGAAATGTTGTGAGTAAAAACAATTTATAGCATCCCACACTATATTAATGTAAATATTGCACTTTCATCACTTAGATATGGAGAACTGTTTTCACTGTTTAAGATATTCCAAATGGAAAAGAGAAACTTGGGTCAAGAAATTATCATAAAATCATATTTTTAGAAGGTGTCTCAGAAGGCCAACTATGTAGTCCAAAAAGGCTTCATCTAAATTACTAGGAGAAATGTTTAGTTTGTCTAGCCTTAGATTCTAAAAAAGTCAAGCTATACAGACATATTTTAGCGTACCTGCTGAAGCACAGATACAATAACTGCAAAATTACTAAATCACTATCTCTTCTCCTAATATAAACTGATTCATACCTAGGTCAATATATGACTGTTAGTTTCCAGGTCCAGGATAGTCATTTTTAAATCCCTTGAGAAAAATAATATTTTATGAATATTAAAAAGAGTAACTCTGTGAATTGAGGAACAAAGTTAAAAATAGAAAAATTAATTTTAACATTTTTGAAGGAGAATATTAATTTTGTTTAGCTTAACTCAGTTGTATTATAACTTATAATCAAATGTTTTAAAAATTAGCTTATGTGATATTCATATCATTTGATTATAATGATAAAAGTTTTACAAAAACAAGACAAAGTACAAACAATAAAACCAAAGCAAGTAAACACTTATTCATAACCTCAAAAAATATTTCTTGAGTTTATAATTAAAGCAGTATTTCAAATCAATGGGGAAAGGATAAACACTTTGATAAATGGCCTGGAAAATTGGCTATAAATTTGAGAAAAATAGTTTAATTCCCTCCCACATACCATATAAAAATTGTTTTAGAAGAATTAAAGAGAGAAATATAATAAGCTGAACTACAGAAGCATCAAAAAAATAAATGCAAATATATTGAAAATTTGGGGATGGAAAATACTTTCTTAGGTAAGACACAATATCAGAATTCATAAAAAAAAGCATGATAAAGATGATTATTTACTTATAGCATATTTCACCATAGATGGTATAAGTGGTGCTAGTAGACAAATGACAGGCTGGGATAAATATTTACAATGGCTATTATTAACAAAAAGTAAATTGCATAATATAAAATCTCATAATGCTGTACAAAAATAAGTATTAACCCACCTTGCTGATGTACAAAGGTGATATGAATATGTAATTCTAAAGTGGAAAACCCCTAAATTCCAATACAAATATAAAATAGTCCACAATTTCACATTTAGTCAACAATGAAAACAGAGACATAGCATCCCAACATATAAATATAAGAAAAATTTTTAAAAATTGATGCTATTTATTTTTGCCAAGGACTAGAGTTGAGATTCCAACAAGCCACTCTCCTAACACTGTTGGAGGAAATTCAAAATTTAGACAAACTTAAGAAAGTGTGCATCTCTTTTGCCTCAGCAATTCTACTTCTAAAATCCCTGTAACAGAAATACACACATGCACAGAGATGTATGCACAAGGATATTTTTTCAACATTGCTTGTAATAAAGGGGGAAAACCCCTAAAATTTCAATTAGAAAAATTGGTTAAAGAATTTATGACATATCCACAGCATAGAATATCATGCTGCTTTAAAAATAATTAATTGA
This sequence comes from Hippopotamus amphibius kiboko, assembly GCF_030028045.1. Lineage (NCBI taxonomy): Eukaryota > Metazoa > Chordata > Mammalia > Artiodactyla > Hippopotamidae > Hippopotamus > Hippopotamus amphibius. The sequence continues at coordinate 36,559,352 of NC_080188.1, forward strand.
ACCTTTATGTTGACACAGAAAGAAATTTATGTTTTTAATTTAAAAAGCAAATTGTTGAACTGTATGCATAATATGATCCTATTAGTTTAAAATTAAAAGATGTGCATATATATATAAATGTATTTACATCATGCATTTAAAAAGGACTGGTTGGATGCACCAAATTTTGTTTCTTGGTTTAGGGTATGAATGGTAAGTACAGAAGGAGGATGCTGATGAAAGAGGACATTCAGATGCTAATATTATTCTTTATTTGATAATTTAAAAAACAATGCATATTAGTTATATATCACTTGTAAGAGAAAAAATCATAAGCTCCTGCTTTCAAAAATGTATTTCACATTTTGATATCATTTTAATCAGAGATTCTCATATTTAATATATTCTTCCAATGTACTTTTTGGTCTTCTATTATACCAGGGTGAGTCAAAAATTATCCGCACTCCAGCTATAGAATTTATTTTAATTAACTTTTAGAAAAAACAAGTACCTAATTTTTCAACATAATCTCCTTGCTTTTCAATACACTTTGTCCATCTGTCAACAAGCTTTCATATTCCCTCATTAAAAAATGTTCTAGCCTGAGCCATGAGCCGTGCATGCACTGCTGTCTTCACTTCTTCATCAGAAGTGAATCTTTGTCTTTGTCCTCCTCCTCATAGGGCTGCTTTCAGGGGACCAAACAGGTGAAAGTCTGATGGAGTAAGGTCAGGATTATAGGGAGGATGCTTTAACACCTCAAAACGAAGTAATCCACTACAGACAGGTTTTGAAAAGTTTGTGCAAGATGGGTACTGAAGCAACTCATGGAAGAGCATAAACTGAAGTGTTTGGATGTCTGCAAACAAAATTTGGACCAGTACTCTTAAGGAAGGTGAAAGTTTCTTGAAGAGAATCAATACTGGTGATGAGACATGGATTCATCACTACGAGCCTGAGAGTAAACAGCAGAGTATGAAATGGAAATATCCTCAGTCGCCAACCAAGAAAAAGTACAAAAGTCAACCATCAGCTGGAAAAATTGATGCTTACAGTTTTCTGGAATTCTCAAGGGCCAGTATTGGAACATTATCAGGAAAAAAGTTCACAATCAACAGTGCTTGTTACAGTAAGATGCTTATTGAAGAGCTGAAGCCCAAACTTCAGATTAAATGCAGAGGACTGCTATCCAAGGGTGTTGTGGTCTTGCATGACAATGCATGTCTACACACTTCTGCCCACATGGTTGACACTCTTCATTTTGAGATATGAAAGCATCCTCCCTATAGTCCTGATCTTGCTCCATTGGACTTTCACCTGTTTGGTCCCCTGAAAGCAGCCCTACAAGGACAAAGATTCACTTCTGATGAAGAAGTGAAGACAGCAGTGCATGCACAGCTTGTGGCTCAGGCTAAAACATTTTTTAAATGAGGGAATATGAAAGCTTGTTGACAGATGTACAAAGTGTATTGAAAAGCAAGGAGATTATGTCAAAAAATAATGCATTTGTCTTTTCTAAAAGTTAATTAAAATACATTCTACAGCCAGAGGGCGGATAATTTTTGACTCACCCTGGTACAACAAATCTTGATACTCTGTTAACATTTCAGAAAACCTTTATATGTATCCCTTCTGAATATAAATGCCTTGGTATCCAGTTTCCTGAAAAAAGATAGCTCAGTTTTTATGAGTGACTCTGGGAAGATCCAGGTGAGTAAATTAAATAACTTCAGTATTACACTTGATGAATTAGTCCATCACTATTAAAAAAACAACCAAATTATAGAAAATGTGATACTACTTTGGAATTCACTGGCTCTGCAAAATTCGTATTTGTTTACTGTTTCCTCTCAACAAATATCCTCAGTCATCAACATGAGGGAAAAAAGTTTCTTTATCAAATGTTTTAATTTCCTTCCAGTTTATGTGTCATAATGCTTTATCATGAAAATATTACCTAGTTGGAGCAACATGGTTGACATTTCCCTGATAATAGGCCAGATTGCAGCAGATAGTTGTGTGAGTGGAATATCAGAAGGACTAGAAAAATAATATCTAGTGATGCTTGATATCTAGACTGCAAAAATGATCTGAAGCTTGAAAAACCTATGTGCAAGCTAAATAAATATTTTTCTGTTAGTATATAGCGCCACCCAGTGTTATAGAATTCTCTGTGGAACACTCTACAGAGGAGGCTATTGTGCCAAGGTGGAAAGGAACACAAATGACACCATGTAAGCTCCATATTAATGTGTTCATCTTAAAGTTTATTTAGGGACATTGAACCTGCAAGCTTATTAAAAAACATTAAATAGAAATACAAAATTAATATGAAATAAACTGAAATGGTCACTCCAATCTCTATATCCTAGTAATTATTCTCTTTTTGGAACTTTGCTGCTTTAAAAAAAAAGTTCATGAAAACTGTTGCAGTTTTATTAATTCATAGTGTATTTCAAGGTACTTTAAGACATTCCAAAGAGATAATTGCAGTGGCCATTATAGACTCAAGCATACTTCATGTTTCTGCATGTCTAAAATAATAACTTTTCTCTTGAGTTAAATTACAGATGAAAATGAGAATACATTTACAGAAAGAAGTGGAATTTTTAGTTTTCTATAGTGCCTTTTACCACAGGGATTTGATGCTTTAGAGAGATGTTATTTGGGCAATTAAGCAACACAATTAGAGCATAAATAGTCATACTAAGGAAGATCTAGAAATAAAAATGAATAAAAAAGACATTGCTTCATTACTTAGTTGTTGTAGTGATAAAGAAAATGTAAATTTTCCTTTGTAAGTCCTCAGAACTTATATACATTTGACAAAAGTAATTCAGTCTTCTAAGATAAAAATCTTCTCATTTTATTCAGTTTCTTGAGTGTTCTTCAAGGTTCTGCTCCACCTTATCTTGCTGCCTTTTAAAATTGTGTCTCCATTGATGCCTGGGCTCTCAACTGACTCAGGGCTTCTCCTTTTGCACAACCCACAGTCACATCACACTTGGAATTTTTATAACTCAGTAATTCTCCTCATTTAAATTACTCTCTTTCCAGGTTCTGTCCCTGTCAGTAATATTGTTTTATTTTCCTTTGTTGGAAATAGTTGTCAGCATTTAGCAAATGTATCCTGTTGTTCTTGCTGCTTTCATCATCATCACCATCATCATCATTTTTACTCCTCTTCCTTTTATTTCTCAGGTCCTGTTTCCTGGTATATTGACTCCTTTTTTTGTGTGTCTTTCCTGGTTTGCTGGGGTTTTTTGTTTGTTTGTTTGTTTGTTTTTAAATCTCTCCACTGCATTTTATTATTTTTTAATTAATTAATTTATTTTATTTATTTATTGGCTGCATTGGGTCTTTATTGCTGCACACGGGCTTTCTCTAGTTGTGAGTGGGGGCTACTCTTCATTGTCATGAGCAGGCTCCTCATTGTAGTGGCTTCTCTTGTTGTGGAGCACGGGCCCTAGGTGCATGGGCTTCAATAGTTGTGGCACATGGACTCAGTAGTTGTGGCTCACAGGCTCTAGAACACAGGCTCAATAGTTGTGATGCACAGGCTTAGTTGCTCTGTGGCATGTGGAATCTTCCCAGGGCAGGATTCAAACCCATGTCCCCTGCATTGGCAGGCAGATTCTTTACCACTGCACCACCTGGGAAGTCCTGGTTTGCTATTTTCATTCCCATACCATCATTATGATCTAGGCCCTCATTGCCTCAAATTACTATTACAAATTTCTCCTACCTAATCTCTCTGTAGTTTCCATCTTCTTTCAATCCAACCTGCACAGAACAAAATTAAAACATTGAAAATGTTTCTCATTGTCTTTCCAAATAGACTGCTTAAAAGTAAGAATTGTGCTGTTCTGTATATACTACTGGCATTTGACAGTGTGTACTTATTTGACCTATGTGATATAGTAGTAACTATGTGACCATGGAGTAACTAAGCACTAATGCAAAGCAAATACTGATTGTGATTAGAATTCAATGGTGTTACATGGGAAGATTTGTGGAATTTATATTGTCCTGTCAGCAGAGAGCACTCTTTTCAGATGAAAACATATGTTAGCTTTTTTGCAACAAAGTTAGTTTTAAAAGTCTTTCATCATAGGTCTGTTTTTGTGCCAGTACCATGCTGTTTTGATTGCTGGAGCTTTGTAGTATTGCCTGAAGTCTGGGAGGGTTATGCCTCCAGCTTTGTTTTTTTCCCTCAGGATTGCTTGGCAATTCTGGCTCTATTGTGGTTCCATATAAATGCTAAGAATGTTTGTTATAATTCTATGAAAAATGTCCTGCATAATTTGATAGGCATTGCATTAAATCTGTAAGTTGCTTTGGGTAGTATGGCATTTTAACAATATTAATTCTTCCAAATCAAGAGCATGGGACATCTTTCCATTTCTTTAAGTCATCTTTAATTTCCTTTATCAGTGTTTTATAGTTCTCAGTATATGTCTCATTTCTTTGATCAGGTTCATTCCTAGGTATTTTATTTATTTATATTTTGTGTGTGTGATTTTAAAAAGGATTTTTTTTTTACTTTCTCTTTCTGATATTTCATTGTTAGTATAAAGAAATGGAGAAGATTTTTGTATGTTAGTCTTGTATCCTTCTACCTTGCTGAATTCATTTATCAGTTGTAATAGTTTTTGTGTGGCGTCTTTGGGGTTTTCTATGTGGAATATCATGTCATCTGCATATAATGACAATTTTACCTCTAAGTGTCCACTAACAAATGAATGGATAAAGAAGATGTGTTATATTTATACAATGGAATATTACTTAGCCATAAAAAATGAAATAATGCCATTCACAGCAACATGGATGGACCTAGAGATTATCATACTAAGTGGAGTAAATCAGAGAGAGAAAGACAAATATCATATAACTTGTACATGGAGTCTAAAAAAAGTGATACAAATGAACTTATTTACAAAACAGAAAGACTCACAGACATAGAAAACAAACATTGTTACCAAAAGGGAGATATGGGGGAGGGATAAATTAGGAGTTTGGGATTAACAGATACACACAACTACATATAAAATAGATAAACAACAAGGTCCTACTGTATAGCACAGGGAACTATATTCAAAATCTTGTGATAACCTATAATAGAAAAGAATCTGAAAAAGAATGTGTGTATATACATATATCTGAACCACTTTCTATACACCTGAAACTAACACAAAGTGGTCAACCAAATATACATCAATTAAAAAAAAAAATTCTTTCACTTACCCTGAACAGAGCAAGAACATAGACCCCACTGAGAGAAATACATTTCCAGGGATCTGGTTAGACAGAAAAGGAGAGAAGTATTATACAATCATTACCAAGATTAAGAAGTAAAAGAATAATGACTATCTGTGATTAATGATGGAAGACCCAATATGAAACTTCTGCAAAGCAGCCAGCGATACATAACAGGATCAAAATATATAGTCAGAGTCTGAAGCAACTCTTAGTTCAGCTATTCTAGATCTTTCTCTGTTTCTGGATAAGAAGGAAAGAAAAGCTGTTATTAAAGTATATTTTATCATTATTCATTTTATAGTTTTTTTGCACAGTGAAATTTAGATTTTTTAATAACTGTTTAAATTCTTTTCTTTTTAATGAATATTTTTATTGTCTTCACCCATCCCCTAGCTAAAAATTATTTACAGCATATAGATATCTGGAAAAGATGGACATTGCCTGCTATTTAGGGTCAAAGCTTTGGTGTCTAGACTGGAGGATGGGGAACATACTCTTATGGGGAACATAAGCAATAGTGAACTCTCAGGAGATTTCTGGTCAATATGGCTTTGTGAATTCATATTTTAAACTTCCCTCTTTCTTCCAAACATGACAAAACTGAAATTTAAAAATATTGTTTTCATTAAGTTGATAACAGTGTTATGAGCATCCTAATGCTAAGAACTTCAAGCAGAGGCATCATCACATTTCACCTCCTGTGGGGTGAAGATATTGAATGGCAAATCACTGAGACAGAGGAAAAGAACCAGCTACTTGGCACGGAGATGAAGACTGGAATAAGACTTCCCATCCACACAAGAGAGGAGACCCAAAGAGAATTGAACATTTCTAAGAGCTATGGCTTTTATAAAGGTGCTCATCTTGAAAGAATGAGGAAAGGGAAGAAATCATCTCAGATGGGGTTTGGGGTGAACTACCCGTTAGCTCAGTGGCTAGATCTGGAATAGCCCTGGGTTGTTGCAGTATGAGAGCTGATGTAACTCCTAATTTCAGAGTGGGGTCGGGGAAGCCAGGTGGAGGCAGATGCAAAACCATTGGACAAAGATGGAGGGAGGAAGAGGGGAGAGGGAGAGAGAGAGGGGGGGAGAGAATTCACATATGAGGCTTTTGCAAATATATCAAGCACATGAGGAGAGTAAACATTGAAAAAAATTGATTGGCAAAACCAACAGTTGAGAAATAGGAGTAAGGCAATGAAATGCAAACATTAGAGCAATTTCAAAGTGATTTTAATGTATGTTGACAATCCTAAGAGAGAAAATGGAAAAAATATAATATCCCTAAAAACAGTAAGAAATAATGAAACAAAGACAGACTCATGTAAGAGCTGGTGGATATTAAAATCCAAGTACAGATCTTGGATACTAAAATACTGAAACAATAAAAACAAAACTTTTTTACAGCACCATAAGCTTCACCATAACAAATGGGAAGAGTGTACTGGAAAGTTCACATGGAATGCAGCATAGAATGATAAAGAAATTAAAAATGATAAAGAGAAATTGAGAGTATAGAGAATATACTTATGACTCAACCATAGCTAATATAAAAGGAGTGTAGGTGAAAAGCTTATCTAAAATGAAAATGGCTAAGAATTTTTCAGAATTGAAAAATTATTTGATCTTCAAATTGAAATACACGCAGACTGCTAAAAGGATAGATACAATTAATCCATCCCTACTCCATTGTAATGATACTGCAGAACATAGTAAAGAAAAAAAATCTTAAAAGCTGTAAGAGAAAGAAGAAAATTTGACTACAAAAGAATGACCAATAGTATGAAAACAAACTTCTCATCAACCAAAATGGATGGCAGATAGCAGTGAAATAGTCGAAGGGCTGAGAGGAAACATAGACAAACACACATATAGGCACACACACTCTCGTTTCTGGATGTGTCAGTGTTTAGATTTACCTATTTTATTTGGCTTCTCTTAAATAAAATAAAGCAAAGAAAATAACATTTACTAAAAATTAATCCTTTTATATAAGTAATATAGTTTTTAGAAAATACAAAACAATTCAAAAATCCAATTGTACATGTGTAAAATCTAAATCTAGATGCCATTTATTGTTTAGAAACTTCTATAACCTTAAATGGCATATTTAGAGCCAGTATTTTAACATTTTCTGCAATTAGAAAAATTAATGGAGTAATTTATTTAAATTATAGTTACATAGGAAAAAAACAACCGTTAGATTCTAGTTATTTATTCCTTCATAACAAAAGCACTCCAAACAAAGTAGCTTAAAGAAACAATTTATTTTGCTCACAATTTAAGACATAGGAATTTGCAAGTGATTGGGTGGATGGTTTGTATCTGAATGTGGTATCTGACAGCTGGGGCTACTGAAGCTGGATGAAGCACTTTCAGGACGGCCTTTTGCTTACATGTCAGGCCCCTTGGAGTTCCTTGGACTTGGTTTCTCTCTTTCCATGTAGTTTCATCCTCCATGACCTCTGAAAATGGTTTGGGATTTTCATAGCTGAAAGAAACCAGTTAGTACTTTCAACTTCCTCTCTGGATATCTCCATCTCTGGATTCATTAAAAACATTTTCTGTTTTCTATGTTATCATAAGTACCAGTTTCACTAAACTTTCCACCAGCACATGGTCAGCTTTCTCTAGCCTGAACACAATTCCCTCATTGTCTTTCTAGTCTCTACCTACAGTCTTTTTAAGACCCCTCCAGTTTCCTCTCTCTTATTATGGCAGCATCCTGCTTCCAGTTAACAAAACCCATGTGAAAAAATTAATAAAAATACCCTGAAATGTAATCATGTAAAAATTATTTTATTTTGCCCAAATTTTTATGTTAGAGATTCTGGAAGAGAATGATGCAGGTGACTTGTTTCTGATCTATGTGGAATTTGCTGGAGATTGAGCTTTCACTTTTAAAATGGTATTTTTTACTCAAATGTCTGGAACCTTGATTTTTTTTTTTTAATTTTTTAAAGCCCTTTATTGGAATATACTTGCTTTATACTGTTGTGCCAGTTTTTGCTGTACAACAAAGTGAATCAGCTACATCTACACATATATCCCCATATCCCCTCCCTCCCATGACTCCTTCCTGCCTTCCCTATCCCAGCCATCTAAGTCATCACCCATCATCAAGTTGATCTCCCTGTGTTATGCAGCAGTTTCCCACTAGCTATCTATTTTATATTTGGTAGTGTATATATGTCGATGCTACTCTCTTTCATCTGAGCCTCCCCTTTGCCTGCCACCCCATCATGTCCTCAAGTCCATTCTCTACATCTGCATCTTCATTCTTGCCCTGTCACTGGGTTCATCAGTACCATATTTTTAGATTCCGTGTATATGAGTTAGCATATGGTGTTTGTTTTTCTCTTTCTGGCTTACTTCGCTCTGTATGACAGACTCTAGGTCCATCCACCTCACTACAAATAACTCAATTTCATTCCTGTTTATGGCTGAGTAATATTCCATTGTATATATGTGCCACATCTTGTTTATCCATTCATCTGTTGATGGGCATTTAGGTTGCTTCCATGTCCTGATTATTATAAATAGTGCTGCAATGAACATTGAGGTACATGTTTCTTTTTGGATTATGGTTTTCTCAGGGTATATGCCCAGGAGTGGGATTTCTGGGTCATATGGTAGTTCTATTTTTAGTTTTTTAAGGAACCTCTATACTGTTTTCCATAGTGGCTGTATCAATATACCTTCCCACCAACAGTGCAGGAGGGCTTCTGATCTCTGTTTCTCTCTCTCTGTCTGTCTCTACAGGATAGCCTACCCTCCATGAGCATGAACTCTGAACTTTTCATAGCATGTTGTTGTCAGAGTAACTGCACTTCATAAAGCTGAGCAGCTTCCAAGTGGCAGGCAGTAGGAGCTTCCAGGCTAGTTAATATGAACCCCTGGAACTGGCACAGCAGCATTTCTGTTGTATTCTCTCAGTCAAGGCTGTTATAGGACCTATTAGGTTAAAAGGGATGTATACAGAGACTCCATCTCTTGATGAGAGAGTGACAACACCGCATTACAGACAAGCATGTCTGATAGGAGATAGCCTTGTGACCTTCCTTGGAGAGTATAATCTGTCATAATTATCATTCTTTAATATAACTCAAGCATAAAAATAATAAAATATTCAGGTAGATGACTGTCTTAGTCTGTTAGGGCTACTTTAACAAGATACCACAGACTGGATGGCTTACATGCAATAGAAATTTTTTCCTCACATTTCTGAAGACTGGAAGCATGAGATCAGGGTGCCAGCATGTTTGAGTTTTGGTAAGGTCTCTCCTTTGGGCGGCAGACTGCCAACATCTCATTGTATCCTCACATGACAGAGAGCAGAAAGGGGAAATCTGCTCTCTCTTGACTCTCATAAATCTAATCCCATTCAAGAGAACTTCCTCCCTCATGAGTGAATCACTTCCCCGAGACTCCACCCCCTAATATCATCATCTTGGACATTAGGTTTTCAACATATGGATTTTGAGGAGAAAAACATTCAGACCATGGTAACAATTAAAGTTAACACCTTAACTTGCTAATATGAATATTTTAAGGAAATCAGAATTTTCTAAGCAAACTCTGTGAAATTTGGAAGATATTTAACAGATTTTCATCAAAGTATAACTTCAACTGGGATATTATTATAAAGAAACATTTTAGTACATAAATTAAACCATCTATGATATGTAGTAGACAAATCCACACACAGTAAAAATAAGAATATATAGAAAAGAGATGTCTTTGTTACAAAAATGACATCTTAAATACCAAAGAAGGATTAAATTATATTAATCTTTTTAGTTTTTCACATTAACTAAAACATGATTACTTTGAGTTGTGTAATACAACTGAATTTTAAAAGAATTAAAGATGAGGTAATATGAATAGTTTAAAAGCAGAATCCATAATCCATTGCACATCATTATTAAAATAATTCTGTGACTGTCATACAGAGTGAAGTAGGTCAGAAAAAGAAAAGCAAATATTATATATTAATGCATATATGTGGAATCTGGAAAAATGGTATAGATGCTCTTATTTGCAAAACAGAAATAGAGACACAGATGTAGAGCACAAATGTATGGATATCAAGGGGGTGAAGGGTGGGGTGGGATGAATTGGGAGCTTGGGATTGATATATATACACTATTGATACTATGTATAAAATAGATAACTAACGAGAACCTACTGTATAGCTCAGGGAACTCTACTCAGTGCTCTTTGGTGACCTAAATGGGAAGGAAATCCAAAAAAGAGGGGGTATATGTATTGCTGATTCATTTTGCTATACAATAGAAACTAACACACCCTTGTAAAGCAACTATACTCCAATAAAAGTTAATTAAAAAATAATCCTGTGGATGAGATTTTACATTGTTATTGGAGTAACAGTTTATTAGGTTTACTCAATTTAAAAGGAAGCCAGATGGCTTTCATAGTTGGAAGATGCTCTTTATGGGCTGAATGTTTATCGTCCTTTAACATGTGGTATTAAGTAGTAAATATGATTCCTTTTCCTGCATTTAAAGTTTTTTACATGTTTAACCCCTTTCTTTCAACTTTGTGATGCAAAAATATTATTTCAGCATTATTATTTGGCTTCAGTTTATCAGTGATCTTATAGTCATATTGGCATATTGTGAAGCCACAGCAGCTGATTAATATTACAGGGCCACTTTCTTAAGTGACCATTAAAACTCTCTGTTTTATTTTTAGTGTTTTATCAATGCAGTTATTTAACTGTATTTCCATTTAAGGTTTATTCAGTTTAGTAAAATGTGTTGTATTCCATTGTTGGAAAAATCCACTTACATGAAATATAATAGCAGAGTAAGCAAACAGTCATTAAGAATCAATCCTTTAAAATCCCACTTGAAATGGTTCTAAGAAAATGTTTAAAAACAAGATAAATTCAATTTCATTTTCTGTGTACTGCTGTGTTCCAGGTAACTTGCCAAGGGAATGTGGTGATTTAATTGTCTGGCTGGCACAGCAAGAGATGCTCTGAAGTTAGCCTGAAGTTGACTCTGTAGTATCTTGCTTCTTTTTCAAACAAACAGATACTTTTTTTGGATACTCAGCATGGTATTCAGTAAGCATAGATATGAGAGGCTAACAAAGAAGAAATTCTGTTATTTATTATTCACTACTCTCCTGGGATTCCTTGCCAATTAGAGGTAACAAACTTTCGTATGAAATATTTAACTCGGTGGTTCATTCCAGTTAAAACCAAATCAGTCAATATTCATGTCAAGAAAAACAGCATTAAAATCTTGAGATTTTATCTATCTAAACCCTTTTAAAAATATGGCTGAACAAAGGTTTTGTGAATAATTCTTATATACCTTGAAAATATATTAGAATTTATCTCTAGAAATTGTTGCAGTTGGTTCTCAAATCTCCAAGACATATTTATCCACATTGTCAAAATATCTTTAGCAAAACAAATGTTCTTGATCACTACTTAATTGTTTGCTTTGTTAATACTTTTTCACTCTTACTTACTCTTTTCTTTTCTTACTTTTCTTTTTTTTTGATATTCCCATTACATTTATGTTACAATTTTTGTAGCTGTCCCAAAGTCCTTGAATATTATGTTCTGTTTTCTTTAGTCTTTACCTTCTTTACTTTTTGGTTTTCAAAGTTTCTATTGATATATCCTGTAGCTCAGTTTTTTAACTCAGCTGTGTCTTATCTACTAATAAGTCCATCAAAGGCCTGCTTTATTTCTCTTACAGTTGTTGCTGGTTTTTTTTAAAAAATCTCCAGCATCTCCTTTTGGTTCTTTCTTTCTCTGAATTTCTCTCTGTCTGCTTACATTACCCATCTGTTCTTGCATGTTGTCTACTTTATCCATTAGAGTCCTTAGCATATTAATCACAGTTGTTTTAAGTTCCAGTGTGATAATGCCAACACCCCTGCCACAGCTGGTCCTAATCTTTGTTCTGTATTTTCTAATTGTGTTTTTTGCCATTTATGCGCTGTAACTTTTTCTTGGCAGCTGTCCATGATAAAAGCAACTGTTACAGCTGGCTTTAGTAATATGGTGGTGAGGAGCAGGGGAAGGGGAATCATCCTATAGTCCTATGATTAGGTCTCAGTCTTCTAGGAGCCTGTTCCTCCAGGGTGTAAACTTCATGTTCCTCTGGGCTGTAAACTTCACAAGAGTGTCTCAGATATTGCCCCCTGCCCCCCGCCCTGCCTTAGGTGGGACAGGATGTCTAGAGTGGGCTGGACTTGGATATTTCCCTTCACCCAGCTGGGGTCTAATATTCCCCTTCTCCAGGTTAAGTGGTCTCTGATAATCTCCCCAGGATAGGATCTAGTTAGTTTCACCTGCGGCTAAGCCTTGTTAAGAAGAACCATGTTCTGCTGTATTTCAAAATGGTTTCTCTTCTCCTCCTGCTTGAAGCATGGAAGTATTTTCCTCTGTTATTTACTGTGAGAACCTGGTTAAGTTCTTGGAGCTAAAACTCACAAAAGTGTGTGACCTCCCACCCCCATGACTGGGACCTCCTGGAGTTTCTAACTCTCAGAATTCCACAGAAAGCCTCCAGCAATAAGTCATTTACAGTTCAGTTTTTCCTACCAAGGCACTGGTCCTGACAGCAGTTTCCACGCATGAGTCTCTGCTCCAGTAAGTCATGACTCCCTGTATTCAACTGTGTGTCCTTGCAATCTTGGGGGATGCATTTTGCCTTGTGTCTTCCCTTTTCTTACAGATTCAAGAAAAGTTATATTTTATTCTATTCACCTTTTTGCTTGTTATTAGGATGGGGTAGTGACTTCTAAGCTTTTTCCAGGCAGAATTGGAAACCAGAAGTTTGCTTTTTCTTCTTTTCTCTCTTTTCCTCATCCCCTCTTACACCCCCTTTGTACCATCTTCCCATTTTGGAGAGGAGCTTTGGGTTTAATTTTAATTTTCCTGGTTACTAATGAAGTCAATTACTATTCCATCTGTTTACTGCCCAATTGATTTTATTTTTAGTAAAGTTCAAGTTTCTTACCAAATTTTCAAAGTAGTCTGACTTCTCTTGGAGATTTATAGGAGTCCTTTATATATATTATATAACACTATATTTTACAAATGTATTCTCTCACTCTCAACTTTGCCTTTCCACACTTTTAATGGTCTTTTGATAAATATATCATGAAGATATTCTCCTATATTATCTTCTAAGATCTTTGCTGCTTTGTTTCACATATTTAGAAATTTAAATAATGTTATGTTTCCAGATGGTTACACATTTATCCCAGCTTATATACTGAAAAGATTATCTCCGTATTGATTTTTAAAGTCATCTCTTACATATATGAAGTTTTGATAGATGTGTGAGACTATTTCCGAAGTCTCTATTTTGTTTCCTTATCTACCTAGTTTTCCTCTGATATCACAGTGTCTATATTAGTTTTTTGTTGCTATTGTAACAAATTACCATAAACTTAGTGGGTTAAAACAATGCAACTTTATTATCTTACAGTTCTGTGTGTCACAAGTAGGATACTATTCTCACTGGTGTAAAACCAAAGTGTTGGCAGGACTGCCTTTCTTTCTGGTTGTTTCCTTATTTAGCTTGTTGACAGAATTCAGTTTCTTATGGTTGTAGGTAGGCCTGAGAGCCCTTCTAGGCTTCTAGGCATTACCTGCATTCCTTGCCTCAAATGCAAAGCCAGCGATGTTGGGTAGAGTCTCTCTCAGACTTTGAATCTCTTCTGTCTCCTCGTCTATCATAACATTTCTCTCATTAACTCTTTTGCCTTTTTCTACCATTTTTAAGGCTTTGTGATTGAATTGGGCCCACACAGATAATCCAGAATAATCATCCTATCTTAAGGTTCTTAATCATAACTGAAAAAAAATCTGTCCTACCATAAAAAGTAACATATAGTTCCTGAGAGTCAGAGCATGAAAATCTTTAGGGGGTCATTATTCTGCCTACCACATTGTCTAAATCACTATAACATAATAGTAAATCTAGAAATGTGGTAGGCTAAATTCTTCCACTTTTTTCTTCTTATGAGAAATTTTCCTGTTCTTAAATTTTAGAATAAGCTTGTTTAGTGCCACAAAGAAATATATTCTGGTGTTTTGATTATGTTATATTAAATTATATTGAATTGGGATTATACTGACTCTAAAGACCAATTTCAGACAATTGGTATTTTACACTGAGACCTAATCATAAATTCTGTTTTTTTCTCACAATTATTTATGTATTTTTCAGGTGTTTAAAGGATTTCTTTAATTTCTCTGAACAAAGTTTTCTAGTTGCCCTTAGAGATCATAGTTTATTTTTTTAATTTTTAATTTTAGATTTATTCCTAAGGATTTCACACTTTGAAATTCTATTGTACATGGTATTTGAAAATAAATTCCAGTTTTAATAGTCTGACTTCATATAGGAAATTTGCAGTCTGTCCTTAAGAATTGCTGTCATTCTAGTTGAAAAGCTCTCTTCATACTCCATTCACATACAGCTTTACCTACTCCTGTTTGGGCACTTTATTGTTTTTAGCACTAGATTAATGTCATTCCCTCGCATGGGTAATTAACCTAGTTATACCTCTAGTTCCCTGAAATAAAAAATGCAGTATTTTCAGGGTGACTTCAGAGACACAGGTATATGTACTAAAAGAATATCATTCATAGGCTATAATTTAATGATCTAAATTAGAAGTCAGGTTGTCAAAAATGAAAAATAGGACATCTGTTACTAGCCCCTGTAGTTGGTTATGTAATCGGGTTATTCCCTTAACATTTTAATTCTTATTCCAGTCTCTAGTCATTGCACTTTTGTCTAAAACAACTAACTTGTCTTTCTAACTATGGACACTATTCAAATGGTTTCAAAGTTTCTGTGGCAAACACAGTAAAATCTAATGTTTTAAATTTGTCATTTAAGATTCTTAAAATGTATGGCTTTAAACAATTCACTCACTTTTTTTTTCACCAACTTTTTCTTGCCCATAGATCTCCTTCTGATACTAAATTCCCAGTCACAACAGGCACCTATGAAATCCTCTACTAATCTGTGCAATTTCATGCTTATATGTCTTTTTCATGTTATTTACTTTAACTAGAATCTTTTTACCTCTTACAGCAAAATCATAAAGCTTCTTCAATGCCCCATCAAGTGCAACTTCTTTTTAAAGTGTTTACTCATCCCTCCAGTGAGAATTAAGCAGCAGTCCCTCTTTTGTACTCCCTATAAACCTAAATTTTGCTTTGGTTTATCAAAAATAGTGAACGTCTTAAGTACTAGGATTGTTTTTTATTCAACTTTTTATATCTGGAAACAGCAGGAATGCCTTTTGTGTAGTAAGCATTCACTGCCTATTTTTAACATAAATCATGCTTTATTGTGTGTAAAATACATTTATTTATAAACTTGTTTAATTGAATTCAAGAGAGTGAAGTGTCTGAATGGTTATTTCAGATTTCAGTGTTCATAGTTATATATAAACTAGACATAGATCAACTTCTATGTTATTCTTAATAAAACAAGCTGTGCCTTGTATTCTCATTTCTTTGAACTTGAATTCTGTCAGATTTCAGAGAATAAAGAGATTCCAAATCTGCCAGTTCTGGGAACTCTGTGAAACATTTGTTTCTCTAAGAAATATATTTATGGTTTAGCTGAAGCTAATCTTTCCCCCAGGCCAAAAAAGTTCACTAAGCCAATTTGAGGGGGTTAGGGATAAGGCAAAGTACAGCCATCCTAAGTGCAATATTTGATGAAGAGTCCTAAATATAAATCTTTCACAATTTTGTGTTCTCCTTCCCCTGCATTGTGTCAATGCAAGGCACATTCCAGTGTGGCATCTTTTCAAAGTGAAGGGGATGCATATTTGAGATACAGTGCTGTGCTAAAAAGAAATAAAATAAATTTCATGGAATCTAAGGAGAGTACAGGTCTTACATCTCACAGATGAGTTGGAAAGATAGATGAATATGAATGTCTGCGTTTGAATATCTAAAGCCTTTTATAACATTATATCTTTTGCTCTCAAGCACACAGTTCTTGTCATGAAAATACTTCCAATATTTTATTTAACAAAAGAGTACTCTGAACAACTACATGGATAAGAGAAACTGACACATTAAATTTATCTCCAAATATAAAGATGTAGAGAGAATTTTCAAAAAACAATTCAGTGAGTTAGGTAAAATGCTAGGTATTACCTAGGAATGTTGTGTAAGTGGCTATTGCTAATTCTACTGGAAGATAGGTTAAAACCTCAGATTAGTTTAGTATGTTCTTTTTTTCTTTTGAAAGATTTCTTATTATTTTAGTGTTACTTTACTCATAAACATTGGAATAGGATCACTCTTTTTCCTATACTAGGCAATATTTACAGCAAATTGTGTCTTTAGAAGCAAGGATTATCTAATTAATTAGTATATTCATTGAAAATATTTTGGAATACAAATCATGTGTCAGGCACTATGTTAAATGTTGGGACACATCAGTGAACATACAAAACAGCAAAATAAATCTGATTACTTGAAATCTATAGTCTGGAAAGGAATTGGAGACAGAAAGTAATAAATATAATGAATAGGTAAAATATTGTATATGTAATGGTGATAACTGCTATGCAAAAAAAGAGAAAGGTAGACAAAATTAAGAGGGATGATGTATACTAAGGGTGGAATGGTGGGTAAGTTTCAGAAATCAAGATAGGCATTGATAAGGTCAGTTTTGAGCAAAGAGTTGAAGGATGTGATTGAGTTGGTCACGTGGATTTATGGGGAAAAGTTTTAGAGTGAATGGAGATATCATGGAATCATACAACTTGCTATTTATCAACTATTTGAAGGGAAGTGATATGTCTATGACAGAGCTAGACTCTAAAGTGAAACTCGCATTTTCTGTCTGTTTTTGAGAGTGTAGTCAGTACTAGGAAATTCACTTTGTACTACACCTTTGTGGTTTCCAATCCAATAACAACCCTTCAAGACAATTATTATTGTTCCTATTTAACAGATGAGAAAATTAGTCTCAGAGAAATGAAAAATAATTTAATCACTCATAACTTGTAAGTGGGGCTAGGAGTCCACTAGCATATGTGTTTATGAGTTTATTTAAAATTTTGAATTCTTTTCATCATGCAAATTTTTTGTTATACAAAATCCCATGAATATCATTTGTTTTTCTGACAACCAGTGGTAAGTTTTTGCATGGAAAATTCAAAATTTGTTTCAGTAGTTTTAAAATTCATTAATGAGAGAATTGTCAAAGGAATTTTACTCAAGTCATCCTGGGTAATTAGAATTTAGAGCCCTTGCTCTTTATTTCCTCTTTGTCTATATGTGGTAAAATATGTCATAGCTTTGAAACAAAATCCTATATTTGGGCCTATATGCATTTTACCTTGGTAAGTAAGATAGAGAACATTATACTTTTGATCATGTTAGTCATTTTGGCAATGGACTTGAAACCAATTACCATGTTCTGTTTTCCAATTGCCTGCATTTATTTTAAAAATGAGGTGTTTCCAATTTGTACAATAATCAGTTATGTTTATAATATATTGGACTATAAGTCTTATCCACATAGGTCCCATATAAGCCACTCCTCCCCTTTTAATTTATTCTTTATATATAATATAGTATGTTTTATATGTTATGCTTTGACTCTATTTCAAGTTCTTTTTCTTTGTGTTTTAACTTTACCAGAGAGAGAGCTTATCCCCACTACGATAGATAGCTAATGGTAACCTTTAAGGAAAATTTATTTTAACCAGTTAAACTCCCAGAAAGCAATCACATTTCTTTGAGCAAATTACATTTTACCCTCTAAAAAGCTAACTACAAGATGTTTTGTATATTATTTGTCTAGGCAACAAAAAAATTCAATTGTATGGTATTTTTTACACATGTATGTGGATGCAGGATTCATCTAAGATAAATTGAATTTGTGGGGTTCCAGAGTTGGGGGGATGAAAAAGAAATGTAATCTGTCTTAATTGGGTTCATGAAGGATCCAACAACATACTTTATCAATTTTTTGCTACATATCTTGGTGACAATGATAGATGGCTACTCTACCATAGTGTTCTCTAAGTATCAAATGTTGCAGATTTAGATTATTTCCATTTGAAAACACAGTTAACTTGAAACTTAATAGTTTTGGCACTTGAGGAATCTGGCTGAAATTCCTACCTTTTCTGTATTTGTTTGTTTGTTTGTTTGTTTGTTTGAAAAACATCTAGAAACCAGTTGTTTGATTTTCAGGTTTACATTTACTTCTGGAAAAGCCAGTCTCTCAGTGGTCCTTCTTTCCCTAGTTCAGCCTTTCATTGGGGGTTTGTGGTTCACTGTCCATATGCGCTTCAAACTCAGAGTGACCAGATGTCACAAAATACCCTTTTCTCACATTCTCCCAAGAGATTTTTGGTTTATTATATATGTATTATGTATTTTGTGGAAAGGTACCACCATTCACCATTTTCTCTACCAGTGTGCTTGGAGTCATTCATTATTTTGAATATTTAATTGATTTTGTATTATATAAATTTGATTCCCATTTTTGTTATTTATTTAATCTCTTTTCTTTCATTTTTGTAGATTTTTAAAATAGCCTCTGAACTCTCTCCTCATGTCCCTCCAATCTATTCTCTATATAACTGCTAATATAGACTTTCAAAATGCAACTCATTTCATTACTATCTTGCTTCCATTTCATTTATATTACATCATCTGTAACGGGGTGGGGGTGGGGGAGAGAACCCTTGGATTGGCATTCAAGGCTTTTGATGTCCTGGTTATGCATCAATCCTCATCTCGTTCCACTATAAGACATGTCCTAGATAGTTGTATTTTTCTTAAATATGTTGTAATTATTTCTTTAAATACAACTTTTCACCTATTAGACCTTGAAGTTATTGAGAACTTGAATTTTATTACACTTATCCTTTGATTTAGGTGTCACATTCAGTGCCTGACAAGTTCTTGTTTTGATATGTTAAATTTTCTTGTTCTTTTAAGTGTTTTAACTTGAGAAGTATTTTTAAAGGTCACTGTAGTTTAGCAGATTATTGGATAAAGGAAAATGAGCAGTGAAAAGGGAATCAGAAGTGCTGGTTTATCATTTCAGCACTACTACCTACTAGCCACCTGACTGTAAACCCCAGATTTATCATCTATAGAGTAGGAAGAATGATCCCACCCTGCTTACTTCTAGATTGTGTGGGTCATGAGTGATGATATTTATAAAGATACTTTGTGCATGATAAATTTCAGTAAAAGTAATATACATTACTGCTATTAAAACTAGGTGAAAATAATGAAATCTATTTTACCTACTCAGTAAGCACAGTAATATGAATGGCAATGTTTGTTTAAGTAAGTGTTACTCAACTATGTTCCTCTGTGAAAAGAAAGTTTTTGCCTTATGACACTTTTGAAAACCTTCATCTGTGTTCTTATGGAGAAGGTTGTGTGTATATTTCTGTGTGTATGTGTGTGTGGATATTACTAACTGTGATAAGGAACAGTTATGAATTTCTCCTGTATATTATTTAAGGATTTAATAAACTATGTTCATTTGTTTTATGATTTGCATACATAGAAGAAATTCCATTCATTTTAATAATCCTCTTATTATGTCTTCTATAGAAACATATAGTATTAAGTAGTAAATTAAAGTTATATGAGAATAAATGTTAGGATCACAAAATGGATCATTTAAAAATTTCAATGACAATGAAAGGAGGAAAGAAACTAGAATATTTTTCTTTCCATTACATACATTTCTAAATATCAAAGATTAAAATAGTTCTCAGATACTCATTTTTTTTTAAATTTTATTTTGAAGAGAAGAAGATGGGAAGAGTGTTTAAGACATTGATGGATGTTTTAATCCAGGAAGCAGGTTTCCGAGTCTTGAATATATCTTGCCAGTTATCAACAGAGCTTTGCTTTCACTCTCAGATCATTGCTTCAGGGTGAAAAGGGAACCAACAAGTGATACTGGTGTTGCTTGCAGATATTGACATGACCCAAGAAGTGTTGTCTATAAGAAAGTAACAGCGGTACCACCTGTACAAGAATGATTAATTGCTGTAAGATATGAGTGAAAGTATTTATCACAATGTTAATCTTTTGAGATCAATTTTGGGAGCAGGTAAAGAAGACACTGAGTTACAATACACTTTCTATCTTGTCCCTCACTCCATTTTATAATTTGCTACTTTTTACTGTTCATGCCCATAAATTCATTTTGTATTTGTTAATAGAAAGCAAGAATAGTTATCTAATACTTTGCAAATGGTAGGCCCATTTGCAAAGACTGCAAATGTCAGTCTTTCTTTCCTTACTAGTTTTCTTTTCTTTTCTTTTTAATAAATACTGTTTATTATTTTAGATGTAATCCCATAGAATGGCCTATTGGAAAGAATCAGGATCTCTCTCTCTTTTTTTTTTTTTTTTTTTTTTTTTCTTTTTTAGGTTGCTTTGGGTCTTTGTTGCTGCACATGGGCTTACTCTAGTTGTGGCAAGCAGGGGCTGCTCTTTCATTGGGGTGTGGGAGCTTATCAGTGTGGTGGCTTCTCTTGTTGCAAAACACAGGCTCTGGTGCCCTGAGGCCCACATTGGCTTCAGTAATTGTCGCATGCAGGCTCAGTAGTTGTGGATCATGGGCTCTAGAGCACAGGCTCAGTAGTTGTGGTGCTTGGGCTTAGTTGCTCTGCAGTACATGGGATCTTCCTGGAACAGGGATCAAACCTATGTCCCTTGCATTGGCAGGTGGATTCTTAACCACTGCACCACCAGGGAAGTCCCTCCTTACTAGTTTTCAAAACAGCATCCTTAATATTCACATAAACTATAGATTTGATAATAATTGGTCATAATTTATTTTAGTCATAATTTCCTAGGGAAATTATAATATCTTCAGAATGATATAGATCTGGTTAGTTCTGTCTCCCTTTCTCATTTTTTTCCTTCTTGAGCCTCATTTTATAATTTAAGCAGAAAAAATAAAGATATACACGTATATGTAAAGAATTCCTTAGTGAACTCTTAGCGAAGTCAATCCCATGTCTGAAAGTGTTACTGTTGTCTCAGTTGCAAGTTGCTTTTGAGAAAGAAATAAATATTGATATTTCTAGTCTCTTCACTTATTATTCTGGCTCACCTTTTAGCAGCACAATTATATTAACCTGCTAATGAGCACTTATTATCACCTGGGTCTGCACTAGAGGCTTTATAGGCAATTTCATATTTAATTCTCATAACTGTGCTACAGATGATGGCATTGAGGCCCACATTGGCTAATTTTCCCACATTCACCCAGCTCATCTGACTGACGAAAGAGGAAATCCCATTAAGATGTGTGTGACTCTAAAACCAGTGCTCTTTTTATTATTAAAGAGAGCCTCAGGGTTTTATCTTCTAAAATTTATTTTCTGTATCAGTGATCTGGCTTGTACTTTGTGAGATTTTCCCATGGTTTCCTCTTTCACTTTTATCCAAATAGACTTACTGTAAAGAATGTTAGGGCAGATTAGGCAATCAGACAAGAGGAAGAGGTCCAGGATCTCCAGACTTAGATTCCAATCATCACTCAACCAGTTTTAAACTGTGAAGCCCCCAGCACAACATCATCATTCCAAGTCCTAATTTTCACATATGGAAATTGAGGATAATAAAAAAATAGATCTTACATAAGAATTCAATGAGATAATATGTAAAATGTTAATACAAATATTTAACATGGTGCTTTATACACTGTCATACTTAATATATGTATTATTATGTGGCATTTGATTTAGCATTTGGATTTCTTTCATTTAAAAATATAATTCTGTATGTGCATGTGAGATTTTTTCCTCCTTGATGACACTTTTTTACACAGAGGTTTCTGAAAGTGGTTGTGACATAAAAGAACCTCTGGGAAAAAATAGAAACTTACTTCCAATATTGAGACATACGTGACAGGACTGGGGTGACTAGAGGTCCCTGGATAGAAACGTGTGATGGAATAACTTCTGTCTTTGGTGAATACAGTAATTTCTGTAGAGAAAGCCATTGCTCTACAGATTATAACATGCAAACCCTTTAAACTTCTAACTTACGTGTACTTTAGTTTAAGTACGAGACACAGGCTTTTTACTGATTTCAGCATGTCAGTTAATTTGATATTGCATGTGCATGGTTTTATGAGGCATCGTAGAGATTTTTTTGTGTGTCTAATACCACACTATCTTATCTATCTTTACTTCTGAAGATTTTTAAAATAACAGGGTTTAGTCTTTGAATGATCACTGGTGGGATACAGCTAGTCAAGTGTTGGTAATTGTTTAACAATCAACGTCTTAGGATAGAAGAAACACACACAAACAAAACTCTCCCAACACACAAAAGAACAGGACCTTATTTTTTCTGTTTTAGCGTTCTTCCTGCTTTGCACTTGCTCTACTCAGATTCATAGTTTAAAAGCCACCAGGTTCTTTCTCAATTGCAGTTTAATGACACTATTCCTTTGCATAAAAGCTTTCAAGGATTTTTTATCACTTCCATGGCACTTTACCTAATATTCAAGGGTGGCCATGACGTGCCCTCTGACTGTTTCCCAGACACATGTCTAGTCATGCTGTGCCTTCTGTTTTATGTTTCTGAAGATTCAAATTAGTTCTGATCCCCTCAGGTATATTGTACTACTGTTATTTGCATTTACTGTCTTATTTCTGGAATGTCATTTTCTCCTCTCTGAGTCTAAATAATCTTTACTGAAATTCAGCCTGTTACTTCTTTTGGAAAGCTGATTCTGCTTTGAATAACCGTCCATTCTTCCTGTTCACATAATCTGTACACGTTCATGATCTCTGCCTTTGATATTAGGTTATGAGACTTCAGGATTAAGCCTGTAACTGTTATATATTAGACAATTAATATTTACTTAATGGATAAGTAAATAAGTAAAATATGCTAAAGAAAAGTTTTCTGATGTTTCCCACTGGAACAGAATGTCTATGTACATTACAAATGTTTAAAATGTTTTTATGGGGAAATGGGAGGAATACGTTTACCTTTTTTAATACTGTACACTTAAATCTCCTCACAATGGAAACAAACTAAAGCACTTGCCTAGGACCATAAATTACTTTGGTAAATTTTAACACATATTCACTTTCAATAGCTTTAGAAAGTCTTCTTATACACTTATTAATATTTCTCTGGATATTCTTTTTCAGACAGATACATTCAGCTAAGAGGTGAAGACTATTCCTTCGTTAGAACCATGTTTTAAGAACTCAGATCTTTTACTCTGAAGGGTAAATCCCCTAAAGATTCATTTTATACTTTCCAATGATTCATGAAACCAAAAAGACAACTGCCCATGTTGAACAAATCACCTTTTCCTGGTCAAATAAACATTTTGATAACCTTTGACTAGGAGAACTGTATTCTATTGTTGAGGCCAAACACTCCATTCTTATTCACATGTTTTTGATTTTCAAAATGTTAGTTGCTGACCTTAGAAATAATAAACCAATAGGCAATAATTTAGTCAATAGAACCATTTAATAAAAACTTATGAGGACACTTAAGGACAGAAAAAATTTTTTAAAGATTATTTTTCCAATGGGTTTCTTAAGCAATTCTCTAGGTTCAGTACTCATGTCAGTGAACTATTTTGTAACAACCCAATTTAAAATCTACAGCAGTGCTTTCAATGTCTGCTGATAATCTAATGCACTTTCAATCAACAGATAACATGAGATTTTAATAAAGAAATATTTATTATAATTATAAAATTGTATATGAGAAGAAAAACCCTTAAGCTAATCTTTATTTCTTTGTATTATCTGGAATTGTATGCCATAATTCAGACATATGGGGTTATCACATCAAATAAAAGCATAAACCATTTTCACTTTTTCAGTTTAATTGAAAAAGCTTATTTCAGAAAAGAAATGTGGCTGAATGCTTATTAAATGGCTTAAAAAATACATTATAATCTTCCAGGATTTTTTAAGTATGTCCCTGAAATATCAAGTTCATGATTTATTTATTTTATGTGGTTGCATAACTAGGAAAGTTGTGCATTGGATTTATCAATGCTCAGTAATTATTGGTGGTACAGAATGTTTCATTCTTTGTGTGAATACTGTACTTGAACATTTTCTCCTGTAATTAAGGATTTTTATGCATTTTTTTCTTTATGGTCTCAAAGTATTATAAAAGTATTCATAATTTCTTATGTTAAATGTAACTCATCTAGGAAAATAATAATTACAATTTTAAGTTACATAAGCAGTATTAACATTACACAAAATAATTAACATAAATGAAACAACCATTTATAAAAAAGTAAACAAGGAAAGGCAATTTAATATTATTCCTGAAGATGGACTGGCAGAAAACTAAGGCATTGACTAGTTATTCTTTACTTACTGCTGATCAAGGGATATTAGGAACCTGGTTTTGATTTATTTTTCTTGTATTAATGGACAAAATTTAAATTCAACAAATATATCAAGCTCATAATGTTTCCAGGTATTTGTTTTTAAAAGAATTAAACATGAGCAAGACATGATCCTTCCCTTTAGTATAGTAGAAGAGAAAGGGCATATTCCCAGTCATATAAAACTAAAGACAGTACACACACTTGATGAAACATACATTCACACACACACACACACACAGAGATATGCACACACAGAATAGTCCCAATTCAGAAAATTAGAGATGAAGGAAAAATCTTGGATGAGGTGGATTTGAAAGAAGTAGGGTTTGTAGAGGCAATGATGGTTGCATGAGAGAGGCAGAAGGAAACAAAATAGCTTAGGCCCTAAGGTGGGAAAACATAGATCATATCCAGTAAAAAGCAATTCTCTCAATATGACTGATGCATATAATAACTCATTTTTCTGGGTAAGGTCATGTAAAAAGACTGATCTAGATATGAAAATAGTAAGCCATGATTGCCATGGTGAATCATTTGCACATTATCTGTAGCCAGGGGGGTGTACATAAAGCTTTCTCAGGCCTGACTTAATGAAATTTACCCTCTCTGGTAACAGTATATAGGCTGAATTCTAACAGTGATCAAATAGGTATACACCGTTGGCAGAATATTGCTGTCTACACAGTAGCAGGCATATCCATAAGTGTGTTTATTGTATGTTGCATAGATGTGCAGGAAGAAATAGTAGAATGTATTTATTTAAATTTTTATCTAAATCGTGAAAGCATTTAGTTTTCACAACTTAATATATGGCTTGTTATTGGACCTCTAGCTCGTTTCATAAAGTATATAGTCTCAGGGAGGCAGAGGCTTTGTCACTTTGCTGCCACTGTGGTATATGCTTTCAGCTGATTCAACATACTATACTTGTGTACCAACATATCCTAAATATAGTCACTGTTATAATAAAACACATTTTAATTGTAAAATTATTATATTTTCTATTGAGATAAATTATCATGAAAATCTTTGTACAGACTAACATAGTTACCACTATATAGTCCCTAAAAATCGTCAAAGCTGAAGATGAACTATATATTTTTTTTTACAAAAAAATTATTGCTCTGAATTTGTTGACATTTTATTGAATGACAAGTGATTGTCAGTAATAACCTACTGATGAACTGTTACTAAATTGGAAATAAATATAAAAGTTCTGTTCTTTCAACATAAAGGTGACCTTTTTACAATAAATGAGAGGGTTAATGCTTTTCAAAAGAAATTTGTGCTATGAACAGTTACATTTTGATAACAGGTGACTGGAATTGTAACAGTTACCATATGATTTCATTGTCATAATGAGATCAGTAACACCTTTAATATCTTGTGTAATGCACATAAAAACAAAAAAAAGATAATTGGAAATAGGATTTTCTTATTTCTTTAAAAATCTTCTAAATGAAGAGATTCAGGAGAGGTTTAAACCATTTTATTAATTTCAAAAACATTCCCATTAGCTTCTAAATATTTATTAGCAACCTTTCAGTAAAAACCTGTGAACAGGTCGTGGTTTGGGTTAAACACGCTAATCAGCATAAAGTGATCACAACCACTGATGGTTTTCTTTTAGACCTACACATCTTTCATGGTATAGTTTTTAGGTATGATGGTTGTTAAAACACAGTTGTGAAATATACTTGTATTGAACAATGCTCATAAATAGCTATACCACAAATTTCTAAATAAAAATGTTCAAAAATAGAGATGCATAATTATTTCCATTAAAATGTTATCAATATTAGATTTGAATAAGGCCTAAAACTTTGATAATTGAAATTAAAATGTTATGTATCCTTTAAAAATCTCTATCTTGTATATATAATGTAAAATGCATAAGATATTTACAATGGCATGAAATTTAATAACTAAATACATATTAATATTTGAAGAGGCAACAAGTCTAGCTCAGTAGTTTATATATCTTTATAGCAATGGACTCTTTCCTTTAAATAAAATCTTTGTGAAAAGCCAATCATATATATTAATTAAAAAAAAGCCAATCCTATACATTAATTAAAAAAATTATTATCATCCAGATAGATTTGTTGTGGACTTTGGATGATATATGAGAAATCCCAATCACTTAGCACTTTCTTTCTTGACTCTTTTCAACATCTGGAAAGCTTTGGACTCTGGTAGCACAGTTTGAAAAGCATTCATTTAAGTGACAATTAAAGATTGTTTTCAATTGGGTAATGGTATATATATATCTATATATATATATATAGATATATATATATATATATAGAAAGAGAGAGAGAGAGAGCAAGTGAAAGCATGTTCTATCTTCCACGCTTAGAACTGATTTTTTACTCCTTTTTATTCTAGCAATTCAGTCATCTTCTTCTCAACAATATCCTAACAGCATATAGTCCATAAAAGCTTGATTTTTGACCCTCATTAGTATTCCTAAATTTGAGTTTGATCACAACTGTCATTCTTAAAATGGAAACTCATGCATAGAGGTTATGGGGACAAATTCAGGCATGTTACATTTTATTTCCTGGTCTCCCTTCATTTGAAAGATATTTCTGGAAATCCTAGGTCCCCTTGATGTAAAAAATAGTGAATATAGGACAAATGCTGGTTGAACTGGTCTCAGAAGTTTGATCTACCCTTGGACTCTACAGTTATCCATCCACAGGAAATATTGAGAATAATCTGTATCCCAGCAAGTGTCTTTCTATCAGAAGACATCCATTTTTATAGCTATTTTTCTTGGGTTTGATGTTGGTGCTGATAGATAATGATTGATGGGGAGTGATTTTAACCTCTTCCTGAGACTATTTCAAATCTGACACAGAGAAAATTCAGTAGTTGGTCCAGCTTCCCGAGCTAATCCTCAGATGAGAGATGTATGTTGGTACTCTGCTATTATCTATCTTTATGATGTGATTCTGTGTGCATAGTTAACAAACTGTAATTGCATTTAAAAATCATTATTTTATATAGAATCTTGAGATATATTTTCCTGGCATATATTCAAGTCACAGTTTCTGTTATTTAAACTGCAATAAGTACTGTTAATTTTCTTATATTAAAAAAACTCTAATTTTACTTAATAGCAGGTATTAAATCAGAGCACAAGTAATTCAAACAGAAAACACATGTAGATGGTGAACATATCCTTAAATTATTGATAATCTTATTACAATATATTTACCTATATTCCTTTTAAAGTTAGTGGACACAAATTTTTGTAGTAAGTAATGTCTAATGTATCTTCTTCTACCTAAAGTATTACATAGCCTCATCTCTCCAGCCACAGGGTTGGTTATGTGGTTCAGGTTGGGTAACCAGTCTCTTTTTTTCCAAGCTACAATATTGCTATAAGTACTGTCCTGTGACAAAGTCTGTCCACTCAAGTTATCCTATGGATTTGAGCAAGTGAAGTGAAGCAAGAGAGAACATAGTTTGAACTCTGTGCCTAGCCTCTCTTGGAAACTAACTGGATATTTTTAAGTTAAAGTAGCCAGTATATTTACCAACTCTTCTTAGTCTTCTCTATCAATCTGACAATTTATTGTGTACTGTTTCATTTTTTATTTCAAATGTTTTTCTTAAGCTATATCGAGTTTCATTTTAATTGAAAGATATCTGACCACATAATCATGTACACAAATCCATAGGTAAATATTGTGGCAGATTAAAAATGGCCACAAATTCTTTGACATCTCTCCCTTTGAAAGTTTGGGTCTATATCCCATCTCCTTGAATCTAAGCTTGGAGCATGAAAGAACTAATGCTTGCCAGTTTGAGACCTAGCCTTTAAGAGATTTGGTGGTTTCCACTTCCTTTTTCTTAGAGCACTGAGTTTCCTTTGAGGCCAGACCACTCTGCGTGCAAGCTTTGTGAAAGCCCAAAGTAATCACATGGAGAGATCTTGAGGGAAAGTAAGGAGAGAGACAGACACACAGAGATAGAGTGACAGAGAAGCTCCACAGCTCTAGCTGTTCCAGCCCCAGCCATTCAAATCATTCCAGCAGAGACCTCAGATGTTGAAAAGTTGAGATAAGCTCCTGGACCCCACCCAGATTTCTAGACCCACATAATATTGAAATAAAATAATGATAAATTGTTGTTTTAAGCCACTCAATTTTGAGTAGTTTAACAAAATGGAAAAAATTAGTGAAATTAGTATCAAAGATGTTTTTCTTGATTAGATTCTTATTTTCCAAGTTTTCTGTCCTTAGAAGATATTATTTCTGCAAACAAGCAGAAAAGCCAACTGGTACATATTAATAATAAATCACTAATTAGTTTTTGGTTGGCTTTATTACTGTTCTAAGTACTATAATTAAGAATACAACCCCATTGTTGGCTGCATCTGGTATAGACAACTTCTATCACTCCACTTCTTTTATTTCATTGCCAGGAAATACCAAGACTCTTTATACTTTTCTCTTTCATCTTCATATATTTACAAAATGCTATCATCTTTTTGAATATTTTGTATACCATTTAATACTTTTGCAATATGCTGTGATTATTTACTTGCCAATAAACATTCTCATATAAGTGATTTAGATATCTTCATAGTATTTCACTATTTTGCTTAAAATATGCTATTATTTAATATTTACTTTTTATCAGTTTGGTTACTATTACTTTCCCTTATGTTTTCAAAATGTCTACTGTAGGTTTAGTCTCATGCCCATGCTCAAGGCAAGAAGATGATAAAAAAAGAAAAAATCGGCAGCATCTGTCTGTGTCACTTTTTAACAAAAACTGAGATACTTTACAGAAGTTCTCAACATACTCTGTTAACACATCATTGGCCATAATTATGTCATATTCCTCACTCCCTCAACTTCTCTGACCCCAGAACATGGTGGTCTGGAAGAAATAAATTTTTAGCTAGGTCCATTCCCACCTCCCCAAATTTAAGATTCTTTTAGAGAGAAAAATGGGGGAATTGATAGTAGCTTTGACAGAATCAGAATCTACTCTTTTTTTTAACATTTTAAAATTTTTTTAAATTGTATTTTTATTAAAGTATAGTTGATTTACAACATTGTACTAATTTCTGCTATACAGCAGTATTCACTTATACATATATACATTCTTTTTTAATATTCTTTTTCTTTATGATTTATCATAGGATACTGAATATAGTTCTCTGTGCTCTACAGTAGGACCTTTTTGTTTATCCATTGTGTCTATAAAAAGTTCTATCTCCTAACCCAGCCTCTCACTCCATTCCTCTCCCCACCTTGGCAGCCACCAGTCTGTTCTCTATGAAATAAATCACAGTACTTAATGCAAGTTAGATTTATAGGGGATGGAAGAGTAAGGGGTTAAATTGTTTTATTTTTTCTTATAATTCTGTGTGATTTAAAGTATCCTATAATCATATTTGATAACTTAATCACATAAACTGATTTAATTTAAAACAAATGCAAATTGATGAGAAATGCTCAGAGGTTAACATGGTGCATTTGCCTAGCAAGATTTTAGATTTTTAATTTAGAATAAAGAAAAAGGTTTGACTCAAAATTTCTTTTATGGATTCTGGATACAGACAAAGCAAGTTATCTTTGGTTTACCATACAAAGCCAACCTAAAGAACACCCAAACAAAAATTTATATAATTTCCTGGGGATGCAGCATATTATAGCTCAATATTATTTCAATTACTCAGTGCCCTATATTTGAGCACACAGTCATGCCTCATTTTATTGTGCTCTGCTTCATTTTGCTTTGCAGATATCATACATTTTGTAAATTGAAGGTATGTGGCAGCCCTGCATCAAGCATGTCTTTTGGCATCAGTTTTTCAACAGCATTTGCTCACTTCATATCTCTGTGTCACATTTTGGTACTTCTTGCAATATTTCAAATGTTTTCATTGCTCTTATATATTTGTTATGGTGATCTGTGATCAGTGATCTTTGATGTTACTATTGTAATTGTTTTGGGGCTGCTGCAAACCTTGCCCATATAAGAGGGAGACCTTGATAATTGTTTAGTGCATTCTGACTGCTCCACTAACTGGCCATTCCCCATCTCTCTCCCTCCTTTTGGGCCTACCTATTCCCTGAGATACAACAACATTGAAATTAGACCAATTAATAACCCTACAATGGCCACTAAGTGTTAAAGTGAAGGGAAGAGTCACATGTCTCCCACTTGAAATCAAAAGCTAGAAATGATTAAGCTTAGTGAGGAAGGCATGTCAAAATCTGACATAGGCCAAAAGCTAGGCGTCTTGCACAAAACAGGTAGCCATGCTGTAAATGCAAAGGAAATGTTCTGGAAGGAAAGTATAAGTGCTACTCCAGTGAACACACAAATGATAAGAAAGTGAAACAGTCTTATAACTCATATGGAGAAAGCTTTAGTGGTGTGGATAAAAGATCAAACCAGCCACAGCATTTCCTTAAGCCAAAAAGTAATCCAGAACAAGGCCCTAATTTTATTCAATTCTGTGAATTGTGAGCGATAAGGAAGCTGCAGATGAAAAGTTTGATGCTAGCAGAAGTTGGTTCATGAGGTTTAAGGAAAGAAATAATCTTCATAACATAAAAGTGCAAGGTGAAGTAGCAAGTGCTGATATAGAAGCTACAGCAAGTTAACCAGAAGACCTGAATAAAATAATTAATGAAGGTGACTACAGTAAACAACAGATTTTAAATGTAGACAAAACAGCCTTCTTATGGAAAAAGATGCCATCCAGGATCTTCATAGCTAGAAAGGAGAGATCAATGCCTGGCTTCAAAGTTTCAGAGGACAGTCTGACGCTCTTGTTAGGGACTAAAGCATCTGATGACTTTAAATTGAAGTCAGTGCTCATTTTCCATTTAGAAAGTCCTAGGGCCTTTAAGAATTATGCTAAATTGACTCTCCCTGTGCTCTACAAATGGAACAACAAAGCCTGGATGACAGCACATTTGTTTACAACATGGTTTACTAAATATTTTAAGCCCAGTGTTGAGACCTAATGCTCAGTATAAAAGATTCCTCAAAGTATTACTGCTCACTGACAATGCATCTGGTCACCCAAGAGCTCTGATGGAGAGGTAAAATGGGATTAATGTTGTTTTCATGCCTACTAACACAACATCCATTTTTCAGCCCGTGAATCAAGGAGTAATTTTGACTTTCAAGTCTTATTATTTTAATAAGTATATTCTGTAAGGTTATAACTGCCATCAATAGTGATTCTTCTGGTGGACATGGGCAAAGTCCATTTGAAAACCTTCTGGAAAGGATTTACCATTTTAGGTGCCATTCAGCACATTCATAATTCATGGAAAGAGGTCAAATATCAACATTAGCAGGAGTTTGGAGGAAGTTGATTTGAAATCTTATGGATGACATTGAGGGGTTCAAGACCTCAGGGGAGGAAGTAAATGCAGGTGTGGTGAAAATAATAAGGAAACTAGAATTAGAAGTGGAGACTAAAGATGTGACTGAATTACTACATTCTCATGATAAAACTTTAATGGATGAGGAATTGCTTCTTATGAATAAGGAAATAAAGTGGTTTCTTGAGATGGAATCTACTCTTGGTGAAGACTGTTGAAATGACAACAAAAAATTTAGAATATTACATAAACCTAGTTGATCAAGCAACAGCAGACTTTGAGAGAATTGACTCCAGTTTTTAAAGAAGTTATGTTATATGTAAAATACTATCAAATAGCATTGCATGCTATAGAGACATCCTTCATGAAAGGAAGAGTCAATCAATGCGGCAAACTTGATTGTGGTCTTATGTTAAGAAATTTCCACAGCCACCCCAAACTTCAGCAACTACCACCCTCATCAGTCAGCAGCAAAGGACCCTCCACCAACAAAAAGATTACAATTTGCTGAAGACTCAGGTGATAATTAGCATTTTTTAGCAATAAAGCATTTTTAAACTAAGGTATGAACATTATTTTTAGACATAATGCTGTTGCACACAATATACTACAATATCATATAAACATAAATTTTATGTGCACTGGGAAAAGAAAAAGTTCACATGACTCACTTTATCACAATATTGGCTTTATTGCAGTGGAAATAAGCCTGCAGTCTTTCCCAGGTATGCCTGTACTTTCTGCTTACTTACTGTGAGTTTTTGAAATTGATGCATATAATGTAATTATAACATTCTTACTTCATTCTTCAAAACTTGGATGCTTTCAGTGTGGTACTTTACCCTTCAAATTGCTAAATGCTATGTACTATTGCTTAATGTTCCTGGCTCTCATCCCACATGCTTATCTCAGTTTAGAAATTGCCTACATTTGGGGTAGAAGTAATTTGTCTTTCTTTTCTTCAGTTGTTAAAAAAAAGAGCTAAGCTTCAAATATTAACTGAGATTATATTTCTCATCATCCTAAACTTTAATAGACTTTTTGTCCCAAATATAAAGTACAGAAAAAAAAATCATGTGATACATTGAAGTTTGTAGTCTTAGGAAAAATGTTTGACATGAATTGTAGCTGCAGCAATTATCAGAGAAAAACTGATCAAAATTTTCAAAAGAGGAAACAACATTTTTTTCCTCTTTTTTTAACTTCATTTCTTCTAATAGGAGTCCTGTCTGTTGTATGTCTCACTCTCTTCATTTACATTACATGTTAAATATTTTTGAGTAACTATAAGTTAAGCACTAGGAATACAATGGTGAACAAGAAAGCAATAATCCTTGTGATAAGAAAACTTGTAGCCTAGTGAGGGATACCAGAAGTTAAGGGTCTTATATTTTTGTTCCCAGTGGTCTGAAGAAGCGTTGTACCTAATTATCAATCAAGCTTTTTAATAGAGGTATGGCTAACCTCTACTACAAGAAAATGTTAATAATGCTGTGCTTAGCTCAAAATATTTCTGAAAATTTAAGAACTGCCTCTGGAGTACTGATATGAGCCAGCTCCAGGACACTACTATATAGTAACCTGACAGGAGTGGATTGAGGAATGAGTAGAGATGAGGAATTAGATAAAATAAAGATTAGACAACAGATTCCAGAAGGCTGGCTGAAAAGGAGATCAAAATTATCTTAGGCGTGGGTCTGTCCATGTGCATATGACAGATGTGTGTGCATCAGTGCATCCTTATTATGTATACATGTTTTAAGGAAAAAATTACTGAGTATATATATGTAATGAGCCAGTGGAGAGAGAGTTTAAAGAAAAAGAATTAATGACTACCTTACATTGCTAACTCACTACTGGTTCTCATCTGGATGAAATCATTTCACTCATGTCATGTGTCAATGACAAACTGCTAATAATTCATACCTCATTTGTTGTTATTAATTGGTATTAGACATAAAATGAGATATTAAATATAATGCACTTAAAACATACTACTGAGAAAATGAATTGAAGGTTGAAATATAGCTAACTAGGTAGTCAGTGCATGGATTAATTTTGTTCATATATCTATACACTTAGAGGGAATTATTAACATTATTTACTCCCTTCTCTCATCTTCCCTTCAATTCAAAAATAATGAGTGGTTTGGTTTATAGTTAGCTTATTCATTTAAATATGTGAATGTTTCTTAACTCATAAAATATTCTGTACTTCATTTCACAGAAGTTTGGGGCTGACAGATCTAAAACAAAATATGAGACAAACATATTACAGAACTAACATTGATTATAGCTAATGAGTTATTCTCCTATCCTAGGACATATTTCCTGTAATTTTCTCTTGTTCCACCAAGAGCTTTCTCAATTCAGTAGCTCAGGCTGTTGGGAATTATTAATCATAATTTGTCATTAATATTTTAGGTTACTTGGTGAAAAAGGAAATGAATAATATACCTAATAAATAGGAGTGATATTTTGTGGATAAGAGTAAAGAAAACAGAAGAAATAATTCACTGATTTTCTTGAAATCAGGAAAGTTTTGTTTTCCCACATAACTCTATTATGCTATTTGACTCACACCATTAAAGAGGTTTATCTCCACCTACTAACCTTGTTTAAAGAGACTTTTATGTGAGCCGGAGGAACACCATGCATCCTAATATATAGTAAATATATATCTAAATATATACTGCATCTGAATATAATTCTATAATCTGGCTACAGTAATTTTATTAGAAGCTTTAAATATATTCTTTAAAATTAATTTTTTTCTAGTAACTATTTGACCAATAAATTTAACTAGTCATATAAAGGCAGTGTGGTAGAGTGGGTTAAAATACAGACTTTTGCATTTATCTATATGGGTTTAAAACTCTGCTTTATGATTTAGTGCCTGGAGGAACTTCAGAAAATTTCTTAATCGTGTGCTTCAGTTTCCTCATCTCTAAAATAGAGATAGTAATAGCACTTACCTCATAGAAAAAATGTGAAATTTATGAGTTAATACTTACAAAGCACTTAGAACTGTACCTGAGACGTATTAGTGATGATGTGGTGGTGGTATTATGATTACCATCATCTCATCTTTCTCCCCTATACCCTGTCCTGTTCTGATTTATCTTTTCTGTTAGTGGTATTAAAAAAAACACTCACAAAATTAGTTTTTTATTTTATTTCATTTTTTTACTCTCAACAAGTAATTGCTGATTGTTGGTTTTTCCTTTCTGATATCTCCAGTGGTATATAATTTATATTTCCACTATCATCCATGTAGTTCAGAACCTTATTGTTTTTCACTAATATAATTACATGATCCTCTTGAACTTCTGCTTACCTTTCTTCATTCAGCATTTTTTTAGTGCCTTCTCTAAACTTTCTAACCCAAATTACTTACCACTGTCAAAGTAATTATTCCAAAACGTGTCTTGAAATTATAAGAAAATCCTGTTTAAAGCAAATACAGTTTCTTATTAGGCACAGAATAAAATAATAAATAGAAAGCATGAAAGCACCCCCAGGAGCTTATCTCAATGTAATTTCTAGATTCATTTCTTACTATTCCCCTTCATAGAGGATATATTCCCAACGAAGCAAAATTAATCAGTATTTCCAGAACACAGGAGTGTACTTATAATAAGTTATTAGATTTTTAAAATCAGTTTTGGAGACTCTGTTTATAAGAATTTAAACACAAACTGAAAAATAAAACAAAAAGGTAAACTAAAATAGTGTTATGTGAGTAACAGGTAAAACACTAATGATGAGACTTCCTGGAGATATCTTGAAGTATTTGAAAGGTTATTCTATGAATGAGAAATTAGATATGGGTTTTTAAGACCTCAAAAATGGACATATAGATGATGGAACATATAGGGAGATTGATTTCAGTTCAAGTGAGGAAAACATTTTTTAACATTAGGAGTAATCTGCAGATAGATTATACTTCACAGAGTGATTAACATTTTTTTTTTGGCTGGAAGTGTTCTTAAAAGTGTTATTTTCACATGATATGAATTCAGAAAAAGAGAGATTTCAGTCAAATTGCCTGAATGGTTTGCTTAAATAAAGTGTGCTTAAAATAGGACCCAAGTGGTCTATTTTAAGAAATTTTAGGCAGTATTATGTATATTTGTATACGTGCATTTTCTTTTTTGATAGAGAGGGGGACTGTGGTTTAAAATACTGTCAAAAGGCTCAGCAAATATATACACACATTTCTATCTATATCTCTAACCAGGAAGACAGAAGGCAAAAATGGCAAAATATTAACAATTAATGAATTGACATACTAATATTATTTTTATAATTATTTATATTCTTCTGAAATTTTTCATAAAAATTGAAGGAAATGGAGAGCAAATGGACAAAGTGAATTTCTAAATATTATTAAATTACAGAGATATGTTTATTTCTTATTTAGGGTTTTAAATGGGAGAAAAATAATCCCTTCACTGTTATAATCTTTTTACCATAAAGTAAATAAAATTGATCTGCTTTTCACCACGATGGAGTAACCAGTACCAGACATGACTTTCTGATGTAACTGTAAAGCTACGCAAAAAAAATGAGTCAACTGCTTTTAGACGTTATCAAATAGGTAGTAAAAACTGTATTCTTGAGGAAACAGCTAGATGCTAGTCTCCACTCTCTTGTTGGAAGCACATTCTAGACCAGAGTAATGAAGATAAAATAAGAGCAGAGTATGGTAGTATTTTGAGATGAGGAGGCAAGGATGGATATTACAGGCTGTTAAAATGGCTGGAACTTCTGGGAGAGTGTATTGTAGAGAAGGGAACTCAGAAGCAGAAAACCCCAGATGCTGTGTGAGGTACACTGCAAATTTTTGGCGGATGTTTGGAATATACAAGCACAGAATCTGCAAGGCTTAACATAGAGCAGTTACTAGAAAGCTGAGAGGTAAGTGGGGACACAGAAGTTTGCACAATGCTGAGAAATGTTGCATTTTCTCGCCAAGCCACTGTAGAGAGATCTTATTGTGTATTCCAGGTGTTTAGTTGAGATTCCAGAAAGACCATACTTTAAGGGAAAGAAAATAAATTAGAAAATAAAACAAACCTGGAAAGATTGAAAGAATCTATCAGAAATTTAACTGGTTACTTGAAAATAATTCAGTATCCTTTAAAGGGAGGTCATATAATCCAGGCTCCACCCCGTGTGTCACACAACATCCAACATGTAATCATAAATTATTATACATGTAAAGAAGCAGGAAAAGGAGCCCCTTAATCAAGATCCCAATATGGCCTACCTGTTAGAATTGGCATACAAAGACTTTAAACATCCATTAATGAGGTAATATATAGGGAATGTCAGCAGAGAAATGGAACTGTTAAAACAAACAGAAGTTCTAGAGTGAAATGTTACATTATCTGAAATTAAAAAAAATCAATTGATGAGCTTAAGCAAATATTTGAGACTATATAGAGAAAAAAATTTGTAATTTGTGAACTTGGACACAGAGTAACATAAATTATCACACTGAAGAACAGAAAAAATGTGAACAGCACCTTAGTACCTCATAGAACAATATCAGGCATTCTTACATATGCATAATTAGAGTTCCAGAAAGAGAGGAGATATTACTGGGCAGAAAAAAAAAATCACTAGAACAAAATAACACCTTTAAATTTCCCAAAGGTGGTGAAAAATGTATCACAGATCTAAGAAGTATAATACCAAGTTAAAAAAAATACAAAGAAAATCACAATAGTGTACATTATAGTCAAATTGTTATAAACCACAAGGAGAAAAATTTTTTTTATAAATTTATATTTATTAATTAATTTATTTATTGGCCGTGTTGAGTCTTTGTTGCTGCACGCAGGCTTTCTCTAGTTGTGGTGAGTAGTGGCTGCTCTTCGTTGCGGTGTGCGGGGTTCTCATTGCGATGGCTTCTCTTGTTGCAGAGCACAGGCTCTAGGTGTGCAGGCTTCAGTAGTTGTGGCACATGGGCTCAACAGTTGTGGCTCACAGGCTCTAGAGCACAGACTCAGTAGTTGCGGCTCATGGGTTTAGTTGCTCCAAGGCATGTGGGATCTTCCCGGCCCAGGGATCGAACTTGTGTCCCCTGCATTGGCAGGCGGATTCTTAACCACCATGCCATCAGGGAAGCAGAGAAAAAATTTTTAAATCAGAAAAAGAAAATTTCACAAACTTTTTCACACATATAATGACATCTTTAAGGTACTGAAACAAACAAAAAATCACTATCATGATAGATTCTATATTCAGTAAATTTATTCTTCAAAATTGAGAATAAATATATTTTCAGAAAAATTCAATGTGAGGAAATTTGTTACCAATTGACCTGTACCATAAGAAATGATGAAGGAAGTTCTTCAGTCTAAAGGCAAATGATAACAAATAAAAAACAGACTTAAGAGAAGAATGAAAAGCACCATGTGAACAATATATTTTTTAAAAAGCACAAAATTGCCTTTACTTTTTACCTCTTATTTCTGTAAGAGAAAAAGAATTATTCATATCAAAAATTGTAGTTATATTACTATATTCATAAAATAGATAGGAATAAAATATATGACTGCATTAGATAAAAAGGAAAGGCTGAAAAGAAATTATACTGTTGTGCAGCTATTACATGAAGCATAATTTTCAATCTAAATAGAATAAACCTATTAAAATTAAAAAAAGCAAAATCTGAAAGTTATTTTAAAAATTGAAAATGAAAAATAATAAAAAACAAATTAAAAAAATACACAGGTAAGTTGAAAACAAAGGAATGGATAAAAAATACTGTAGGACAGCGAATACGTATATATTATTATTAAGTTAAAGTAGACATATGGAGTGTTATCAGAGGTAAAGGTGGACATTCCATTATGATAAAAGGGAAAGTTCTGATAGTTTTTATGGGTGTTTGTCCCTAACATTAGAATGCCAACATACATGAAACATAAATTAACAGCACTGAAAGAAGAATAAATTCATAATAATAGTTGATTTAAACAGAGCTCTCTCAGTAACTGACAAAACAAGTAGAAAAAATCAGTAAGGAATTTCTGTTTCTCCTCACTTCCCCATTACTTAAAAAAGATTCATTTGTTTTTCTATTGCCTTCTCTCCTTCTGTCTTTTCTTCTCTTGAGATGCCATTGCTAGCAACATCTGTGGAGAAGTACTACAAAGTTGGCTGTTTGAAATGGCAGGACTGACAGGGCCTGGCTGAAGATACAGTCAAGGCTGAGAAGGCCAGCAAAGTCATCAAAGCCAATTTAGGTGTTTTGGGGCCAAGGAGGGGATTGGTAGTTTTATGCGACTGGATATATAGTGTATAGGGGTATGTCTGTGATCAAATCAGAAAATATAATGAGGATAACGAGAACTATATTTTTTACTTTCAGAGAAGAAGATACAAATAAGGAAAACACAAGAACAAGTGAACACTGTAGTATTGGCTTAGAATTGGAGATATCAATGAGAAATAGTGGGTTTTTTTACTATACATATAAATATATAGATATAAATATATATAATACATATATTTTCTTATTCTGCCTATTGAGAGGACGTAATAGCAAGGAGCGCAACTAGTACCCAGATTTTAGTTTCTATGTACCATTCTTCACTAAATGGAAATTTAGATACCAGGAGAAATAGCTGATCTCAGACTGGGACAGGAGGAGTAAACAAGTTTGGGATATATTGCTGTGCCCCAAAGTAAGGAAGTACTCAGTTTTTATTCTAAGAAATCATTGCTTACTTCAAAGTTGTAAAGATTTTCTCCTTTGTTTTCTTTTAGAAGCTTAACAGCTTTATATTTTATTTACATATCTATTACATAAATTAATTTTGGTGAAACCTGTGAGGTGGAAGCTAAGGAATTTTTGTTTTGGATATCCAAATTAATATCCACTTGTTCTAGCAGATTTTTTTTTCTTGAAAACTTGTCACTTCACAATAAAGTCACCTCAGTTCCTTTCGGCTCTTCTGATCCATGGATATATTTCGCTATTCTTATGCCAAAAGATGACTGCTATGATTACTGCAATTTAAGATTAGGTGCTATAACTTCACCTTTTGTTCTTTTATTTCCAAAGAAAAAGATTCCTTTCCAGAATCTAATCCAGCAACTTTTTTTTTTTTTTTGCATTTCATTATGATATCTTTTAGTTTCCTTCAATAGGAAACATTTTCTCAGATGATTCTTTTCTTGTGTAACCATGAAATCCTTAAACACCACAGACTAATTATTTTGTAGAATACCCTTCAATTCGATTTTGTCTAACATTTCTTCATGATTGTGTTAGGAATATTCATTTTTAGTAGGAATGCTGCAGAAGTATGTTGTGTTCTTTAATGTATGTCATCTTATGGGGCATCTGATATCAATGTGTCCTATTATTATTGGTAATACTAGATCACTTGACTAAGGTTTAATCTACCAGATTTCTCCATTGTAAAGTTATAATGTTTTCATTTTTATTAAATGTTTTTGTGGTGTGATAATTTGAGAATATGTAAAAATCCTATCCCTCAATTAACATTCTTTTATTTTTTTAACATCCATTGATTTTTTTTATTTCAATAAATTATTACTCTAACGGTGACTAAATGATTTTTCTAATTCCCTCCATTCTTCTACATTTTTTAGTTAGCATTCTACAGTAAGAAGGAGATTTCTCATCTCCCTGATTTATTTATTAATTTATATCAGTATGGATTTCTGGATTCCTATTTTATTTAATAAATTACCATTTATTCCTCTCATAACTTTATTGTACAAATTGCCCCAGATTTGGCCAGTGGGAGCCCTTCCAAAAATGTTACTATGTTATTTCAACCTCTTGTACTGATGGCAGGGTGAAATGGTACAACTATATTGGAAACTGGCAATTTTAATACTACCTATTCATCTAAGAGATATGAATGCATACATCCACAAGAAGACTTGCACAAGACTGTTCATATTAACTTTGTTAATAGAATTAGCAAAATAATGACACATGCTACAACAGACAACATTCAAAAAAACAATATATTGAGAAAATTCAACCACAAAAATGTAAAGTTTGATTCCATGTACATTTATATTTAGAAGAAGCAAGTAATTGTGATGATATAAATTAGATTAGTGGTTGTCTGATGTATGAGTGGGTAGGAGGGGTGGAGACTGACCATAAAAAAGAATATGGGAACTTCCTTGGAAGATAGAAATATTTTATATTTTGATTGCTGTGGTGCTTACAAGATTTTGTCAAATCTCCTTGAACCTAAAAAAAGTATATCTACACCTAAAATATGGGTATCTTATTGCATAAAAATTAGAGCTCAATAAAACTGATAAAATTGAAAAAACAAAAATATACTGGTAATATATATATATTACAAAATAATATATCACTTTATTTCTGGTAAAAGTGGGAATATTTTAAATCTTTAAGTTCTAGTTTATTATTGTGAAAGAGGTTGTTTGTTAATTGAACCAGTGCATTTAAATGAATCATCTACTACTATGATTAGTAGCTAATTTCTCATAAAGGAGACATAATTTTCTCTTGAAAACAATTACCCTTTTTTCTTATAGCTGAATGTAGATATTCATTCTATTTTTGGTTATTTAACATTAACTAAGCACCAAACAGTGCTGAGCACTTGCCTGGGAGCTGGGAATAGAATAATAAAGCTGAATGTGTTTGCTGTCTTATGAAACTCACACTTCAGTGATTGAAGAGAGATAATAATTAA
Source organism: Hippopotamus amphibius kiboko (assembly GCF_030028045.1). Taxonomy (NCBI): domain Eukaryota; kingdom Metazoa; phylum Chordata; class Mammalia; order Artiodactyla; family Hippopotamidae; genus Hippopotamus; species Hippopotamus amphibius. The sequence continues at coordinate 36,601,098 of NC_080188.1, forward strand.
GTAATAACAAAACTATATGCAACATTTCACCATAATGAGAACTGTGACAGAGTGGCACATGGTGCCTATGGTAACAGAAAATTTGACCCAACCAGGATGGCAGGAAAAAGCTTATGAGGATCTCATATTTGAGCTGAGACCTTAAAGATGTAAGAATTAACCAATAATTAAAGAGAGAAAATAGCATTCCACACAGAGGGCCCAACAAGAGATCATAGTGGAGGTGACTATCATTTTTATGAGTGAATTAAACACAGGTGGTATAGAGAAAAGCATAAATGGGATGCGGTGCCAGGGAAATGTGGAGAGGTAAATAGAGGCTAACTAGTGATGGTTTTAGAGGCCACATTAAGGAGTTTCTCTTTGTATTAAGAGATACAGGGAAAGAAATATTCAAGCATTTTCAACAAAGATCCAAAGAATGTGTTTCACATGAAAGTATCTGTATTTTAGCAAATCACAGACACTGCCTTGAGAACTGTTTGGAAAAGAATATGTAAATAAGCATAGCATGCTTAGTAATCCTCTTGAGTAACCTAATTGAGAAATGATGTAAGATGGACTAAGGTAGTGGTGGTGGAGATGGAACAATTTAGAGGATTTGCATACATTTTTCAGGAGGCATTCAACACTACTTGGTAATGGATTAGATGTTAGGATTTAATTGTGTGAGTGTGGAGGTTGTATTGGGCTCAGGCAAGGGAAATTGAAGAGTCATGTATAACTTCCTGACTCCAATAGAGTCATCATATTGGATGACAAATCCATTTATTGACCTGAAGATCATTGAAGATGGATGGTAACTTTTCTGTATATTTTGGTATGCTGAAATAGGAAAAAATAATCTTATATTGATATTGAGTTGGCTTTGATATATATAATTCACAATGTCAATTAAATAGTTGAATATGGATGTTTGGAACTCTGTGTAGCATCTTGGGCTGGAGAGAGAAATATGAATTATCTGGGTATGGATGACAATTGAAGCCATGCGAAAGATGATTTATCCTAGGAAATGTATGGATAATTAAATACAAATTTTTTTAATTCATAAAATTCAACTTTTGATATCTACATTGAGGGAATGAGCTAACTGGGGGGCTTAGAAAAGTAGCCAGTGTAGGAGGGTTCCCTTTTCTCCACACCCTCTCTAGCATGTATTGTTTGTAGATTTTTTGATGATGGCTGTTCTAACTGGCATGAGGTGATATCTCATTGAAGTTTTGATTTGCATTTCTCTGATAATTAGTGATGGTGAGCATCTTTTCAGGTGCTTTTTAGCCATCTGTATGTCATCTTTGGAGAAATGTCTATTTGGATCTTTTTTGATTGAGTTGTTTTTTTGATAGTGAGCTGCATGAGCTATTTGTATATATTGGAGATTAATCGCTTGTCAGTTGCTTCATTTACAAATATTTTCTCCCATTCTGAGGGCTTTTTCATTTTGTTTATGGTTTTCTTTACTGTGCAAAAGCTTTTAAGTTTCATCAGATCCCATTTGTTTATTTTTTATTTTATTTTTGTTACTCTAGGAGGTGGATCAAAAAAGATCTTGCTGCAATTTATGTCAAAAAGTGTTCTGCCTGTGTTTTCCTATAAGAGTTTTATAGTATCTGGCCTTACGTTTAGGTCTTTAATCCATTTTGAGTTTATTTTTTGTATGGTGTTAGGAAGTGTTCTAATTTCATTCCTTTACACAACACTGTTGATGGGAATGTAAATTGGTGCAGCCACTATGGAGAACAGTATGGAGGTTCCTTAGAAAACTAAAAATAGAGCTACCATATGATCCAGGAATCCCACTCCTGGGCATATTCCAGAGAAAACCATAATTCAAAAAGATACATGCACCCAAATGTTCATTGTAGCACTATTTACAATAGCTGTGACAATGTGTGTGTATATATATATACACAATGGAATATTACTGAGCCATAAAAAGACTGAAATAATGTCATTTGCAGCAATGTGGCTGGACCTAGAAATTATCATACTGAGTGAAGTTAAGTCAGACAGAGAAAGACAAATATCATATGATATTGGTTATATGTGGAATCTAAAAAAAGGGTACAAATAAACTTATCTACAAAACAAATATGGTTACAGATGTAGAAAACAAATTTAGGGTTACCAAGGGGTGAGGGAGGGGAGGAATAAATTGGGAAATTGGGATGGACATATACACACTACAGTACTATGTATAAAATAGATAACTCATAAGAACCTGTTGTATACACAGGAAATTCTACTCAATACTGTATAATGGCCTATCTGGGAAAGGAATCTAAAAAAGAGTGGATATATGTGTATATATATAACTGATTCACTTTGCTGTGCAGCAGAAACTAACACAACATTGTAAATCAACTATACTCCAATAAAAATTTAAAAGAAAAAAAAAAAAAAGCATGAAAGAAAACTAGGCAGGAGAGTAATAAGGAACATCAAAAGAATAGTGGGTCAAAGAAGCCAAAAGTATTTCCCCAGCTCTGCTTCCCCTTTTGGTCAGAAACATGACCACTGTCAGCTTCTGAGTTTCATTTTTCAGGGATTGAATTAGTTCCTTTAGTTCTAGTTAAAAGCAAACAAAAAAATGTAGTGGCCTTTTAGATTCAAGCTAGACATTGCCTTACTTGTGATTATATGATTTAATCCAGTATTCTTCCAATAAATTCCCATTACCGCCTAAGATGCTTTGAATTGGGCTTCTGCCATTTCAATAACGTAATTCTGAATAGTATATTTGTAATTCTGAATGGTACTGCTGTTAAAATCATGTTCACTTTGTGAAATCTCAAAACAGCATACTCTTAAGCTAAATACCTCGGGTGACAATTACTTTCTCTAGAAATGAATTTACCAGCTAAAACAAAAACTGTAGCAGAAATGTTTTTATTTACAGTGAACTCCTTACCTGTGTTTGTTCTTAATACTGGTTTACTATTTCAATAGTAATACCATATGTATGAAACATTTATTAAGAGCCTTGAGGAGGAAAACAGATGTAAGCTGAGTCCACATTTTTTAAATATAATTAAAAAAATAACACATCTTTCAAAAAACCTCACACATATTCTATATAAATTCATAAGAATTCATAGGAATAAATATTATTTATAATGATAACTATAATTCTTACAATTTTTCTTATTAACTGTGGATATTTAGAGAAAAGTTATGTTGGAATGGAGATGTGAATGTAAAGAAAAAAATATGTCTAAAGTCTTTTAAAATGTGTAAGAAAAATTAATCAAGGAAGTGGAAAGTAATCATAGGCTTGAATAATTAAAATAGAATCAGTTTGATAAAAATGACAAAAATAATAGGTTACAAATCTTAGTAAATTTAGCAGAGCCCTGACTTCATTTTGTGTAGGTATAAAAATGTATGTTCTGAAATAATCCTTTTGTACATCGCTTTTCTCCCCCTCACTCTCTGAATGAATTGAAATCTGGAAGCCATAGAAAATACTGAATCTATTAATATGCCTTTAAAATGTATACTTACAATTATTTCTGCAGATGGATTTAGTGGCCTTCTATTCTCTTTGCACATGTTATTTTATCTATTGGATTACTTCACGAAAAGGAAAATATGACAAATTTTATAGCTCCTTCAGGTCTATTTTAAGTTATTTTAAAAAAATCTCTCTACACGATCAATACTAATGGTCAACAATATCATTCCTAATATGGTTAAAGGATCAAGTGGGATTAATAAAAAACATGGATGCCTTGGGTATTAAGAAAACTTGATAGTAATGCACCATCTAATTTAGTTATTCTTCTTATCTTGACATGCTAAAAGTCTGATAAAGTAAAGTAGATTTTACACATAATTACATTATAAAATTGGTGTTAGTGTTTGAAGTAGACAGAAGTACATTTCAAGAAATGCCACCTGATACATTTGATAAAACATTCCAGCAAGTTTAAGTGAAAGGTTGTTGATATTCAGAAGTCAAGAATTTATAGGATGTTTCATGAAGTTCTATTTTGTTAAATTACTGAAATAATTTGAATAAGAATTGACACAAAATTAACACACACTCACCATGATTTAGATCTAAGTATTTGGGTTTTTTTTTTTAATTTTTAATTATTTTATTTTTTACAATAAACTGCATATATTTAGAGTGTACAATTTGGTATCCCAATCTCCCAATTCATCCCTCCCCCCAACCCTCCCCGCTTTCCCCACTTGGTGTCCACATGTTTGTTCTCTACATCTGTGTCTCTATTTCTGCCTTGCAAACCAGTTGATTTGTACCACTTTTCTATAGTCCACACATATGTGTTAATATATGATATTTGTTTTTCTCTTTCTGACTCACTTCACTCTGTATGACAGTCTCTAGGTCCATCCATGTCTCTAAGAATGTCCCAGTTTCATTGCTTTTTACAGCTGAGTAATATTCCATTGTATATATGTACCACATCTTCTTTATCCATTCATCTGTTGATGGACATTTAGGTTGCTTCCATATCCTGCCTATTGTAAATAGTGCTGCAATGAACATTGGAGTGCATGTGTCTTTTTGAATGATGGTGTTCTCTGGGTATATGCCCATAGTGGGATTGCTGGGTCATATGGTAGCTCTATTTTTAGTTTTGCAAGGAACCTCCATAATGTTCTCCATAGTGGCTGTATCAATTTACATTCTCACCAACAATGCAAGAGCGTTCCTTTTTCTCCACACCCTCTCCAGCATTTACTGTTTGTAGATTTTCTCATGATGCCCATTCTAACCAGTGTGAGGTGATACCTCATTGTCGTTTTGATTTGCATTTCTCTAATAATTAGTGATGTCGAGCAGCTTTTCATGTGCCTCTTGGCCATCCGTATGTCTTCTTTGGAGAAATGCCTATTTAGGCCTTCTGCCCATTTTTTGATTGGGTTGTTTGTTTTTTTGATATTGAGCTGGATGAACTGTGTATATATTTTGGAGATTAATCTTTTGTCTGTTGTTCGTTTGCAAATATTTTCTCCCATTCTGAGGGTTGTCTTTTCATCTTGCTTATAGTTTCCTTTGCCGTGAAGAAGTTTTGAAGTTTCATTAGGTCCCACTTATTTATTTTTGTTTTTATTTCCACTATTCTAGAGGGTGGATGAAAAAAGATCTTGTTGTTATTTACATCAAAGAGTGTTCTTCCTATGTTTTCCTCTAGGAGTTTTATAGTGTCTGGCCTTACATTTAGGTCTTTTATCCATTTTAAGTTTATTTTTGTGTATGGTGTTAGGAAGTGTTCTAATTTCATTCTTTTACATGTAGCTGTCCAGTTTTCCCAGCACCACTTATTGAAGAGGCTGCCTTTTCTCCATTGTATATCCTTGCCTCCTTTGTCATAGATTAGTTGACCATAGTTTATCTCTGGGCTTTCTATCCTGTTCCATTGATCTATATTTCTATTTTTGTGCCAGTACCATACTGTCTTGATCACTGTAGCCTCGTAGTATAGTTTGAAGTCGGGAAGCCTGATTCCACCAACTCTGTCTTTCCTTCTCAAGGTTGCTTTGGCTATTCGGGGTCTTTTGCATTTCCATAAAAATCGTAAAATTTCTTGTTCTAGTTCTGTGAAAAATGCCATTGGTAATTTGATCAGGATTGCATTGAATCTGTAAATTGCTTTCAGTAATATAGTCATTTTCACAGTGTTGATTCTTCCAATCCAAGAACATGGTATGTCCCTCCATCTGTTTGTGTCTTCTTTGATGTCTTTCATTAGTGTCTTATAGTTTTCTGAGTACAGGTCTTTTACCTCCTTGGTTAGGTTGATTCCTAGGTATTTTATTCCTAAGTATTTGTTTTTTAATGATATATTTTAGTAGGTGCTTAATGAAATGCTTTACATGGAATACATATTAATAACTGGCTACACCAAAATCGACTTCTATTAGTTTACTAATAATGGTGATTTCTCATTTCACTAACTACCTTTTGTCTAATTCTCACTTTAAAACTTGCTTTCTTTCCCTGTCACACTTGCAAACAAAGGACAAATGTACATACTCCAACTTCCCTACTGTTGTGACTTTTATGACCTAGTATCATCAGTATGTAGAGCAGAAAAATGAATTCAAAATTCTATGCTGCTGTGTTTCTTAAACATTTTGTAACCTGTGAAACTCTATTCTGAGATGAAACAGAAGCTGCCAGTGAAGTATGGGTGGGGTTCCTAGATCTCTGTCCTCTGAGTTGGTGCTCCCAACCTCTTGACAAACAGAATACTCTAAGAAAGTTATAAGGAGCATTTCAAAACCAAAAGTTCTAGTAGTGAGTTGTTTCAACACTGGAGTTGTGTTACCACTGAGTGTTTCAAGGCAGTGTTGATAAATATACAGCATATGTACCCTTCCTGGAGCCTACCACACTTTCAGGCTTCACATGTGCTTTACTTGACCACTTCACCACCACAATTTGGGACTTTTAAAACAGACCTAGTTTGTTGGGAATAATTCTGCTTCTACAAACATATGGATATAACTGACAATATAATTTGCTAGAAATATATTTTGTGTGAAAGTATTGCATTTTATTTGTAGGGGGAAAGGGTCCCATAGAAATGTGATCAGTTTTTTTAAAATAGTGTGGTCATTCACATATTTCAAATGGAAGTCTTCTACTATGTGGCGAAAAGGAAATTCTTCCAGAAATGTCTGACGTTTAAGAGAAAAAGGGAAAAAAAAAATTTTTATAATGCTAATTTTATAGCCACATCAATTTACTTAAAGATCTCTTCTATATCAAAAATTTTTACAACAAATTGAGAAGCCAATCTCACTTTAAGAAAATTTGATAGTAAAACATCTGATCATAGAACAGGTGTAGAAGGGGATTATTTTATTGCAAAGTGTATGATTTTTTTTAAACATAATTGTTTTAGGGTTCTATAAATAGCAAATTTACCTATGACTTTTATAAAGTAATATAGGAGAGATTTTGTGTACTTTTAGATAGAAAATGTAACAGTTTAAGTAATTGCTCTTAAAGTGAGCTCTTTAGTGTTCTTAGTAACCTTAAGTAGCTTCAATGTCACACATCTTGTCTTCTCATTTAATCACTGTTAAAAAAATAAGATACCTTGTTTTCATCTTTATTAAATCATAATCCAATAAGTATGATTTTTCATAAAAATCAAATTATGAAAATGTAAAGAAATAATTTAAAGGGAAGTAAATAGAATAGATAATCTGAAGCTTTACCTTCCCAGGTTGTGTATATCAACATCCACATCCATAAATTTGATGCAAGTGCTTCTTTGTTTACAGACGTATTTCCTTAAAGAATCCAAGGAATTGACTCTTTTCAAAGAATTCCTGCTGACTCTGATATGCTGCTTTACATAGGTTATAATTTACTAGTTTCATCTGTTTCAAAGATAGAGATGAGATTAATTACCTGTATATTTCATTCAATCATTCACACCTACCAGTTGCCAGACATTGCTTTTAGTGCTGTGGTGCGAGAAATCAGCAGATAAATATTCTGCCGTCAAGGAGCTTACATTCTGTCAGGGCCTTATTCCATGGTAACCAGGTTCCTTGCTACCTTGTTTTGGTGTAAACAGAGTTCTTTCTGGAGGTTTTCTCACAAATGAAAACACTGCAGGAATATCATAGGAAGCAATGCTTGCATTAGTGATTTATAAACAGCAGCATGGTACCAACCTCAATCAACTACTGAGAATTTTAGACTTCTGAAGTATAGTTGCTCATGTCATCTCACTTTGGGGTTGCTGGAGAGTTTGGGGAAGCATAGTTTGTTTTGCTTTTGGTCAAGTTTCCTTTCTTGATCAAGAGACTGCCAGCTGTATCCCCCTCTTGTAACCTATGTTACACCTGAAAGAAGGCATTTAATGAAACTATTGAAATATTTTGCTTTTTCCTACACTATTTATAAATATTTATTTTGCTAAGTTTCTAGGTTTCTTTGTCTTCTGGACTTAAAATTTGGAGCACTTCTTGGGGTGGTATTGCATATTGTGGGAATCCATCATTGCATTGAGCACCCATTATGATATGTAATCCTGTGATTGAATCTTAATGTGTACGAGGACTGGAAGGTCAACAAAAATGAAAGGTTATAAGATAAAGTCATTATATTTTGTTAAACATCTTTCCAATAAAAATATTACTTTTACCTTAAAAAAGGAGCTTACATTCTGGTAGAGACAGAAAGAAATGGTATACATAAGTAATAGGTAAATAATTCATATTGTCAGAAAGCATTGAGTTATTTAGGAAAGTAAAGCAATGAGGATAGACAGTGAGGGATAAGACTGAAGGTTACAATGTTAGGTAAGATGACCAGTGTAGACCCTCCTGAAAAGGTAATACTGAAGCAAAGACTTGAATGAGGGAAGGGAATATTGAGAAAATATCTGGGGGTAGGGGAAGAGGATGAGGCAATGTGTATCTGGTTATTCAAGAAAGAGTAAGGAGGTTTGGTCAGCAATGGTTAGAGTAGTCGGGGATGATGTTACAGAGGTAAAGGAGTCTAATTGGATAGTTTTTATTTTGAGACAAATGAATTGCTAAGGAATGTTTTGATTCACGGAGTGCTTTAATACAATTTTAATTTTTAAAGTACTGTTTTGGTTGCTGTGTTGGCATAAATCAGGGACACCAGTTAGGAGACTATTACAATATTCCAGGAGAGAGATAATGGGAACTTGCACAAGGGTTGGAATAGTGAGAATAGTGAGAAATGATTAGAATGTAGACACATATTGACAATACAGCCAATAAGAATTGCTCATAGATTGGGTATAGAGAGTGAGAAAAAGAAAAGAGAAGGAAATGTTTATTTTTTGAGCCTGAGAAACTAGAAGAATGAGACTGCCATGAACTGTGATGAAGATTGTCCAGGTAGAGCAGGATTACATTTCTGTGTGGATGTCAGTACTATTCTCATTTGCTAGAATAGGGTTAAATATTTTTGTGCCAGAGAGATATATTTGAAAGTGAACACAGTAAAATTGGAATTCATAGTTATAATATCCATATTTTATTAATTTGCCATTGAGAGAAAATTTTCATAAAATTGTGACAAAGATTTTGATGTATATATTTGAATTTGAAAGATAAAATTCAGAAACCACAAGATAGAAAGCGTATAATACTGATAGTAATTTATTGTAAGAACTTCCACTCTGAAAATTTATTCTAGCTTAATAATAACCCCATAATTATAAAATTCCTTTTATATATAAATGAATATTACTGCACTATGTCATCAAAATTGATAATTTGTTGATTGAAAGATTGTGCTTTTAGGAACAAAATAAAAAGACCAATTTATCTTAGTCTGAATTAGTGACAAATGAAAAAATTTATACAGGCTGTCAGTGTTTGAAGGCACATTAGCAATACTTTAAAATCGCTTTTATACTCCTTTTTGAATAACGTATGCTAATTTTCAAATTAATAGGATGTATTTGTTTTCATTAAATTAAGATATTGATTCATATTAAAAATATTTATTGATAAATACTTTCAAAGTTGAGACAGAATATAGAATATATCAGACAGAATATAGAATTCCACTTCTTGGAACCATATATGCTCAATAAATGGTGCTCAATTACTGTTTTATTGATATTATTACTGGTGTCAACGTTCATATTTAATATCAACAGTATTCTATTCCTGATGGCTCTAAACTATTACATATTAAGTGTGTTCAATACTAACAACATTAAGAATGCCACCATGAACTTCCCTGGTGGTCCAGTGGTTAAGGACCTGCCTTCGAATACAGGGGGCACAGGTTCATTTCCTGGCCAGGGAACTAAGATCCCACATCCTTCAGGGCAACTAAGGCTGCGTGCCACAAGGAATTCCCAGCACAGCCAAAAAAAAAAAAAGAATGCCACCAAAATCTGAGCATGTATCAGATACCTAGCACTTGTCAAATCCTGTATTTATAGCAATTTTTGTAATCCACAAAACAAGTATGTGACCTAATAATTTATTAGCACTTTATAAATGTAGATACTGAAGCCTAGACATGTTAAGTAATTTGTACCATACTGAATAGCAAAATTTTTACAAAAACAGTATGGATTGAAATCCAACGCTCATGTTCCTTCCACTGCCATGTTATATTTTACACTTATTTTTAGCACAACTTTTTAGCGTGTTTTTAACATAAACATTTTTTACATACACAACTTAAAGGATTTATTGTGTAATTCATATTATTGCTTTAGTATTTACATCTTATCTACATAAACACACACACATGCATGCACAATGTAAAGCTCCTTGAGGGTATTATATTTTTTAAATGGAGTATACTCCCATTGTGTGTCTAAAAGACCCCTAGGCATAATGTTCACATTAAATAAATATTTCTTCATTTTAAATAGAAAAAGAAGGCTGTTCTTAAAAACACACAAATAGCAAGGTAAACTTTTCAATTACACACATGTAAATATAAACACAAATATACATGTGTATATAATCACGTATGTAATATGTATAAACATATATGTAATATGTGTGTATATACATTCATATGTATAGATTTAAAGTATTGATGTTTAAGATACTGAGTGAACTGGAAGAGTTACATGACTATTGGAATAGGGTCAAGGGAATGACTTTAACAAGTTTAATTCAATTATTTACAAACAACATGTTTTCAGTCAAAAATAAGTTTGGCATATTTTCCATCTATATGTTATGTACTTTCTTCTGACTGTTGCATATAAAATACTGCAAGTTAAAATGTGTACACTATGTTTGATCTTTTTTTTTCCTGGTTAATTTATCTCATATTAAACACAATCAGATCTGTTTCTAAAGTGAAGAAGAAGAAACAGAGTAACACATTTCCTCTGATCATCAGCTTTATTATAGAGCTAAAATAGAACATCTGGGATGAATTGTAAGGATGGGTTACACAGAATGGCATGTAGAACATGATTTCTGTGTGTTCACATAGTAATAGCACTATTAGACAATTTCTCTCCTCTCCATTTCTGGAGGTTGTCAAGTACCAGGGAAACTGTTTATTACTGTGTGAAATCAGCAATACTTAGATAGTCGATGTAGTGAAAGTTAGTTTTATGTAAACATGTTCCAGTTAATGTTTGTTAACAGAAGTCACACAGGTGCAAAGGACATAATGGCACCAATTCTAAGCCAGAATTGGAAATTTGAAGATTCTATAGTCCCACAATAATTTCTTTATAATTTAAAGTTGAAGGAGAAGAGAAAATGTGAGTATTCCTTATATTTAAATGCCCAGAATCTCTTTTCCCACTGTTTCTTTCCTTTTTAATAATTTGATTACTACCGAGCAAGATTTGGGGTGGCAGTTTTCTGATAGGGTACAGGCTAGATATTGCTCTGAGTATGATTTAAATTCAGTTTCAACATGGATTAATTCAAGATTTGCTAGATGTATTTCTACTATCAAGGTAGAACACATCTTACTGGTAATGTAGTATTTTTAGAATAAATTAGAATAATACTTTATATTATTTGGACAACACATTCATGATATTAATATACATATAAATTGAATATTTGTACTCTCTGATAATTGTCAGCCCATTTCCGATGAAACTATTTTTTAAGTATAATATTTTCTTATTAGATATATCTAAAAGCAAATTAAAATGCTTTTATATCTAAGTCTCTCTCTGGGCTATATAGAACTAATTTTTATGTAGAAACTTGATAAGCAGTTATTTTGAAAAATTAACTATCTACAGGTGTTCATGGCCAGTCCTGGAATGGGTCTGGAGATTAAAATACACATAGGAAATGAAAAAATTACTAGATGTTTCAGTGTTTTTTCTTTTTTTTTTTTTTCTTCTTTTTTTTTGCCACTATTGGAGGTACAGGTATAAAGAAGGCCTCAACATTTATTAAGTTAATATAATTTTGGCATAGATATTTAAAAAAAAATTTGAATATCTCTAAGTGTTTTGTGTGATTATTAAAGACTTCCTAATGAATTATTTTATTCCCATGTTAGGAGAATATGTTACAGAACAATGACTCTATAGAACTAACTAGACTAACTAGAAATTTTTAAAAAGTAAAATAATAAAACTGAAACATTTAATCCAAATACCATGGCATGGGCAAAGATCATGAGAAACTTCCTCTCAGGTAGGGAAAGATGCCACCTCATTTAAAAACTTGTAGTTTTCCTCATTTTAAAGCGTTATATTAATTTCTTGACTTTCTAGAACACTTATTCTTTGCTTAGGCAGGAAACACTATACAGAGTTACAAATTCTATTTGTTTTATGACTTTTCCATTCAGATATACGTAGAGAGTATAACAGGCAAAAAAATAGGAAAGATGGGGTTTTCCTAAGTATTTTTTATAGTATTTAATGGCTCATGTGTAGAGCAAATTCTTTCTTTCTAATTTGCTTTCTCTAGAGATAGAATAGTTAGAACCATACTTGAATGCTGAACATGCTTAATTTTGTAGTGCAACTAAATTTGGGAAAGTTAGACGGTAAATTATATATCAGATGCTTCTTTATGTGTTTGATGGTATTGAATGTGTATTATCTTAAGTTCATTCTGTGTGGCCCCAGGTGTTTAGCTTCCTAAACTTTTGGAAATTAAAATAAAAATATTTCATATGAATACATTTATGAAATTATTTCTAATAGTCTTTCAGTTATACAATAGGATTTCTTGGGGTGTACTGAGTCCTTACTATTATAGATGTTCAAACATAAATTTTGGTAGGAATATTTAGAAAAGAAATAACAGTATAAAGATCAAATGAGTGATTAGAATAGATTTCTTTTATTTAAAATTTTTTTTCTTTTTAATTAATTTTATTTTTTAAATTTATTTAATTTATTTTTCTAGTTTTTAATTAATTTATTGAAGAAAAGTTGATTTACAATGTTGTGTTAGTCTCAGATATGCAGCAAAGTGATTCAGTAATACACACATATATTTTTTTTCAGATTCTTTTCCCTTATAGGTTATTACAAAATATTGAGTACAGTTCCCTGTGCTATACAGTAGGTCCTTGTTGGTTATCTTAGAATAGATTTGCTTTAAAATCAGTCCCAACACTTAGATTTTTTTTTCACTGACTGGTTGAATAAAACTATTCAGAGTGAAATTCAATTATCCCTAGTAACAATAACAATCGAATTTCACAAATGCTTATTTTTATTATCCCAAATAATTTAAAATTTTTACTGTGATAAATAATTTTCACATTTTATCAATCTGTTTCATTAGATCAGTGAAGGAGAATAACTATGATATTGAAGTCATTTCTATATTGTAGCTATAATGGCATTGTATAGTCAACACCAAAGTTCAGTTGTTTTTTTCTTAAATTTTACTTCCACCTGTTAAACAGAATTTGAAGACCAAGTAGTTTGTATTTAAGCTAGTTCACAGGAATGCCTGTGTGTTCCTGATTTAATCATTTTTTTTCAATGACCATGAAGAGCCATGTTAAATGAAGTGTTATTAAAGTGAAGTGCTCTGGTATTTAGAATCCACAATGGGAATATGGGGAGTGTTAATTGCCACAGAGTAAAGATATGGACTATGACATCTAAATGCAATGCTCTTTTCTTGTAAAGTCAGTGATAAAAACCTAGAGAAATAATCATCCAAAGTGGTCCAAAAAAATCAACTTTTAAGCTAAGTAGCATAATTTATTTTGATTGCACTTGCAGGGAGAATGTGAATTTCAAAGCGAGCATAATTTTCCAAGGCAGTATTAATGGATTGTTCCCTTTTGCCCAATATAATAGATGTGTGTAATAATCAGCTAAAAAGCAAAGGGATAAGAAAACAAAAGCACTTACAATCATTTTATTATAAGAACCAGTTTAATATGCATAAGATACAATTTTGCAAATAAAAACATTTATACTAAGGATGTATTTAATTATTATTTCAAATAAAGTAACTTGAATATATTTGAATATATAATTTTTAAATGTGTAATAGTATAAAATGTGGGTTCTGTTCTGTGTTCAGGGGATTTGAAGCCGCTGAGAAGGCATTCTAAATATTATTATGTTGTCTTTGGCACAGCTGTAGAGATGCTAGGACTATCTGTACGAGTATCAGAAAATATATTTTGTTAAATGATTTAGCAGTGATAGGAAGTATATTGACCTGTTATTATCTGATAAACTCAACAGTTTTCTGCACTGTCTTAAAAGTCAATGATTTAACATAAAAAGCACAAATGAATTTAAGATGTCTTTATAGCAATAATATGCAGTTTTTCAGAGCTATGTAAGCTGGCAATGCACATTTAAGAGCTATGTTGTTCTAATCAGAGTAAGAAACATCTTGAATTATCAAGGATGAGGAGGAATCCTACAAAGTAAAAAAAAAAAAAAATAGAGTTTATGCATGAATTTCCTAATGGAAAAGAGAGGGAGAGAAAGAGGAAGGGAGAGATGATGATTAGAAGAATTTCGTGAATGTGAAAATGTAAAATGGGACAGATGCATATTTATGTTTTTAGGGGAAATAATTAGTATCAAAAGTGACTATGATTCTCATAACAGGAATTAGAATTAAATATTGAAAGGAAAAATGACTAATCATTTGGGAATTCCAAGCAATACAACTATTCAATCTCAGGCAATATGAGTATCTTCCTTAAATAAAAGACCTCAGAATATATGAATCAGGGCCAAATCTCAATGGAGCATGGCAGAAATTCACAGAAACAAGTAACATCGAAATGAGTTTATGTCATAGTAAAGATTCTATAAATTCTGTAAATAAAACAAACTCATCTTAAGAAAAATCAAACTTATACACAAAGTAAGACATTCAGACAAATTTCATAAGGTTAGAATCCAGCTGGATATACACAAAGCCAGAAAATATTTAGGATGCTATTATGTTTCTCTTTTCCTTTATATTCTTCATTATGATAAATTGCCTTCTTTAAACTTTCTTGGCCTAAGCCAAATTATGCTTAGTATGCTTTCTGGGGATGAGACAATACACAAAATATTTATTTCTTTAATAGTTACAGGAAAATAAATAAATGAGTGAAAAATGAACAAGCAGCTATCCCATTTCCTATTGATGATGTCTTGTAAGAAAATAATATGGGAAAATGTCCTATGAGAGAAAGTTTTCCCACACATAGGACTTCAAAATTTGGCAATAAGCTCCATTGACTAAAGCATATAGAATGTAAAATAAAGTAAAATTAGCCTCCAAGGGAAAATGGTAGGATTCAAATGAAATAAAAGAAACATTTTTATAAAGTACTTGTCCTTTGTTAGTGTTACTTCACAATATTTTCTGATTATTTGTAGGAATTTTATATATGGAAAACTCATATCACTATGCTCTTCAACCTTAGTTGAAATAAGACACCATATTTATATTCTTATTATGGAATTTTATTCTGCAATCTTTTTGAAGCCCTATGGGATTTTATCCTTCTGGAGATTTATATGACCCTGGAATACAACTTCTAGGGAAAAAAAAATCATCCTAGGTTCTTGCTTATAACTTAGTGCCAGCTCCAAACAAAACTATGCCATTGATCAAGTTTATCTTTGGTATACATACTCCTTTTGAAATATCTTCCTTTTATTTGGTGACAACTCCCCTCCCCTTTTCATTCCTGTGACCCAAGTACTTTATATTTTGTCATCTGTCAAATACAATTCACACAAAAGGAAACCTGTTTGTGCTTTCACCAGTTTCAAAACTTTGATAAAGTACCACTAGACATAGAATAAATTCCATGATGGTGGTGGTGATGATGACATTTGAAGTCTTTCCAGATCTGATCATATTTTATATCCTAATTTCCTCCACAACCCATTTAGTTAGACACTCTACCAATTTTCACACTTTCTGTCAATTATTGAACTTAGTACTAAATTAACATTATTCTCTAGAGTGATATTCCTTCCACTTGACTTGTCAATGTATTTTCCAGTCTTTAGTATTAAGGGGAGAAAAAGCCAATATTAAAGTATATGTTTTCTTATTCTCTTATTCTTTTTTTTTTTTTTTTATTATTTTATTTTATTTTTTTGGGGGGTACACCAGGTTCAATCAACTGTTTTTATACACATATCCCCATATTCCCTCCCTTCCTTGACGCCCCCACCTCGATTCCCCCCCACCCTCCCTGCCCCAGTCCTCTAAGGCATCTTCCATCCTCGAGTTGGACTCCCTTTGTTATACAACAACTTCCCACTGACTATTTTACAGTTGGTAGTATATATATGTCTGTACTACTCTCCCGCTTCTTCTCAGTTTCCCCTTCACCCCCCGCCCCCTCCCATACCTCGAGTTCTCCAGTCCATTCCCTGTATCTGCTTCCCTGTTCTTGTCACTGAGTTCATCAGTACCATTTTTAGATTCCGTATATGTGAGTTAGCATACAATATTTGTCTTTCTCTTTCTGACTTACTTCACTCTGTATGACAGATTGTAGTTCTATCCACCTCATTACATATAGCTCCATCTCATCCCTTTTTATAGCTGAGTAATATTCCATTGTATATATATGCCACATCTTCTGTATCCATTCATTTGTTGATGGGCATTTAGGTTGCTTCCATGTCCTGGCTATTGTAAAGAGTGCTGCAATAAACATTATGGTACAAGTTTCTTTTGGGATTATGGTTTTCTTTGGGTATATGCCCAGGAGTGGGATTACTGGATCATATGGTAGTTCTATTTGTAGTTTTTTAAGGAACCTCCAAATTGTTTTCCATAGTGGCTGTACCAACTTACAGTCCCACCAACAGTGCAGGAGAGTTCCCTTTTCTCCACACCCTCTCCAACATTTGTTGTTTCCAGACTTTGTGATGATGGCCATTCTGATCGGTGTGAGGTGATACCTCATTGTGGCTTTGACTTGCATTTCTCTGATGATGAGTGATGTTGAGCATCTTTTCATGTGTTTGTTGGCCATCTGTATGTCTTCTTTGGAGAAATGTCTACTTAGGTCTTCTGCCCATTTGTGGATTGGGTTATTTGCTTTTTTGGTATGAAGCTGCATGAGCTGCTTGTATATTTTGGAGGTTAATCCTTTGTCCGTTGTTTCATAGGCAATTATTTTTTCCCATTCTGAGGGTTGCCTTTTAGTCTTGTTTATGGTTTCTTTTGCTGTGCAAAAGCTTTTAAGTTTCATGAGGTCCCATTCGTTTATTCTTGATTTTATTTCCATGATTCTAGGAGGTGGGTCAAAAAGGATGTTGCTTTGATGTATGTCAAAGAGTGTTCTGCCTATGTTTTCCTCTAGGATTTTGATAGTGTCTGGCCTTATATGTAGGTCTTTAATCCATTTGGAGTTTATTTTTGTATATGGTGTTAGGAAGTGTTCTAATTTCATTCTTTTACATGTTGCTGTCCAATTTTCCCAGCACCACTTATTGAAGAGGCTGTCTTTTTTCCATTGTATACTCGTGCCTCCTTTGTCAAAGATAAGGTGCCCATATGTGTTTGGGCTTACTTCTGAGTTCTCTATTCTGTTCCATTGATCTTCCTTTCTATTTTTGTGCCAGTACCATACTGTCTTGATCACTATGGCCTTGTAGTATAGTTTGAAGTCAGGAAGCCTGATTCCACCAACTCCATTTTTCCTTCTCAAGATTGCTTTGGCTATTCGGGGTCTTTTGCGTTTCCATACAAATCGTAAGATTTCTTGCTCTAGTTCTGTGAAAAATGCCATTGGTAATCTGATCGGGATTGCATTAAATCTGTAAATTGCTTTGGGTAGTACAGTCATTTTCACGATGTTGATTCTTCCAATCCAGGAACATGGTATATCCCTCCATCTGTTTGTGTCATCTTTGATTTCTTTCATCAATGTCTTAAAGTTTTCTGCATACAGATCTTTTGCCTCCTTAGGCAGGTTTATTCCTAGGTATTTTATTCTTTTGGTTGCAATGGTGAATGGGAGAGTTTCCTTAATTTCTCTTTCTGCTCTTCCGTTGTTAGTGTATAGGAATGCAAGAGATTTCTGTGCATTCATTTTGTATCCTGCTACTTTACTAAACTCATCAATGAGTGCTAGCAGTTTTTTGGTAGAGTCTTTAGGGTTTTCTATATATAGTATCATGTCATCTGCAAAGAGTGATAATTTTACTTCTTCTTTTCCAATTTGGATTCCTTTAATTTCTTTTTCTTCTCTGATTGCTGTGGCTAACACTTCCAAAACTATGTTGAATAGCAGTGGTGAGAGTGGACACCCTTGTCTTGTTCCTGTTCTTAGAGGGAATTCTTCCAGTTTTTCTCCGTTGAGAACAATGTTGGCTTTTGGTTTGTCATATATGGCTTTTATGATGTTGAGGTAATTTCCTTCTATGCCCATTTTCTGGAGAGCTTTTATCATAAATGGATGTTGTACTTTGTCAAAAGCTTTTTCTGCATCTATTGAAATGATCATATGGTTTTTATCCTTCAATTTGTTGATATGATGTATCACGTTGATTGATTTGCGTATATTGAAGAATCCTTGCATCCCAGGGATAAACCCCACTTGATCGTGGTGTATGATTTTTTTAATGTGCTGTTGCAGTCTGTTAGCTAGTATTTTGTTGAGGATTTTTGCATCTATATTCATCAGTGATATTGGTCTGTAGTTTTCTTTTTTTGTGACATCTTTGCCTGGTTTTGGTATCAGGGTGATGGTAGCCTCATAGAATGAGTTTGGGAGTGCTCCGCCTTCTGCAATATTTTGGAAGAGTTTGAGAAGGATAGGTGTTAACTCTTCTCGAAATGTTTGATAGAATTCGCCTGTGAATCCATCTGGTCCTGGGCTTTTGTGTGTTGGGAGATTTTTAATCACTGCCTCAATTTCTGTACTTGTGATTGGTCTGTTCATGGTTTCTATTTCTTCCTGGTTCAGTCTTGGAAGATTGTATTTTTCTAAGAATGTATCCATTTCTTCCAGGTTATCCAGTTGATTGGCATATAGTTGCTTGTAGTAGTCTCTCATGATGTTTTGTATTTCTGAGGTGTCCGTTGTGACTTCTCCTTTTTCATTTCTAATTCTGTTGATTTGCATCTTCTCCCTTTTTTTCTTGATGAGTCTGGCTAATGGTTTATCAATTTTGTTAATCTTCTCAAAGAACCAGCTTTTAGTTTTATTTATTTTTCTTATGGTTTCTTTCCTTTCTTTTTCATTTATTTCTGCTCTGATCTTTACGATTTCTTTCCTTCTGCTCACTTTGGGGTTTCTTTGTTCTTCTTTCTCTAGTTGTTTGAGGTGTAAGGTTAGGTTGTTTATTCGATCATTTTCTTGTTTCTTAAGGTAGGACTGTATTGCTATAAACTTCCCTCTTAGAACTGCTTTTGCTGCGTCCCATAGGTTTTGGGTTGTTGTGTTTTCGTTGTCATTTGTTTCTAGATACTTTTTGATTTCCTCTTTGATTTCTGTAGTGATTCCTTGGTTGTTTAATAGTGAATTGTTTAGCCTCCATGTGTTTGTATTTTTTGCAGTTTTTTTCCTGTAATTGATATCTAGTCTCATGGCGTTGTGGTCTGAGAAGATGCTTGATATGATTTCAATTTTCTTGAATTTGCTGAGGTTTGATTTGTGACCCAAGATGTGATCTATCCTGGAAAATGTTCCGTGTGCACTTGAGAAGAAAGTGTAGTCTGTCGTTTTTGGATGGAATGTCCTATAAATATCAATGAAGTCGAGATGGTCTAATGTGTCATTTAAAGCTTGTGTGTCTATTTATTTTCTGTTTGGATGGTCTGTCCATTGATGTAAGTGGGGTGTTCAAGTCTCCCACTATAATTGTGTTACTGTCGATGTCCCCTTTTATAGCTGTTAGCATTTGCCTTATGTATTGAGGTGCTCCTATATTGGGGGCATAGATATTTACCATTGTGATATGTTCTTCTTGGATGGATCCCTTGATCATTATGTAGTGCCCTTCCTTGTCTCTTTTAATAGTCTTTACTTTCAAGTCCAATTTGTCTGATATGAGTATTGCTACTCCAGCTTTCTTTTGACTTCCATTTGCATGGAATATCTTTTTCCATCCCTTCACTTTCAGTCTATACGTATCCCTTGGTCTGAAGTGGGTTTCTTGTAGGCAGCATATAGAAGGGTCTTGTTTTTGTATCCATTCAGCCAGTCTGTGTCTTTTGGTTGGAGCATTTAATCCATTTACATTTAAAGTGATTATTGACATGTGTGTTCCAATTACCATTTTCTTAATTGTTTTGGGTTTGTATTTGTAGGTGTTTTCCTTTTCTTGTGTTTCCTACTTAGAGAAGTTCCTTTAGCACTTGTTGTAAGGCTGGTTTGGTGGTGCTGAATTCTCTTAACTTTTGCTTGTCTGGAAAGCTTTTGATTTCTCCCTCAAATCTGAATGAGATTCTTGCTGGGTAAAGTATTCTTGGCTGTAGGTTTCTCTCTTTCAGGACTTTCAGTATATCCTGCCATTCCCTTCTGGCCTGCAGAGTTTCTGTAGAAAGGTCAGCTGTTATCCTGATGGGTTTTCCCTTATATGTTGTTTGTTGCTTTTCTCTTGCTGCTTTTAATATTTTTTCTTTGTGTTGAATTGTCGTTAGTTTGATTAATATGTGTCTCGGTGTATTTCTCCTTGGGTTTATTCTGTATGGGACTCTCTGTGCTTCTTGGACTTGGTTCATTATTTCCTTTCCCATGTTGGGGAAGTTTTCCACTAGAACCTCTTCAAATATTTTCACAGACCCTTTCTTGTTTTCTTCTTCTTCTGGGATGCCTATAATTCGAATGTTGGTACGTTTAAGGTTATCACTGAGGTCTCTGAGGCTGTCTTCTAGTCTTTTTATTTTTTTATCTTTTTCCTGCTCTGTGGCGTTTATTTCTTCCATTCTATCTTCCAACTCACTTATTCGTTCTTCTGCCTCAGTCATTCTGCTGGTTAGAGCATCTAGAGTATTTTTAATTTCAGTTATTTTGTTATCCATTGCTGTTTGTTTTTCTGAGTTCTTATGAACTGTTTCTTGTACTTTCTCTAATTTGTTATCGAGATTTTGTATCATTTTTACTATCATTACTCTAAATTCTTTTTCAGGCATTTTTCCTATTTCCTCCTCATTTATTTGGTCTTGTGGGTTTTTTTCCTGCTCCTTTGCCTGCATGGTGTTTCTTTGTTTCCTCATGGTTGTCCAAGCTTTTGGGGTTGCTTGTCCTGGTGATAGAGGTGTTTACAGAAGACTGTCCAAGCCTCAGACTAATGTCCAAGTATTGGATTAGACGAATATTCAGTCGGCTATGTCAGGTTCTCCGCAGCCCTTTCCGGTGTCCGAGGCCGTCTGCTGGTGTTCAGCTGGTTCTCTGTGGGAATGACTGTGTCCTTCCGTGCATTCCCAATGCATCTGTGGAGAGGGATGCACTCCACGTCTCTCTACTTCGCCGCCATCTTTTTTCTCTCTATTCTCTTATTCTTGTGCTCTCTCTCTCTCCTTCTTTTGTCTGAGTGGCAAAAATTATTTATTAACGACTTTATTTGTTTTCAGTCTGTCTAGTATTTTTCTAATGGTTTCATTCATTAGGTAGCTAACAGTTTGAAGGTATGGGTTATTTTTTGTCCTTTGTAACTTCTATATAGCATGAAATACAATATGTGCATTAGTTATATACATGCACCTACAAACTCTTTTTACTACAGGTATATTGTATCATTAAGTGTGTGTGTATGTGTGTATACTTACTGTATTTTTAAAGAAACATTTAGAGCAGTGACCTGGTGAAGCAGGTGACATGAACAGCAATGATAAAATCTATGTAGATTGTTGACTTAGTACAAAAATTTTATTTCTTTTATCCTCCCACTCATATTTTATAAGGACTAAATAATTTTGAAATCAAAGTCTACCTTTTTTTGCCAAAAAACTTTAAATACCATTTTTTCCCTGTTTTTGTTTTCCTAGTCATTCTCTATTTTTCACCAACATAGTAACTCCTGTGATTCCATGATGAATAGAGAGTCCAATTCACTATATTGTCTTCTCTGTGCTTTTTCTTTTTCTCAGAGAGCTCATACCAAGTTTAAGCCTTAATAGTGACTATTGTTGAAAATTCATCATTATTCCTAAGATTGTAGCTAAATACATAGATCAAAAAGATAAGATTTTCTAGAGATACTTCTGAAATAGAAGCATGATGTCTCAACCAGGATTCAGGTTTTTGTTTTTGACCCCATGACAGTAATCAATCTTACATCACTTTTTCATGATAAATATAATAGTTATACATGAAGACAGGCAATATCTTAGTCATTTTCATAATCTGTGTTTGTTACTGTGCTGTTGTAATATGCAGGTGTTAAAAAATGTATTAAATGAATACTCATGATCATTGATATACTACACTTTTCTCACATAGAAATTTTAATCAGAAGGAGTTGAAGTTAAGGGGCAGTGAATATAAGTTCATGTGATTTTAATCAATTATATTTGGAGTGACTTTTCAAAAAATCTGCATTTCGATGATTCTTTAGTTTTCAGCTTGACTAATCTGCAGAAGACTTAAATTTACTTTTATTTCTTTTTTTTCCCAGAGAAAGTGATATAATATTAAATATTCCATTCTTAGACTCTGTGCAAAAGATGAACTTCCATACATAGCGATACTTTTTTTGAATGTCTTCTTTTTCTTGAGATCCTGATAGGGGTATTTACTTTCATAATTCATATACTCAAGACAATTTTATAATATGTGCCTTAGTATAGGTGTATTTTGAAAAACTTTTAAAATATATGTTAGAAATAAATGATTTTATGTATTTAAGTATTGCATTTTAGTATAACTTTTAAAATATTACATGATTCATTTAATATATGTTGCTATTATTATCAGTTTATTAATAAAACATTTGTTCTTCAATTCCAGGCTACATTGTCATTTTCTCTCATATATAGTCTATCATTTTCTCAAGCATCAATTTCATTCCCTAAACACCCATTATACTTTTTATATCACTATAGAACTTAGTTTATTTCTCTCTTTAACCGAATTTTGTAATTCAGTAATTAAAAATAATTGTTGACTACTGAAATACAAAAAAATAGTTAATATCTGCTCTTAAAAAATTTATTTTTCAAAGCTGCAAAAACATGCACATGTATTTGCTTACCTGAAAAAATTGAAAGCCAGACCTCACAGAAAAGATTGTGATGAAGTTTTCAATCCACGTAGGAAGCTAGACTCTAGCTTGAATCATGTAGTTTGCTCCAATACAATGTTACACGCTGATTATTTTCAGTTGATTTTCTAAGGCAAGAGTTTGTTTTGGATACTTAATCTTCAGGTTTGTTAAGCTTTTAAGATTTATTTTGAATCTCCATGAAGTTATGTTCTAAAATACTGTCTAGCAATATTGTAATATTTGCATAGTTTTAAATTAATCCATAAATTCAAAACATTTAAGATAAACTGAAGTTTTCCATTTTGGTTTACAAAAATGACTCATCACTTAGCTCACAATAAACAGGTAGCAAATTAATTATTAGACATAAAGATGCCATCTTCCTTATAATATCTTTCTAATTAAGGCTATTACACATTAAGAGGTTTGATCTCTACTATAAAAGGCACTAGTGTCTGACATTCTTATTTCTGAAATAAAAGACTTTAAAATATTTTACTTTTATATATGTAATTATAATTAGTATGTCACTAGCAAGATAGTATATTTTTTGTCATTTGCAGGATGATGAATGTGTCATCAATCTCAATTCCCAGTAAAGACTATATTTAGAAGGCAGCTATGTTCACCGCTATACCACCAACGCCAGTGCTAAGTAAAGAATATATTTGAATTTGAGTGATTGACATTTGTCCTCATAATAAAATTGTCAAGCTATCATGACTCATGAACTCTCTTCCAAAATATATGGAACTGCCAGAGTTCAAAATAGATACCTCAACCACTTAACTTGATGACTCAAAATTGTTTACTATTAGTGAGGAAAGAACACAAAATGTAAAGAATTTCTTCCCAGGATACCATAATGGTTTAAAACTCCAGTCTAGTATTCTCTCTTCTGTTATGAATTTGACAGAAAGAAAAAAAAAAAAAACATGTAAAAGCAAGTCTTATAAATGTTCCACAGTATCTGACATTTGTTTTTAGGAGAAAAATTGCACATACGCGCACACATACACACATGCATATATAAATAGTATATATGTAAAGGTTATCTATATATATAATCTTTTTACACATTTTCCAGATGTCTGTGGACTTCCTTTCTTTCCTAGAAACTTGTTTTAGACTTAAACCACAGGAGTTACGTCCCAATTACTTAAAATATAATTCTCTGTTGGTTTGGAGAAAGATCTTAGAAGAGTGATTGAATATATCAATATTTATAGTGGATAAGATTAATATTACATTTTCTATGAAGAGTAAGCCCCAATGTAGTGACTGTAAATCCAAAATGCAGTAACCCCAATCATGATGTGGCAGAGGTTGCTCGTGAGAGCCAATGGTTAAATTTTAGTAATTTTTGTAATTTGGTTGTTAAACACAGACATTACTAAAAATTAAATTTTATAAACATACAATTAAAGTTTATATTATAAAAAAGCTCATAATTATTTAATTTTTACTGTTACTTCCTCATTATCTTAGTCATTTGTACTTTTGCCTATGCTCTTGACCTTACATCTACTTGTATATATAGAGTGGAAATTTTGTGTCATGTTGTATTGCATATCTCTTCCCAAGTTCTTGTTCAGTGACAGCTCCCAAAATAGCTTGGAATCTGGCATAGATGCAGTGTTTACACCATGGAAATGGATGAACATTACAAATCAGGGCTTGATTTATTGTTTTGTTGACTGTACATTTAGGAAAATAATAGAGCACATGTTGATGCAGAGTAAACTTATAAAGTCTATCATATCTGTAGCCATTATGTTGTAAATAGCACCCAAAAATTGAGGAAATATTGCACCTCACTCTTAAAAGAATCTGATTTAGCAAAGAATTCACTCATGTCATTTACAATTGAAGTTCTAATGTAGATCTTCATTGTTTCATGTTGTCTTACCTATTAACGTAAATGAAGATCTCAAACAATATTCATATTGGAACTCTGCTTATTAATCACTGACTTAAGTGATTTCTTCCCCATTCATTAGTAATCAAGCATTATTCAGAGTCAGATTTTGTGAAATTGTCATAGGTGCCAGAATGATGAAAATTTGTAGTAGATTTTGTGAGAAATAGCCAGTCACACTGAAGTTATAGGAGTACATTTTTTAAGTGTACATATTTTTGTAAAATTGCTGTTTATAAAATTATGTAAAGGAATAACCAAAATAGTAAAATGGTATTGTGAATATCACTAGCATGTATAGGTACACACACAATGCACAATCCATCCCATACATATTTTCCTTTTTTGAAGAACAATGAGTAAACATTTTCCAGCACATGGCTGCCCACCATCATAGTTGAGGCATTCACTACCTCTTACTGGAGCAGTGAAATAATCTTTCACATCCTTTACCCACTTTCCACCTTATCACTACTCCCTGAGCTTTCTTTTGTGAGCTTTACAGTCTAGTAATAAGGACAGACATATTTCTCCTACACAGCCTGTGATGTTCAGTGACTTCATGACTTTGTTCTTCATATTTCTTTAGTTTAAATGCTTTTTCTTCTTTTTTGACTAGTGAAATTCATCCATCATGGTCTGGCTGAGGTGTTTCACATACATAGTAAATGTTCCATTATTTATCCCTTAGTCTCATATTATTTTTGCTTTGTTTTAATTCATATAAATCTGTTTATTCAAATGTTAAGTGGACTGTTATTTCCTTCTGCATGTATTTATTTAGGTCTAATATGTGTCAGGCCCTGCTTTAGGAAGTAGGGTGGGATAGGACATTTTAAAAGGCAGAAATTTCTGACCTCAAAGTGACTATTGATGAGACATCATCTAGACTAGTGTTGAGATATACAAAGCCTTTGATTTATTGTGAGCATTTGTCTTAGCCTGGCTGCTGTAACAAAATACCATAGATGAAGTGGCTTATACAACAGCAGACATTTATTTCTCACCATTCTAACTACCTTCTAGTTGTAGCCTCACATGGCAGAGACAGGAAGCTCTGGTGTCTCTTTGTCTTCTTATAAGAGCCCCTAATCCCAACATAGGGGCTTCCCTGCTATAACCTCATCTAAACATAGTTACTTCCCAAAGACCACAGGTGCTAATACCATCCTACCGGAAGTTGGTGCTTCAATATACGAATTTCAGGGTGGGGGGGACACCAAAATGCAGTCCACGGCAGCATTTAAACTTTAGTCATGATGATGACGATAAGACGGTGATTCAAAACTGAATACTTTTCCCCTAAACTTAGCTTCTTTGTGATTTTATTCATTTATGCGCCTTAAGATGAAATTTCCTTGCAAATTCTTCTTTCTCGTGCCCTTGCTTGGGGCCCCCATATGTTTGTGATCCATTACCTAAGCATGGATTGAATATTACAAGAGGAAAAATCAAATGTATGTTTTAAGGTTACAGTTAATGGATTTACATGTTTAAGAACTCAGTTTAACGATCTAAGGTTGGTATTTTGTTCAAGAATTAACAGTGGTTTGGAGGAATTTTGGAAATATAAATAAGCAATTTAGAAACTGTAAATTGGAAATATATATTTCCAATTCAGATTATTGAGGCCCCAAAACGAACTTAGTAGTTTGTTCTAAGACATGACAGAGTGCTGATTGCCGTCATTTCCTCTGAGTAATGCTCAAGGCAACTTTGGGAAAGAAAATTCCATTTCTATCCAATAGCGTGTTTCTGAAAGGTTTTGATCATAAAGATAAATTCTTACTTCCTTTACAAAATATTTAATATGTTTCCATTAACAATAAACCAGACATGATCAATAAACCAGATCACTGCTTAAGGATATTTAATAGAAGTGAGGTAATCATCAGTATTTCAAAACAGGCATACCTCATTTTATTGTGCTTCACTTTAATTGCATTTTTGACAAATTGAAGTTGTGTGGTAACTCTGCATTGAGCAAGTCTACCAGCACTATTTTTCCAACAGCATTTGCTCCCTCTCTGTCTCTGTGTCACATTTTGGTAATTCTCACAATATTTCAAGCTTTTTCATTATTATTATATTTGTTATGGCAATCTGTGATCAGTGATCTTTGATGTTACCATTGTAACTTCTAAAGGCTCAGATTATGGTTAGCAATTTTTAGCAATAAACTGTTTTTAATTAAGGTGTATACATTGGTTTGGGGGGATAATGCTATTACACACTTAATAGACTTCAGTGTCATGTAAACATAACTTTTATGTGCACTGGGAAACAAAAAAAATTTTCATGGCGATATTCACTTTATCATAATGATTTGGAACTGAACCTGCATTATCTCCAGAGTAGGCATGTATAGCTATAGCTGCATATCTGTTAATAAGTCATGGGTTCATTATCACATAATATATATGTGTGTGTGAATATATATTTACTTCATTTATTTCACATATACTTATGCAGGAAATTTCATCACATTCTAGATGAAGAAGAATCAAGATAATTGAAATTTTGAAAGCCTGTTGCAGTGTAGTTCCATGTCTCTAGCTTCATCTCAAAACATACTATCCATAAAATTACAATTTGGTGATGAGCTTTATTAAAGAGAACAAATGCTCTCCATGAATAATGACCACAATAATTTTTCACAAATGACTCTAGCCAGAGTTCATATGAGTTGACATAAATTATGCTACAACTCAGAAGATTTACTTTGGCATGAGACGTAGAGTAGAATAAAACCTAGCTTACAGTTATAGAAAAAAGGAAATACTTGAATTAATTATTAGGTCTTGGGATTTAAAATTATTGGTTACAGAAAAAAATAGTAATAGAAATATTTATAGCATTTTTGATTGAAAAAGCTTTGATTTTGAAAAATAACCTAAAATATCAAATTTTAAATATTTATCTTTCTGGGTTATTTATTATAACTATTCTCTAATTTTATATATATGTATATATGTGTGCATATATATGCATACACATGCATGCATATACACATATATGCATATACATATATAAAACATTATGCATATACATTACATATTAAATTAGTGTATATATATTTACTATATAGCATAATGCAAATATACAGTATACATAAATTTGCTATACAAAGCTTTTAAATATTTCAAAATTTAAAATCTAATATGTTCTTAAGAACATCGATAATTTAAAATAAGGTCATTTTTCAGGTTAAGCATTATTGAATAAGCTGAATAAGTAAGAAGACCAGTATTGTGATAACATCTATCAAGAAGTTTTGCCTGTTCCTTAGTTACTTAACACTAAGTAAATATATTTTTTGACTATTTTAGCATCACCATTTTTATGTTATTTCCACGATCATCATGTGTCATGGCCACAATCAACTTCTTTCCATGTAATATCCACATTAAACATATTTTGGGATTGCAGAATAAATAAACTGCTAAATATTATCATTTTACCATTATTGTTCTACTACTTGAGTTCTCATGATAGAGTAAAAAGGACAGTTTGTCTCTCTTAACATTTTGTAAACCTAATTTAGATAAAAGTAAGAGGTTAAGAACTTGCATTAGAAAAATCTTTTGTTGTTGTTTCATTTCTAATTAATGTATTTAAAACATTTAAAACCTTGACTAGTAAGCAGTCTTCTAACTTACTTACAAGGCTGTTCTTTGAATTCTTGTAATATATAGGTATTCTTGTCATTTAATGTGATTTGTCCTATGTTTTAAAGCTTTTTAAAGAAAATATATTATTTTATGAACCTAAACAGGTCACATCAAATGATTTTTTAAAATACCTCGAGGTCAGAATACTTTGGAAAACTATACAATTTCAGAATTTGGAAGAATTTTAGAAAATTCCTAGAAATTTTCTTTTCAGTGGCCAATGACGAGGCCTGGAGAGTAGTGGTTAGGAGTGCAGGATCCAGAGTCAGACTTGCTAGACAGGAATTTTAGCTCAACACCTAACAGTCAACTGTACCTAATATGTGAACCTAAGTCAAGTAACTTAACTTCTCTAAATGTCAGTTTTCTCAGTAACCGCCTCACATAATCCTTAATACAGACAAGGGGAGCCCTGGTTGATAAATCTATGGATCCTAGGTTTGTTCAGTATAAGTAATTCTTTAGCCAAGAAGATCTTGCTAAGGACATTTCAGATAAGATCTCTTCCTTTTAGAAAATTTTACATGGAGATCCATTTGCGAATGAGATTACACCTGGTATAATTAAGAAAAAAATAAAACCTGCATTTATGTTTTATTTGATATTTACTAGTTGTGTGACCTTGGAAGAGAAAGTCCTCTTAACTTTTTCAGCCCCAATTTTTTGAATTGTGAAAGGACATAATAGTGACTACTGTGATTATCTCATAATGTTTGGTGTTTATCAAATGATATTTCATATATTCTTTTAAGAGTTTTTTATTTTTATTTTTTTATTTAATTTTTATTGCAGTACAGTTGCTTTACAATGTTGTGTTAGCCTCTACTGCAGAGCAAAGTGAATCTGCCATACATATACATATATCCCCTCCCTTTTGGATTTCCTTCCCATTTAGGACACCACAGTACATTAGGTAGAGTTTCCTGTGCTATACAGTATATTCTCATTAGTTAACTATTTTATACATAGTATCAATAGTGTATATGTGTCAATCCTAATCTCCCAATTCCTCCCCCTCTTTCTCCCTTCATATTCATGCATTTGTTCTCTATGTCTGTGTCTCTATTTCTTTTTTGCCAGTAAGGTCCTCTATACCATTTTTCTAGATTCCACATATATGCGTTAATGTACAATATTTGTTTTTCTCTTTATGACTTACTTCACACTGTATGACACTCTCTAGGTCCATCCATGCCTCTACAAATCACCCAATTTTGTTTCTTTTTAATGGCTGAGTAATATCCCATTGCATATATGTACCACATTTTCTTTATCCATTCCTTCATTGACAGACATTTTGAAACATAATTGACATATAACCTCATGTTAGTTTCAGGTATACAGTGTAATTATTTGATCTTAAAAGTTCTCATTACAGAAAAACAAAATTATAACTTTGTGTGGTTATTCATGTTAACTAAACTTATTGTGGTGATCATTTTGCTATATATCACCAGCTTTTAAAAATTACTCATTCCCAGTAAATACAAACTTCAGAAAATAAACACCTTTGAACTGGTTTGTTTAAGACAGTGTCTGTGTATGTATTTCATTGTTTTTGAGTTTGGTGTCAAAGCTTCTCTTTTAGTGTTAAAATTCAAATATTAGATTGAGGTCTTTTCTTACAAAACATCTATAATCTTTTTGAGATTTTGTTCCTATATTCAGTTATAAATACCGCTGAATTTGAGCTTTCTAATAGAGGCTACACCTCCATTTAGAAATAACTAACACTTTAGTTTGCTTTAAAATTCAGCATATTTTCGATTATTTAGCATACTTGTAGATATATCAATTACTTTTTAAGAATGTTTTGTAACTAAGAATATTACTAATTATAGATAACTCTGTGATTCAAAACTTGACCAAAAACTTGTTTGTTAAATGTGCATAGCTACCTGGGGGAAAGACCCATCTAAAATCATGTCTTAGTCAACTCTATTTTATTATGTATGGTTCCAATATAAAAGGATGAAGTCAGTGTCTTCTTTGTCCATACTGCCATTTTGGATCATTATTTTGCTACCCAAAAGAACATCTGGTTATTTGAGAGATATATTATCCAGTTGTGCCATTTTTTAAAGGTTAATAGATTTTTTCAGTTTTATTGAGATATGCTAGCATACAGCATTGTATAATTTTAAAGTATACAGCCACATTCATCATGAAATGATTACCACTGCAACTTCAGTGAACAACCATCATCTCATAGAGATACCAAATTAAAGAAATAGAAAAAAAAAAGTTTGCTGTGATAAGAACTCTTAGGATTTAGTCTCTGAACAACTTACATATATTACATACATCGGTGTTAATTATATTTATTATGTTGTACATTATATCCCTTGTACTTATTTATTTTATAACTGTAAGTTTGTACCCTTTTGACTGCTTTCCTCCAATTCCTCACCCCCCACCCCACCTCTGGTAACCAGTCTTACCTCTTTTTCTATGATTTTGTTTGTTTGTTTGTTTGTTTTTGAAGCATAATTGAC
Source organism: Hippopotamus amphibius kiboko (assembly GCF_030028045.1). NCBI lineage: Eukaryota > Metazoa > Chordata > Mammalia > Artiodactyla > Hippopotamidae > Hippopotamus > Hippopotamus amphibius. Next base: position 36,632,284 of record NC_080188.1, read on the forward strand.
CTATAATACTGTTAGTTTCTGTTACCCAACATAGAAATTCAATATTTCTAAACATTTCAAAATGATCACCAGGATAAATCTAGTTACAATATGTCACCATACAAAGATGTCACAAAATTACTGACTATATTCCCCACAGTGCACATTTCATACCTGTGACTCATTTACTTTGTAACTGAAAGTTGGTACCTCTTAATCTCCCTCACCTACTTCTTTTCTCCCCCAAGCCCCTCCCATCTGGCAACCACCTGTTTGTTCTCTGTATCTATAACTCTATTTCTTAGTCATCATTGTTCATTTGTTTTCTTTTTTCTTTTTTTTTCCATATATTCCACATATAAGTGAAATCATACAGTATTTGTCTTTCTCTGTCTGACTTATTTCACTTAGCATAATACCTTCTAGATCTATCCATGTTGTTGCAAATGGCAAGATTTCATTCTGTTTTATGGCCAAGTAATATTCCATTGTATATTCCATTCCAGTTCTGCCATTTCTGTCTCTTTACCTTTTGCAATCATTTATGGACTTCATATGAGTTCTGTAATTTATTAACAATTTTGGAACCAGTCTTAGAGTCATCTTCACCTTAATTTCTGCCAGTTTTTGGAATGACTTCAATATTCATATGACAAACCAGGCAATACTGTAGCTCTCACAACTGAAATGATTAGTTTGTGCTATCACAGGTAGCTCTTTAAATCAGAATAATTCTAATTTCTTTATACTTTGAACAATATTATCACAGTCTGGAATTTAGGACATAGCTATATTCCATCAACAAGCTTTATATGCCACTGTATTCTGGCAGAGAGTTCAGAAATAACTCATCATTCAGAAGTAAATATTATGCTTTATTTCCTTTGTTGGTGCCTCATGAGATAGAACCAGAGAAACTGTCAGTTTTATAATTCAGGAATTCTTTTTTTTTTGTCTGAAAAATAAAAGTGGAGTTCAAGGAAGTGGTTGCTAGCCGGGTGTGAAATATTTTCTTATAGCCTTCAAAAAAGGAGAGTGGTTTTGGTTAGATCTATGGTATGTCATACAGATCAGTATCATTCCTGATGACATGTTCTGCTTAAGTATTAAATAAGTATTTATTGAGCTCTTCTTATTTTTGAGGTCCTGTTTGAGTTGTGAATGAAAGAGAAAAGACCCTAGCTCTAAAGGAACATACATATAAGTTGGGTTAGGAAAATATAAACAAACCGATGATAAACAGTATCATTCACAGAGGGATCACAAAATAAAATAGGAATTTTGGAGAAAGAGTAAAAGGAGGGACAATTTGAGTAGGATGATCAAGGGGGGGAAAGCTGTTAGAAATAAGAACTTTTGAGAAGATATTAATGATTTTAAAAATCCATACATTTGAGGATTTGAAGAGAAGATTTCAAGTAGAGGGAAACTGAAACCAATAGCTTTAGGCAGAATTAAATTTCAATTAGATGAGAAACAGAGATGTAACTAATGTGGCTGGAGTTTAATAAATGATGAAGAGAGTCATATGAAGGCTAATAGTCCAGACAGAAGATAACTGAGGCTTGGATCAGGGTAGTAGAAAGAAAGGTAGTGAGAAGAGTTCAGGGAAGGGTAGAGAGATGGAGCAGCTTTAGCCAGATGGTGGCACCACTAGAGTTGTGAAAACAAGGAAAAGAGAAGGTTTGAGGTGGATAATCAAGATGTCTGTTTTGCAGTGTCATAGACTGAATTGTGTCCCTGCCAAATTTGTATGTTAAAGTCCTAACACCCAGTAACTTAGAATATGACAGTATCTAAGGAATATGTCTTGAAAGAGGTAAAGGGAAAATGAGGCCTTTGTGGTGGGGCTTTAATCCAATGGTGTCCTTATAGAGAGAGAGAGCAGGAATGCATGTATGCAGAGAAAAGCACATGTGAGGACACAGCAAGAGTGTTGCCCACTACAAGCCAAGCAGAGAGGACTTAGGAGAAACTAACCCTGCCAGCACCTTGATCTTGGACTTCTAATTTCTGGAACTATGAGAAAATAAATTTCTGTTGTTAAGTTAGTCTCTGGTATTTTGTTATGGCAGCCCTGGGAGACTAATACACACTGTTTGCATTTGAGATGCACATTAGACAACCAATGCAGATGCTAAGTAAACTATTGGAGTGAGAAGATGCTAGGGTGCAAAATTCAAATTTTAAAGACATAAGCATTTCAATGAATAACCAAAATTATCTAGATACTTTCTCTTGATCTTAGTATTGTTCCCATGTATGAAAAGGCAAATTGTATTACTCATATTTCAGCTAAGCTAAGAGATAATCTATGAAAATCTTGTTGGTTCTGTTTATTGTTTCTGCAATGCCATTGTAGGGGAAACAACACTATTGTAGAGTTCTAGAATTGATAAAAAGAGATATAGTTCAGTTTAAAAATTTGGCTCCAATAATACATAGGTGGAAGCCTGCCAGTTCCCAAGGATCAGTCTAAGAATGCTAATTTCTTATAAAGGTTAGGTAAAATCAGACACAAAAAAATGAGACATACTGTTTGTAGAGATGGTATGCAAGAATGGCTTTGTACTCTAAATCCAGGCAGCAGACTTGAAACAACACTAAAAAAGCATATCTTCAAGAAGTTTCTCTGATGCTCCATTTGGTTTTTGAAACATTGATCAAAAGAGACTGAAGGCTTGGGTGGCAAAGTTGAATGACAAAGTGGAGGCCTTCAAATCTGCACAGCACATTGAGAATATTATTAAATCTGAGAAGTTTTAAATAGGATGATGGCCCTCAGGCTATGAGATAAAAATGAGTAAAGGTGAGGACTATTTGTCTGATTGGGAAAATGTTATTTCCAAGTAAGAAACTTACTTAGTATCTCTCTTAATTTCTAATGACCAGATAGATCTGAAGAGATAGGTTCCTAATATACTGAGGAGACCATTTTGTGCCTGATTTCTTTTCACCCATTCTCCTGACTATGTTGGAAATTACTGAGTTGAAAATTTTAAGAAAAGTTTGTGCCTTATCCTGGCATTGAACTTAGAAATTACTATCATTTCTAAGAGAGAAAATAAAAGGTTCTTTAAGGCAATGATTTATGTCAACTTAGCACCTACCCCTCTGATCATTTTTCTCCCAAGAGAGCCTAAATTTTGCTCACCTTGTGTCTCAGGGCACCTCCAGCTCACCTCAGATGAGGCCTGTTGGTCTAAGGGGAAGTCAATTCCCCTTATTTGTATTTAGTTTAGAAAATAGGCATGTGACTCATATCTTGCCAATTATTCATGAGAAAAGTTTGTTGAGGGTCTTCTGGAAAAAAAAATTTGCTGCATGAAGAAAAGATGTCTGTTTCTTTTGGGGGGGATACATTCAAATCTATACATGATACTTAGAATTGCTTTACACAGACTATAAAAGAATGACACTTCAAGGAAATGAAAATAATCTGTCTTTGGTGGCATCATGAAGCCACTGAATCAAGTAAATTTGAAACTTGCCCTACCTTGGGACTTATTACTATGTAAGAATTTATTTATTTCATAAACCATTTTAGATTAGGATTTTCTGTTGCTTATGGTGAAACCATCCTATTTGATACACAAGGGGAACTAACATTATTGATTGGCAATTAAGAGACCTTGAAGGCATGCTGCTTTTCTGGTGGAAATATTAAAAATAAATTAAACCTCAATACTTCTATCTTTGCTCATGGGCCTGAAGCCATCTCCTCCATGTGAATGAAACAGAGCTGCAGCAAATTTATTGTATTGGCTGAAACTCTGGATAGTACTTAAGACTCTAAGACATAGGACTGAGTTAGGAAGCAAACTCTCTTCCCAAGAGAATACGTAATATTATTCTAAAAAAAATGAAACTGCTTAGAGTCTCACAGAGAGAGACTTGGAATGAAGTTTGTTTATGAGAGGGAGCAGAAAACTTGAACTTGAGGATAGGCAGACATAGTTAGGAACAAAAGAAACTTACATTGGAAGTTCCCAGTGGGAGCTGTCATGCATTGATAATCCTTTCTTTAAAAATGTTCAGTGAAAACTTCAGGTTAGTTTAAAATTTCACCTTTGTTTCTCTAGCACTGAAACTTCTTTTCTGAGTTATTTATATTTTGTACGAAATCTGAGCATGTTATTTTGTGGAGTTAAAGAAGCAAGATGGCAAGGGCAAAGGGCACCTCCTATACCTTGAACTCTTGTGGAATCCTAGAGAGATGGGATTTTTTCCACAAGGAGAACTAAGGCTCAGCTTGCCATTCTGATTAGTGATATTAGAGGAAAGAGACTCAAAATCCTAGAAAAATTTCTGAGAGGATTAGAAAAGAAAGAAAAGGGCTCAGTAAATTTCTTGTCTATATAATAATCTAGAAGACAATAATACTTGCCAGAATATTTAGAAACAAGACAGAGCTAGTCTCAGTGTTCACTTATGCAATGCTAAGACAAATTTTCCAATTTTATTTTAATTCCAGTTTTGAACTGGAAAGATATGAATACAGGAACTCGTGTGTGATATTGAGTGAAAGTTTTTTCACTCCTTTTTCCTATTCCTTGATGTTGGTGTTAAACTATGAAACTCAAGAATTATTTTTTTTAATAAATTTATTTATTTATTTATTTATTTATTATTTATTTATTTATTTATTGGCTGTGTTGGGTCTTGGTTGCTGCACATGGACTTTGTCTAATTGCAGTGAGCAGGGGCTACTCTTCATTGTGGTGCACAGGCTCCTCATTGCCGTGGCTTCTCTTGCTGCAGAGCAAGGGCTCAAGGCATGTGGCCTTCAGTAGTTGCAGCATATGGGCTCAATAGTTGTGGCTCATGGGCTCCAAAGCACAGGCTCAATAGTTGTGTTACACGGGCTTCGTTGCTCTGCAGCATGTGGGATCTTCCTGGAGCAGGGATCAAACCCGTGTCCCCTGCATGGCAAGCAGATTCTTAATCACTGTGCCACCTAGGAAGTCCCAAGAATTCTTTTAAGTGGATATAATTCTTCTTAAATGAATTATGTTATCTTAATGAGTAGTGCCTGAGTCAGTTTGTTTTGTGAAATTGGAGAATATTGGGTAATAAGACATGTTTCAGGAGAATAGTCGAGAGCATAAAAGGAAATCCTATATCACAGAAACCCAAAATAGACCCTTACTCTAATGAGAGGACTGGAATTATTTTGTCCCTGTTAAAAGTGAGAGAGAATCCTGGTAGTGGAAAATGTTGAAAAGTGAAATCACATCACCTAAGAAACAACAAGCAGATGAAGTTAAATAAAAAAGAAAAGCTCTTTAGATAAAAATAGAAATTAGGTCTTAAAGGAAAGAGAAAAGATTGGTGGTTGGATGATATTAAAATCTTAATGTCATTTCAGTAAGCATTCTCATATTGTGCTTTTTTAATTTTTTATTTCATATTCAAGTAAGTTGATTTACAATGTTGTGTTAGTTTCAACTGTACAGCAAAATGATTCAGCTGTGCATGTACATATATTCATTCTTTTTCAGATTCTTTTCCCATATAGATTATTACAGAATATTGAGTAGAGTTCCCTGTGCTATTCAGTAAGCGCTTGTTGATTATCTATTTTATATATAACAGTTTGTATATGTTAATGAGAAATTCCTAATTTATCCCAAACCCCCTGCCACATTTCCTCTTTGATAACCATATTTTGTTTTCAAAGTCTGTGAGTCTGTTTCTGTTTTGTGTATAAGTTCATTTGTACCATTTTTTTAGATGCTACATATAAGTAATAGTATATGCTATTTGTCTTTCTTTTTCTGACTTACTTCATTGAGTATGATAATCTCTAGGTCCATCCATGTTGCTGCAGATGGCATTATTTCATTCTTTTTTATGGCTGAGTAGTATTCTATGATATATATGTAGCACAACTTCTTTATCCATTCCTCTGCCCGCGGACATTTAGGTTGCTTCCATGTCTTGGCTATTGTAAATAGAGCTGCAATGAACGTTTGTGTGCATGTATCTTTTCAAATTATGGTTTTCTCCAGATATATGCCCAGGAGTGGGATTGCTGGATCATATGGTAGTTCTGTTTTTAGTTTTTTAAGGAACCTCCAAACTGTTTTCCATAGTGGCTGTACCAACTTATATTCCCACCAACAGTGTGAGAGGGTTCCCTTCCTCCACACCCTCTCCAGCAATTTATTGTTTGTAGATTTTTTGATGTAGGCCATTCTGACCAATGTGAGGTGCTATCTCGTAGTTTTCATTTGCAGTTCTCTAATAATTAGTGATGCTGAGCATCTTTTCACATGGTTTTTGGCCATCTGTGTGATTTCTTTGGAGGAATGTCTATTTAGATCTTCTGCCCATTTTTTGATTGGGTTGTTTTTTGATATAGAGCTGCATGAGCTGTTTGTATATTTTGGAGATTAATCCCTTGTTGGTCACTTCATTTGCAAGAAATTTCTCCCATGCTGTGGGTTGTCTTTTCATTTTGTTTATGGTTTTCTCTGCTGTGCAAAAGCTTTTAAGTTTAATTAGGTCCCATTTGTTTATTTTTGTTTTTATTTTCATTGTTCTAGGAGGTGGATCCACAAAGATATTTTGTGATTTATGTCAGAGTGTTCTGCTTGTTTGCTTCTAAGAGTTTTATAGTATCCACTCTCACGCTTAGGTTTTTAATCCATTTTGAGTTTCATATTGTACTTTGTTTGGCATTAGCTGCAAGTAGCTGTCTTTCCAATGTTAAATAAGTCAAGATAAATTTCTTCCTGTTTTTCTGACTTGAAAGAAGTTTGAAGAAGTGGATACATCAAAGTTGTGTCACTATCAGATTGGTTACCTCCAGTGATTTAGGTAGGATGTAGATTTTCAGTGTGTCTGATCAAATTTTAATTTTCTGTATGAGGAAACCTAGGCTCAGAAAACTTAACAGATATGAAGGCAGCTAGCTGGTGGAGGAGCCAAGACTAAATATGGGACGCCAAATTCCCATAACATGTCTGGCACTTATAATGCCAGCTCATCTTTAAACTGTCCAATCCAAAACCTGAGTTGCCTTTAATTCTTTTATTCTTTGTGAATACCTTTCCTTTTAAAATTGTTTTAATCAAGTTTTCACATATAAAAGTGGTCAGAGAGATGCTAGACTGGTATCAGCTTTTATTGTCACATAGCTCAGTCATCAAAATAATAATTTGTGGCATGATAAATTGGAATATACACTTCACTTCTGTCAGGACCTTTAAGTTTGTGATCTTAATATCCATTTTTTAACTTAAAAGGCCAGAAACTTGCTGAACATGTATCTTTATGCATCTTTACTGTTTTTCCATAGGTTTTTCATGGAGCAGTAGTATACCTCAAATCATTTTCTTTAAGGGTACCAAACAAGGACACTTTATTAGTTTCCTAGAGCTGCTATAACAAATTACCACAAACTGGGTGGCTTAAAACAACAGAAATTTAATCTTTTACTGCTTTGGAGGTTAGAGGTTCAAAATCAAGATATCAACAAGGTTGGTTACTTTTTGGTACCTCAGGGGATTTGTTCCATGCCTCTCTCCTAGCTTCTGTCAGTTGCTCACAATCCTCAGAATTCCTTGACTTACAGATGCACCTCTCCAGTCCCTGACTCTGTTTCACATGGTGTTCTCCTCTGTGTATTTGTGTCTCTTCTCTTATAAAAACACCAGTCATATTGGATTAGAATCCACTAATCAAGTAGGACCTCATTTGAACTTGATAACATCCACAAAGACCCTATATCCAAATTAGATTATCTTCCCAATACTGGAAGTTAGTCTCAACATATCTTTTGGGGGAACACAATTCACCCCCTAACAGATACCAATATAGTTGCTCTGACCCATGTTAGTCCTTTCAGAATTAAATATTTCTCCCTTATATCATTGAATGTTTTACAAAATATCTTCACCTAAATACTGATCACAAGTAACTCTATTGCTTGAATAGCCAAAATCAACTGATACCCTGTTGAGTGTAATACCACAAAGGGACAGATTGTGGACAGGTGTCTGGAGAGAGAAGGGAGATATTAAAATGGAAATGAAGAATCTAAGACAACTTACAATATCATGATTTGAGCATTGTGGCAAGCTCAAAACTTTAAAATTTTGTTTTGTCTTCACTGCAGGACATTTTACAAAAGGATATTTATTTTCCTCATATTCCTTAACTGAAACTAAATCTGTTGCGTATATGCAAGCAGTGTGGTGATAAAAAAAACATAAGCAGTACATTACGCTAAAAATTGAACTTTTTCCCAAGTTCCAGTATTAGCATCTTGAGCAATTTTGGGAAAAGAAAAAGTCTATCAAATGGAAAGCTGCCAAGGACACTTGCAAAGGAAATTATAATGTTTTTATGAATTTGATTACTTAACCTATCTAGAAAAACATGTTTGTAATGTTTTTAAATAATAAATACTGATAAGTTTTCAAATCTGAATTTTAAAGTTCAGCTTTGAGATGCCTATTTTAGGAACTATTTTCAAAGTCATAGTAAAGAAACTGCTCCATTCACAGGAGTCACATAATCATAAGGGGACTTCAGAATGTAAGGTGATATTTAAGTAGAGAAAATTAGCATCCCTGAGATATTCTAAATCTGACATCTAGAAATCTGCATTCAAACAGAGGATTAAAGTGGTCCTGCTGAGCCTATCTGCTATGGATTGGATGGGCATACTGATAAAAAAAAGTGTATTTTAAGGCAAGATAATTTTTTGTCCTTTCAGCTTGTCAGAGACTAATGACTACAGGCATTTGTTTGGAATCTTTTATTCTTACTTCTTTTATTGTGAACTCTTGACTAGAATTGCTTATGTTAATGAATCTACTTCACAATATGAAAATACAGTAGCTCAAGAAAAATAAATGATTTTATCCATTCATTTCTAATTATGAAGATGAAAAATATGGTTATATATATAAATTATGTTAATTTGTACTGCAGGAAGTATCCATTTATATTTAAAATAATATAAATATAAGTATGTTATATAAAATATTGTATAGTGGAAAAACTTTGTGCAGGCTTTTTTATCACCATAGGTTTAATTCTGCTATAGAATGTTTATTTAGAAATACTGATTTGGATATTTTCTTGTAAATAGCTAGATTTTCTGTTTTAAAAGCTTTTTGAAGGCTCATATCTACTGGTTTTCATAGCTTCTTATTTTTATTATATTTTTCCATTTATACATTTTCCTATTGTAACTCATTTTTTAATTATTTTTATATTTTCTAATTTATTCATTTTCTATACCTCTATTGAGTTAAAAAAATGCACAATGTGAGAGTTGTAGGTTAAGTTTTATTTGGGGCAAAATGAGAACTATAGCCCAGGATACAGCATTTTAGATAGCTCTGAGAAACTACTCCAAAGAGGTGGGGGGGGGAGGTCAGTATATATGTGATTTTGGTGAAGGGGGAGTACCGGCAATCAAGCACATATTTTTTGCAGAAGGCTTCTGCTAGTCTTGTGAAGGTTACTGTTAGTTACGAGGAGCAGGCATCACCATGAAGGATTTTAATGCTATTCTAGATATGAGGAGATACAAGAATTGGGCTCATAAAATCAGTTCCTGCAAGTATCTGACTATCTGTAGACGTGTTCTGCTCGTTTTTCCCAGAGCACAGAGTGCCTCATTTCTGCTCTCCATGTGAACTCCTTTTAGGGGATACTGAAAATCAGCAGCTGCAACAGCACATGATTTAATCCTTGTAGAGGTAGATGGCAAGTGCCAATTTGTTGTTGACACCTCCGTGTTTCAATCTTTTTATTTTTTGTTTATTCTGTAATAGTAAATCCATATTTTCAGCTCTGTCTTATTAATATTGGATCTGAGAGTTGGGATAGTTGTGCCAAGCAAATTTCCAAGAGGATTTAGGTAGAGGCTTATGTTTGTAGAGAAACACCTCCATTTTTTTTCTACTTTACTCTACTGCTATGTTGGGTTTTATTTATTTATATAGAATCATTTTGCATATATCATCTTTAATTCTGTATGTAGGAAGCTTTGCTTTCTGTCAAAATATTCTTTATTAAAAAAACAAAGAAGGACTATAGTTCTATATTTCACTGTAGAAGCATAGACGTTACTAGTATTTCATAGGTAGTCACCAATATACTAAATATTTTGGAGTGCCCAGGTAGAGAAAAACGTATTTTCAAATTTTCTAATACATTATATCAAGAAGAAGTCTAGGGTGGGGAGAGAAAAAAAGACTCTTGAAAACATGCTTAATATTCCTGGGAAATATAGTTTTATTTCATCTTTTAAACTAGAAGATGTTTTTTCCTACAGAGAGTTTAAATAAGTAAGACAGTTCATTTTGGAGGATAAACTGTTTCAGTATAGAAGTAGAAATATGTATCTTCAAAAGCTTGTGCGCCCATGCAAGGCCCCTGTCCCCACACACATATGTGCCCTTGTGTGCACACAGCCATACCCTGTGTTGGGTGGTACTGCCTCACCACTGCTCAGCATACCTCTGGCAGCAGTATCTGTAGTCTATCAACGTTAGATGCAAACACGTAAAATCATTACTCGTGAGTCACAAGTGGGAAAATAGAATATTATATTGAGAAGAGCATGTAGCTCCTGAGCTTCAGAGAGGATTCTAGAATGATCCTTGGGGATGTCAGTGCTGGACTTCAATTCTATCTGACACTGGCTGGTGACCTGAGAAGATCTGCCAGAGCTAATTAGCAGAAGGGACTTGAGAGCTTCCTGAAGAAAATTCTCCTAAGGAATTCATATATGGTCAAGTAACAAAGTGTTATTCCCGGAGACGGGGTTTGGGTGATTGGAAATTCAGCATTCTGGATGTCTCATTAGGAGTTTTCTTCCTACCTACCACCCTGTAGTGTTCCCATTCAACACATTTGAGACATGTGGAGGAATTTTTAAAAAGCTATATGTGAAACCATAGAAGCTTTTTTTTCCTAAAAGCTTTGTGTCTTCGTACTAATGTGGTAAATTACAACACAAAATGACAGAAGAATATACTGATTGACTTCTGTAGGAAATATATCATACCTTTAACACTTTATACATATTAAATGCTTCCTGAACCATGGCACTCAGCTCCAGAGTTTCCAACAGATCAGGGTGTCTGTGATCCTGGTGCAAGTGCCAGGGCCCCATTAAAAGTAAAAAAAAAAAACAGCAGTACCAATGGGAGCAGAAGTGTGCCTATGGGGAGCAGAAATGCTATACAGGCATGCTATCTTCAGTACATGATGGTGCTGAACAGAAGAGTGCATCAGTAAAAGGAGAGAAACTGTAGATGCCTTATGGAAACTGAACCTGAAGGTTCTTGTTAATGAAGTCATGTGAGACATCTTCAAGCTACATAGGAGGAACCTTTCTGAAGGCTAGTATGCATCCTGAGTAGGAGCAAGAATCAGAGAAAAGTGAGAGAAATAAAGATAAGCAATAGGTGATTGATAAATAATACTTAGATGATTGGTGGATAGATAAAGACAGATAAACTTAGTTTGGATATTTTGGTAAGGCTAGTAAAAAAGAAAAGGAAATAAATCTATTTCCTTTTCCTATTGTCTGGTCTATATTCTCTTCTATGGTGCTGAGAAATTTTAACTACAAATGTTTTTTTGAACTATGAAAATAGTTTTGTCACACCTATGGAATACATTGGTGCTGAATACGTATGTCCACTTCTATGGCATATGTAAAGAAATGTACTTTTAAAACTTAAAAGAATTGACCAAACTGTCTTCTGTGTCCATCTCTACTTTGTGAATTTAATATAAGCATCCTGAACTCCCCACAGAGCCACAGGAGATTTTGGAGATTAAGACATTGAAAAAGGATGTGAAAATATTAATTCCAGGACCAGGCATGCTCTGATCTCTGGCACTGTGCTTTTCCTAGAGGATGCTATCATATTATCTGTATGCCTGACTGGGTGAGGTAAGAAAGTGTCTGGGGAGGAAGAGTTAGGTGTCCAGGCTGTGAGTTGCCATAGAATTTCAGCTTGAGGTAATCATGTTGGAGTAGTTTTGCCCAAGATCTGGGATTAAGGAAAGAGAGTGAGGTCTCTGCTAACATCCAAGATATACGGAAGAAATTTGCCCCAAATCACTCAGAATTGTCAGATCACAGAATTGAAAGTAAAACTTTTCTCTGTTTCCATATTTTAGATGTTGAATTTACATGTGAATACTTCCATGTAAACTACAAATTTGGTTAAAGAAGCAAACAAAATCCTGTCTGAATCAAGTCCTCTAATGAACCCCTTGTTTTTAGATAAAACCAAGTGTTTTCAACATAGACCCCAGCTAACTCTCTACTATTATTTGAAAACAAGGCACAAGTTTCTGAGCTATTTATTGATCACCTCCAGGTGTTGGAACATCCAGTGCCATTTGACTAGAATGAATTTCCCATCTTGACCTCCTTGAAGAGTCTTATGTTTTTAGGACTCTGAACAAAATATCTGCCTATTTGGAAAATTTACTTGGGATCTTCAGTAGTACTTAAGTGCTTCCTTTTATGTGTTCCTAGGCACCTTCTATATTCTACCTTTATCATAGTTTTCATTAGTTTTGATAGAGGTTTAGCACTTTTTTCTTCATTTGAAAGAAAATATCATATAAAAATAGAAAATAATCCATTATGGGTGTAGTATATGAAAAACACTCAACACAAATGACAATCAGTACACCCAAGCCCAAAGAAAATACTTTGTATTTGCAATAAAAATTTGGTAAATGAATATTAGTAAATATAAAATGTTTACATCTGTAGGATTTTGTTTTTATGATTTCTAGCTTTTGAGGAATTTTTAAAAAATTACTCAACTCTATTGATTTGGATAAGTAGTTATCTGTTGTGCTTAGTAAATATGTAATTAAAATTAATCTACCAAAGTGCTGGGAATCAAAACTTTGATGGGAAGGAGAGTAGATTTTTTTTTTCTTTTCTACTCTTTATTACAAATCTTCATTGATAGGAGAGTAGATATTTAAAATAGATTCATTCTAAAACTTGGGAATATAGTCAGATTATAACATTCTTTGACAGTGAGATCAAGAGTATAAAAATAAATGTCTTGAGACAGTCTACATACAATCATGGTTAATTTCCCTGGATCTGAAATAGTGTACAAACTCTTCATCTACTTTCACTCTGACAAAATGCTTGTAAAACAATGTTGTTGTTGCTAATTGAATTCCCCAGGCACTTAGAAATTAGGAAGGAGATCTTGGCATGCCAACACAATTGTTCCACTATGTTTTTTTTTTAACATTTTATTTTATATTGAAGTATAGTTGATTAACAATGTGATAGTTTCAAGTGTACAGCAAAGTGATTCAGGTATACATATACCTGTACCTATTCTTTTTCAAATTCTTTTCCCATTTAGGTTGTTACATAATATTGAACACAATTCCCTGTGCTATCCAGTAGGTCCTTGTTGGTCATCTGTTTTAAATACAGCGGTATGTACGTGTCAATCTCAAACTCCCTAACGATCCCTCCTCAACACCCTTCCTCCCTGGTAACGATAAATTCATTCTCTAAGTCTGTTTCTGTTTTGTAAATAAGTTCATTTGTATCTTTCTTTTAAAATTTCACATATAAGCAATATCATATGATAAATTTCTCTTTCTCTCTGTTTTTAGTTACAAATAAATTGATATTCTAATTAAGAAATAACTTTCTATAAATTTATTTCAAATTTATATGAGATATAAATCATATGGAATGTGGCCATGTATAAATAATCTGATAAATTTGATTGTCTGACAATAAAACTTTAGTATCTCTCATTAAGAAGAAAACCTCCTCTGATGCCTAGAATGAACAGCTGGATACTCACTTTCTTTTCTTCTGAGCCCAAATCACAAAAATAATAATCACATATTAGACATCAAGGGGATGAATGTGATTATGTATCAAATATGCGCATGTGGAGCTCTGGAATATATTAATGCATATGATTTTGATATACTCACACTTCAATTTGGATAAAACTTCTTGTGCTGGGAAATAGGCAAGATTATATTCTAGTACCTTTAAGTTTTATTTTATCAAAATGCATTTTATAGGTAGTGGAGAATTTAACACGTGCAATAAACCTGAACAGAGAAGTGTTCCTTTCAAGGGCAAATCTCTGTTAGATGTTTTATATGCTTATTATGGTTGAAATTGGCAAATCACCTATGAATTTAAGCTTTCATTTGAAATCTGATATCAGGGAATGATTCTAGGTCATATTTGAAAGTCTAATTCTCTGTACGTATTCAGTGATTCTTCTCATTCTGATCAAACTCCCTGGACTAATGTTAAATTGATAATATCCCAAAAAGTTGGTTATTACTTGGTTTCTGATGACTTACATACTTGGCATCAAAGTTCACAACAAAGAGCAGATTATACATATTTTATAACATAATTATACAGATTTTATATGTGTGTGTATGTATATATAATCTTTACAACTAATACTATTTATGAAATGTTAGACGTTAGGTTTGGCTTAAAAGTAACATTTTATCTTTATTTTCTTCATAAATAGAGTATATGTTTCATTCATTAAGGAACAAATGATGTATGTATTGAACTATGACTTTTGAAGTTTACCATCTCATGAAAATTTGATACTTTGGCTTGGAAAAATAAGTTATTAAAAATAAAATTCAGAGCATGGAATTTTTTAATGTAAAATCCAGAGACTTTTATTCCTCAAATAAATGCCCCCAAATTTTACAATAATTATTCTTTTTTTAGTCTTGATCTTAAAATCTCAGAATAAAATATAAAGCTCTGCTCTTTAAAATTTCCCTCACTACAGACATCAAGTTAAACCAGAATTTCTAGAACCAACAAACCTGTGTGTTCGGCACAGTAAACCAAAATTATTTTTAGATAATGTAGGAGGAAAGTGGGAAAAACTTTTGAGTTTAATTTTCTTAGATTATCTAATTTTAGATTCTATATCTAACCTTCATTAGCATTAGGATTAATTACTCTCTATGGATTTTTTGAACACAATAAATTTGTTTTCTAGAACCAGGCCATTTTTTAATGATGTAAACAATCCAGTTGTTTTTGGCTTTTTAAAAAGTAACCACAATGATAATAATAGCTGATACTTACTACGTAATTATCAAGTACCAGACATTGTTCTGAGATGCTTATATGTATTGACTCATTTAATTTTCACTGTAACACTTGGACCTAGGTTAGTACTATTAACCTTTAAAGGTGAAAAAGTTGACACATGGAGGAGTAACTTGTCCAATAGCTCACTGCTAACATGTGGAAGGGAAGCCTCAGTATTCAAATGGAACCAGTCCTGTTCAAGAGTTAACTACGGCAACTTCAAAGGTCAACGAGGAGAAGTTTCAAATATAGACAAACACAAAAATCAATTTCTTAAAGAAATGCCACTTCTAACTTCTCTATATTTTCTACACTGAGCTATATTTGTACAATATTTACCAAAGGCAACATTCTTTGTTCCCAAGGAACACACATAAAGAATATCAACTTTTGTTTCAATAGAGCTGGTGCTCCTCAATTGTTTTTTTGAAGAAGACAGGTAGTGAATCATAAATTATATATATATAAAAAAAAGCTTCTGTTTTTTATCTCCTTTTCCTTCTAAGAATTCTTGCCTTGCACTTTTCCATCACAGACACAAGTCTTGAATCTTAGGTCTTCTATAGCTCACTAGATAAAAATGTGTGTGTCTGGCACTTAGAGTTGAATAAAGTACTGCTGGATAAGCAGAAAATAAAAATGTAAGCTAAGATTGGAATAGAAACTTGAAATGTTATGTGAAAGTAAAGGGAAATAGAGAAATAATAGCGTAATGAAGAAAATGAAAATTAAGAAATAAAATAGATAAAGGAAGAAACCTGTATTCTGGACACTCATTTTGTCCAAGGTCAGTTGTATGGCATAAGGGAAGCAGGATATTTTCTGTTCATAACAACAAGATGTGATGTTGTTTTTGGAAATTTACAGTCAAGTGGACAAAGCAAAATCTCTCTGATTAGTTGGCATAGATAGACTGATCAATCAATTGTTGAACCAATTTAGGTAAATGAAAGCATATAATTTAAGTAAAAATGGTATAAAAGTAGTGTTTTGATAAATTTTATTAAAGTTCCTCTTAGAAATCACCAACAACCT
The DNA here is from genome assembly GCF_030028045.1 of Hippopotamus amphibius kiboko. Lineage (NCBI taxonomy): Eukaryota > Metazoa > Chordata > Mammalia > Artiodactyla > Hippopotamidae > Hippopotamus > Hippopotamus amphibius. Next base: position 36,648,425 of record NC_080188.1, read on the forward strand.
TCTGAAATTCTGTATTTAAGATGTCACTTCTATCAAGAACTCAATTGATTTGTAAAGGGTTATAAATACCATTGTTTTGGCTAAATGCAAATTTATAAATGTCACATCTTTCCTTTCCTGAACATTTCTTCTTCTTCAAAATTCCCCAATTTCATTAAAAATAACATAACACTTATAATGAATAACCTACATCCTTGTAACTTTTAGTGTTATTTCTTGCCTTATCTGACTACCCTAATGCTATCTATTTTTTTTAACTTTATTTATTTATTATTTTTTGGGGGGTACACCAAGTTCAATCATCTGTTTTTATACACATATCCCCGTATTGCCTCCCTCCCTCGACTCCCCCCCACCCTCCCTCGAGTCCCCCCCATCATCCCCCTCCCAGTCCTCTAAGACATCTTCTATCTTCGAGTTGAACTCCTTTTGTTGTACAACAACTTCCCACTGGCTATCTATTTTACAGTTGGTAGTATATATATGTCTGTGCTACTCTCTCACTTTGTCTCATCTTCCCCTTCAACCCCCGCCCCCTCCCAAATGCTATCTATTTTAAATGACAAATTCAAGTTCAAATTCACTAGTGAATCATGCCACATGTATGATTTGCTTACAGACTATTAGTTACATTACTATTTCCTTAAATCAAGTGAAAGAATCTTGATGTCTGATTACATGTCCTTTTCCAAGGTCTCTGGCATCTAGGGACATAATAGACACTAAAATATATATTAATTGTGTGATTTGTATCTCTACAATAAAATCTACCAAAAGGGCTTATCAATAATCCTGTTGTAAACTTGTATTCTTACCTGAGAAGGGTAGAAGTAAATACAAGGCATAAATTCCTTTCTCAAAGAGGTTATTTTGAAAAACAAAAGAGAATATTTCCTATGGCAAATTAGTAGTGTGTGATGAATTCTCTTCTAATTCCAGTTAATACACCTAAAGAGTTTTGAAATATTTAAAACTTCAGCAACACTATACAGAGAAATTTAAATATAGCAATATGAATGATGAGATTTTGATTAAGAGGAAGTGAATAAAAAATACATTCCTGGATAATCCTTTGAGAAAATAAAATTTTAAGGGTAACTGCAAATAATATAGCAAAATAACTGCTATTGATTATTAAATTCTGTTAGGGATACTCTACCCCCTACCCCCCAAATTGTTATTACATCTACAAGTAAAGAACATTCCCTGCATTTTACAGAGCTGTAGTTAGAGAAGGTTAACATAAGCTTGGTAGGAAAATCTATGAATTTGAACTCTTCTATGAACTATAAGTAGATTAAAATCCAAATTTTCTTTCATGGTTTACAAGAATCCAACTCTCCAACCTCAAATTTTAAAATGCTTTCACCTGTTTCCAGGCACTAGCCCCCTTCTGGTTCTCCATAACAAGGTCATTCTTGATCTTGATCTTAATCTTGTCTGCTATATTGACCTGTAATGTTGATCTACTGATGTCTCTATAGTCTATTCTCTCTCAACAAGGATTGTACAGAGTTACTGCTACTAGATAATTCTCAAAGGGGATTATACATCCATATCTTTATCCACTGGAGGGTGATCACCACCTATCTTTGCCTCCACCAGTTATGATTTTGGAGAGAGATTCTTGGCTTTTTCTCTTTACCACTACTGGATAATATTTCTGAAACTTTCCAGAGCTTTAACAATCAATTTGGAGTATAAGGGCAGTCTCCAATTTAGGTATTAACAAATTCAGTTCAATCTAAACTTTAGTCTCACAGCTAATATACAGGTTTTTCCTTTACCCTTGACTCAGGATTGGTATTTTACAACAGGAATGGAGTGAGAAGATGTCTATTTCTTGCTTCTCCTGAAGGGAGATTGTAATCTGGAATTGTTGCCCTCTGTGTGACAGGTAACCAAATATTGGTTATTTATCATAGGAACAATTAAATGCTAGCTGAAGAATATACAAAAATAGAGCTTTAAAAAAAAAAGATACTGTTGCAAAAAAAATCAGAATAACTCCTCTCCTATAACGAAATGCCTGAGATGGAAGGTCTCTCCATATATATAAATTTACTGGTCTAATCTGATACAACAATAATGTTAATTAAAACAGTATAAATGTTGTACACCTTAAACTTGCACCGTGCTTTATGTCAATTATTTATCATTAAAAGTAGAAAAAAAAAACTCAGAATATTTTGAGGACATTATTCATATTGATCATGTTGTACTGACTTTGGGTTATAGCTCTACTTGGTGGGCCAAAAACTTCTAAGCCTAGTGGCTGAGTAACAGATACTAATATCTGACCAAGACAGCCATGTCGGAAGGACAGAAGTGACCTCAATAATGAAGAGACAAGGCAGTATTGGAAAAGCATATGGAATAGGGAGGGTGCATCTGAAAAAGTTGAAAAGACAGCAGCAACAGGGAACAATTATGTTCTATCAGCTTAGATACCCTAAGAATGTTCTCAAACAGAATTCTGAGGTTAGACACTGTAGGTAATAGGAGGTAGTGTTATGTAAAGTTTCCTAAAATGTGCATTTGAAATTTAGGGGTCTGTAGGTTTGCAAGGCCTGAGGAAAATCAGGTTTTAGGAATAATTTCTATATGTTACCTCTCCCACTCCTTCATTTCTTATTTTTCTAACTTTAAAAATAATGCCTGCTCAGTGTCAAAATAATTATAGAACAGAAAAGTGTAAAAACAGAAAAGGTCACCTACAACCTATTTATCCAGATATAAAGTCCGGGAATAATTTTAATAATTTACTTTTCAATACACTTTAAATATATTGCAATCATAACATATAGGAAATTGTGTGTGCTTTTCTACCCAAATTTATAAGAAAGTATCTACATTACTAAATGTGTTTTCTCATATTCATGGTCATAAAATATTCTTTCTTGGAGTAATGTTTATAAAGATTTTCCTTCCCCTGTGCATATTATTTGTGTTATTTCTAATTTCTGTATAGTAAATAAGGCTATGAAGAATAATTTAGTTAAAACTTGCAGACTATTTCTGTGAGATAATTTCTTAGAAGTAGAATTTCTGAGTCAAGAAAATAAACTTTTAGAGTTGGGATAAATTTGAGGAATTTTTAGAATCAAAACTCTGCCAACCAGTTCTTCCATCTGGAGGGTAAAATAGTAGACTTTTTGTTTTGAAATTATATAAATCAGCCTTTCCTCTATAGACTTCTATGATTTTAAACAACTTTATATTAGTTTACTATGAAGGAAGGTGTCATCTTTGAAAGTAGTTTTGAATTTGCTCACATTTACCAGGTATTTGAGTTTCTTCCTTATTGAATTATGTATGTATATATTTGTCCATTTATTACTCAGACTATTGTATATTTAATTACTGATTATATATGTTTTTAAATATAAATATTAAAAATATTCTTTTGTTATATGATTAGTAATTTTCTTTAAAAATAAAGGCCCATTTACAGATTCAACATAATCCCTATCAAATTACCAATGGCATTTTTCACAGAACTAGAACAAGAAATCTTACAATTTGTGTGGAAACGCAAAAGACCCTGAATAGCCAAAGCAATCTTGAGAAGGAAAAATGGAGTTGGTAGAATTAGGCTTCCTGACTTCAAACCATACTACAAGGCCACAGTGATCAAGACAGTATGGTATTGGCAAAGATAGAAAGGAAGATCAATGGAACAGAATAGAGAACTCAGAGGTAAACCCAAGCACATATGGGCACCTTATCTTTGACAAAGGAGGCACGAATATGCAATGGAAAAAAGACAGCCTCTTCAATAAGTGGTGCTGGGAAAACTGGACACAACATGTAAAAGAATGAAATTAGAACACTTCCTAACACCATACACAAAAATAAACTCCAAATGGATTAAAGACCTAAACGTAAGGCCAGACACTATAAAACTCCTAGAGCAAAACATAGGCAGAATACTCTATGACATAAAACAAAGCAAGATCCTTTCTGACCCACCTCCTAGAATAATGGTCATAAAATCAAGAATAAACAAATGGGACCTAATGAAACTTAAAAGCTTTTGCACAGCGAAAGAAACCAAAAACAAGACAAGAAGACAACCCTCAGAATGGGAGAAAATACTTGCCAACGAAGCAATGGACAGAGGATTAATCTCCAAATATACAGGCAGCTCATGCAGTTTTAAAAAAATAAAAGCAAATAACCCAATCCACAAATGGGTGGAAGACCTAAATAGACATTTCTTCAAAGAAGACATACAGATGGCCAACAGACACATGAAACGATGCTCAACTCACTAATTGTCAGAGAAATGCAAGTCAAAGCCACAATGAGGTATCACCTCACACCGATCAGAATGGCCATCATCACAAAATTGAGAAACAATAAATGTTGGAGAGGGTGCAGAGAAAAGGGAACTCTCCTGTACTGTTGGTGGGACTGTAAGTTGTTACAGCCACTATAGAAAACAGTTTGGAGATTCCTTAAAAAACTAAAAGTAGAACTACCATAGGATCCAGTAATCCCACTAATGGGCATATACCCAGAGAAAACCATAATCCAAAAAGAAACATGTACCGTAATGTTCATTGCAGCACTATTTACAATAGCCAGGACATGGAAGCCACCTAAATGCCCATCAACAGATGAATGGATAAAGAAGATGTGGCATATATATACAATGGAATATTACTCAGCTATAAAAAGGAATGAAATGGAGCTATATGTAATGAGGTGGATAGACCTAGAATCTGTCATACAGAGCGAAGTAAGCCAGAAAGAGGAAAAGAAATATTGTATGCTAACTCATATATACGGAATCTAAAAAAAGAAAAAAAAAGGTACTGATGAACCCAGTGACAGGACAAGAATAAGGATGCAGATGCAGAGAATGGACAGGAGGACATGGGGTTGGGGGGGACTGGGGGTGAAGGGGAAGCTGGGAGGAAGTGAGAGAGTAGCATTGACATATATATACTACCAGCTGTAAAACAGATACCTAGTGGGAAGTTGTTGTATGACAAAGGGCGATCAACTCAATGATGGGTGATGCCTTAGACGGCTGGGACGGGGATGGTGGGAGGGATTTGTGGGAGGGAGGGGATATGGGGATATGTGTATAAATACAGCTGATTCACTTTGGTGTACCTCAAAAGCTGGTACAAGAATGTAAAGCAATTATATTCCAATAAAGAGCTTAAAAAAATAAAAATAAAAATAAAAAATAAAGACCCATTTGAACACTACTCCCTTTTTATAGGCATATACTATTAACAGATCCATGTGTAATATTTTTAAAGTTATAAATATTAATACATAACCATGGAAATTTTATATTTTATATGTTTCTTAACATAAATGCCTTACAATTTGCATAAGGCTGCAATTTCTTCTATCATTCACAAATATATTTTGAAGATCTATGTTGACTGAGTAGTTTTAATTTAACTTTCAAGTGCTATATTTATCATATGATTATGCCACATTTTATTCTTTCCCCAATTTTGCCATTTAAAAATAATGCTAGAATGAACTTCAACATATATGTTCACATTTAGATTCCTACTAGTATTTATAAATGTATACCTTTTATAATGCAACTTTGTCAATAATTAATTTTTAATTTCCTGTAAAACTTTTGGGTGAAAACTTCTCCTTTTGCTACACAATGGAAAACAATTCAGACCTTCATATTGCCTGTTATCAGACTCTTTCCTGTTAGAAGGTAAACATGAAAAGTTAAATTATTTTTCTTCAGGGAGCTGATATGATTTGGATATAAAATAACTTTAGTTTCTGATATGCTCTTAAGCATCCTACAATGACATTTATGCCACTATGTCTGAGAAATCTATCTAAAAGTAAGTTATTAGTTGGATATTACTGATATTTTCCTCTCTGATTCTCAGATTTCTGTGATTCTCAGATTTTTATTTTTACTCTCTCTCCTTTTATTGATTTGTTATTTAAATTAATTTACAAAGGTAAACCCTGATCTGGTCTGTGATTTATTCTGTTTATTTATGCAGGAAAAGCAAATTAGCAGCATAAGAATTTTATCTGGCCAGAGATATGCATGCATTTTTTATTGTTGATTTTCATTTCTTTGTTTTGGCACTCAGTCATTTTCCTTTAAATTTCAATTCCTTTAGTGAGGACTTCTCTTCTTTTTCGCAGTCCCCTTGACTCCCCTGTTGTCTTATGCTTGAGTCTGTTAATTCACATTACCTGTTTGTTTTCTGTGGTAGGTGAATATTTAGCCCTTTTATTAAGTCGACTTTTCCTCTCCATGAATTACTCCATTACCATCTCATTCTCTATATTTTCCCTTTCTCAAGTAACCAAGACTAAGAGTTTGCATCTCTTCCTTAGCCTTTTGGGGGTGGGGATGGATGGAAAAGGATAAGGCAGTATCCTAATTAACTAGAGCCCAATGAGTTCAGGTGGAAAAGTTTTTCTATCCCATCTTCCTACCTAAGCTTTACCCAGAATTCATTCCAAAATTGTTTCTCTCCTCTGGATATCACTGTTGATAAGTTTCTATTAATCACAAGTTTTGAGTTGTCTGTGATTTCACCTGTGCTCCCACCACCATTATTCCATTTCTCTATGTTTAACTGGATCTGAATCTCCTTCTGGGGCTTCCTAGGTGGCGCAGTGGTTAAGAATCCGCCTGCCAATGCAGAGGTCACGGGTTTGATCCCAGCTCCAGGAAGATCCCACATGCCGCGGAGCAACTAAGCCCGTGTGCCAAAAAAAAAAAAAAAATGAATCTCCTTCTACTTTATTGTTTGGTCATCAGGAAATAATATACTTCAGTGTTTTTTTCCTTTGGTTTTTATTAATAATTTCTGAATATTAACTATTTCCTAAGAGTTCAACAATGGCTGTTTTGTAAATAAAAAAACTAGAATATCTTTTTTTTAACATTTCTCATTCTCACTTCATATCAACAGTTCTATTGGTGGAGTGCTACCTCATTTCTACATTATAAATGTTCACACCACTGTCCTGTAACCCTACTGCTCACAAAAGTCTGAATGTTATTACTTTCTGTCCCAAAAATGGCAAAACAGGATACTATACTTAATATCATTTAAAAAAATTAATACTGAAAAATTAGAAAATGCTAAAAGTCTCTCAGAATTCAAAGACATCTCTGAAATTTGCCTGTGTGCTATCATTTAAGCATTAAGTTGCTAGTCATAAGGAGTTCTGATTTTTTTTTCCTCTTCTAACCAAGGCACATTTAGAAATAGATAAGGATAAAGAAAATAGTACTAGAGAAGAATCTTGAAATTTTCTGCTGAATGGTAGAGACCTTCCTTTGGAATCAAAATAAAGAGATTCTGAATAATTTAACTCTGCAAAACAAGAAAATCAAAGTTGGAGTTTTTTGATCAATGTCCAAGACATGAATTGTAATTCCATTGGGCATTAAACAATAGATGATAGAAAGTTGACAACCTTTTCACATTGTTCACATTATAAGAATGACAAAGACTCTCTTAATTATGAATTAATTATTAATTTACATGATTTAATATTTTTGAACTGGTAAGTCTTATAAAAAAATGACATAATCAGACTGCTTACTTTTTTCTCCAGGAAATATATTGTTCCTTCTTTTCTTAAACCCTATTACCTTTCTCTCCTTTCCAGTTGTCCAGAAAAAACATATCAAGAAACTATAATACAGATTATTCTTGCTTAAAATCAGTTTTCTCTGCATCTTCTCAGAACCTGAAATGCCTGTCATCAATCATTATTTTATTCTTATTAAAATCATCTTGTTTAATCTTTTCCTTTTCTGTTTGTATTATAAAATACAATGTCTTTAAAACAACTCTGAAAAACCTAGCTATATTAAAATGACAGCAAAATCTCAACACATAGCCCATAGGACTCAATGAATTTCACATGAAGTGAATCTCTCAATGATAACATAGTGTTCCTCCATCCTCTTGAGGCCCTTGGGGTTTGTTACAAGGGGCTTTGTTGTCTATTATATCAATGTAATTGCCATATTGTAGCATCTAAGATTTATTTCTGTGGAACAATTGTCAGTGAGGACTGCCTTCATTTTGTTTTTCTCTACTATTCAAAATTCAACACTAAGCCCAGAACAGAACAGACATTTTCTTCTGCTGATAATAGATGATATATAATGAACAACATCACAATCTCTGTTCTTCTTTATTTTTTATTTTATGTTATTTTTTTTCTAACTTGAATCCTATCTATGGAGAATGAACTCCAGTGGGACAGTAAAAACCTATAACTGACACAAAGAAAAATGTTAGAGGTATGTGTTTTTCATAGGAGGTACAATACCTGCTGTTCTGTTTTTGGAGAGCAGGAGCTCACCTACTCTTGGGGAGATAATGGTGCTATAGCAATATTATTTTTTTTCTTAAATTGTGTCTGTTTGATTCTTCCTTCTTCTGACCACTTCAGAATTGTTTATTGTGTGCCCTGGGCTCAGATTTCTTGACAAGTGAGTTGAGCCAGCACTACAGCTAAGAGTGAACACTGTCTCCTTCGTCAAATATGTCTGTACATTGCTTTTGACTATTCGCTGATGATTCTTTATAGGAAGAAGCCTGAGTTACCCCCTTCCTTTGGGTATGAATGAAACTAATTCCTTTGGAAAAATTTTGTCCAGATAATTCTAACATTTCTTTCCTAATCTTTCATCATCCATGAAAGTAACTTTAGTCCTCACTAATCTGCACAATTTTATAATTATTATTTTTTCGCAGAGGTATAATTCACTTATCTAGAATTAACTCTTTTAAGCTGCACAATTCACCCTTTAAAAAAAAAAAAACTCTAGTATATTCACAAGATTCATCTATGCTTTGCTGCCTTTATATCAACTCTCTCTCCCATTGCTGTTCTCTCTACTAAAACACATCATTCTGCCTTCTGAACTCACATTCTCAGCTATAAAACTCTCCAACAACCTGAACATTTCCATATACTTTGTCTCTATCTCATTGCATGCACTGAAATCTGGTTGCTAAGAGTATTACACTTATTACAGCTTCCTCATTATCTTCTATCCCAGCTACATTAGTACTAGGAAACAGGGATGATATCCAATTCACTCCTGAATGTAGTTTCAAGATCATTACTGCTTCACCCTCATGTTAAAAGCATCTGTTCCTTTGAGCATTATGCCATCTGGCTGTGCCTTTTCCTCCAACTACTCAGTTTTAGTCACTATTCTCTCATTTACCCAAGAGTGCAGCACCTAACACGAATGAGTCCCCAGCACTCTAAATTCAGCCATTATTCTCATTGACTACCACATTCAAATGGACTGTATATCCAGTGCTAAACAACACAATACAGATTGTTGTTTCCCAATAGTAAATAAACCCTCAGTGCTTTATCCTAAATATTTCATTTTCATTGTTTCCTTTCTTCTCTACAAAAACTATTGCAAAATTAGTCAAACACCTCATCACTCGTGTTTCAGAACTTCAAGAGAAAATAAAAATAATAATAAAAAATGTTTAACTTCCTAATACCACATTTAGAACAATGTTCTGTCTTAATATAAGGCCTTGTCTCCTCCCTTTCCCACTTGATTAGTGATATTGATCCATTTCATTATCCCAACTCTCATACACATGTTTTCAGTTTGTCCAGTTCTCTGTTACCATATATTTAAAAGTGATCATATGTATGAAAACTTAAAAGACACAAATTTTAAAAGCTTAAACATAAAAAACTTGCCTCAAATTCATACACTATTTCACCAATTACTTTATCTGTTTTTCCCACTTCATAGCCAAATATCTTTGTGAATACTGTCTACTTTTGCTGTTTCAAAAACTCTGTCATTCCCAAAGTACAGAAATCTCAATTTTATTTCCACATACAATTTACTCATACATTTGAATAAAGCATTATGCTTTGTCTTAGTTGTAGCTGCTATAATAAAAAAAAAATCACAGACGGAGTGGCTTAAACAACAAACATATCTCTCAGATATGGAGGCTAGAAGCCAGGTTCTTAGTGAAGTTGACAGATGACTGACTTTTCATATTCTCACATGATTAGGAGAGAGGGAGAAAGGGAGAGAGAGAGGGAGAGAGGAAGTTCTCTGTGTCTTAGGACAATAATGCCATCATGAAAGCTCTATCCTTGTGACCTAATCACTTCTCAAATGCCCCATCTCCAGATACCATCACATTGGGAATTAGGGTTTCAACATATGAATCTGGTGACACATTTAGTTGATAGCATGCTTTATTCCAAAATATGTTTTTGTTACTAAATGCAGTGAAAATTTTGAGAATGTTACAGTTTTTGTATTTTTGAGTAGCATCTGAATTATCAGTTTCTCCCTTTGCTTGAAGCACTCTTCCATGACCTATAGTTTTTTTTTCCTGTTTTCTGTGGCATGCCATTTCAAGGCCTAATTAAATGTTTTTTATTCAGCCATTTATTAATATTTGTGGTTCTTTTGTATACCAGCTAGAATTCTATTGCAAGATATTAAAAACTCATATCAAATTGACTCAGTCACTAGAGTGAATGTATTGGGTCCATAACTAAAAATACAAACGGCAGGGCTGTTTAGGGCGAAGCTTTAGAAAGTTCAAATAATACCATCAAGCACCCTGATTATTTATTTTTCTTCTGTGCCTTCATTCTTCACTCTCTTCTATCATGGTGTCAGTTTTCTTTTCCGCCTCCACATTGGGCACCCTTACTCCAGCATCCTCAGAAAATCTGCCTGAATCATACATTGCTATGGTGGTTATATACCTCACAGTCACGCTACTCCATCCAGGGTAAGATAATCTATTCCTACTAATATGAAAAAAAAGATCTATTTCCCAGAAGCCTCACAAATACCTTCTCATGTCTCATTGATCATTGTATATAAGGAAAATAAATACTTTGATTGGTTTAGCCAGAGAAAGCTCTCCTCTGGCGCTTTAGATACAGCTAAACCCATGGAAACCAGATTGAAGATTGAGGCATATTTCCAACTTGCAGTTGTAATAATATTTTATCTAGCAAAGGGCAGATATATATTTGGAGGTTTATAAAATGATAACATGCATCTACCAAAATGAGATTTCATTTTCAAAACTCTTCTTTATGCTATGAATTCCACATGGATAATAGCATCCATTCCCAAGTTTCAGTGACCATCTCTGTGCAGTTTATACCCAAATCTTATATCACCAGCCTCACTTTTTTTTCCCCCTGAGCTCCAGAACCCAGTATCTACTGGACATATTTACCAGGCATCTTCACTAAGTCATCACACTGGCATCTTATACTCAACATATTGAACTTTTATTTTCTACTCCAAAATTCCCTTGTTCTCTGAATCATTTTGATGTTGACGGGATCTGCTAGAGGAATCAAATAATTCAAATTTCAGTGACTTGCAGCAACAATGTTTATCTTTCACATTTTATGAGGGCTTAATGTTGCCTTCAGACTTTCTCTGGAGTGTAGGTCTGCTCTAGCCTGTTTTTTGCTCTACTGCCACCTCATCTGGAACTCAGAATAAGAAGGAGCTCTCATTTGAGACATGCCAATTTTTATGTCAAAAGGGAAAATCAAAGATGAGCCATGCAGTCATATTTAAAGCTTCTGCTCAGACATGACCATGTCAGATGTATTCTTTTTCATATGACCAAAGCAACTTATAGGGCCAAGTCTGTATTAAAAGATAGGAAGGTAAAAGTGAAAATTTACAGGAATAATACAACATCCCATAATATTCTGTTTGCCCAAGATGGAAACATAGGTATTATTTTATCTTGTTTATTATCCATACAAACGGTAAATCACTGAGACCGCTAGACCATCACTGTCCCATGGAACATTCTGTGATGATGATATTTCCAATATGTGTTTTCCAATAGGGTAGCCATTAACCACATGTAGCTATTAAGATTTGAAACATTGTGGCATGATTGGGGAATTGAGTTTTTAATTTTATGTAACTTTAATTAATTTAAATTCACTAAATGGCCACATGTGGCTAGTGGCTACTATATTGGACAGCACATCTCTAAATTCTACTACCTAAAAAACTCAAACTTCCAGTTTTTCCTCAATCCCCGCTTTACTCTCGTCTTTCCACTTACCAATCTCTCTCAATTGTGTGGAAAAACTTAATTTTGTTCAGTTTTGAGTATTGCTACAACCAGTTTCCAGGATAGTTGCTAAATCTTAAGGAGCTTTTAGAATATTGTGTTTGGTTGGTTGATTGTTTTGATTTTTTTTTGAGGCAGGGGAGGGGAGTGGTATGTTAAATTCTTACATTATCATCCATGTAGTTATCTACTGAGATAATTTGTATTTCTTCTGTCTTCTGTCACATCTTATAGTTGTTGGTCTTTACTATTATTAAAAACCACCAATATTTTATTGGTGAACAACAAACTTTATTTCTTCCCAAGAGCCTGTGTCTTGGCTTTCCTTAGATGGGCTTAACTGGATGTAGCTGGACCCAGGTTCAGGCTGCAAATCAGATCAGGTCTTCTCCATTCCAGGACCCAGGTTGAAGGAGTAATAGCTACTTGGAAAGTGCTTTTTTATTTTTTTGCAACTAATGGCATAGCACAAGGGAGACAAGGACAAACACATTATGCCTCTTACAGCCTCTGTTGAGATCCGGAGAATTCCACTCTGCCCACATTCCACGTCTTAAAACAAGTCTTGTGTCTTAAGCTCAAAGTCAACTGGGGCAAGGTTACAAAGATTCACTGTTGCCTGCAGTAAACTAAAGTAGGGGCAGAATGAAAAGAAATAATCATGAATAAAACTTCTCAAAATACTGTGTACAAGTGGCAATTGCCTTTATGTCATAGAAGGCAAAATATCCAGCAAGTATCTTTGTTCTTTCCTTGTTATTATAGGGCATAGTAATTGCTTTCATTGAAGCATAGTTGATTTACAATGTGTTGTTAATTTCTGCTATGCAGCAAATCATTCAATTATACTTATATATTCATTATTTTTTATATTCTTATCCATTATGGTTTACCACAGGATGTTTAATATAATTCCTGGTGCTATAAAGTAGGACTTTGTTGTTATCTATATTCTATACAATAGTTTGCATCTGCTAACTCCAAACTCCCACTCTATCCCTTCCTCACCTCCCCATCCCCTTGGCAACCACAAGTCTGTTCTCTATGTCTGGGAGTCCATTTCTGTTTTGTAGATAACTTCATCAGTGTCATATTTAGATTCCATATATATCATATGGTATTTGTCTTTCCTTTTCAGACTTACTTTACTTAGTATGATAATCTCTAGTTCCATGTTGCTGCAAATGGCATAATTTCATTCTTTTTCATGGGTGAGTAGTATTCCATTGTATATAGGCACCACATCTTCTTTATCCATTCATCTGTTGATGAACATTTAGGTTGTTTCCATGTCTTGGCTATTGTGAATAGTGCTGCTATGAACAGAAGGGTGCATGTATCTTTTTGAATTATAGTTTGGTCTGGATATATAGAGCATACAAATTTTAATGAGGGCTCTATGACTTCATTTGCTTAGATATACCCGTATCTATATATCTGATCTCTGGAGACTTCCTGGAACTCTGACTAGGAAATACAACACACTATCTTATTAGACCAATGCAACTGGCCCCACTCTTTAGTTTATATAGTCTCTCCAGCCCAGAAAAATAATGTTACTTTTTCTTTCTCTGAAACAATTTGTTTAGATTCCAAATCTATTTCTCCCACCCACACCTTAGCACCACATCAGCTTAGGTTTTAAGTACTCAAACACCAAGCAACACTTACAGAGTTTTCTTCTTTGGGCTATGTCTCTCCCCATTTTGGGGCACTGAGAACCAACCATCAGCTTGAAAGCGCAGTAGGATACAGAAAATATCAGGAGGAAAAGCAGATGTGATATCTTTAAAGGAGTATCACTTCACAGAAATAGTCTAAGTTAACTTATACCTATATGCTTTCTCTTTGTACCATATTTAAACATTTAGTCTTCACTTATAACCAGAAAAGGCAGTAATTATATTACATCAAAAGTCAGTATAGAGGATGAAATTACTACTGTCATCAGACAATCATAATACAATCAGGATTATTTCAAAACTGGAAGTAAACTTTGATGTAATGTAATCAAGTAAATATGAGAGAGATTAAGTAGCATGCTCAGTTTCACACAAATGGGTAACAGCAATACTAGGGAGTCATAGTAATGGCAATGAATTTGTCTGGGAATAATATAATTACTTCTTCTATTGGGGTGAAGCTAAAATAAATATCATTTTTGACAAACGTTGGCTATATTCCAGATTCCTAGCATTTAGTGGCATGTTAAATGTCAAAGCATTTCCTGAGAATCATTACCTCAAAAATGCCAAAATTTAATGTAGCTAAAATTATGCAAGTCATAATTATCCTTTGCACCAAGTCAAGGATTACTATTAAATACTAAAATACAATTAAACACTAGATTTTTTTATAGCAAAATCATGTACATTATTCCCCATTTTGTGTTATTGGTGAAAGAGCCTGAAATGTATGCTTTTTATTATACACCATATAGTAAAAGTATAATGTTCAAATAATTTTAAAAGAAGTCATATTCTTAATAGAACACAGTAAATAAGTTATATACTTAGGTAGAAGGAAAATATTGTGCTTTAAATTTGAGCTTTTCATTATCCCCCCTAAAACTAATTCCTTACAGTTGGATCTAATGGATTCCATTGTCTGTTTTATCAAAACTCTTGCCATAAGGCATCATATTAGCTTTATTTTTATTTTGTTAGTGAGGATCTCTTACATTCTTTAGTGCTTTCATTATTCATGCTCATTACTAATTAAATCTTACTTCTCTTTTTTTTTTTTTTTCTCTGTTTACCATGAGGAAAAGAGGATGTAGTCCAGACACTGACTGCCTAGTTACATAGAAGGAATGCTGGGGTATCACACGTAAAGTAGTGTCTTTTCTCTGATTAAGTGTGAGTAGGTGATCAAATTGCTTAATATCAAGTGTGTCTAAAGCACTGAAATGTTCAATTTAGGAAAGGTAAATTAGGTGGCTAGGAAGTGTGTTTGTAGCCAGAGTTTATTAATATTGGAAACATCATAGGTTTCAGATTAAAATTCCTCCTTAAAGCAGCTTAAGAAAAGAACAGAGTTTTATTTGATAATAACCAATCATAGTTGTTTGGAATCACATCATACCAAAGAAAATCTCACCTCTAAGTTCTCTGTGCTTCAAGGAAGGCATTACCCAAGTAGAAGCAGTGTGGCCAGACTCTAACGGGCGAGATTCAATAACCACTCACAAGTATTAAACTCAAAGTTAACTATTGTGCTAGTTAGCTGCTTTTCCAATACTATAAGCTATAAATTAATTATGTATATTTTCAAATTCTTCTATTAAATTATTGGCTAGCCTGCTGGGAGAATCATTAACAAATATAAATAAACCCCTCCTTTTCCTCACCCTGGAGCACACATTTAGAGCTATCCACGTGAGAATTGTCTTGATTGAAAATCAGTGCCTGTAATTTGGAGCATCTATCTTTGTAACTTTCATTTAGAGACCCTGTTTTAAACCACTATGTGTTTGTTTATCCACTGCACATGAACACGTATTGGTATGTTATCTCCCCTTCAATAACCAAACAGACTTCTAGGTAGTCATCAGCTCTATATGACCTTGAGAAAGCTTGCAAAGATCTTTGAGGTTCTCATCAGATTTCCCAAGGCAGGTATTCAGGAAACTAAAAAACCTACATTTTTAAGTAACAATCCCAAACATACCCACAAGATTGGACTTAAAATCTGTCCCACCATATGTGCATTATGCTGGAAGGAAAAAAATCAGAAAAATAAAAATGCTTATATATTTTAAGAAATTCAAAGATGACCTCCTTTTTTGTTATTCTATATCTTTGGTTAGCTTTCCTTCTTATAGTAAATTATAATTGCTAGTTTAATATTGATTCATTGAGATGACTAAAGCCCAACATGTTCAAAATCATTATCTTCCTCTGATCAGCTTCCCCCAACATTTTACAGTTTCTCATTTAATGAAACCATCAATCCTCATAGTCACTCAGAAAAGAAATCCTAGTGTCATAGTAAATTCTTTGTTTTACACAGGTTTCACATTCAGACCATTTTCAGATCTTGTTAATTTTATATTTCATTCATTTATTTTTTTTTCTTTACTGCATTTAACATGTATTTATTGAATGTCTATCATGAGTCAGGAAATGTTGCAATGGGCATTTCGCAGGAAACAAAATAGACAAAAACCTTTGCCTTTGTGTTGCTTATACTTCGGTAGGAGAGAAAGATATTTAAAAATTAGAGAAGTAAGTAAAATGTGTGTACTGTAAGATGGTGATGTCTATGGGGGAAATGGAGCAAGAGTGGAGGGAAGTAGAATAAAGAACAATTTTTTAAATATCTGATTTATTTTTAAAATTTTACTTTGTTGTATTAAGATAGACTATAAATAGCTGTCAGGGAGTGCAAGAAAGCAGAAATAAGCAGAAAGAAAGATTTGAAGGTTATTGTAAGAATTCAAATGAAAATAATCTTGACTTTGGCATTGTGATGCACTGAATGTGGTAATAAGTGATAGAATACTTGAAGTCTTTTTAAGAACTAAGAGATATCAAATATAAAATAGATGGCTAGTGGGAAGCTGCTGCATAACACAGGGAGACCAACTCGATAATGGGTGATAGCTTAGAAGGGTGGGATAGGGAAGGTGGCAAGGAGTCAAGGGAGGGAGGGGATATGTAGATATATGTATAAATACAGCGGATTCACTTTGTTGTACAGCAAAAACTGGCACAACAGTGTAAATAAAGAGTTTAAAAAAAAAACTAAGAGGAATTTCTAGTTGATGAATTCCAGTAATGAAAGAATAAAGAAGAGTCAAATATATATTAAGGATTTCTCAGCAACTAAACTAAAAAACTAAAGATACCTTTAACTGAGATAGGGAACACTGTTATCAGAAGACATTTTGGAGGAAAGATTTGGAGCTTGATATTAGAAACATTATTATTTATGATGCCTCTCAAATATCCAAGTAGAAATATTGGGTAAGTAGCTAGATTGAGCTATCTGGAATGCAAGCGGTGGAGAGATAAATAGATAGATATTTAGGACTCAGCATATAGATGATATTTAAAGCTTAATTACTGTGGAGAACAAATACAAATAAAAAAGATAAGCTATATGGAGACTGAATCTTGGAATACTCAAAGATTTAAAAATCAGGGAAATGAGGAAAATAATTAAAGAAGATATGGTTGAAACAGTTATGTAAAAGGATAACCAAGTCAGAAGTTAATTCCAACTGTGACACTTGAGGATGTAGGAAGGAAATCAACAATGTAATGTCAAGTAAAGAGGAGTTTCAAGAAATGAGTTATTTCCCTGATAATACATTTTTATTTAAACCATTTATTTTGAGATAATGTACATTCAGTTGTAAGAAAGAGTATAGATATATCCTGTATTCCCTTCATCCAGATCTTCCACCACACCATAATAATATATTGAAAACCTGATAGTACAGTAAATAGAGATAGAGAGACAATTAATAGAGAAATTGATGGTATAGTATCATTACCTAGATATTGACATTGCTGGAGTCAAGATACAGCATAGTTCCATCACCAAAAGGATCCTTCTTATTGCCTTTTATTGCAATACCAACTTGCCACACCCTCCTCACTTTTGGAAACCTGATCTGCTCTCCATTTCTATAATTTTGTCATTTCAATACTGCTACATAGATGGAGTTGTACAATACATAACATCTTAATATTGGGAATTTTCACTCAACCTATATTCCTTAAGATCCATTCAAATTGTTTCATATATCAATAGTTCATTCTTTCTTACTGCTGAGTAGTGCTTCATGGTATTAATACACCACAGTTTAACTATTTGCCCATTAAAGACATCTTTGTTATTTCTAGTTTTACCTATTTCCAAATAATAGCTGCTGTGAACTTTTGAGTACATATTATATGTATGTGTTCATAAGTTTTTGGTTTACTCTGGAATACATTTAATATATTCCTAACATTTTTGAGAGTTTTCACTTTTAATTTCTTGAAAGATATTTGTCTTTAGTTTTCTCTTCATTGGGGGGGTGCATTATCTTTAACTTTGGTAGTACTTATAGTGTTATAGTTATCTCAAAAATGAATGGAGAGAGGAGAGAAAAGATGGCGGCGAAGTAGAGAGACGTGGAGTGCATCCCTCTCCACAGATGCACTGGGAATGCATGGAAGGACACAGTCATTCCCACAGAGAACCAGCTGAACACCAGCAGACGGCCTCGGACACCAGAAAGGGCTGCGGGGAGCCCGACATAGCCGGTAGGGAGGCATCTACGAAGGCTCAAAGAGGGTGAAGCGGCGGAGCTGTGGCAGACGGGAGGGAGTGAGAAACATACGGAGGGTCCGCAGCGCAGCTCAGCGTTCCCCGACCGAGACATCGATCCGCGGCTGAATGGAGGGTCCAGGAGCGGGAGCGTGGGAACCGGAGAGCTGGTTCAGGGGGAGAAACATTGTTGCCGGTAGGGTGACGGACCGAGAGGACAGGAGGGAGGAGGTCCGCGGCGAGGAGTGTCCGTCCCTGAGAGCTGCCCGGCCATGATGGCAGCTGGAGGCTGCAGGGTCACGGGCGGGGGGGGGGGGGGAGGAGCCGTGCGCATAGCCTCTCTCTCTCCTTCCGCGCCTCTGCAACAGGCAGTGGAGAGATGCCCCTGGGCCACCTAAGGCGCTCAGGGATAACAAGCACCCTCAGGCGCTTGGGTGGGGCTAGATTAAAACCCCTTGCAACGCCAGCAGCAGGGAGGCTGCCGAGAGAAAAAACAACAACAACAACAACAACAGCAACAAAAAAAAAAACCAGAGAGAGGCCCAACTCTGAGACTTTCTCTTTATACCTGAGCCACCAGCATCCCTCTGCAACAGGCACCTCCAAGCCCGACTGAAACAATAGTGCGCCACTGCTCACTCACTCCCAGGAGAAGGAGCCACTATTGTACCTTCTCCCTCCCCACACACCAATGCTTACAGACGAACAATAAAGGAACCTCTGCTGGTCACAGAATAATGCAAAAAAACCCAAGGCAAGGAGAAGGGCATTTACAGGTGAGACGCTAAAGAAACAGAAATAGTAGTATCAATACCTATTGAACTGGTCCATTCTGGGATCAGTTCTGGATTTTTTTTTTTCTTTTTCTCTCTCTCTTTTTTCTTTCTTTCTCTTTATTAAATATGATCTTAGCCCTAAGGGATCTACAAGTTTTATAACATAATTTTTTAATGATATTTTTTATTCTTTTTTTTTTTTTTTTTTTGCCTTTTTATATACATCTATATCTAGCTAAGTTTTTGGTAGTACGGACAATATATCTCTCATACTTTCCTTTCATCCCTATCTTTTATACATTTCTATTCCTTTCTTTTTATTTGCATATTTCCAACCACATTACGCTCTTCTGTTCCCCTTTCTTCCAGCCTTTTTAAGTGTATTTTATCTTAACATACTTATAAGCAACACCATCGGTCTGCTCAGACTCCTTGCTCTATTCTCCAGAAGACGCACTGCTGTGGTATTTAATATTAGGCTTTTGTCTTTATCTTAGTTCTTAGTACAGTTGTCTAATTACATTCTGAGAATCTCCATTCACTCTGGTGGTACTCTGGCTCTTTTCTATATTTGATCCGAGCTTACAAAATCTCCCTGGATTAATGTTTGTATGTGTAAGGTGTTATTTGTTTGTTTGCTTGCTTTTGCTTTTGTCTCTGATTTGTTCTGTTTCAGTTGTCAATTTCTGTTGGGTTTCTCTTTGAATATCTGATAGTACACTGGGGTTCTGTTAGGTCTTTCTAGAGCCTTATGTCCTAATGGATTCAGTAATTGTGTGTCTTATACATGTATGTGTTTCCTAGAATTAATATTCGTTTAATCCAATACTTGGACATTAGTCTGAGGCTTGGAAAGTCTTCTATAAACACCTCTATCACCAGGACAAGCAACCCCAAAAGTTTGGACAACCATGAGGAAACAAAGAAACACCATGCAGGCAAAGGAGCAGGAAAAAAATCCACAAGACCAAATAAATGAGGAGGAAATAGGAAAAATGCCTGAAAAAGAATTTAGAGTAATAATAGTAAAAATGATACAAAATCTCGATAACAAAATAGAGAAAGTACAAGAAACAGTTCATAAGAACTCAGAAAAACAAACAGCAATGGATAACAAAATAACTGAAATTAAAAATACTCTAGATGCTCTAACCAGCAGAATGACTGAGGCAGAAGAAGAAATAAGTGAGTTGGAAGATAGAATGGGGGAAATAAATGCCACAGAGCAGGAAAAAGAAAAAAGAATAAAAAGAATAGAAGACAGTCTCAGAGACCTCAGTGATAACCTTAAACGTACCAACATTCGAATTATAGGCATCCCAGAAGAAGAGGAAAACAAGAAAGGGTCTGAGAAAATATTTGAAGAGGTTATAGTGGAAAACTTCCCCAACATGGGAAAGGAAATCATTAACCAAGTCCAAGAAGCACAGAGAGTCCCATACAGAATAAACCCAAGGAGAAATACACCAAGACACATATTAATCAAACTAATGACAATTAAACACAAAGAAAAAATATTAAAAGCAGCAAGAGAAAAGCAACAAATAACATATAAGGGAAAACCCATAAGAATAACAGCTGACCTTTCTACAGAAACTCTGCAGGCCAGAAGGGAATGGCAGGATATACTGAAAGTCCTGAAAGAGAGAAAGCTACAGCCAAGAATACTCTACCCAGCAAGAATCTCATTCCGATTTGAGGGAAAAATCAAAAGCTTTCCAGACAAGCAAAAGTTAAGAGAATTCAGCACCACCAAACCAGCCTTACAACAAGTGCTAAAGGAACTTCTCTAAGTAGGAAACACAAGAAAAGGAAAACACCTACAAATACAAACCCAAAACAATTAAGAAAATGGTCATTGGAACACACATGTCAATAATCACTTTAAATGTAAATGGATTAAATGCTCCAACCTAAAGACACAGACTGGCTGAATGGATACAAAAACAAGACCCTTCCATATGCTGCCTACAAGAAACCCACTTCAGACCAAGGGATACATATAGACTGAAAGTAAAGAGATGGAAAAAGATATTCCATGCAAATGGAAGTCAAAAGAAAGCTGGAGTAGCAATACTCATATCAGACAAATTAGACCTTAAAGTAAAGACTATTACAAGAGACAAGGAAGGACACTACATAATGATCAAGGGATCCATTCAAGAAGAACATATCACAACAGTAAATATCTATGCCCCCAATATAGGAGCACCTCAATACATAAGGCAAATGCTAACAGCTATAAAAGGGGACATCAACAGTAACACAATAATAGTGGGAGACTTGAACACCCCACTTACATCAATGGACAGATCATCCAAACAGAAATAAAGACACACAAGCCTTAAATGACACATTAGACCATCTCGACTTCATTGATATTTATAGGACATTCCATCCAAAAACGACAGACTACACTTTCTTCTCAAGGGCACATGGAACATTTTCCAGGATAGATCACATCTTGGGTCACAAATCAAACCTCTGCAAATTCAAGAAAATTGAAATCATATCAAGCATCTTCTCAGACCACAACGCCATGAGACTACATATCAATTACAGGAAAAAAACTGCAAAAAAGACAAACACATGGAGGCTAAACAATTCACTCCTAAACACCCAAGGAATCACTACAGAAATCAAAGAGGAAATCAAAAAATATCTAGAAACAAATGACAATGAAAACACAACAACCCAAAACCTATGGGACACAGCAAAAGCAGTTCTAAGAGGGAAGTTTATAGCAATACAGTCCTACCTTAAGAAACAAGAAAATGATCGAATAAACAACCTAACCTTACACCTCAAACAACTAGAGAAAGAAGAACAAAGAAACCCCAAAGTGAGCAGAAGGAAAGAAATCATAAAGATCAGAGCAGAAATAAATGAAAAAGAAAGGAAAGAAACCATAAGAAAAATAAATAAAACTAAAAGCTGGTTCTTTGAGAAGATTAACAAAATTGATAAACCATTAGCCAGACTCATCAAGAAAAAAAGGGAGAAGATGCAAATCAACAGAATATGAAATGAAAAAGGAGAAGTCACAACGGACACCTCAGAAATACAAAACATCATGAGAGACTACTACAAGCAACTATATGCCAATCAATTGGATAACCTGGAAGAAATGGATACATTCTTAGAAAAATACAATCTTCCAAGACTGAACCAGGAAGAAATAGAAACCATGAACAGACCAATCACAAGTACGGAAATTGAGGCAGTGATTAAAAATCTCCCAACACACAAAAGCCCAGCACCAGATGGGTTCACGGGTGAATTCTATCAAACATTTCGAGAAGAGTTAACACCTATCCTTCTCAAACTCTTCCAAAACTTTGCAGAAGGCGGAACACTCCCAAACTCATTCTACAAGGCCACCATCACCCTGATACCAAAACCAGGCAAAGATGTCACAAAAAAAGAAAACTACAGACCAACATCACTGATGAATATAGATTCAAAAATCCTCAACAAAATACTAGCTAACAGAATCCAACAGCACATTAAAAAAATCATACACCATGATCCAGTGGGGTTTATCCCTGGGATGCAAGGATTCTTCAATATATGCAAATCAATCAACGTGATACATCATATCAACAACTTGAAGGATAAAAACCATATGATCATTTCAATAGATGCAGAAAAAGCTTTTGACAAAGTTCAACATCCATTTATGATCAAAGCTCTCCAGAAAATGGGCATAGAAGGAAATTACCTCAACATAATAAAAGCCATATATGAAAAACCAAAAGCCAACATCGTTCTCAATGGGGAAAAACTGGAAGCATTCCCTCTAAGAACAGGAACAAGACAAGGGTGTCCACTCTCACCACTATTATTTAACATAGTTTTGGAAGTTTTAGCCACAGCAATCAGAGAAGAAAAAGAAATCAAAGGAATCCAAATTGGAAAAGAAGAAGTAAAATTGTCACTCTTTGCAGATGACATGATATTATATATAGAAAACCCTAAAGACTCTACCAGAAAACTGCTACCACTAATTGATGAGTTTAGGAAAGTAGCAGGATACAAAATTAATGCACAGAAATCTCTTGCATTCCTATACACTAACAACGGAAGAGCAGAAAGAGAAATTAAGGAAACTCTCCCATTCACCATTGCAACCAAAAGAATCAAATACCTAGGAATAAACCTGCCTAAGGAGGCAAAAGATCTGTATGCAGAAAACTTTAAGACATTGATGAAAGAAATCAAAGATGACACAAAAAGATGGAGGGACATATCATGTTCCTGGATTGGAAGAATCAACATCGTGAAAATGTCTGTACTACCCAAAGCAATTTACAGATTCAATGCAATCCCGATCAAATTACCAATAGCATTTTTCACAGAACTAGAGCAAGAAATCTTAAAATTTGTATGGAAATGCAAAGGACCCCGAATAGCCAAAGCAATCTTGAGAAGGAAAAATGGAGTTGGTGGAATCAGGCTTCCTGACTTCAAACTATACTGCAAGGCCATAGTGATCAAGACAGTATGGTACTGGCACAAAAACAGAAAGGAAGATCAATGGAATAGAATAGAGAACTCAGAAGTAAGCCCAAACACATATGGGCACCTTATCTTTGACAAAGGAGACACGAGTATACAATGGAAAAAAGACAGCCTCTTCAATAAGTGGTGCTGGGAAAATTGGACAGCAACATGTAAAACAATGAAATTAGAACACTTCCTAATACCATACACAAAAATAAACTCCAAATGGATTAAAGACCTACATGTAAGGCCAGGCACTATAAAACTCCTAGAGGAAAACATAGGCAGAACACTCTATGACATCCATCAAAGCAAGATCCTTTTTGACCCACCTCCAAGAATCATGGAAATAAAATCAAGAATAAACAAATGGGACCTCATGAAACTTAAAAGCTTTTGCACAGTGAAAGAAACCATAAACAAGAGTAAAAGGCAACCCTCAGAATGGGAAAAAATAATTGCCTATGAAACAGCGGACAAAGGATTAACCTCCAAAATATAGAAGCAGCTCATGCAGCTTAATACCAAAAAAGCAAATAACCCAATCCACAAATGGGCAGAAGACCTAAATAGACATTTCTCCAAAGAAGACATACAGATGGCCAACACACACATGAAAAGATGCTCCACATCACTCATCATCAGAGAAATGCAAGTCAAAGCCACAATGAGGTATCACCTCACACCAGTCAGAATGGCCATCATCACAAAATCTGGAAACAACAAATGTTCGAGAGGGTGTGGAGAAAAGGGAACTCTCCTGCACTGTTGGTGGGAGTGTAAGTTGGTATAGCCACTATGGAAAACAATTTGGAGGTTCCTTCAAAAACTACAAATAGAACTACCATAGGATCCAGTAATCCCACTCCTGGGCATATACCCAAAGAAAACCATAATCCCAAAAGAAACTTGTACCATAATGTTTACTGCAGCACTATTTACTATAGCCAGGACATGGAAGCAACCTAAATGCCCATCAACAAATGAATGGATACAGAAGATGTGGCATATATATACAATGGAATATTACTCAGCTATAAAAAGGGATGAGATGGAGCTATATGTAATGAGGTGGATAGAACTACCATCTGTCATACAGAGTGAAGTAAGTCAGAAAGAGAAGGACAAATATTGTATGCTAACTCACATATACGGAATCTAAAAATGGTACTGTTGGACTCAGTGACCAGAACAAGGATGCAGATACAGAGAATGGACTGGAGAACTCGAGGTATGGGAGGGAGTGGGGGGTGAAGGGGAAACTGAGACAAAGCGAGAGAGTAGCACAGACATATATATACTACCAACTGTAAAATAGTCAGTGGGAAGTTGTTGTATAACAAAGGGAGTTCAACTGGAGGATGGAAGATGCCTTAGAGGACTGGGGCAGGGAGGGTGGGGGGGGACTCAAGGAGGGGGGGAGTCAAGGAAGGGAGGGAATACGGGGATATGTGTATAAAAACAGATGATTGAACCTGGTGTACCCCTCAAAAAAATTAAAAAAAAATTAAAAAATGAATGGAGAAATATTTCCTTCACTTTCATTTTTTTGGAAGAGATTGTGTGTAATTATGGGGTTATTTCTTATTTAAATGTTTGGTAGCATTCACCAGTGAAATCACTGGGCCTGGAGATTTTTTTGGGGGGGAGTTTTAATTACACATTCAATTTATGTAATGTTTATAAAATTATTCAGATATTTAATCTTGATTGAGTTACATTAGTTTGTGGTTTTTAAGGATTTAGTTTGTCTTTTAAATTGTTGAATTTGTGAGCATAACTTGTTCATAGCATTCTTTCATTATCTTTTTATTACAGCAGGATCTATACTGATATTCCCCTGTTCAATTCCTGATGTTGGTGGTTTATCTTTTCTTTTTTGTTATTTTTGTCAGCTTTTTACGATTTTATCAATTTTTTGAAGAACCAGATTTTCTTGGTTTCTTTCACTTTCTCTATTGTTTTCTTATCTATATATTCTCATGTAAGCAATTAGTGTTCTCAATTTCCCTTCCAGCATTGGTTTAGTTGCATTCCACAAAGTTAGTGGGCTCTGGCCTGGTGCTTGTAAAGCTGCTATCTCTATCGCCTCCATGAGTCTTCAATTAGATTTTGCCAAGGGGCCTGGGGCAGCTATTGGTCAGCAGGACCAATCATTGTGAAAATAGCTGGATGAAGAGCAACGGTGAGTGAGAAGAAGCCAGAACTGCCAAATATCTCTGCATCTATTCTTTTCTTTTTTGTTAAGCTCTTTTTTGGAATATAATTGCTTTACACTGTTGTGCCAGTTTCTGCTGTACAACAAAGTGAATCAGCTGTATTTATACATATATCCCCATATCCCCTCCCTCCCACAACTACTTCCCACCCTCCCTATCCCACCCCTCTAAGGCATCACCCATCATCCAGTTGATCTCCCTGTGTTATGCAGCAGCCTCCCACTAGCTATCTATTTTACATTTGGTAGTGTATATATGTCAATGCTACTCTTTCACTTCATCCCAGCTTCCTCTTCATCCCCCATCCCCCACCATATTCTCAAGTCTTGTTCTTATCTGACAAAGAACTTCAGAGAGGAATGGCTGATGTTTTACTTCTTTTTTCCCACAAGTTCCTTTTCTGGACTAATCTAATCTGGGGCTACATTGGGAAGGCTATTTGGGGAAGTGTAAGTTCCAGCTTAACCAATCTGACAAATGCAATTCAAAACAAATCTTTTGTTAACTTGAAATTCATACAAGCTCTCTTAATCATATTTCTTTACAAATAAAGACAATAGCAAAATCGTGCTTCTGCCTAATAAGATGGAGCTATCGTGAAAAGCCAAAAACATGGTGACTTTTTCAATAATTGAGCATTTACAAAATCCTTCTTGCGAGGCTAACATTAAGCACCATCCCTACTGTTATGGCCTCCTTGTTCCTTGCATAAGGGTGAGGGTGGCTGATTTCAATCCACATTTTGGGGCATTGCCTTCATCTGATAATTAATACACTCCTCTTTCACAAGCATTCAGATGGGACACAGATAATCACTGTGTCTGACATTTCTTCCCAAACTTTTTGTAACCAATTTTCTAATTGTATTCCTTCTGAGTTCCTGATCATCTATGCAAATTGTTAGTTATTGCCAATGAATTGATGACTCATAGCTCTGTATATCTCTTTCCTGAAAAAAACCAAAAAAGAATAATAAGAGAGACTTCTCAAAGTCTGTATCCCTTTTTGGAAGATTTTTATTCACTATTTTTCTTTAGAGTCACCCCTGAGAGAAGCAGTAGTGAAGTAGCTGTCTGTTTTCAAACATACAGCATGTGTGTATAACACTCTGTACAGTATAATTGAATTATTATTCCCCAGTAAATTGATCATAGTAAATGCGATCATAATGCAAATTGACAGAGGAAGAAATGTAGGAGAAATGGGAGCTATGAGAATCAGATAATTTTTCATTTGGCTTAATTATACCCTTAGGACCTGTTCTATCCTGATATGGTATATACCACTTCCACTGGATGATGGAATACTTAAAAATTTATGGCCTGGAAGTTCAGAAAACCTCACCGTTTATGATGGGAAGGTCAGTTTTCATGATAAAGTCTGACACATGTTCACATGATCAGTCTCTATTAGGACTCAGTAGCGAGCCAGATGTTATTTCTTTAAAAAAGGAATTTTTTTTTTTTTTTTAGAAGAGGGCATAGCTTTGCTTCAAAATCTCAAAGGCTCCATACAACATCTATATCATCTATAGATAGGTCAAGCAGCATCAAATCATTTTAGTTATATGGCCCAAGTGTCAGGGTTGTATGCCCCTGTTTAAGAAACTTATTTTCCTATGGGATCTGTCTGAAACTGGCAGCTTTTTAATATACTCAGTAAATGGGTAGAAGTAGAAAGTGAAAATTACATATATGTCACCTACAGACTCTAAAGAGGCCCCCTAAGTTTTGTATTTCTTTTTAAGTGGTAAGTGAGGCCAGATGCAGAATTGTCCTTTACCTTTGAAGGGCTATCTTGACATACACTAGACAACTAGACTGCTAGAAACTTAATTGAGGTATCAGGACGCCGACTTTTTGTGAAATTTATTTTCCACCTCTGGCATACCTGTACCTTAGCAAGTCATCAACGACAATGGCTACTTCCTGCTTAGCAGGTTTAGCCAGCATGATAGAATCCATGTAGTGGACCTGTGTGATGTCCTGTGGAATAAAGAAGCTATCAAGGTTCCTGTAGACAATATTATAGAATAGAGCTGGAGAATAGGAACATGAAAGTATATGAATAACTTTGATGTTTTTCATTAAGTGGTATAGGGGAAAAATAAATTCCCTCATCAATAGCTGCTTACTGGATGCCCCGGGATGTTTTGATGTGCAACAGCAAAGAACCCACATCTGAAACAGAAGCTGCAGTGGAGCCTATAACTAATTAAAATACAATGATTCTCTGACATACACCAGTCTTATGCACACTCCAAATTGGCAAATTGTATAGAAATGTGGAAGGATTTCTTTTGTGTGTATTAAGTTCTTGATGATAGAACTGTTCTCTGCAAATTCTCTAAGAATGTTATATGTGTTTGGTTTACTTTTTAGAATAATGGAAGCCATAATAGAAGCTTCCAGTTGGATTTTCTTACTATAATAGACATCAATCTACAAGTCTAGGATATCAATTTAGGGATTTTCAATTGCCTAGTATGTCTACTACAACTGTGCATTCCAGAAATGGGAAAAAACCAGAGGTTGGTTTCAAGAACCCATCGTACTTTCTGTGAGACAGATTCTTCCTAAACTCCATTAATCATCTGACCTTCATAAGGCCTTAGCTTGATGTACCATAGTGGTATTTGCATTCCAGGAATTAATTTCACTTCAAAGCCACTGTCTACTACTCCTCGAATATCCAGTTACTTCCTTTTTTTTCCATGTACAACCACCCTGATAAATGACCACAAGTGTTTACAGGAGAGGCTAAGGGTAAGATTTACAACATGAAATTTGGGAATTTAAGCAGGGTCCTTCCTAAAAGGCACCTGACTTTCCCTTCATTCAAGAGGCTCTGGATCTCTGAACTCGAAAGCTCAGTTCTGTGGAGTTCAGAGGGGCTATTTGTGGAGGGGACATCATTCTCTGTTTTGGTGATTGAATTTAGACTTCTGTTCACCAGAACCAGGATATTTCTGCTTATAAAATCAAGTAAAAGTTTAACAGGTAGCCCATCTATTTCAGTGCTGGGAACATCATGATGCATTATCCAATACTAAAGATCTCTCTTTCTCAGAAATTTCTGATTAACACTCTGGTCTACTGCTTATTATGGTAATCACACCAACCTTGTCTATGACACTTAAGTACTCTCACTTAGCCCCATCTGTCTAGGATCACATAATCTCCTTCAAGAATTTTCTAGTGCCATTCCTGTCCTGCAGAGAAGAAGCACTACAGAGATCTGAAAACTTCAATAAATAAGACATGAAAAGTCTGGGTCATGAACAAAGGGAAAGTTAAGAACTGATAAAAGAAAATGAAAGATAAGTAAATAATTATTTAGTACATATTTATGGCCTACTTTATCTAAAACAGAGCCTTGCCAGCACAAAGTTAATTTTAAGGTAACAAGTATATTAAGAATAAGTTTTGGAGTAACTGTTTTAATATTTCACTGGCAAAACCACATGTATCTAAACATTTTATTTTATTTATGTTATTTGAATCCAGAACCCATGCTCTAACAATTACCTAAAATATATAGGAAATAAAGAGCCAGAAATCAGTGTGCAGAGAGTCACAAAAGTGTCATTGATAAAGGACTATCATGAATTCCCCCAAACTAAATTACCTAATAGTGTGACAAGTGCCACACTCTTGGTTGCCAGAGATTTATAGGTGTACAAGGCAGTGTACCACTTTTTCACCCCTTTATGTGTTCTGTCTGAAGCTGTCTACATATTTGACTATATTCCCAGAAAGAAGATGGCTCTTTTTGCTTAGGTATGTGGCAGGAAGTACCACTTGTGTCACTCACCTGTTGAGTATGCCATATTTTATTTATTACCTGCATTCCTCTATTTCAAGTTATTTAGGGTAGTCTCTTGTGTCTCGATATTATTATTTGATTTTATACCTTAAAGTCCTGAAACTGGATATTCATGGTCTGATGCCCTTTATAAACTATAGAAAATCAAACCTATGCTGAACTGGCATACTTTTCATCAGTCACATATTAGAGAAATGGGTTGATGTGCTCACCACGCTACTGGCTCATAATTCAAGCATAGCTGTTAAATATCAGTGTCATCATTGTTTCTTTCTCATTCACCATGTCCCTGTAGTGCTTAAAATGCTCATTTGTTTTACATTCAGTCATTCTATCTTTCATGATGCCCAAACAATTAGTGTCAGGTGAAGAGAAAATTTTGACATAAACAACTATTTTATCATGAATATGGGACTCATGGTCTGATAAAAAAAAATTCTCTTGCCTTTAACAAGGGCTTTTAAATTAGGGATTTCATGGACACATTAAATCATTTTAGAGTTGCAGTTATTTTTTACCTTCAACTTGCTGCTAAATCATTGCATGTGACTCTGAGTTATTGGCTGGTCACCACTAATAAGTACAAAAGTTCAGTTACACCAAAAAAAGATGAGATGCAGGCAGAATTGTGAAATGATTATTGTGCTTCCTATTTTGTCTCATGTCTCCAAAATCCTAATCTTGCTTTCTCAAGAGTCCCCTTTTTTATGTGTTCTCAGAATATATTCTGATCTGGAGTCTATCCCTTCCTAGGGAATGACAAACCATTCATTTTCTTCAAGCTCCCTTAACAAACCTGTCTTGTTCTGTATTTCATCATTACTTTAAAAATTCCTAGTTTTCATATTTTTGAAATAAACAAAATAGCAATAATAACCACAGTAAAAAGTATGATTTTCAAACTCCCTCTACGCATTGTATCTCTTTACATCCAGGTGTGTTCTTCTTGAGAGAATAGAGTACATTTACTGAGTCCATTTTTTCATCCCCTGTTAGCTTCTCAACATTTTACCATCTGTTATGCCTCACCCATGGCCATCTCTCCTGAGGGTACTTTGACCAGGATTATCATTGACATAATTTATGCAAAGAAAAGGGATGCCATTCATTCAGTCTTTTCCTTGTCATTGATCTTGCTCCACATTGTTGCTGCAAAACACTCTCTCCTAAACAACGTTACTGATTTCTTTGACATTACTCTTTTGAGGTTTTCTGACCTCTCTCTTAACTGCTATTTCTGTTCTATGGTACATATTCTTCCTACATGAACTCATACACTCTCATGATTTCACCCAAGAGTTTTTGTACTGATGTCTCTGAAACAGATGTTTAATCCATTAATACCATTGGGCTCTAGCTCAATACATAACATTGCATACTGCATTTGGATCAGTCTGCACTTTGGTTGACCCACAGTAAATCAACATCAAAATGTCTGAAACTGAATTCATCCTCCCACCTCCATCTGCTGTTTTTCTACCCAGCCTCTACTCCTTTTCTTCTTGTTACCAAACAGTAAGTTTTGTGTGTCATTCTTAATTTATTCCTT
Organism: Hippopotamus amphibius kiboko; assembly: GCF_030028045.1. Taxonomy (NCBI): domain Eukaryota; kingdom Metazoa; phylum Chordata; class Mammalia; order Artiodactyla; family Hippopotamidae; genus Hippopotamus; species Hippopotamus amphibius. The sequence continues at coordinate 36,679,668 of NC_080188.1, forward strand.
TTCCTCTCCCTTATTTCAGTAAGGTACCAAATAATATCAATGATGTCTTTACAATATTTTTGAAATCCATAATCCTTGGTGGATTCTCAATTCCATTTCCATTGTTCATTGTTTAAACCAGGGGAGAAGGAGACACTATGTTAGCCACAGCTATACTTTACCAAATTTTTAAAACATTTCTATGGTGTGCAGAATAGATTTTAAAACCTTTATCATATCTTCATTACAGCCACATATCTTTACACTCTTCTGTCAAATTTTGCCACCTACTGATGCAGTTAAGATTCTGTTTGGCTACAAACAGAAATCCACAGATGATGACTTACATAATTTTTAACTTATTTTTCTCAGGCAACAATAACTCTGAGGTAGACAGCCCAGACTGGAGTAGTATGTCAGGAGGAAACACTTTTTTTTCCCAATCTTCTTATTTCTTTCATGTATAAAAGGACTAATTAGGGTAATTCTGGCCTTTGGCATCTCTTAAACCTTTATTTACTCTGTTCCAGGGGGTGAGGGTGCTTCACCTGACAGATAAATGTGTCTGTTCAGCATTAACATTTCATGCTTCCTTTCTTGCAGGTGACCTGAAGGTAACAAGCAAACATTCTTCACTTCTCCAAGAGAAGGCTCTTCCCCTACCACACAGGGACATCCACCCTGGTTCAGCATTGCTTGTGACTGGGTGAGTAAGTTTGCCTAAAATTGTGTTTGCCTAATCTTGCTCTCACATTAAGCCACATAGTTCAATCTGACACCTATCAGTAATAATGGTGATTCCATCCCCACTCCTTATTTTGTCTTCTGTTTGTCTCTTAAGTTATTCATAAGCCATAGGGACCTCTTAGATCATTAACACAGTGAAGAAGTCATTGAGGGCTCCGCCTCTTCTTATCTTTTCATCCTGGACCCTATACTATGTATCTTTCATCCTCAAGGTCAAAATAAGGCTAGTGCATTTCCAGAAATTTCTTGTAAGTTTCCAGCAGGAAAGAGAGGGAAAAGGTAACACAAAAAAGATACATGACAACTGAACATGTCCCTTTTTGTCATGAAAATAGTAGCTTTGTTGGAAGTCCTATCTAATATACTTCTGCTTTGTCCAGAACTGGATACATGGTCACCTCTAGCTTCAAGGGAGCCTAAGAAGGAGATTTATACTTTGATAGCCTGAATAAATCAGACACACATGCAAAAAAAGCTAACTAAAAACAGAGAAACAGGAGAAGAAAAAATATTGAAAAGGTAACCCTATATGTTGCCTATATAATACATATATTGTATAATATTACATAGGAAGTATGAATATTACATAGGCAACATGACAACATGACATGTAACTCCAAGCCCCAAGAATAACTACCCACCTGTAGATTATTAAACTAACCGAACATTTGTATCTCCAAGTCTCTTCATGTCATCTTTTCTCTTTCTGTAAAGTCCACTTTCGATCTATATACCTATTCTGCAAGATTCAGCAAGGCACTTTCTCTTTCATAAAACTTACTTTCTCCTAGGTTGGGTAGGAGTCTCTCCTAAGAGAGTTCCTAGCACTCTGTACTTAGGTTTATCATACTAAATTGTCAATATCTAGTCTGAGATGTAAGATGCTCTCAAATTTTCATTTTTCCTTTTGCATGCTTAAATTCATTTATATGCTCTAAAAATTCTAAGATTTGTTTGAGCAGCATTCCTCCTAGACTGTAAGACCTTAAATCGGAAATGAATCATAATATTCTCTTAATCTTCGATGCATATGTAGCACACACTGATTTGGACTTAATTGTAGCCCACAGAAATCAGTTTTGCTGTCTGATCTCTCTCTCTGATAGAGATATTATCTAGCTATAATACTTTCTCCTAAAGAAGTGGTCCTAATGATAAAAATATTCTGTTAAAACAGTAATAAAATAACTTGAATGTAACTGATTTTCTAGAGTGTTTAAATCACAGCACAGAGATATCTTCCTTTCCAGTTATCTCTGGATTCCACCCGAAACCTAGAGATTAGACAACTAAAGAGAAAAGGCAGTGGAAAAAAGGGTATATATGTGTGAGGAGATGGAAATAAGAATCTTGTTAGGTGTATGCTCTTTTAAGGTCCTCTCATCTTCCCATTTTCTGCCTTATCCCTGTTGGATGTTCCAATTTTTGAACTGACATCATCCCTTCTTCTGGTTTTACCATTTGAAAGCTTTGCAATCATTGGTGAAGTAGTTAACATCTCCATGCCTCAGTTACATTATCTGTAACTAAAGCGGAGATAATAATCGCAAATATCTGGTAAAAGGTTTGTTGTACTAATTGGATCAAGATATTAAAATGCTAAGACCAGGGCCTCATACATGCTAGAGCTTAAATAATATTGTCTAGTACTATTATTATTATTATGTTTATGCCTTTTTCTTCCTTTTTAAAGACTATGCAACAACCAATAGAGACACATTTGGTCTCAAAATAAAAGTGTGTGTGTGTGTGTTTATAAAGAATTACTAGCTATTCTCAGTGCAACTGATCAAATGAATACACCCTAAAACAAGTTCACAGAGATTTGGTGATATGTGCTGTCCCTGATGTGAAGACAAAATTTAATCATCGCTGAAAATAAGTATTGGGTATACATGAGTTTTAAAGGTGTTGCTAGGAACATTCTGATTTTGTTTTATGGCTTTTTGGTTTGTTTTTTGTTTTTTTTTTGGTCTACTGGTTTAACAAGGTTGCATTTATACCAGGAAATATTAGTTCTTCATGTGGATTTGCACACACTGTGGACTTGAATTTAGATCTGATTAGGCTTCTTAGCAGTGTGTTCTTAGGGAAGTCACTGAATCTTTGTCACCCTTGTTAGCAAAATCAAGATATTTACATCTACTTTGTTTTTGTGAGAATTTTTGCAAGGAATATCTAAAATAAGATATATAAAACACCTATAACAATTCATGGCACATGGTAGAAACAGAAGTTTGTAAATGTAATAATTCTTAGCATAATTACTCAAGCTCATAAGTTAACTATATATTATAAATAACTAGAAGGCAACTTATTAATTTATAATTACAACCTTATTGCTTAGGAAACTATTGCTTTATACCTTCTAGTGAGTAAAATACCTCTTTAAAAAAATCTATTTGGAATAGCTAAATCAGAAGAACGATTGGTAATCATAGTCTCTGAGGAAGGGGAATTATTTTTATGGCAAAAATATTAATGACATCACACTGATAACCAGATACTTTTGTTTCTTCAAAAGGTATAAATATTTACCCAGTTTGGACAGACTAAGTCCTTACAAGAGGATGTCCATCACTTGAATAATGCTTAAATGTGTCAACTCTTTCTCACTGAAGCTCTTATTTCTAAGTCCTAACTTCCCTATGCATGGGTAAACTAGGAGAGAGGGATAGTAGGAAGTGGTTTTAGGATTAACATCTGTGGAGATGAAGGGAAGGAGGCTAGAGTGAGCAAAGGAACAAGTTGAGCTCTTCTGCAGCCCTAAATAGATGCTCAGACAATGCCATAGACATACTTGGAGCATGAATTGCCCTCTGGATTTGACCAAATCAACGTAAGAGGGCCATATTTTTACTGTCATGTTAATAAGTCTTTGGATGTGGGCTGCCCTGGGAAGGGGTTTGTGACTAATGGTGGGGCAATCAGCACTCTTCAGAGGGAGTTCTCGAAGGGTAGTGACAACCAAGAGTACCTGCCAGCAGCAATTCCAGTAGCTGTGTCCTAACACCTTCAACTTAAGGGCTTCTGGATGGTTCCACACAGCATTTAACACAGAGAAGAGTCATGACAGTTAATGGTAGAATATTTCCCCTACTAGACAACTGAGTGCCACTTAAATAAGATGTGGCCCCAGCAGAGCTGCTTTCCTAGTATCTTTACTGGAATAGATGAACACAGCCTTTGGCTCTAGGAAAGCATTTAATAATCTTGTGTGTTCTTTTTAATCCCAGTTAATAAATAGTGTCCCAAACAGTTTGCATTTACATGGGAAGGAAAGAAGTTTACGTATCATCTGGTCCCAGGACTAAGTTAATTTCTCTACTGTTTGTCAAAGTTTGGTCTAGGAGGACCACAATAAGTTTGATATAACATATAATAACTAAAACAGTGGTGACATCAATCCTTGCCTCTTTTCACATAAACTTATATAAAAGTATTTTATGAATGGCAAACCACTATGAAATTGCTAATAAGTATTTAGTATAAATTATTGCATGCATTAACTAGGACTAGATATATTTTGGGTTTTGCCAACTTTTCATTGTAGCTGTTATTTACTTTGCTTTATTTTATTTACCCTCGGTGAATATGGCTTTCTGTTGCTTTTAATTTACTTTTCATCTAAAACTGGAAGGCATTGGAGTATTATGAAGAAAATGTGATAATATTTTATGCTCAGCTATATATGAAGAAAAATGCCAACAAGCACAGTGTTTGTAGACATAGAACAACTCTACATAATTCATTGTGAATTTCTGAAAGTCAGTTTCCTTTAATTTTTATCTCTAAAAATTTTATGTTATCCCAGTTTCTAGGTTTATTCTAAGAAACTAGTCAATGGAAGTCAAATTATCAAACATATATAACAAAGTTTATTTACTATAATATTGTAACATTGTTACATAAACTTTAAGGTTATAGATTTATCAAGAATTGTAATGTTTTAGGATATATGATTCTGACTTAAAAGATAAACTTTTAAATTATTACATGAATAATATCCAAAGTTTTAATTCTAAAACATATTCAAATATAGGCTATTGATGTTACTTTCTGAAGCATTAACTTTGATCTAGGAACTCATGTTTAATTTTTCTGTACACTAGATTTATATAAAATTCTAAATCTTATAACACTGAGAACAATTAGTACATCATTCTTCTCTACTGCTGGAAAAAAGAAAGAAAATTGCATTCTGTGATGGGTATAAGGTTACATAATTGCAGTCAACCTGCATAAAACAAGAAATGAATACCTATAAATGGGATATAAATATGATAATTAGGCATTAATTTATGCCCCTTTTATCTGTAAGATGTACAGATATATCATCTGTTTCACTTTAGCCTACAACTGTTTAGGAGTAAACTGCAATTGGAGGATATTTAATGTTGTTCACAGTAAATTAAGATAAGGGAATGAGACTGCTTCAGGTAATTCAATCATGTATATTTCAATTAAAAAAATTATTTACAGTAAACTGGTGCTGCACCAAAAGTCAGCATACCTCAAGAGAACTATAAGATTTACATTTAAAAAAAAAAAGAACAAAAACTACCTACTTTAAACTTTCATGCAAACATAATAACAGCAATAAAAACTTTCCAGTAAAGTTTGAAGTACCAAACCTGTTAACCATAGATAACAGAGGGAATTGTGGGGGACCATCAGTTTAGATGAAGAAAATTTTATATGTATATATAATTATATATATATATTTCCCCCACCAACTTCTAACTGAAATTTATATTTTCTTCCATTATATATATCAGGTAATAAATTATGGTAATATTAGTGATGGCTATAACTTTTTCAGTAGGAGAACTCACAGACATTTTCATATCCTATTATACCAATTGCAAATGTCTTAGTATCTTTTATTTTATCATTATTTTGAAATTATGATAATTAATAAATGTGCCAATAATTTATTTAAAACATCAAGATGCATGTATTCAACTCTAGCAGACTTCTAATAGTCTACATTTATTATAATTAATTTCCTTTGTAAATATATTTAAAACATTTGAAAACATTATTTTCAATATTTTTTCTGCAAAACGTTTAATAACATCATTCTGAGAAGGAGGCCATAGGCTAATAAAGAAGACTGCCAAAGAGGTCCAAGGCAAAAACAAAAAACAAACAAACAAAACACAAACAAGCAAACAAACAAAGACAGGCTATTTGATAACAACTCCCAGATAAATTGGGAGCAAAGAAGCACATCACTAAATTTATGTCAGAAAATCTGGAAAATTATCCAAAAATTCAGAAAATGTCCTGCTTATTTGCTATACATGGTATAGCTATGTATACGAGCTGAGAAGAAGAGATGATCTCCACTTGAGAAGAGAACATTAGGCACAGTACAAAATAATGTATACTCTTTGAAACAGGAAGGGTGGTACATGATTGATATAATAACTATCTGACATAAAAGAAAGAAATAAGTTCTGAGTTAAAATAAATTTGAGTAAATCTAAGACAGGATATTATATGCTTCTGACATGATATATACATGAATTTATTAATTTATTAGTTAATATTAAAGTATATTATATTATATATTTTAATATATTATATGTACACATCTTTCAGAATGGTTAATTCTTTACTGAGGATTGAGATAATTAAGCATTTCTAAATATTTATTAAGCATGGAGCTTTCTTTTCTTGAACATAATGTAGGAATACATTAGAAAATTCTAGCTTAGAATTATAAAAGTAAAAATAGAAATTCTTCAATGGCTATTCCTTATCTTAACAAGCAATGAGAAAATTTCAGAAAAAAACAGGAGGAAGATCAATAAGTAAAAGAGAGGACAGGAATTTCTGAGGTCAATTACTAGGGTCTCCAGAGAAGGTAGTGGAGCTTTCAGTTCCAGTGTTGGAGGGCCTGAAAGCTAGAATAGGATTTGAGGGAAGCTAGGGAGCTAAGGAGTAAGTAGCTTCAATATTTTATTTTGGGGACTTGACAGGATCAAATCTACTAAGAGTTAAAAAGAGAAGATAGATCTGTGCAAGAACATACCTAGTGAGAAGTTTCAAAAGCAGGTATAATAGCCATATCAACCTCCAAATAACCTGGGCTGAGTCTGTGTTACTTCCAAGATCAACTATGGTATCTATAACACTTGCTACCCATTGCTAGCTTTTAATTTTAATATGGGCTTCCTTAGAGCTAATAAGGCATAAATGAAACACACTCCAGTTTACATAAGAGTGTTTATAGTATGAGCCAAGTTCCTCGGTCTTGAGAGAGGGACAGAAGGTGGAAATAATCCAATTTTCAGATAAAAATTAGCCACTGACGTTTAATTGATAGGAAGCTCAATTATCTGTAAACAGTACACTGGAATTGAAACCTTAAACTTTATTTATTGTAACTCAAGATGATAACAGCAATAAAAATAGTAAAAGCTGCTATTCATTGAATACTTACTAGGTGTTAGGGAGTATGATGGGAACTTTACCTGTACTTTTCATCTATTCCTTATAGGAACTTATGAAATTTGTATCATTGATAGCCTACATTTATAAATTTTAAAAACCTGACTCTTACAGAAATTGAGCAATTTGTTTTAGATCACTCAGCCACTAAGTGGCAGAGATAAGGTTTAATTCCAGTTCCTAAGATCCCAAACCTAGGCTTCAATAACTTGGACAGTTTGCCTCTGTATTCAAAGCAAAAGAAAAAAAAAAGTTCTGCCTCTATTAACTTTGTTATCTTAAGCACATCACTTCACAATTCTGTGGCACAATTTCTGTGTCCTTAATAAGGGGAAAATATATATCTGCCTTCAGTATATTGTAAGCCTATAAAGAGGCAAAGAAAGGAATGCATCCAGAACGATTGTTCTTTTTGCAAACCTAAGAGCTTAAAAGTCCAGTTTAATAAGACTAGCAGTTTTCAATCAAACTATTTAACTGAGAAGACAATTTAATTAACTGAGCACAGAATGCTTACCTGTGCTAGACATCCTGGTCTTTCAATTAAGAATGATGGAGCATTTTAAGTTATATCATTCCATTAGAGATTATCAATTATAAATGCACTTCCTTTATGTTTCAAATAAACCTTCAGGAGATAGTACCCCTGCAGAATCACCAAAACTTTACTTCTAACCTTTGGTATGTCTTGATTGTTCTTCGCTGTAATTTTATTGATAAGGCCTTGACAAGAAATAGAGATCTTTTAACCTTCCTTGTTATTAAGTAAAGGAAAATGCTTAAGCTGGAATTCATTATAGACCATGAACCTATAATGTAGAAAACTAATATTCATGATTTTATATTCATTGAAAAACCTTAACCTTTAGGAATCATTAGTTTTCAGGATAGTCCATAAAGTTAAACCGAGCAGCACAAGGACAGATGTGGAGAAGCCGGGAGGGGAGTACATCATGAACAGCATTACCATTTAACATTGGCTAAGCAACATTCTTCTATTCTCTAGCCTCTCAGCAAGTAGCAAAACATTTTCAGAGCTCAGATTCCTCAAGGAATCTACCAGGGGAAGTAAACTGCTTTCTAAAACAATACAAAATGGCACGTTTCCCAGGGTATGTGGGACTTAAAGTTGTGGATATAGAGAAATCCTTCCCACTCACTCTACTCCAGGTTATTGAGGCCCACGGGAAATCAGTTATGAACTTCATTTGGGATAATATGAAACTTCCGTGTGTGTGTGTGTGTGTGTGTGTGTGTGTGTGTGTGTGTGTGTGTGTGGTGTGTCTGTGTATGTGTGTATTTCCGTTTTCTTTTGCATCAAAAGTGTATCCAGTAAACCACCCCAAAGCTCAGAGTCTAAAAATGACAATTGTTTCCTGTAAGTCTATGGGTTGGCTTGGTTGTTCTGCAGATCTGGGTTGGGTTAGGGTGATCTTGACTTTTCTTGCTTGTGTGTCTTCAGTCAGCTGGCAGGCTGGCTAGGGGCTTGCTGATCTAGCATGGCCTCAGTTCTCCTGCACATGTTTCTCACATTCCCTCCAGTAGGCTCAGATTTTTTTTTAAGCTCTTTACTGGAGTATAATTGCTTTACACTGTTGTGCCTGTTTCTGCTGTACAACAAAGTGAATCAGCTGTATTTATACATATACCCCCATACCCCCTCCCTCCCATGACTCCTTCCCACCCTCCCTATCTCACCCCTCTTAAGTCATTACCAATCATCGAGTTCATCTCCCTGTGTTATAGGCTCAGATTTGATCTCATACTGGTGACAGAATCCCAAGGTGAGAAGACAGGACATGCAAAAAAGGCAAGCATGCTCTTTTCAAGCCCCAGCTTGTATCATGTTTGCTGACACCAACTGACCAAAGCAAGTCACAAGGCTCATCTCTAAGTCACAGTGGGATAGAACTACAAAGCCACAAGGCAAAGTGTGTGGATATTGAGAGAATATTCATTCTGGTGGTTAATACTGACCATTCTGAATGTAAGGGGAGAGCTGATGGTAAGAGTTAAGATCATCCTCCTTACTTACCCTTGTGTTCATAATGGGATATGGAGGAGCAGATGCTGATTTCATCTACTCACAGATAATCAACTAGATGTAGATATAGCATTTATTAAAAAATGCTTTTCTTCTCAAGAGTTCTCCCAGAAGGGAGAAAAGGGGTTTGTTTCATTTTTTTCAGGTGAAAGTAGTCTTGTCTGCTAATTAACACCAGATTCCAGAAAAGAAAGACACGAACCCTTAGTAAGACAGGCTTGATGTGGCATTTCTGTCTGAGCTACACCCCAACTGAACCTGCTTCAAGAATAGCTGATAGTACTTTACCCTTCCATCTACAATTTCCAACAGCTTCTTGAACACACATTATGAGCCGATAATGAAAGTTTATCGCTCCAATTCACCCCTTAAATGCTTTCTTATGGGAGGCTGCATCTCATTATAACTCCAAAATGATGCCTTCAGCCAGTTAATTCTTCCTTTCTTTTTGAATACCGTGGTTGGTGATACATTTGTTTCTGATTTTTAATCCCAAACTTATTATAGATCACTGTATCAATATATCTATTACATGGTCAAGATAAAGACTCTAATGCTCATCTTTTTTCCTTTGTAATCTATCTCATAATTTCTTGTTTTTGTCTGGGATAATCCACTAGGCATTAGAGAGTATATAGTGTGCGTATATGAACTTACTTCAAGCTCCTAATTTACTCTTTGCTTCTATCTGACACCATCGGCTCTTTTATATTTATGTCTACTATTGATTGCTTGCTGATCTCCCATTTTCCTTGAGAGTAGAGTTATTAACTGTATGTTATCACAAATCAGTACATCTTTATAGTAGAGGACACTAAGGCTCAGCAGGGTGAAGTGGCTGGTGCAACATGACTAAGTATGTAAGTGAAAGAGAAAGGATTCAAAACATCAAGTATTTATTGGCTACTCAGATAGGGAAGCAAGTCAAATTTAATAAACAACATTTGAGAAGTAGATTGTTTTCTTTGAAAAAAAATGAGTATTTCTTCAGTGTTTAAAGGGATTCCAAGCATAGGCTGTCCTCTAAAAGCAAGCTAAATTATGCACATAAAAAAGTACTGAGGCATTTTTCAAGACCAACTTTTTACTTTTTATTTCACAAAATAATATTATTGGGATTAGACGGTGAAGAGCCAAATCACATTAGGCATCACAATTTTGCTCTCTCACCTCTAATAAGTGCAGCTTTTCCATTCCTAATGCAGTTAGTTCAATTTTTGACATGTGATTCATAGATGTTTTCTGTTGCAGGACACTACTCACGGTATTTTAGAAGCATGCTGTATCATATTTATTCAAGACAGTGTTAAAATGTGCACTTTTATTGTGTAAATTCTAGACTGACAGATGTTTTTTGTGTGACCCCTGCCCTGCTGCCAGAATAGATAACACTTTTTCAAGAATACGTGAAGAAGGTAACAAGGGCAAAAGGTGAGAAGAACGGAATGAAATGTTAATTAGCATATGAGGATATTTAGGAAAAGGACTGGAAAAAAAGAAAATGAAAATTTTAAAGTTTTTTCTTTTAAATTTTCTGTAAAGATACAAAACAAAAGAAGCTAGTTACTTTTTTTTTTTGAGAATGAGTCGTAAACGTGCCTCTTTTGCTTTTCTCCTCACTTCAGTTTACTCCTTCACCATTAATATAATCTATAGGGCTAGAGTGTTAGAACCACATTCAACAGAGGGTTGGAAAGATTTTAACAGTAACTTTAACTTGTCATTAATATAGTAAGTAGACAGAAATACCTAATGTAACCAGACAGCTTCAGAAAGTAATGGTTTAGGTACTGCAAATGTTGCTCTGTCACTATAGTGAAGGATTTGACGTGTTTTTGAATGACGAGGAAGTCATTGTTTTAGTAGAGACTGGTTTCTATTGGAAGAGATGCAATTCTTTATTTACATATATGAAGTCCAAAAGGGACAGCATTTTATTGAACGAAAGCTGAACCAGCCATCCTTAGCAGAATGAAAACTGTCATGCAGCATTTTTACACTATTGTCTGCTCAATGTTCTGTGGTTCTGTGGTTTTTCATGTAGAGTAAGTGGTAATAAAAACTAAAATGTTTTTAAGGATGACTTTTTGTTATAAAGGACATTATTGGGATAACTGGCAAATCTTGAATGAGGTCTGATGCTTACATGCCAGTAATGCATGGTTATTAATTTCCTGATCTTTGTGGTTATGTAGGAAAAGGTCCTAATTTGTGGGAAATACACACTAAAGTATGTAAAGGTGAAACAGCTTAACAATTTGCTCTTCAACGGTTTCAGAAAAAGAAATTATCTTTGCACTATATCACAACTCTTTGTAAGTTTGTGGCGCTACCAAAATTCAAAAAATATTTTATAGTAAAAAAAAATGGCATTTTAAAACAATTGTCTCAAGATACTATTATAATGATAATATTTTATGAAAGTAATCATAATTTAATTTATATTCATTTATGAGATAGAGTTAAACTCTGTATGAATTCCAGATAGAGTTCAACTCCCTTCCTCAATGAAAAGTGCGAAAGCTGCTTATTTCTTTTGAATATATTTTTACATACATGCCTTGTATGATTTAGCACAGAATTTTTTCCGTTAATCAATTTAAAAACAATTGGTTTAGTGAAATACTATTTTTGAAACAGTACCTTGTTAGTCTTTATTCATTTACTGATTTCTTTAATGGATTCTGAATATCCCTAGAAAGTACACTGTTTATTTTTTTATTTATTATTTTTTGGGGGTACACCAAGTTCAATCATCTGTTTTTATACACATATCCCCATATTCCCTCCCTCCCTTATACTGTTTATTTTTAAAACTTCTTAGGCTTTATCAACAGGAATCATCCTGAATACATTTATAAATAGATCTTTTTTTTTTACTAAATATTATCATTTTGGATATTAGTCCATATCAATGAATGTATAGGTAATCTAATCCTTTACTGTTTTATTGTATTCATTCTTTGTACTCAGGCTTTTAAAGTGGGTCAATTATAAACAGCAAATTGAAGGAGTTATCTTCTTTGTATATTATTCATTTGCAGTCTCTGTCTTTTACAGTGAATTTATATTTATTATAACTGATATATTAGATTTATTTTTACATATTAGTTTGTGTTACTTTTATGTTTCTATGCTGATTCTTGACCCACAGAAACTGAGAGAGTAAATATGTTGTTCTAAACCACTAAATTTTGTGGTTGCTATGCAGCAATAGATAATTAATAAAAATCACTAAAATACTGAGAAAACAACCACATAAATGACATTCTTTTTGATGAGAGTGACTTTGACGACGTATTTCTTACCTTCATTAGCTCGTTATGCAGTGGTAAACCATTATGATATTTGATTCATTATCTGAGATAATGCATATTTTATTCTCCTTTTTGTACATAGAATCACTACATTCTAAAGATTCTGTTACTGAATGAATATCTTTGCAAAGAATATGGGCAGTAGTTTTAAGTAGTGTAATGAAAGCTCATGTGATTGTCCTGAGATGCAATAAATTTTGTGATGCAGAAAGATCCATCATTGGTACTTTTTGTATACACCAAGTACCTTTGGTTTATCCTTCCACAGGCATCCACCACTCCTCTCCTTCCAGATATCCCCCCTTGGAGGATGACTCTATGGACTTCATCAGTGGCTTCCCCACTTGCTAGATTCCTATTGGGTTCAGCTAACTTGAAAACCTGGGTAGGAAGTCAGAGGATGGTTGGAAAGTGAAGTTGAGATATTTATTCCTTTGTTGTCCTGTTTGTGCCACTCTGTTGGGCTGATTCTGTTACTAGCTAGAAGGCTACTGGTCCTCTCAAGGTAGCCTGCTCCTTAGGAATTTCTTTCTGTATTGTTAACATAACCTTTTCCTTTCTAGTATCACTAGCTGTAGTATAACACACTATTCATAGTGGTTAACTCATACAAATATGTATAAAATATTTCTTTGTAATTAAAATTTCCTCAAATTATTCTGAGTATGCTTTCTGTTTCCTCTTGGGACTCTGTCTGATACATCTCATTAAAATCCAGAATTTAAGTTTAAGAAAAAGGCCACTTTGATGTCAAGAAACTGCAGATGAGAAAAAGAAGAGCAAAAAACTAATCACTAAATGTTAGCTCCAGGAGCAACTTACTTGGTATTATAGAGAGTTGTAAAAAGATCAGAGTATACCACCAGGTTCTGCATTCCACTGAGGACAGTATTTACTCTGTTTACCATTATTTTTAACTTTGAAGAAAGATACCTGGATTTTAACAGAAAGGAAGCCATTATAAGGCTTGCTTACAGATTCTTATTTAAATGCATGCTTTCTTATCACTCCATGTTTTCAAGGTTGCTTCAAAGGTATATTAACCTGTCTCCTGTTTTCCATTTCTGTCACTCCTTATACTGGTTTAGAGCTCCTCAGGAGCAGAAACTGAGACAAAGATTTCAGTGCCAATAGATGTGCTGAGTGGGGAGGTAATCTCAGAATTGCTCCCCTGTAAGGCAGTAAAGAAGTAAGGCAGGAACTCCAAAAAAAGGATTAAGTATCAAACTAGTTACCATGTGGCAACTGAAACTTAATCCTACAAAGGAATTCTGGGAAACAGTGTAGAAAAGTGCTTAGGGTTAGCCCACATCACCAACAAAGGGTCTGGGGTATTAATATACCAACTCCTGTCAGTTGTTGGTCACTAACTCCGTAGCAGCATCTCCAGCTTGATAAACTTCAGATTAGAATGAACCCTAACTGCAAGAAAACGTCCTCAGGCTAAGAAGAAAAAAAATCCAAGAACACTTAGGAGCTTTTGGAAGTGTGGCTGGTCTGCATTGAAACGGTAAAGACCAAAAGGATACGTGCAAGGCACAAGCAGTGCCTCCTATGCTCCTAATTCATTTTCTACACTGCTACTAGAATGTTTTTTGTCAAAAAGTAAATTTGATTCTGTAACCTATTTGCTTAGATATTTCAAAGCTTTTCACAGAATTTTTAGAATAAAGTTCAAAATCCTAAACATGATACAAAGAGTGCCTGTAAGATTGAGTCCCAATTACGTTTCCATCCTCATCACCATTTGATGACCTTACTGCACCCACAATAGTCTTCTTTCAGATCTCACAATATAATGTGGCACCTCCTAACATAGGACATCTGTACAGAGTGGGCCATCATTTCCCTATTTGGTTAATACCTAGTCTATTTTCTGATTTTAGCTTATTAATTACTTGTTGGTTATGACAGCCTTCCCTGATCTATGTATGTGAAATCTACTAGTATGTTTTTTATAATAGCATATACTTTCTCTTTAAAGAATTTACCAGTTATTATTTTGCATTTATTTAAATAATATTTTATAAAGTTTACCTCCACAAATTGATTATATGGTTGAAAGTTTCAGGTTTTTCCCTCCCCAATTATGTCTCCATCATTTGACACAGTAGCTGGTGGGTAGTCTATAGAAATTCTATAATTAGCTTAAAAATAAAGTTATTTATAATATTTGGAGCCATTATTAAGTACATATTTGTGAGACTGTTATTATAAATACTGAATAATAATAATAAATAACAAATACCACTTATCTATGTATAGAATGATACTGAACTAAATCCTTTTCTTTTATTACCTTATTTAAAGAAAGTTATAATTTATTATCACTGTAACCACAGGAATGTATTGGGCATCTAATATTAGTAGATACTGTAAGGAACTATTGATGTATAAGACAACATTTATGACTTCAAACATCTTGTGGTTCTGTGGGGACACAACATTTTATGTATTTATATAAGAATAAAAAATTATATAACAATTCTCTGTATTAGTTGAGTAAGGTATTTATACAAAAGGCATACTTAGCACTAAATAAATGCTAATGAATAAAAAGACAAGCAAATATTAGGGAAATGACACTAAGGGCTATGGTGATATGTCTGGGAAGAAATGGAAAGAACTGGGCCTTTTTTAGTAGGTCTTGGAGTGTGGCTAGTATAGTTTGACAACAGTGGGAGTATGGTAAAAATGTTTGATTAGTGAACAAAATATTATTTCACATATGACACCAACATTTTATATGAAAATGAAAATCATACAATGTCTGAAAGTGAAAGTTTATTTACTTCCCAATAGATGAACTAAATTATGTGAAAGTCATTACAACTTAACATTTCATTGGAGAAAGCAAATGCATACCATATATTTCTTCATATAATGCAGTTGCTTGACAACTGATGAACAAATCATCTCATTAAGAGATACTGTAGTAGGCTTTTCCCCTTCTTCTTTTCCCTTTCTCTCCTTGGCAATATGGCAAACATCAGGCCATCATGAAAGCCAAGGACAAGCAATCTTTCCTAAAATTTGAGGCAATCCCTACATGTTTTTTAACAAAGGCAGTGTGAATTGTTAGAGGTAGTACAGGATAGTAGTTAAAAATCTACGTAGCAAACACAGACTTCTCAGGCTCAAATATGTGATCTGACATTTACTATGTGACTTTGGGCTATTTTATTAGTTTCTCAGAGCCTCAATATTTTTATTTGTAAAATGGATTTGAAAATAAGATATCTATCATAGAGCTGTCAGAATTAAATGAGCTGCTTCATGGAAAGTGGTTAGAACAGTGCCTGACCTATAATGAGCATTAGAGTAACTAATTATCATCTTGAAAAGATATTTTCCTGAGAGACCTGACCATTGGAATGATTTATTTACCCTTCTTACTCCATACCTTCCCAAATCTCCAAGGAACCAGATTTCTAGAGGCGTTCAGTAGGAAACCACGAAACCAAAGGACAAAGAGTATAGGGAAAGTCTGAGTTACTAGAGATAGAAGGCTGTGGTTAGAAGAGGAAGGAGTTCAGGGTTGGAGAGGCTGCTCTGAAGACCTTGAGGAGGAAGACATTTGATACCCTATTTTCAATAACTTAGCCCAGGCACCAGTAAGGAAAACCAGGAGAGGAGAAAAATAGAGGAATAGGCAGCAGGGCTAGTTCCCAATCTCTACCAGATGAGGATATGGTAAAGGACTGGAATTTACAATTTGAGTTGAAAGAAAACAACTTCTTAGTGATGCTATGCCTATACTAACTAGGTAGATATAAATTGGGGATATAAATTGTATTTGTCTTTTCCTTTCATGATAAGGTGGCAATAGTACTGTTAGTACACAGAAAAGAAAATCAGAGTATTTTTAAATGTGATTTTAAACAATTTATAAATGTTAAAATTATGTATAATTTTATATTTCTCTAGTGTGCTGTACGTATGAAGAACTAATGGGTACATAATATTTCCTCATATTCTAATTGAAAAGACTATTCTTCAGTTTATAGCTACATATGGTTTGCACAGTCAGGTGATAATGTTCCATCTTTTCTTTTTTCCCCATAAGCATTTCTTTTGTTCTATTTGCAGGTTGATATGTTGTCATTGCGGTTTCCAAAATCTCAGAATTTGTGTCAAAATGTTAAAAGTATGGTCCAATATTTATTCATTTTCTCCATTTACTTACTACTGTTTAGTCATAATACTGTGCCTTAGTTCTCCCTGCAAATCTGTGCAATTAAAGACATACAGTGTTTCAACTGTGTAGCTTCAAGATCTGTGGTGATCTTAAGAGTTTTCAGAAATTTGCTTTGTGTACTGTGCTGCCTACTTGTTAATTTAGCTCATAGTTGAGGCTTTTGAAATGTTTCCCAAAGTCAGTTATTTAGTGATCTTAAGTTAGAATCCATAAACTCTAATTTTAGTGTTCTAATAGGTTTCCTTTTGAGAGGAAGATTTTTCATTTTTGGAATTTTTGTTTGCTTTCTTAAAAAAAAGTATAGGGTAGGATGGTTTTGGAAAATAAATCATGCCTTCTAGGCAAATAGATTCTAGTAATTAGAGAGATCTGAGTGCAGAAATAGGGTTAAACTTTTTTTAAAAAAAAAACAGATATAAATCTGATAGTAAAAATTTTAGGAAGCATAAATGTTTCTCTCTTTCTTATTTGTAATAAATACAAAATAAAATATTTTGCATTTTTATGACTTCTTTTTAACTAGTCATGTTCTGGCTTACTAAAGTGACAGTTCTCTTTAATTGTGGGTATAAAACATGAAGTAATTTGAACTTTGGTGGTTACTATGGAAGAAAGATATATGAAATGTATGTAGCAATCTTTTTTTTCTAGGAAGCTTTCCTAAAACTCTCTTAATAATCCAAATGTATTAATTTTAGTTATGATATAATTGCATAAACCTTATGATTTGTTGTTGCTAGACTTCATTTTTCATTTTAACTATTAGCTCTTATAAGTAGACTATATTTTAATAGGAATAATTATTGTGAAAAACAATTATCATTGTTAAAACACTGAAGACATGATGATTTTCTCAATTATTTGCAGTTGTCTTTCTAAAAGAAGAAATTACAAAAGAAAACTATTTCTAGACTCATTTTTAAAATGAATTCAAATTAGTTTTCAACTGTTTAAAATATTATTCATTATTTTATTATTCATTTAGTATATGTTGTATTATTCATGTGCTCTTGATTCCCCTTTGCAAGGAAAATATTCTAAGAGCATTTCATAGCACTTTATCCAATTCTGAAGAAAGTTAAATTATAACTAAGTAAAACATTTAATTGACAGATGAATAAATGTTACATGACCTATTTAATCACAACTATTAATATGGAAAAATTTGGGACACGTTTAAATAACTAAATAAGTGTTCATGTTATTTTTCATTCAACACACTTATTCCCATATATTCATAATTGGAAGAGCTGGCCAGACAACTTCTTTCAGCATTTTCAGCAATTTAGCCTTTAGCTTTTTAAAGATTACTCTCAACACATCATATTAATTCCCTAGAGTTAAATATTAAGTAAATCTCCTTGCTTCCGTTAAAATATACTCTTTATTTAATTTGCTGGGAAAAAATGCACTGAAATCAAGTGTTATAGCAATCATTTTTAAAGTGGATATGTACACACCAATTAAACCACTTCTGTTGTGCTTTAACAGTACTTCTTATCACAATAACACATTTTCAATTTTTAATACTATGGAAAATTTAAAATTACCCTCAAAAACATCTTAGAACATTACTGCAGGGAATGTTTAAGTGGCCTTTTAAGTTTAAAACATCCTAAAAGAAAATAAAACTGAATTAAAACCTGAAAAACCTGGACTACTAGTTTATAGTTTAATAGGAATTGGTTATAAGAAGTTGACACTGCAAAATTCTGAAAAAGATATATATTTTTTAACAGTATAAATACATCTGAGGTGTTGTGAACTTATACTGCACAATTAAGACTTTTTTTAAACCCATAGATTCTCACTTTTTTTCATCTCTTAAAATTGTGGTAAAAAAACACATGGCATAAAATTTACCATTTTAACCATTGCTAAGTGTGCAGTTCAGTGGTACTCATTGTATTCACATCATTGTACAATCATTCTCCAAAACATTTGCATTTTGTAAAACTGAAACTCTATATCCATTAAACAGCAACTCCCCATTCTGCCCTCTCCCTAGTTACGGCAACCACCATTCTTCTTACTCTCTGTTTCTATGGATTTGACTACTCTCTATATCTCATATAAATGGGATCATATAATATTTGTCTTTTTGTGAATGAGTTAATTCAGTTAGCATTATGTCTTCTAATTTCATCCATGTTGTATTATTTCTAGGAATTTCCTTCCACTCTAGGGCTTAATAATATTCTGTTATATGCATACACCACATTTTGTTTATCCATTCATCCATCAATGGACATTTAATTATTTCTACCTCTTAACTATTGTGGATAGTGCTTCCATGAATACGGGGATGCAAATATCTCTTTAAGATCCTGATTTCAGTTCTTTTGGATATATATCCAGTAGTATAATTGCTGGATACACTCTTCATTTTTAAATTTTGATACTTGGTCACTGTAACTTCTACTACGGATGTAATTTCACTTTGGCACTATATTTAACTTACAATAGAAGACCACACTACCATAGTTAGTTATAATTATTAATTAAATTATAATTGGAGGGAATATAAGCTGGAAAATATTATTTTTATTTACTTTAAAGTTGACTTCATTCGTCATTAAATATTTGATGAAGTACTACTGTATTCCTCTGTGCTTCACACAAACATGGATATAAAATGACTAAACCATAACACACCTGAACTATGGTGGGTTGATGGAAGGGAAGTTTAATGATATAAAACAGAAAAATTGTGCTATTTAATATAGAGACTGTTTACTTCTTGGATCCCAGTAAAAATGTAATTCAAAGATGAGATATTACTCTATCCAATCATTAAAGTGCCACGGAGAAGGATAACATCAGCAAACATGTATCAAATAAAGCATGTTCATATTAGAGTCAAAATTCACTGCCAGTTTAACAAATCAAATTGTTAGACAGAAATTTGGGACAATATTTTCCTGGAGAAATAAAGTGGTAAAGATTCTACTTAAAAGAATTTGAACATTTTCAGGCTCAAATACAAAGACTTTCTGCATTTAATAATTAGGAACTTATTGCCATGTGATAAAAACAAAAACAAATACAAATAAACAAAAACAGCTTTGACAAAGAAAAGTATCATCTGATCTTAGAAGAAAATACAGAGTAGAGTAAAATGGCATTGTTGTATATCTAGATCACAGAAAAATATTTGGTAAATTCCCATTTATGAGCCTGATGCCTTCTTTATTCTTACAGTGCAATGCCTGATTTCCATTTTTATGAAAATAGATTAGAAGATTGTGATCTTTGACTATTATAAACAATATTAAGATCTGTCATGTCCCTTTTTCTGATATGAGCACATAGATATTACAAAAACACGTAATGTTTACGTAATTGTTCTGGGAGATATCACTCTGTATAGACACTACTCTTACGTGCTAGTTAATATATCTGCTAGAGATAGCCTATCCAGTGAAACTGTCTCAAATGAAGCAGCATAGTTACGAGTATATGTTAATAAAGACATTTCTACCTCAAGAGGGACAGTAAGTGAGAACACTTCTCTTCAAAGAAATCACTTATACCTATGGAACTTAGCTGTAGGTTCAGGTTAAAGCCCTTTGTTTTAGTCCATCAATCAACAGATCTTTTAAAAAAAATCTCACTAAGATGGCATGTGTGAGAAAAATTGTGTGTAATATGTGAATGCTGAATGCTGACTAAGCCTGCTTTCTTTAAGATATAATGGAAGATAGAGGAAGAACAATAACAAAATTTGATCTGAATTTCTTGGTATACTGAAACATCTGTGTCTTTACTTATACTAAGAAGTTGATTTAGGAAGTAAAAGAGGGCCATATCTGATTTGGGGTATACCCTAAGATAATATTGTATAGTCATAGATGTTCAAGTTTCTATTGTCATTTATTCATTTCTTTGTTCATTAAACTATATGTATTCATCTCACTTACAATTTTTATTTTCAATAAATCAATTATTTTGGTAGTCACTTAAATGTTATGCCTTAAGAAGTTCCTTCAAATAGTTTCCTAGAGTTCCCTAGCAGTAGAATTTTCTGTGATGACAGAAATGTTCTATATCTGTGCTGCCCAACATGGTTAAGTAGCAGCCTTGTGTGGCTATTGAGCATTCTGATTTGAGTAATATAACTGAGGGACTTAATTATAAATTTTATTTACTTTTAATTAAAATTTATAAAGTCATACGTGGTTAATGGCTACTCTACTGGCCAGCACAGATCTGGACAAAGGGATTTGAGCATATACTGGGCCAAAGATTTTTTTCTTCATCTACTTGGTAAGTATTAGGGACGAGGGGTCACTTTAGCAGGGATTTATTTTCTACAATATTTTTAAAGTTTGAATTACTGTTGAAAAGAAAGAAGTTAAATAGAAATGAGTTTTCTTTTTACTTTGCATTCATTCAGGATCAAATGATGAGACTTTTGTGTTGTCAGTTTCTTTCTCTGACTATAATCAATAACCAAACAAAAAAGCCAATGATAAATGCTAAAAATAATACTAAAATGAAAAAACACATTATTTTGAGATCCATATTTCCTTATATTTTTATTAAAGGTTGATGTCATTCATTCACTCTTGGTTATGTATCCTTCATACTTTAATATAATTTTCATACATTTTGTCAATATTTTATCTTTTCTTTTCTTCTTTTGCTATATATATATATATAATTACATATAATATATTAATATATGTAATATAATATACTTATATATATTTATATATTATATACTTATATACTTATATATAATATATATGTATGTAATTATATGTATGTAATTGTATGTATGTATATTACATGAAATATAATAGCTAATATACTTATATATACTTATTATATACACATATGTTATATATACTTATACACTTATATATTAATATATTAATTAATTATAATTAATTAATATACTATATATTATATGTAATAATATCTATTAATTGAAGTATATAATATATATTTTAATTATAATTAATATATTATGTATATTAATTGAAGTATATTTGATTTACAATGTTGTGCCAATCTGCTGTACAGCAAAATGACTCGGTTATACATATATACATTATTTTTTTTAATATTCTTTTCCATTATGGTTTATCAGTTTATCACAGGATATTGAATATAGTTCCCTGTGCTATATATTAGAATCTTGTTGATTATCCATTCTAAATGTAATACCTTTCATCTACCAATCCCAAACTCCCAGTTCATCCCTCTCCCTCCCCACCTCACCCTTGGCAACCACAAGAATGTTCTCTATGTCTATGGCTCTATTTCTATTTTGTATAGTTTCCTTTGTGTCATATTTTAGATTCCATGTATAAGTTATATCATATGGTCTTTCTCTTTCTGAATTACTTCACTTAGTATGATAATCTCTACTTACATCCATGTTGCTGCAAATGGCATCATTTCATTCTTTTTTATGGATAAGTAATATTCCATTGTATATATGTACCACATCTTCTTTATCCATTTATCTGTCAATGGACATTTAGGTTGTTCCCATGTTTTGGCTATTGTGAATAGTGCTGCTATGAATATAGGGGTGCATGTATCATTTTGAATTATAGTTTGTCTGGGTATATTCCCAGGGTGGGATGCTGGATCATATGGTAATTCTATCTTTAGTTTTCTGAGGAAACTCAATACTGTTTTCCATAGTGGCTACACCAACTTACATTCCTACCAACACTGTAGGAGGGTTCCCTTTTCTCCACACTCTCTCCAGCATTTGTTATTTGTAGACTTTTTAATGATGGCTCTTCTGACCAGTGTGAGGTGGTACCTCACTGTAGTTTTGATTTGCATTTCTCTAGCAATTAGTGATGTTGAGCATCTTTTCATGTGCCTCTTGGCCATCTGTCTTCTTTGGAGAAATGTCTATTAAGGTCTTCTGACCATTTTTTGATTGGGTTGTTTGTTTATTGTTGACTTGTATGAGCTGTTTGTATATTTTGGAGATTAAAACCTTGTCTGTCACATCATTTGCAAATATTTTCTCCCATTCAGTAGATTGTCTTTTCATTTTCTTTATGGTTTCCTTTGCTGTGTAAAAGCTTGTAAGTTTGATTAGGTCCCATTGATTTATTTTTGTTTTTATTTCTATTGCCTTGGGTCTTCTCTGCTTTTTCTTGTAATCATCCATAAATACTTAGAGTTAAAACTCTAAGAGCTTCTCATTCCTCTTCACAGGCATAAGTCCCCTGCTTTGGACTTGCTCCTAACACTTCTCTGATATTTTAAAACTAATTTTCAGAAGTCTAGAATTTATACATCTAATTGTTCTCCAGCCTTACCCTCCCATTCTATGGTGACTTGCCAGGCCCACTTCATTTTTAAGAACATTAGCTCTTTCTTTTTCAGCCTCTTTCTGGCTCTTAAAAAATGAAATATCTATTCTCACATATGATTTTATTCAGATCAAATGACAACAACAATCCCAATTTACTTTAGTAAAATCAAAGGAAATTTAACCTTGAAGGTATAAGAAAGAAAACAATATAATAAGTGGCAGAAATTAAGTCTAAATGATTTAATCAGTTCAACTGGAAAAACAGAAAAATAACTAGAATTAGAATCAGAACAGCAGTGTTTTAGTTTCTTTTTCTCCCCACCATAAGAATCAATTATCAAAGGGAAAGCAAAGAGCTTCTCAGTTGAGCTGTCTTTTGGTGAATGAGTCACAGTGAAGATGTGCAGATAGTGGAAATCATTATTATGCTTAAATTCTATTTCCAATTTGACAGCTTTTATGGTGTATGGCAAAAAAATTTCATCTATTTCCTGCACCTGGCAAATAGGCCTACAGTATGTTATCTACTAAAGACATCACTTCTGTCCTTTCTTCTAGAATTCAACCTATATCCTCTTGATCATCTTCTGCTCTTCTAAATAACAAGTATTTTCCTTTTGAGAATCAGCAGCTACAAGTGTGTGCTCCTGCCAAAGTCACACAAAACATTCCAATACAAGATAAATGACCATGCTTGTTAACAGAGAACATTATTTTGGCATGAATCAGATAAATATACTCATTTACACAAGGCTTTCATAATTATATAAAAACACTAGGAATTAACATATAAAAATCCAGAAAGTGATTATGGTCATGATAGTTAAAGGGAGTAGGGACTTAATGAAAAACAAATAACCATAAATGTTATAAGTGAATGGTCCTATTTAAGATTTTACTATGCATTAAAATTCCATTTTATCCCATTTTCAAAGTATGAACACCATATAGCTTGGGTCATGGTCGAAACCAGAATTTGATAACTAAATTCGCTTGTTTAAGGTATAATATTAACTTATGTAATTCTAAATTCTAAATTTATCATAGTATAGTATCATAGTATATCATATTTACATAGTATAGTATAGGGTACAATAATACTATATTTATCCAAAAATTCCTTGATTTTTTGTTGCAAGTCAATACTTTTTATTTCATAATAATCAGCATTTGTGAAAATTCTTAGGTTATATGCATATGAAAAAACTGTTCTTCAGCTGTATGTTATTTTTCTGTTTAATTTTTTCTTTGTATTTGTCTATGTGAGACCAACAACAAAGTAAAGAAACAAAAGGCTATCAATTAAAATCTTATTATGAATTAACCATGCACTCATGAAGTTCTCTGAGTTAAATTATTTAACTCAAGAGAAATGTACTTTGATTTTTTTTAAAGGTTGCTGTGAATTTTATCAACAAAAATCAGAAGGAAGGAAAAGCTCCAAGCTGGTATGATTATAACACACCTTCAGTGAAAGTCAAGTTTCCCATCTTTGACTGCCAAAGGTGTAAATAAGCATCTGAGGCTAGTGCTAATTACAGCAATCTAAAGACAGAAGCTGCTGTTCTTAAGTCTAGGAAGCAAAGTGAGATCCAGCATTGATTTCTAAAGTGTGTAATTTTAGAACTCCTTCCTGTGATACTACATGTTTGATCTTTCTAATGATGATTCCCATTTAAATCACCCATCTAAAGCATTTTATTTAAAACTGTTTTTAAAGCCTTTATAAATACCAATCTTTAATTACTATCAACGTAAAGATATTTTTAATTAGTAATGTCCTTTGGTATGAAATGTGGCTCATTGGTACGATTTCTGATGGTTCAAATTAACTGAACATTCAAAATAATTTCACTGATAGCCTTTCAAAAAATCAAAATACTATAAAGAGCCCATATTAATTTTGGCAATGATACATTAAGTTGCAGATACAGATGACTGATTTGGATTTTGAGGGTGAGGAATTGGCATTGTCAAAGTATGCACCATAAGTCCTTTTTTTCCTATTTTATATCTCTTACAGGTAGATGAAACAGTCTGATGTAGTACAATAGAGCAAAACATGGGTTCATAAAATGAAGTGCCTGAATAAGTTACTCATTCCTTTTGAGGCTGAGTTTTCCATAGAAAATAAAGGTAAGAGCTTTTGTAATGGGATTATTATGAGGATGAAATGAATTTTTATATGTACCATACTGAGAAAGAATGCCTCACATGTAATTATTAATTTTACTGTAGTCATTGAGCCTTTGATAGGTCTTTCTATACTGACTTATTATCCTCTGTTTAAAATCATGTTAATTTTCCCTCTCCTAAAACCATTTTCTATTGATGTTATGACCTATAAGACGTCTCATTTTCTCTTTTAAACTTTTGCAGACAAACTCCTTCATAGAATAATTTATGGTTGTTTTCACCAATAACAGTAGATTCCATACACTTTCACATATACATACAATTTATAGACATGGGCTTATAATATGTTTAACATGTTTGTTGTGATTCTCTTCACTGAATTATTTGTTCGAACATCTTTACAGATCAGCAAATTTAGAACTGTATTATAATTTTTCATGGCTAATATTTATAGTACCATAATTCCCCAGTACTTTGGTGAACATGCTACATTTTTTCCAGTTTTTGATTATTTGTTCTTTACCCTATTGGAAAAGCAGTATGGTATAGTGCTTTGAAACAGAAGCTCTAAATCTATACTGCTAGAGTGCAAATCTTGGTTCTGCTACTTAATAGTTGAGTAATCTTGGATAAACTACTTATTTCTTATAATCAGAAACTTGTTATTGGACACCATAATGAAAAAGCTTACTATCTCATAGCATTTTTAGACCTGAGTCAGTTCTCACTTCTAGACGCCATAATTTTTTTTGATTATTTATTTAATTTATTTTTTTAAGAACTTTTATTGAAATACAGCTAACAGACAATAAACTGCATATATTTAGAATGTACAATTTGGTATTTTTTTTCTTATTAGTAATGTATATATGGCAAACCCAATCTCCCAATTCATTCCCCCCCAACCCTCCCCTCTTTCCCCACTTGGTGTCCATATGTTTGTTCTCTACATCTATGTCTCTGTTTCTGCCTTGCAAACCAGTTGATTTGTACCATTTTTCTATATTCCACATATATGTGTTAATATACGATATTTGCTTTTCTCCTTCTGATTCACTTCACTCTGTATGACAGTCTCTAGGTCCATCCATGTCTCTACAAATGTCCCAGTTTCATTGCTTTTTACAGTTGAGTAATATTCCATTGTATATATGTACCACATCTTCTTTATCCATTCATCTGTTGATGGGCATTTAGGTTGCTTCCATGTCCTGGCTATTGTAAATAGTGCTGCAATGAACATTGGAGTGCATGTGTCTTTTTGAATGATGGTGTTCTCTGGGTATATGCCCAGTAGTAGGATTGCTGGGTCATATGGTAACTCTATTTTTAGTTTTGCAAGGAACCTCCATACTGTTCTCCATAGTGGCTGTATCAATTTACATTCCCACCAACAGTGTAAGAGAGTTCCCTTTTCTTCCCACCCTCTCCAGCAT